>NC_067153.1:47385916-47985916 GCF_903995435.1 Acomys russatus | reverse complement strand
AGTGCGGTGAGGGGATTGGAATTTGGAGAGTTATAGAGACACTCTGAGCTGATGAAGTTCTAGAAAGTTCCATAAGTATAGAAGAGAACCTAGCTTTTTGAGCCTCATGAAGTAAGATTTGGCAGAAAGGCTTGCTGCATCCCCTGGTAGCTTGCAGCTTGGTGAGCCTCTGGACCAAGGGCCAGTTTCTCACTGCCCTATAACCCCAGGCTGCCTATGAACTTCCGTCATGACCGAGAATGGGACCCACAGTCCAAGAGCCACCAGACTTTGAAGGTGAAGGCTCCTGGGCTGCAGGATGGCCTAGGGTATTGTGGGTTTTTGTTTTTGTTTTTTGCTTTTTGTTTGTTGCTGTTGTTTTGTTTGTTTGTTTACAGAATGCTCCACATGCTTCCATGGACCATAAAGAAATAGCCTTCATGCTGCTCCTTCTGCCTCAATTTCCTGACCAAGGGGACCTTTGCTTGCCCTGGGTATCTCCTTAACCCATAGGACTCTCTAAACCTGGTGGAGCACTGAGCAGCCTGCCCTGGCTGGCCCTAAGGCCACTGTCAAAGGCTGTGACCTCTTCGTGAACCAAGCTGAAGGATGGAATGGTACCTGCCAACGCACCAGTGTCTGACACAAAAGGGGTAACCCATTCCCATGTCCCCTCCCTGGTTCCCAGACAACAGGGATCGATTCCATCTCGATGACAAATACTGTGGAGGGGATGGCAGCCGCAGGGACATCTGAGTCACTGGGACATCATTGGAACAGGGCATGCTTCTGCAAGGAGTGGCACTCCCCCATGCTAAGGTCCCATTCTACTGGGAAGGATTGTGACATCAGGGTCTGTAGCATCCCCTTCTCAATTTGGGGGCTTTAGGATGGACCAGGGGGTCTAGTCAGGGCCTGGGGATGACCTCAAGCCACAATTCCCAGGTCTGCTCAGCTTGAAGGAATACACTCCCTGCCACTAGAGGAATTCAAGTATAGTTTGACCTCTATAGGAAAAGAGAGAGATGTTCTGATCGCAGGGTTCTGAGGTCCTGTGAGGCTACGTGCTCAGGCACAAGGCATTGGCAATCTCATTCCTGTGGCATAAAAGGGCTAGGTCAGGAAGACAGTGCTGAGAGTCCCTGGGGAGATCAGTCTAACCATGGCCCCTGCCTCTGACCTGGCAAGGTTTCTCGGCAGCAGAAGCTCCATGCCTTCCCCTTACTCGTGATCCCACAGGTAGTCAGTGTAGTTCAGCATTGCCAGGGGCCTAGGGGATGAGTGTGTAGACAGATTATGTAGAACTGGGAGGGCTGGGGACAAGGCTGCAAGCCTTTGGTGGAACACATGCTTGGAGGAAATGGGGGCGAGGGGGAGTGGATGGCATACCAGGCAGAGGGACCAGGCAGGCCTGGGGAAGGGGGCTGGTAGACATTCAGTTAGATGGCAGGAGATTCCAGCTCAAGGTTTGGCTTTTTTTCTTTTCTTTTTTTCTCCTAGTGGCTGGACTAGAAGGGCAAGAAAGTGACCTGTGAGACCCTCTAGCTTTTCTTCAGGAAGGGTACAAGGGAGTGGTGAGACAGCAGCGAGAGAGTAGAGCCTTCTGCGATGGCTTTCAGGTGTGGTGCGGCCACAGGGGATTCGGCGGGATTCCATGCATATTTTGCAGGCAGAGCAATTTCCAAGAGCAGTGTAGGCAGGCTCTGGAAGAGTCCTAGAGAGGACAAGGTCAGGGGAGGCTGATGGTAAACCGGCCCTAGGCTGGCTCCCCAGATGTCCCTCAGACGTGTGTATCATCTTCCGAGGATGCAGAAGAGCCAGGGTGAGGGCTTGCCTGTGGCTCAGAGGTAGGCTTGGGCCTGGAGACATGTGACCTCTTTCAACCACTGAGATCTTCGGGGAGAGGGCCTGCCTAGGCCTTGGGGACAGATTGAGCTTGGGACTGAGTTAGATGGAGCTTTGAGTCAGGCTTCATGTTGGCTGGCTATGTGGCACTGGCGCCACTTTGCCTCAGCTTCCTCTTCTGTTAGCACGCCGAGGTCATGGTGGAGGGACGCAACCTGGGGTGGTGTCCGAGTGAGGGCCGTGCTGTCTCTGGAGACTCTGAGGCTGGAGTGGCAGTGGGGATGGCTGGAAGATGAGCAGTTGGAGAGTGTGTCCATAGAACTTTACAGTTTACACTTGTCCTTTTGGCTCTTATCTAGCCCCCTTAAGACTTTGCATCCCCAGTATACCACAATGCCTCTTTAAAACAGCAAGCTCAAGCCCCTTCCACTAAGGGGATCCCCTGGGGCCACTTCCTAAGACACCCCACCCCCACAGGACCTCTGTGTAGTCTCTGCACTGTGTGCCAGAGCCACTAGGTCCAACCTGAGGACATAGGGCCAGACCCTTCTAGGCAACTGGCCACAGCATCCCAATTTCTCCCCAGGCTTTGTGTCCTGAGGACACACACCAGCCTAGCATGACTGCTGGCTTGTGCCGCACACTCTGAGCCCCTTCTCTTCACCAGCTCATCCTTCTAGCCTTGCTGGGGCATCATTTGTTGGGAGACGGTATCCAAGCCTTTCCCTGGGTCCCTCTGCCCTTTACACATCTGGGTGTGCACAGCCCTATAGAACTAAATCTCCCCCTGTGACCCATCCAGATGGGCAACCTCAGACTGTCACCGTTTTCCAAAACCTCTCCTCCCCCAACTGACAGTGAAGTCAAAGCTTGGCATGCTACAGAGGCAAAACCAGACCTTGCACCAGGCAGCGGGTTGGGAGGGCTCCCCACAGGGATGGGACCCAAGACGCTTCTATTTTTAACCTCGAGAAAAAAAAAAATAAGAAAGAAAAGAAAAGCTCAACCCTAGTACAAACAACACTCCTAACAAATATTTGTTTTTATTCTTAAAAGGGTTTGGATGGCAGATGGCTGGTTTGGGGACTGATGGGAGTCCCTGCTTGAATACAGGGACTCAGAAGAAGCCTCGCTTGTACCCAAGGCTGCCTGCCTGGCATAGCCTCATTTCAGGGAGGCAAGGGAGGACCACTGGAGGGCCAATTTTTCCTGAAGCAGTCAGGCAGTTTGCCCTCCACCTTCCCTCAGCCCTGCCCTTCCTGCCCCAGCACCTCTTCTTCTCTGGTTGTGTCCTGAGGTTGAGCAGGCATCCTCCATAGAGCCTGCCTGCTGGGATAATCCTGCAGTGCAGGGTTATCGTGCATTACAGGAATGCAGACATCTTTTATTAGCATGCTGTCCCATTGCCCCTGAGCTATAATTGAGGAAAATGAGGGTCAGGTGAGGGTTGATAATGAGGGTCGCCCTGTATCTTTCTGAGGATCCAGTCAAGACTGGGATGTCAAGGAGCTCTGGCTTCCAGGAGGGTGTGAGAAGTTTAGATGAACCTCCATATAGGAGAACAATGCAGACCCATGTAAGGACCACTTCCAGGACAAGGCCTTTGCTCCCTGGAGCCCTGGGATAAATGACAATTCAGGGTCTCAAAGCAGCAGTCGTTCCTCTAGGGGTAGACGCATGATGTCAAGATGTCAAGAAATCCATCCACTCTAACGGTGTGTCTACCCTGTCCAGCTCTGGAACTAAGGTCCCTGGCTGTGGCTGCACTGGTGCAATCTTCAAAGGACATCTTCACTCATTTCTTTATCCCCCTACATGGCTGCTTCTGCCATTGCTTGTCCTGTCCTGAGCTTGTCCCTGGTCTTCCTCCTAGGAGTCCATAAGATCACAACAGGAACCACGTAGCAAATGCAGGATAATTCTCTCGGCATCCTGAACAGAATCGCATGTACCATCCAGGGAATCAGGCCCAGCACGTCTCTAAAGGCTGTGACTTTCAGCTTCCTACAGACTTTCCAAGGCTTCCTACACCTGGGTTCTCCCTTAGCTAAGGGATTAGGGTGTCTGTCAATCACTAGTGGTTGTTTCCTCCACAGTTTGGGTTTTGGGAGGAAATTAAGGCTCATGGCCGAGCCTCGCAGCCTGGCAAATGGGATGGTAGGGACTTGATGAGGCTAAGTGGAGCCTGTCACGCTGAAGGAAGGGTGGAGCTGGATGAACAGTGCTGGGCCTTTAGGCTAGTGAATGGTGCAGCTGTAAGCCAAGTCGCCTTTATCATGGCTGTACAACATTGATTGGTTCCAAGGGTGTGGCCAATAAATAGTGGCTCTGTCCTACTCTCCTGCAGGAAGACTGTCTGACCTCCATCATGGACTGCTACTAGTCCTCCATCCTTACCAACCCATGGAGCCGGGAGGTTGTGATTACCTCTCATGCTATTCCCTGGAAAGAATCGAGGCACAGTTGCTCCCATCTCTGCCACCCAAATGCCATCAGCTGTCCCTAGTCTCTGCACTTCATCCCACTCTGTCCCTGCTGCCACTCAGGAAGACCACAAGAACGTAGAAGCTGGGGCCGAGCCACCACCTTGAGTCCTGACACCTTCAGTCCTGTACTTACCCTCTGCCCCTTTCAGTTGCTACTGGACAAGACTCTTTTTCTGGCCTGTCTACCTCACCCTCTGCCTGGGACTCTTCTTCTGTAGCTGTCCTTTTTCTCCACAGGCCTCTCCCAAGGCCATCATCTCTGCTGGGCTGGTGGCTGGTTCATCCTCACTGTTGCCCAGGATCAAGTCTAAGGCACAGCAGGAATGTGGGATGTTGAGACAATGCACGGTGTTTTCCACACATTGGTTCAACTGTGGATCCCGGAAAGCAAATGTATCTAACGGCAAACCAAACCTCAAGAAGAACCACTCATGGCTTCCTTTGTGGGAAGGTCTGTCCTAGAAGGTCACAGCACCAAATACCCTAGGCCTCCCAGTGAATGAAAGGATGAGCCAGGCATGGGTGCTCACCTCTAAGCTTGGCACTCCTCAGGAGGCTGAGGCAGGAAAGATCACCAAGAGTTCAAGGCCAACGTGGATTTCGTAGCTACAGCCTGTCTCGAAAAACAGCAACCACCAATGGTCTAAAGCAATGTCTCAGCTAGTAGGAATGCTTGTTGTGTAAGCAATGGATGCTCAGAACCTAAATTAAAAGCCAGATGTGATGTGTGCATGTCAGTAACCTCAGCACTGTCTGGAAGGGAGACGGGGCGGTCACTGAGGCTGGTGACCCTCCTAACTTCAGGTTCAGTCGTCTCAAAAGAAGACAGAGAGGGATAGAACAAAAGATTCCACATCTTCCTTTGGCCTCCCTATGGCACAAGTACCCATATACATACACACAGAGGCACAAATAATTATACATTATTTATATATAATATAAATATATACTATATCATGTTTCTTCATCTATAAGGTGGGGTTATCTCCCAAACAAATTAACCCTTATGAGGTACACATGCAGACACACTGAGAAACAGGCTTATACTGACGAGGACTTGTCTTTTCCTAAGGGGAGCACAAGTGCTTATGCCTCTCCTTTTGGGGGTATCTTCGGGGTTGCAGGAGGTCCTGAGGCTTGGGAACCCAGCGCAGCCTTGCTCACGGAGAGCAAAGTGTGTGCCATCCCTCTGGGGGGTGATGGACCTTCAATCCTCTGGGTGTTCAGCAGGACTGGGGACTGGTGGGGGTGAGGACTTATGGGGTCTGCTCAAATCTGGGACCATGCATAGACCTCAGCATCATTTGTTAAACCCGAGGTGCCCGGGAAGCAGGGGTCCTGCTGTCAGGGAGTGTGGGTCCCAGGAGATGCCTTAAGATCCCATCTCCTCATCAGATCACACAGCATTAGTGGATAAGTTCCACTCTGGGAGCTGTAAGGCTAGAGAGGACCTAAAGGGTCTGAAAGCACAAGGGCGGGGGGGGGGGGGGGGGCGGGCGGGGGGGGGGGAAGGGTTGGGGTAGGCAAGAGGGTCCCGGGGGCGGGGCCTAAGAGAAGGTGCCCAGACCATCCGCAAAAGCTGGAGGCGGGCAGCTCTGCCCTGGGAGCCATTGAGAAAGCGGCTTCTTTTTAATTAAAGTTCTGAAAAGGGGCTTGAGCTCCCAGGAAAGGGAAAGTGTTGGTGCAGAATAATTAGCCAGACAAAAGGCAAATCCTCTTAGCTTCTCCCTGGGCGATTACAGGTTAATTGGTTGACGTTCCTGCCCGCCAGGCCAGACACCGGGCTTTCCCGCGCCTCCTGCCGTTCGATGACCCCGAGGCCACACCTGCCCTGCTGTCCAGCGTGGGAACCCAGCGGGGAGCTTCGGTCGTCCTCTGCTCTGGGGGCCCCTGCCCCACGAGGCCCTCTGCTGAGCCTCCAGCTCCTCCATCAGCTGGGGGAGCCCTGGAGCTCTTCATAGGTCCCCCCCCTTTCAGGACAGCAGTAACAGCATTGTCCCAAGGAGGCATACTCCCCTGTGCTTGGCATCACTTGCCAAGGCTTCTCTCTCTCTCTCTCTCTCTCTCTCTCTCTCTCTCTCTCTCTCTCTCTCTCTCTCTCTCTCTCTCTCTCTCTCTCTCTCTCCACTGACTTGAGGGTCAAGAGTTCTCCCGGTGACTTGAGAGACAAGTTGCCCCAGAGGTGGCACAAGCTGCCATTGCATCTTGCTAGCTAGAGAGACTGAAGGTTACAGTAAAGGAGAGGAAGGCAGGAAGGTAGGAAGAAAGGCTGGAGAGAGACTGCTGATCTGAGCAACGAATAGAGAGCATGACCTGATGGTCAATACTCAGGGCTTCCCCACAGCTCTGGCTCCATTCCCACCCTTGCTAACCAGTGTTATGTCTCATTTGTTTTCCTGTCCCATGTGAGGCCCGGCTGTGGCCTTCAGGAGACCCTGAACCACACCAGTCCTCCTCTTCTTCCAGTTTTCCTTCCTGACCACACCATAGACAGTCAGAGGTGTAGCACCGGTCTCTGGCTTCATCTCAGGATGCCATTGGAGAAAGAAGAGGCCAGAGCCTGGCGGGAGAGGACACAAGATGTGTGGGGTTCAGCCCAGGTGTCCTGGCATGGACACATCCTTTTGCCTGCCAGGCGTAGGCAAGATTATGGGGCTCGGAGAGGCATGGGCCTGGCCCAAGGTCTCCACTGGGGGCTCCTGGGGCAGCCCTGGGTCCTTGTGTGCTGCCCCCACCCAGGCAGGCTATGAGTCAGCCCACAGCTGGGCTCAGCGGAGGCCACACTGTGGCGGGGTTTCCAGTCTCAGAGGCAGGACAGCTGTTTATTTTTCTTGCTGTAAAGGAGAGGGCAGGGGTGGGATGGAGGAGCCGATGACCCTGCTGGTTCTCACACTGGCCCAGGATCCCTGGAAGGCCCTGGAAAGGAAGAGACCTCAGGAGCAGACACTGCAACAAGGGCGGGGGGGGGGGTGTGCCTCCGGGCCTCCCTGCCACACTCCTGGGGCAGCCAGCCAAAGCCAATGCCGCAGGCCAGTTCCTGGAGCGGGATGCTGGGGTTTCCGAGGTCGGGAAAGTACTGGCAAAGCTCTTTTTATGATGTCACCGGCTCTGCCCCGGCCTGGCCCAGCCCCAGCCCTGTCACCACCAGGGAGGGAATACAGCATGTCTTGGGGGGAGCTCAGAGCTGCCCGGAAGAGGTGCTCAGGAAGAATTCAGGTGCTTGCCCCTGGCCCTCCTATCAGCTGAGACCATTCACTTTGGTGTACAGCAGGGGCAACATCTCCCTGCCTTCTGGGCTGGGCTGAGACTGCGTGGAGGGGATGTTTCCTGAATCAGAAGGCGACCATCCAAGACACCGTGATTCATCCTTGGAGAGTTGCGGACCCCAAAGTCAGCTATCTTTGTGAGCATAGAGACCCTTCCCCTCAGCCAGACTCAGGTCATCATCTGGAGTTGGGCCCCAGTAGTAGAGGACAAAGTCCTCTTTAGTGAGGAACACACAGATGAGGCGTGCCATCTTGTCCTGTCTGAA
Organism: Acomys russatus; assembly: GCF_903995435.1. Taxonomy (NCBI): domain Eukaryota; kingdom Metazoa; phylum Chordata; class Mammalia; order Rodentia; family Muridae; genus Acomys; species Acomys russatus. The sequence goes on along the minus strand of NC_067153.1, from coordinate 47,978,074 downwards.
ATCTCCAGTTTCCTTCCACCAACCCTATTTTTTCCTATAAGTTTTTAAGGTCATGGAACCCACAGGGAAGTGAACACAGTGGACAGCCCAAAGAGATTTCAGAAACCAGATCTAGTGTGTTAGCATCCACCCGGAAGGTGGACAGCACCCAAAGCCTATACGCTCTCTGGTCACTGACCCTTTGTCATGCCTGAAATGGCCTCCTTTTCATCTGCCACTGCCTTCCTACCTCCCCTTGGACCCATGCACCCCATCTCAGGAATGTCTATCAGGGTGTTGCCAGGTGCTGCACATGTGTGTGCATGTGTGTGTGCACTGCTCTGTGCAGATAAATCTCAAGTTTTTTACTTTTTAAAACCAACTTCTCCTTAGAGTAGCCTTGACTTTGCAGAGAGACTGAGAAGAAAGCAGAGTCCCAAAATACCCCCAATATCTCCTGTTCTTTTTTAAAAATTTTATTTAAATAATTTATTCAGAGTACATCTAGATTGTTATCCCCTCACTTGTATCTTCCCATTCCCCGCTCCCTCCCTCTTTCACCCTATTCCCCTCCCCTAGGCCTGTGACAAAAATGGACGCCCCCCCCCCCCACCATATGGTCACAGCCTATCAGGTCTCATCCTGGTAGCCTGCTTCCTCTTCCTCTGAGTGCCACCAGGCCTTCTGACCAAGGGGAAGTGGTCAAATATGGGGCACCAGCGTTCATGTCAGAGTCAGTCCCTGCTCTCCACACAACTGTGGAGAATGCGCTGTCCATTGGCTAGATCTGTCTAGGTTTACTGCATGTGTTGTCCTTGGTTGGAACAGTAGTTTGAGCAGATCTCCCCTCCCCCCTTGGTTCCAGATCTGCAAGCTTTGATGGCCCTGGAAGGTTCCTGGACCCTCTGGGTTATACTATTTCCCCATTCTCACTTACCTCTCTCACCTGGAGTCCCAGTAGCAAGTCCCTGCATCATTTCCCCTATTCTTAATGCCTTATGTTCAGTTCTTTCTAGCAAGTCATTTTTTATTTGTTTTGTTTTTCAAGACTGGCCCTCTCTGTGTAGCCCCAGCACCTCTTGATAACTATGAGAAACTGTCAACACCATTTTTTTAAGTGTGGTTGAAGGGCCTCTGCCTGTAGCTCCCTCCAACCTTGAACTCCCCAACATTCTTTCTAGGCCCCAGGGGGCCTCTGCTCCTGGGCAGCAGTGGGGTCAGGTGGAGAGGACAGGTCTGCTCCTCCCCGTTGATATTTTGTCTTTTTTTTTTTTTTTTTTTTTCAGAGCTGAGGACCGAACTCAGGGCCTTGCACTTGCTAGGCAAGCGCTCTACCACTGAGCTAAATCCCCAACCCCTGCTCCTCCCTTTGAATGAGTCTTGTTCCAGGGCCCAGTGGATGCATGCCCTTGGCAGGGCAGAACTGAGGTTATCTTGCTGTGGCTTGAACGTGAACCTTTCCATCAGGCCTGGTGGCTGTCAGCCTTGAAGCAGACATCTCCCACTGGCCTAGATGGCACTAGGTCATTCTGTCACTCCACATGGACTTTCTATGCCACCCAGAGGTGCTGTAAACACAAGCCCGATGAGGGTTGTTTTTAGCTCAGTGAGACAGGAACATACAACAGCCTGGTGTGCAACTACCACTGAGCACACGCGCGCTCGTGCGCTCGCATAGACACACACACACACACACACACACACACACACACACACTGAGCTTTTGTCCCAGTGACAGCACAGGGCTTGTTCATATGGTGTTGCCCCAAACACTGAGGAATCTACTGAGCTATGACAATCATGATAGCTACAATGACATCACTAAATGACAGGAATTTCCCACTTTATCCCAATCTTGGGGAAGCTTGTTACATATGCAGCTGGTCACTGACTAAAATGTGGCTGTATAGCCCAAAAGTTTGCATGTGTGCATGTGCGTGCATGCATACATGTGTGTGTGTGTGTGTGTGTGTGTATGCATGTGCTTGTGTGTGTGTGCGCACGCACGCATACATACATGCCTTCCCTGGCTAGATGACTCTCAGGGGTAGCAGAGACCCAGCCTGAATAGGCCTACTGACTGCCCAGATGTCACCCCTGCACTGCACTGATTTTGCACCTCTGTCCCAGCAACTGAATCCCCTGCATTTAAGAGTATGCAGAAGTCATTCAAAATAGCAAATATCCCCGTGACCCTGCCTGGCCTACCCTGTTGAGTCATTACATCACCAGCCTGTCTATATCGCCCCTAAGGCAGGCCTATGGGGCTCAGGTGTATCAGACCTGGCCATTGCGTCCACTAGGGATTTTGATCCAGGTCAGTGGAGAAGTGGGTCCAGATGGCCACTGGGAGTTTGACCCTGAGTACACAAGGGTCTCTTTTGTCTGCCCTGCACTGAACCTCCCCAGCATTTTGCCTATAATACTTGCCAGTGCTGTATGCAGGGCCATCTTGTTGCCAACCCTGGGGTGGATATAGGTAACAACCTTCAAGGAGAAATTGGCCAGGGACATGCTATCAGAGATGATTGGGGGAGGGAGCGAATGCAGAGCTCCACCTCACAGCCTGGGCTCCCCCAGAAGCAAGTGCTCAGATCACCTGCCATCCTATCTCTAGACAGAAGTCTACTGAGTAGACAAATCCTGTGCTAGCCTGACCACCCCAGAATCAAGGACCCCTATCCTTCAAGAAAGGACCTTGGTCAGCCTAGAGCTGAGGCACTGGGCTGGAGGAGGGGGTGTGACTTGGATAGGAAACATCCCTACAGACTCACGTTGGAGGCTTGGTTCCAACCATTGGTCACGAGGTTGGGGCCTGCTTTCAAAGGTTACACTAGGTCTACAGGGTCTGCTCTGCTTTCTGCTTCCTGTTCACCATGAGGTAGACAGTCCCATTGGCCACAAGATGCTGCAGCCATGATGTTTGTCCAAGGGCACGGGGCCAAGCAGCTGTGGGCAAGATCCTCTGAAACCATGAGCTGGAATACGCCTTTCTTCTTTTAAGTTACTTGTGGGTGGTATTTTATTATAACAACAACAACAACAAAAGAAACTATCAGAGGGCGGAAAGGATGGGGGCTGGAGAGATGGCTCAGTGGCTAAAAGCATGTACTGTTATTACAGAGGACCTAGTTCACTTCCTAGCACCCATGTAGGAGGGGTGTGATTTGGATATGAACTATCCCCACAGACTCACCACTGCCTGCAACTCCTGCTCCTGGTGATGCAATGCCTTCTTGTGGCCTTTGTGGATATCTGAACTCATGTACACACACACACACACACACACACACACACACACACACACACACACACACACACACGTTTAAGAGATCAGATGTTGTAGCTCGAGACATGGGAGTTTGGATTCTGGGAGCCATGAATGGCTCCTGTACTGGGGGTGGGGTGGGGGTAGGGGATGGTAGGAGTAGAGGGGATTCACTCAAATGGGACAGACTGGTTCTCTGCTCCTTCAAGCCCCTCCCAGAATATCCGTTCCCTTGACCAGGAGAAAGCTACGCATCTCTCACCAGCACAGTGAGGCTAAGCCAGATCCTCTGATGGGTAAAGGACAGGGAGCTAGGGATGCTCTTGGTTTCTGTCTCCAGAGGTTAGGTCCAGTCTAGATCTCAGGACACTGGACACAGGGCTTTCAGTGGCTGCGGAGACAAAGCCCAAAATAGTGTACCCTTACCCCTCCCCACAAGGGCTGCATGGTGGCACACAGTAGGCCCAGGATAGTCATCTGTCAGGTGGAAAGAACTAAAGTTCCCCAGGACATTAAAACTGGCCAAACCGGTTCAAAGGCAGCTTTTCGCAGTTTTTACAAGAAGCTGCGGTTCCCTTCTCTGAGGAGGTCTGGCCAGTCCAGGCCCCTCCCCCCCCCCCTTACACCCTTCTCCAGAGGTCTAGGCCTCCCTCCGTCCCTCCCTCCCTGTCACTTTGGTCTCCTCTCTTTCAGCTTCAACAAGACTTAGGTACTCCTTAGAGTATGGATAGGCTGCCCTGGGCCCTACCCCCTACTCATCATGGTCTGATAGCCTTGTCCACAGCCAGAAGCCTAGATGAGCAGCTCTCCAAGCAACTCTGGTTCCAAACTACGACTGGACCCTGGGGGATCCATCCAGGAAGAGATGAAATAGGACCAAGGCTTGGGAAGCTGGTGGTTCATCTGTGTGGCCCTCCAACAGGCAGGCTATGGGAGGAGGGTCCACTGGACTCAGGTCTACTCACACTGTAGCTCTTGGCTCCACCAGGCCCGACCCTCTGGTGACCCCAGAGCCCTGGCCAGATGAGCATTGTTGGGAAGGGAGGGTTACAGATCCAGGAGAGTGGGAGAGGGGGGAAGATTAGAGACCTGAAGGGATGGAGGAGGGGACCTGGGGAAGGGCCATGAAGGAGGGAAGGAAGTGACAGGCACCTTACACCTGATGAAATGAGGAAGAAAGGCAGAAGGAGCAGGAAGCAGCCACTGCCCCCCATGTCGATTCAACAAATATTTGCCATCCAAACAAGGACGCTTTTAAAAGAAAGGACTGGAGACCCGAAAGATAGTTTATTTAGTTGTTTGGATATTTATCCATCAGCCAAAACTTAGTTTTATCGCCTTGGCGAACTTACAAAATAATTCTGTTTGAAATCATTATAAAATTTCACCACCACAGGGGTGGTGGTACACTCCTGTGATCCCAGCACTCGGGAGGCCGAGGCAGGAGGATCTCATCTTAAACTAAACCAAAGGGACCACCTCTCAAAATAAAACAACTATTGTAGAAGAGTTAAGTAAATTGAGTTAGAGTGCTTTTTTCTTTCTCTAACTGTTATCTGAACATAACAAAACCACTGGTGGGGCCTGGGTCCTTCATCGCACACATGTTGGAGCCTCCACCAGTCCCCGGCAGGCATCATGACATCGCTATTTCTTTTAATATGGCCCTTCTACTTTGACGGCTCATTCCCACCTACTTTCCCTCGTGTTCTCCAGAGCGGCGTCGTACTGTCATCTGAGGCTGCCTTTCACAAACTCATATCAGATGACGGTAATGGAGTGGCGAGCATGCTAGCAATTGTGCGAGGACGTAAGTTCAAATCTCCAACACCCACATAGAAAGCCAGGTGAGGTCATGGGCACCCCTGTGAGCCTTAGACCCACAACAGATAGAGACAGGAAGGTCATTGGGGCTTTGCTGGCCTCCAGCCAGCTCCAGGTTCAGTGAGAGATCCTGTCTCAGGGGGACAAGGTAAAGAGTGACAGAGCAAGACATCCAATGTCCTGTCTTCTTCCGTTCCCTGCATGAGCGCGCACAGGCGCATACACCTCCCCCTACACACACCTCATACACATGCGCACATAAATTTTTTTTTTTTTTTTTAAGGAGAAGATAACATCTGAATTAGAAAAATTCTCTCTGGGGGATGGGGGGGCGGCGCAGCTCAGTGGTTGAGCTCCTGCCTAGAGTGTGTGAAGAGGCTCTGGGTTCGATTCACCGGGGACAGAAATGAAAGTTAGGGGGGAACTCTCTCTCCTCGGGGCTGGAGTGACTATCTCAGCCCAGATCTCCCCGCACATCCTGCCTTTGGCCTCTATTCAGGCAACAAATATTTGTACAACCTTGTCGAAAGAATTGTCCCTGCTGAGAATTCTTTCCCATGGCTCCTCTCTGCACTGTTGTGGTCTTCCCCAGTCTCAGCCCATTTCACTGTGTGCCACAGACGAATGGATTTCAGGCTCTGCTCTGAGATGCCACGGAAGGCTCCCCATACTGGCAGTTTGAGGTGCTGAATTGGTGGAAATACTGATTGAAGGTTTCAAAACGAGGCCAGGTATAGTGGCTTTCACCTGTGGTCCCAGCACTTGGAAGGCGCAGGCAAGAGGATGGTTGTGAGCCAGGCATGGTGGTGCACGCTTCAGAGGCAGAAGCAGAGGCAGAGGCAGAGGCAGAGGCAGAGGCAGAGGCAGAGGCAGAGGCAGAGGCAGAGGCAGAGGCAGGTGGAGAGATATGAGTTCAAGGCTAGCCTGGTCTACAAAGTGAGTCCAGGACAAGCCAAGGTTACACAGAGAAACCCTGTCTTGAAAAAACAAAACAAAACAAACAAAACAAAAAACACAAAAGGAAGGAGGAGGAGGGGGGGGGACAGTTGTGAATCTGAAGCCAGCCTGAGCCCAGTGACACCCTGTCTTAAAACAAAAGAAAAATTTGTTGTTGTTGTTTTTAACCAATGCTGGGAATGGAGCCCGAGGGCCTTGTGCATGCTGGGTAACCAATTATTAGTACTGTTATTGTGGTTATCATTGTATGTTGTTGCATGCCACAGGCGCACACACACATGTGGAAAACAGAGGAGGATGTTGGATGCATGTCTCTACAGACCTCTGCCTTGTTGCCTGGAGACAAGGTTTCTCACTGAACCAGACCCTCTTGGCTAGGCTGGCCAGCCAGTGAGATCCTGGGATCCGCCTGTTTCTGCAACTCAATGCTGAGGTTCCAGGCACATCTAGACACCCTGGCATTCTACATTAGTGCTCCCTAATCCATTTTTTTTATTTGTTTGTTTTTGTTTTGTTTTGTTTTGAGACAAGCTCTGGCTGTTCTGGAACTCTCTCTGTAGACCAAGCTAAACTCCGAACTCACAGTGAACCACCTGCCTCTGCCTATGCCCCTGCCTTTGGAATACTGGGATTAAAGGCATATGCCACCACCCCCTGGCTTCTCTAATCAAATATTTATTTTTTAAAAATGTACATAGGTGTTTTGCTGGCATGTATGTCTGTGTGAAAGTGTCAAATCCCCTGGAACTGGAGTTACAGACAGTTGTGATCTGTCATGTAGGTTGCTGGGACTTGAACCCAGGTCCTCTGGAGGAGCAGCCAGTGCTCTTAACCACCGAGCCATATCTCCAGCCTCCCTAATCAATTCTTTATTTCTTTTTTTCTTATTATTAATTCATTCATATTACAACTCGATTATTATCCCACCCCTTCCATCCTCCCATTCCTCCCTCCCTCCTGCTTACCCCTATTCCCCTCCCCTATGACTGTGGCTGGGGGGGACCTCCTCCCTCTGTATATGCTCATAGCCTAATAAATTCTTAAAAGGGGTTTCTTTTAGAATTCTAAAGCCCACTTTCCACATCCCCCATACCCATCATAGGTCTCTTGGTTGGGTCTGCAGAGGCCTGGGAGCCTTGAGTTGCAAGAATGACCAGTGTGCGCTCTATGATGACATCACAGATGTGTGGCTGTCAGCTGCTTTCACAGGCACCAGAAATGCCTAGAGGACTTTGAGAATACTGTTGGGGTCAGTGGTTGCACGGGTGAAGTGTTTGCCCACCAGTGCTTGGGAGGCAGCGACAGGAAGTTCCTAGAGCAAGCTTGCAAGCCCTGGATTGGTGAGCTCTGAGTTGAAATGAGAGATCCCACCTCAACATAAATACTGGGAGCATCTGAGGAAGGCATGCCATGTCAACCTCTGGCTTAAACACACAGACACACACACACACACACACACACACACACACACACACACACACACACACACACACACTATACACCAGACATAATATTCACATACACACACACCCCACACATACACATGTGCATGCACACACACTATACATTAAACATACATACATACATGTTACAGACCATACATACAAGCATCACACGCACACACACGCAGTACACCAAACATAGCATGCACATGTACACATCTTACACACCATACATACACACCAAACATAGCATACATATGCCCTGCATCCCACACATCATACACACACATACCCTACACACCACACACACACCTATACACACACACACACACACACACACACACACACACACACACACACCATACCACACTCCAAACATAAGGCACACGTACACACAGCCTACACATCACACACATACATGCAGATACACACACATCCATATACACATCCTGCACAACACACACACACACACACACACACACACACACACACACACACTCATGCATGCACAGTTCCTGTGCAGAGGTGAAAAGAGAGTGGAGTACTGAGGACACAAGAGGGTGAGGGCTGCCATGTGCACAGGGGCTGGCACTAGGAATGAGCTCTCTGAGAAGGGCGCTTAGCTGAGATCTGGAGGGGTAGGGTCATGGGTGTCAGGGTACGTGAGGAGCCACAGCGGGCAAGCGGACCTGGCACCGCCAAGCTGTGTGGTGTTCGCCAGGCTTCTTATACCTTTTCTGCTCATGGTCTTTTACATTTTAACTCGTGTGTTTATTTGTAGGATTTTATTTTATGTGTGTGACTGTTTTGCCTGCATGAGTGTCAGTGTACCACTTGTGTACTTGGTGCCTGTAGAGGTCAGAAGAGGGTGTTGGATCCCCTGGAACTGGAGTTGCAGATAGTTGGGAGTCACTATGTGGGTGCTGGGGACTGTGCTTGGGTCCTCTGGGGAAGCAGCCTGTGCTCTCAACCACTGGGCTACCTCTCTAAGGCCTGTCCAAGACATTTTTATGAGTCTCCTGTTATATGGATTTACAAAGTGGGTATATGAACCAAACACTTACTAGTAATAAACCACAGGTAAATTTATTTTAAAGCAATTTATTGGTAGACATATAATTTTGCCACTTGCTAACAATAAAGGAAATTTGGGTTATAATAAAATGGATGCTTTTATTTACTTTTACATAAAGAACAAAACTCTGGCTGAGTGTTAGATTCTACAGGATACTGAGCACATTTAGCATTTTTCCCAAGCTGATTAAAGTCTTGACTTTATAATTGTCTTCTTTTGGGGGGGGGGTTGAGACAGGGTTTCTCTGTGTAGACTTGGCTGTCCTAGACTCACTTTGTAGACCAGGCTGGCCTTGAACTCACAGTGATCTGCCTGCCTCTGCCTCCTGAGTGCTGGGATCAAAAGCGTGCACCATGCCCAGCTGATTTTATAATTGTCAATGCCAAGAACACCTGTTTTACATTGGCAGAACTATATTTATGGACATTTCAGAAATTCTGTCTTAATCCCAAGTCAAAGTTTTTTTTTTTGAACTTGAAGTTATCAATTCAAATACCAATTTTTAAATCTTAAAAGATTACTTAATCAATTTTATCTGTGTGTATGTGTGTGTCTACTTTATATAGTCTGGTACCTGCAGAGATCGGAAAGGCCTGTTAGATCTGTTGGGGCTGGAGTGACAGGGTGCCCAATGTCATGCTGGAGACTGGATTTGGGTCCTCTGGAAGAGCACCACATGTTCTTAACTGCTGTGCCATCTCTCCAGCCCCACAAGCATCAATTTTCAAAATCAGCATTTTACACAATACAATCCAAAGACACTGACTTGATACCTTTGTGTTGAGGAATGACGGTAGCAAAACATCAGAAATTTTTGTTTTCTGGGACTGGAGAGACGGTTCAGCAGTTAAGAGCACTGGCTGCTCTTGTGGAGGGCCCAAGTTCAGTCTCCAGCCCCAACATGGCCCCTCACAATCACTTGTAATTCCAGTTCCCCAGGATGCAACGCCCTCTTCTGGGCTCTGATGGCATATGCGCTCATATGCACATCCACGCCCCACCCCCACAACACATATACATGTAATTAAAAATAAAAAATTAAAGGTATAGTTTTCTGTAAGTAAACAATTAGAACTTTTCATGAGTAGTAAAAGACACCACAGCTTCTTACGTACAAGAGTCTTGAACCTGAGCCAAGGTGTCTCAGGAAGTGTTTGCTGGTGTCACACAGCCTGGTGGCATGCATAGTACAAAGTGACCACACCGTGTGTTCAGAAACAGGGCTGCAGTAAGGCACACAGTGCAACGGACACCAACAGTCACTCTTCAAACCCAATATGTATTTGATTTTGAATTAATTTTTGGTTGTTATGTGTTGAGAGACCTTTCCTGTTGCCAAAATTTTCATCATTGACACTATGACTCTGTATGAAGTCCCAACTTACATTTTAAGAAGTGGTGGTGGACAATCAGGATGTAATGTGAATAAATTATAATAAATAAATTAATTAAAAACAAAAAGAAGTGGTGGTGGAAAAGTGAGGCCAGGCAAGGGGCACAAGTGGTGTGAAACAGGCCTACAGCAGAGGCTAGGGGAGGGTGGGGTAGCCTGGGGTCACAAAGGAGAAAGTAGTGGCCCCTTGGCCATCAGAAGAGAGAAAGTGGCTGGGATCGACGAGTAAGTTTCAGTTCTAAACAGTTAATGTGTTGGCTCAGGAGGCTTGAGCCAACAGGATCTTCTGGTGGGCGGACTGAGGGTCAGGGAAAGAGGCATGCCAGAGGCAGAGTTTATGCTGAACCTAGGGAGAAAGGAGGCTGAAGACTGAGAGGAGGTGCAAAGGCATCAGAGGAGGGAGAAGTAAGGCAAGATTCTTGGGAAGGTCTTTCCTGGAGAAGGCAGGTTTTGGGAAGTGACTGTACACAGACCCAAAAGGGCCTTTGATGATGGAGTGGGGCGCTCTAGTTCTCAGAAGCCCAGCAGGTGGATGTCTGTGGTTGTGTGGTGGTGAAAGACTCCTGCACCTTTCTTTCCACACTCCTACCCCTCAATGGGGTCAGCTGGATACACACAGCAAGGTGGAGGAAGGGAGCCTTCCTCTGTTTTTTAGCTGTGAAAGCATCCTTGGGCCTCTGGACACTCTTGAGATGTGTGACACGATTTAGCCACAAAGCTCGTAGAAAACGAGGCCACATGGACCACCAGGAACCTGCCAGGAGAACCTTCCAGAGCTCAGAATCCTGATCTGCGCTGCAGGAACCTGACAGCAGCTGGGCTGTGTGCCTGGCCCCAGGCGGCCATGTGAAACTCGGTGCAGTCTCAGGCCTGAGCTGCTGTTTGTCCAGGGCTGTGACTGCCCTGAGGCCTGTGGGAATTTTCTCTCCCGAGAGCCCTGAAAAGCCATAGGGGGCGGGGTGCCCAGTCCAGCTGATGGAGGCGAAAGGGCCACATGGGTTTTGTGGTTGAATTATCCAAACAGTGAATCGCTCCGTCCGCCCGGGCGGCTGTGAACGACCAGGGCTTTGTCCGCCCTGAGAACAGTGGCGGCGGACAGGGCAGACAAAGCGGACGCTGACGAGGCCTTTTCCATGGTCGGCAGAGAAAGAAAGGCCTGGCACACAAAGCCGCGTCGGTGGGGCGGGCTCGGGGGGGGGGGGGGGCTCTGATTTAGTCATGGCCCACGAGAAGGCTGAGGGGCCCCACCAGAGCATCCGGTCAGGAGAGGGACAAACTGTGGAGGAACAAATAGCCAGAACATGGAAACAGCCTAAGTGTCCCTCAGTAGAAGAATGGATAAAGAAACTGTGGTACATATACACTATGGAATACTACTCAGCTATTAAAAACAAGGAATTCCCAAAATTTGTGGATAAATGGATTGAGCTAGAAATGATCATAATGAGTGAGTTAACCCAGAAGCAGAAAGAATCAAATGGTATATGCTCACTTATATCTGCATACTAGCCCAAGGAGCATGTCCCATGAAAGCCTTCACTTACCAGGAAACTGGGACAGAGGGGAGGACATCCTATTGGGACTCTAAATGAGAGAAGCATGGGAGAATAGCAAAGTAGAAGGATCCAGTGGGTCCTAGAAACGTACAAGTAGAACATTATGATAGGCAGATTTGGGCCCAGGGGTCCCGCTCAAACTAAGGCACCAGCCAAGGACAATACAGGCGGTAAAATTTAAGCCCCTACCTAGATCTAGCCAACGGTCAAAACATTCTCCACAGTTGAGTGGAGAGTGGGATATGACTTTCTCACGTACTCTGGTGCCTCACATTTGACCATGTTCCCTGGAGGGGGGGACCTGGTGGCACTCAGAGGAAGAACAGCAGGTTGCCAAGAAGAGACTTGATACCCTATGAGCATATACAGGGGGAGGTAATCCCCCTCAGGAACAGTCATAGGGGAGGGGAATAATGGGAAAATGGGGGGGGGAGGGAAGAATGGGAGGATACAAGGGATGGGATAAACATTGAGATGTAACAAGAATAAAGTAATTAAAAAAAAAACTGCAGAGGAACAGACGTGCCCATGGGCCCTCTGCCCTGGGGACACACACCTGTGAGTCCCACTTGTCCTAAAGATAACCATCCCCCAGAAGAGGCCTCAAAGGGATGGTCACCATCAGCATCAACTGGGCCTGCACATGGCTGCCACACAGCCTCCTATCTCTAGCTGGCATCACCATGCTGCGAGGCAAGACCTCCTTAGCCTGATGACCTGCCACACCCGTAAAGGACTCCAGATAGCAAGGGCTAACACTGAGTGTGTGTGTGTGCTCTCTCTCTCTCTCTCTCTCTCTCTCTCTCTCTCTCTCTCTCTCTCTCTCTCTCTCTCTCTCTCTCTCAGCCTCCTTCAGATTGCCCTTGCTCTAGCCAACCTGGGAGTCAGCCTGAGATGAGAAACAGGGAGGAATAGGGCTGATGGAGGGATAGGGGAACCCAAGGGTAGAAAAGGGCTTCTGAGCACAACCAGCTTGCCATCTGAGCTAGACCAGGCAGGAGGTCCAGTTGGCTCCTGGCTATTTCAAGCAATTCCATACCCTTTACCTCAGTAGATATGGCTGGGGAAAGGTCACCAGATTCGGGAAACCATAAAGGGCGTGGCTAAAACAGAAATAGTGGGAAGCTGTCAGGCTCAGTCTGTGTTCAGGCCTTATGAGAGTGAGATGGGTGTGGTGGTGGTGGGGTAGGTGGATTCTGTGGATATCCTAAAGTGGGTGTGATGGTAGCCACAGGTAGCCAGGGGTCCCAAGATGAACACGAAGGACGAGTGATACTGAGACTGGGGAAGGCGAAGGCCGTGCTGGAACCCATACCACACATCAGAAGAGCTGCTCATGGGGACAAGGGCTTGACCAACCAGGCTTGTGACAACTTGTTCACATACATAATTAACCTCTTGTATTCATAAAGTGACTTCTAGTGGATGCTGTGACAGTTACAGCCAGGGAAAATGAGGCATGGAGAGACTTCCCCTACCCAGAGAACCATACCAGGATGTGCCCTGCCCACAGTGCTAGTGAGCCATCCTGACAACTTGCTTACAACTGAGCCTTGCCTCTCCCCCTTTGCTCCAGCCAGGATACTCAACCTGGCCCTCAACACAGAGTTGCGTGGGGGACCTATGGCTCATACTGGAACTGGCACTTGACCACTGGGAGGTCCCTGGACAACAGCCAGGGTAGGCGTCATCTACCCTTGGTCAGAGCAGGACCCCCAAACCAGAAGGTGGAGCCCCCAGCCTCCCCAGGCCCTGCCCGCCCTCTCAGGCTGCCCCAGCTTCCATCTGGGTCCCATCAGCTTCGCCTTTGGCCAAGAGTATGCGGTGTCCGTGGGAGCAGGAAAAACAGCCGCAGGGGCCGGCAGCTGCCGACAGGCCTGGCTTCACCCCAGCAGGGAGGGCAATTCTGATGAGGAGGCAGCATGGCCGTCCAGCTCCCATCAGATGGTGCCAAGAAGGCTTGCCTGGGTCCCCACCGCCCTGCTCTGTCTAATATCAGGATATGACTAAAGGCCAGGCAAGGTCTGTGGGTTGCCTGGGGGTGGGGGGTGGCTGCCAGCCTGGGGGGTGCAAGGGCACCCAGAAGCTCAGGCGTTTGAGTGCGTGTATGTGTGTGTACAGGGGCTGGAGAGAAAAGGGTGACTCCTTGGCCAGAGGTCAGGTATCTGTTCTTTCTGAACTGCCCTCTCCCTGACTGCAGGGAGGTGATGATGCCTGTACTGCACAGAAGATCCTGCCGAGCCCTTAGGCCGTAACAGTTGCTCAACACACAGTAACTCACCCCACTCCCAGCAGCCAGGAACCTCCAGGGACCTGGCTGTGGAAGCCACAGACCACTGCCAGCCGCTACTGTGCCATCTACACCCAGAGAAATGGGCACAGAGCCCCAGGGTACGGGATCATGGGAAGTCACTCGAGCTGACCTCACCCACAGCTGACCCTGAGACCTCATTGCTCTCCTGGGATGCTCAGATGCTGTCTCTTGATGTAAAATTACATGTAGGTCTGAGGGCGTTTGTGCGTATGGTGCAAGTATGAGCCCATACCTGTGGAGGCCACAGTACAACTTTTTTTTTTTTTTTTTTTTTGAGACAGGCTCTTTCTCTGGCCTATAACTCTGTAGTTAGGCTGTCTGGCCCGTGAGCCCCAGAGATCTTCCTCCAGCTCCCCAGTACTGGAATTAAAAGGGCACATCATTACACCTAACTGCTGCCTTCTCTGTCTTCAAGAGAGGGTCTCACTAGGTAGCCCTAGCTAGTCTGGAACTTTCTATGCAGACTAGTCTTGCCAGGAACTCACAAAGATCTCCCTGCCTTTGCCTCCTGAGTACTTTTAAATTGTAATGTAATGTCTGTGGGTATTTTGCCTGCCTGCATGCCTATGCATGCAGCGTCCTTAGAGGTCAGAAAAGGGCATCAGATCCCCCTGGGACTAGAATTACAGATAGTTGCGAGTCACCATGTGGGTACTGCTGAGCCATGTCATAAGCCCTGTGAATGCTTATTTTTGTTTTCTTTTTAAAGATTGGATTTTAGTTCTGTCTGTGTGCACGTGCGTTGTGTTTGGGTGGGTGCCACTGGGGACCAGAAGAGGCCTTCATATCCCCTGAAGCTTGAGCCGCAGGCAGAGTCACAGGCAGTTACGAACTCTCCATGCCAGGTGTTGGGAGCAGAGTCCAGCAGGGACTCTGAGCCATCTGTCCAGCCTGGGTTCTGAGAACTGAACTCATGGCTTCTTGGTTGCAAGGCAAACGCTTTACCAATCAAGCCATCTCCTCAGCCCCAGGTTTCCATATTTTTCTTGTTGTTATCGTTCATTTTGTTTTAAAAAAAATATTTAGCAAGCATCTCCCATGGTCCCAATCCAAGCCTAGGTTCCCAAAATGACAAGAGAAATGTGCCTGTCCTTTGAGAGCACAAAATGTTCTCCTGTATGGCAGCTGGCCCTACCTTGAAGTCTGATGTGTCCCCAGGCTTGTTGAACTGGGGTTCAGTCGGGAAAGTCTTCTTGGAGGAGGAGATTCTTGAACTGAACATATGAACAAAACCTGTATTACTTAGCAGACAGAGGTAAGAGTGGCCTGGTGCAGGGCTGCCACATGCAAAGGCCTGAGGGGAACTGTTCACAGAGTCTGCGCCCAGTGGTATGGCCTGAACTAGGTGTGGCAAGGGGGTGGACACACACATCTGAATGGGCATCTGAGTCCTCTGTTTCCTCCCTTCTCAGGACCCAACACAGAAGTCCTACGCAGCTCTTGTCCCCATCAGCATCCCATGGTAGGTGGCATGGGCAGATACATTGGTCTCTTCCTGCTGGGGAGACTTTGGAAGCTGAGCTGTTAGGCTCAAAGAGGGGCCACTGGGCTGTTTCACTCACGTGTTGGGCGCTTTATGTCCTCCCAGACACATAGGGCAGCCCCCAAGGGCTGAGGGCCAGGCATGCCCAGGTGGTTGATATTCAAATAGAGCCTGGTGCCACCTGGGAATGTACTTATGTCATGCGTAATGAAGCCAGAGGGAGCCTCGGTCTCCAAAGCCCTCTAATGTGTTTGGAAAGAGCAGTTGAGCGGCCCACAATGCTCAGTCACTGATGGTTACCACTGCTCACAGCCTTTGTTCTTTCCTGGGCCTCTGGGCACTGGAGTCTGAGTGTCACGTGATGTCATCACAGTCAGCAGAATTAGATTCTGCTGCCATGGCAGGCCCCATTCAGGCTGGAGGGCATTATGCCCCGCCTCCCACCCCCCCCCCACCCCCCAGCACAGGAAGAGGTTGATCACTCACAGTCCCAGCTTGTTGTCTGGCTCATAGCAGACAGAGGGAGCCTCGTGGTAGTGGGGAGGGCAAGTGTCATGATGACTGTGGTCGCAAGGCAGGCTATGGGAACAGCCAGGGACTCGTGAATGGTGGAACATGTGAAACCCAGGAATGGGGTACAAGGAGGAAATGTTAACAGGGTGGAAGGCTGTAACAGCAGGATGGCTCTGTCCTGTCATGGTCTCCGTCTCTTGGACTATAAGTCCTCTTTTGGGAAGAGGTGCTGCCCTTGTGAGAAGGGAGTGCCATCCAGCAGCTAGCTTGGAGTTGCTCACCCCAAGCTGGGTGCCACATTTCACAGGAGCCTCCCATCATTGGCCTCTGGAGGCTCTTGTGTAGTCCCTTGGGTGATCCCAAGGACACAGGATCCTGGGTAAGGGAAGAGAATGGCCTAGAAAGAAGACAAGAGATGAGGTGGGGGTAGGCCAGGACACTGCATGGAGCATGGGTTGGGACAGAAGGAAAATGGAGGCAAAGAGAACTTCCTGGAAAGGGCAGCCTCATGCAAGATGGTGAGGAGGCATTGGGGCTTCTGTAGGCTCTCCCACTGCCTATATCTAGGGATGGTATGTGTTGGGTCCTTTTCAGGGGGCATGACTTTAAACAATCTTTCCAGAAATCACTGATATCTCTGTGGTTCAAGCACGTACCCATTACTCAGCCAGCCAGTTATCAGGGCGGCAGCTGCGCTTACATTCTAGGAGTCAGGACACTCCATCACCTCCCACTACCACCCCCACGGCATTCCAGTCCACCTCCCCCATGCACTGGGGAACGCAAGTGTCTTCTGTTCCATGGCCTCCTGCATAGGACACTCATTGTCCCTCTTTTGGTTCCCATAATTCCCATGGATGCCCTTTCCCAACTGACCTGTCATCAGCAGGTACCCCTGTTGTCACACTATACAGCAAACATAACTGAGACCCTCGAGGTTCCATGCCTGACCCTTATTCTGTGCCTGCAGCTGGATGGGCTGGGGGCACCTTGAAAGCACCAAATAATTTGTTTAGATATTATATATAACTGTCTATCTGTCTATATGTGTGTGTACACATGCGCACATGCGTGTGCATGTGTGCAGTCCAGAGGTTAACATCATACGTCTTTGTCTATCAATTTCAAACTTATCTTTTGAGGGAAAAGTTAAAATTTATGTCTGCGCATGTGTTCATGCATGAGAGTATGCATGTGTCTGTGGGTGCATGTGTGCCAGAGCATGCATGTGGAAGCCATAGGGCAGCCATTGGGAGTCTCTCCATGTAGGACTCAGGGATTGAACTCAGCTGATCAGGCTTGACAGCAAATGCCCCTACTTGCTAAGCCATTTTGCCAGCCCAATTTTAAATTTGAGGCAGGGTCTCACTTTGTAGCCCTAGATGGCTTAGAACTAGCTATGTAGACCAGAATGGTCTTGAACTCACAGAAATCAGCCTTCCTTTGCTTCTCCTACGTGCTGGGATTAAAGGCACGCAACACTGCACTTGGCTCCAGTTTTAAATCTTGGTGATATACTATACTTATTTATTTTATTTTGTACCATTTAGGAACTCTTTGCCAAATCTAACGCCACAAGTGGTTCTTCTAATTAAAACTTTCAACTCTTTTCTTTTGGCCAGAGATCCATTTTGAGTTAATTTTCGTCAATGTCTTCACACCATATGCATATGAATCTGGTTCAGTTGTTTTAAGATTCCTGGTGCTCCAGGTCAGTTTTCTGCTTTCTCTTCACCAACCCTCTAGCTCCACCTGTTTGTGAAGCTACGGCCTGTTTTAATCTCACATGGCTCCTAAGTCCACCAGCCTCTGACCTCTTTCTGCACATGTTGTGGAGACAAAGACTCACCTCCACGCTACTCCTCACACCCTTGGCGTTGAGCATGGGAAAAAAAAAAAACCAAAAAGCATTTCTCTGAGATCATCCCATTTTCTCTTTCTTTTCCTCCCCATCTTTCTCTTTTCCTACCACTCTCTCTGTACACACACACACACACACACACACACACACACACACACACACACACACACACGTGGGGGCCAGAGGTTAACACCATTATGACTTTGTCTATCAATTTCAACCTTACTCTCTTTAGGGCAGTCTCTCACTAAACTTGTAGCTTGCTGATTGGCTAGATTGGGTATCTGCGGAGCCACTGGGATCCTACTGTCTCTGCCATCCTAGCACTGGGATTACAGGCTGTGTAGCTACACTTGGTTTCTTACAGGGGCATTGGAAATCTCTCCCTCTCTATGTATGACCCAGGGATTGAAAACTGAGAGAACTTAGCTCCTCATATTTGCATAGCAAGCACTTTACCCATCAAGCCAACTGCCCCAGGCCATCTTTAAACATGTTCTGCTCCCCTCCCTCAAGGGTCTCCCATAGCTCCCCATTGGCTCCAGAATACAGTTCATTGGAGTCACTTCCCATACTGTCCCTGTACTTAATGTAGCTGCACTTTGCCTTTCTTGCAGGCTCACCAAGGATGACGACTGCGCCTCCCTTGAGTTCAACGTCTGGTGTCTAGCTCTATGACCACAGCTGTGGCCCTGTCTTGGGGTGGACACCAGGCACCTTAGGAATCTTTCCGTCCCCAGCTGTCAAGTGGCATGGGCAGGACGAGTGCCACAAACCCTAGTGTTGGTCCCAGGCGTTCACCTCCCAGCTGCATACTGTAAACCCCAAGCCAAGGAGGGACTGGTTCGCGGTCATGACGCCACACTCCCCATCCGCCTGAGGGAGGCCTCCAAGCTTGGAATTACAGTTCCCAAATACGTACTTACTTGGGTTTGCCTTAGAAAAGGTTACCATTTAAGTATCACCCGATAACACACACACATGCCCAGCTACATCGGAAATTACAGAGCACTGTCTCCAGCCTGGCCAGTGTCCACAGCTGGGCGAGGAAGTGTTGCGAGAGTCTGAGCCACTCAGCCCAGGAGGGGCTGATGTGCTATGATGCATGAGGAGGGGCTCATGTGCTTCCTTCTAAAGAAAGGTGTTTAGGGCCATCTGAGGGCCGGAGGTCTTTGTACCTTTTAGCATTTGTAAGATCAGGGTATGGCAGCGGCAACCAATAGCAAGGAAGTGTGAAACACACACCCGTCACTTGCACATGTGTGTGCAAGTGGGACCTGTGAGATGGAGAGTGTCTCTGAAGTAGAGGGTAGGTAGCAAGCCAAGGCCCTATGTCTTGTAGCCCAGAGGCAGGCCTGGGGATGACACCCCAAAAGGGTGTCAGTGACTATTGCGATGCCACTCTCGTGACTACAATAAGGGTGGTAGTGCTGCAGCGGTGTTTGGGATCTCAGTCACAGTGAGGACTGAGCCTTGGGGAGGAGCCCACTCACTAAGCACTGTGCTTGGCACATACAGAGAACATCTGGGTGCCCAAGTCAGGCTCACAAGGGCCACCCACATCTGTACTGGGAACCCAGAAGCAGCCCTCGGAAACCATCCCCATCCCTACACCATGCTCCTAGATCAGCAGACTCTCCGGGTACCTTACACCCCGTTCCTGAATGGCACCAGAGATATACAAACTGGGTGTTCGCTGCTAACTCACCAGTTATGAGGCTCCCTTCACATCCACTGCTTCCCCAATCCCACAGTCACTGAGTGTAGGTGGCTCATCTGAAGGGCAAGAGCACTGCAGAGCCCTGTGTCCATTCCACGCCCATCAGTTGGAAATTGGAGATAAGAGGAAGCCTCCATTTCCAGGAGCCAAGGACCAGTCCATGCCCAGTGATGCTCTGTAGGATGCTCTTCCCACACCTCACAAGGCTCCACCCCCTCCTTCGCATCTGGACTCTTGTAGCTAGCACTGGGTGTGTTGGCTCATGCCTTTAATCCCAGCACTCAGGAGGCAGAGGCAGGTAAATCTAGTTGAATGTGAATGGTCTAGAAAGTGAGGTCCAGCCCACCTAGGGCCATCAGCATCTAATTCTCATAGCTCTGGATAGTAGCCAGTTTTCCAAGGAGCAGACAAAATAGGTAGAGTGGAGGTGCCCTGGGGTGTGGGGAGAAGCAGGGCTAACCGATGCCCACTAACCCTGCCCATTCAAGGCTAGCAAAGGGAGCCTGGGCTTGGCCTCATGTGGGAGCTGCCTGGCTTCTGAGGCTGTCTTGCCCTCTGAGGGGCAGGAGTAGGTGAGTAGCAGAGTGAACTATTTGCAGTCATAGGTTCTCTCCACTGCCCACTCTCCTTGGGTCCACCTTGTGTGATTGGGAGGAAAGAAGGGGAAAGTAAGAAAGGTAGAGGAGGAAAGAAGGAAAGAAGGGAACCCCATGCAGGGACCATCCCATGGATTGTTTCTGGATGCAGAAAGATGCTGCTTTCTTACAGGGGTTTTTTCCATGCACTGTTCGACTGGGCTTGGTTTCTTCTTTCCTAATTGAATTCTATTTGTTGAGGAGAGAACAGAAAAAATACTGTTTGACTGGGCCAGCCCCTCCTCTGTGCAATCCAGAGGAGCGGGGAGAGGCCAGGGGCAGCCTTCCCCAAGGGCCTCCTTTCAGGCCTGTGTGAATAAGCTGCAGTAGTCATGACCCTGTATGCCTACAGGTGGCTAGCACAAGACAGGTGTCCCCAGGACAATTCCCAAGGCCTCTGGGGCAGTGGCAGGCACTGGAGATGGAGGGCTTGGGGACTATCCCATGGGGAAAGAATGCTGGAGGTAAGTAGGGGTCCTGGGGGTGGCGCCCAAAAGAAGCTGGCTGCGGGACCCCGATGAATGTGGGCGGCTGAGCATGAATACCTATTCAGAACATGGCTCTTGTTCTCGCTGCGTCCTCAGCCTGGGAGGCCACAGATGTCCCAGAGTGAGTCAGAAGATTCTACTGACAGAGGCCCTTGGTGGGAGGGGCTTCTTTTGGGGGCTTTTGTCACTGAAGCCAGTGAAGCAAGGAGGGGGGCCCTTTGCTTAAACTTGACCGCTGGTGGCTCCCAGCAGCCTGCCAGCAGGCAGCTTAGAGGTGGCTTTCAGTAAGCCACGGAGTGTCCAGGCCTTCGTGCTCTGGTGGCACCAGCCCTTCTGGTGAGCGGAGATTGCGGCGAGGACAGCAGCTCATGGGTGTCTTTCAATGTCTGTGGCATGGAGGTGGATACTGAGGTGAGAGGAGGTCTAGCCACCAGCTTCTATGCCTGCACAGCCTTACAGAGCCTTTCTGGAGCCTTAGACACCAGCCTTTGTGAAAGCACCCTTGGGTGAAGAGAGTGAGAACCCTAATGCTGAGCTTCGAGCCCATCTGATTTTCCAGGGCCCTCAGGCTGGTGGGGGGCCCTCTTCTGGAGTCACAAGCCCCTAGTGTCTGGTGTCCCTTATTGAGAATATGTCCTTTGAAGATTACACTGGCCAAGGCCACTCGGGACATGAGTGCGGTCCCATGTGGACAGTCCTTTGCTCACAAACTACCACATGGACTAGGGTGGTGACAGTGAGAAAACACATGCCTTGTGACTGGCTTCTTCTAAGCCTGTATGTAGCATCATGCCTTTCCTGGCCCTGGTAGCTCACGCTGTCCCCTGAAGCTGAACCAGCATGAGGAAGGATCATACACACCCTCCAGTCCTTGGGGCCTGTCCATCAGGGGCCATAGGAGAAAGGACCCTACGTTTGGGTGGCTTGCTATCTATTCACCTACAACCCTGTATCTAGCCTGGGTAATGAATCAGAAAACCCACCTCAAGGGGCTGCCTAGCACCAGTTCAACTAGTCTGGTCAACGCTGAGATAACTACCCGTGGAGTTACTTATTGCCACTGCCTTGGGAAGATGGCGTTGCTGTCACTGATGAATAGGCTGACCAGCTCCTACGGAGTCTCACAAAGCTAGCTGTAAGGGAAAGAATGAACTGGGCCCTGTGCTGTATAGTTTTATGTCAACTTGATTCAAGCTAAAGTCATCTGAGAAGAGGAAACCTCAATTAAAATAGTGCCTCCATAAGATCGAGTTGTAGGCAGACATGTAGGGTGTTTTCTTAATTAGTGATTGATGTGGGAGGGCCCAGGCCACTGTGGGTGGTGCCAAGGGGTCCTGGGTTCTATAAGAAAGCAGGCCAAGCAAACCATGGGGAGCAAGCCAGTAAGCAGCACCCCTCCGTGGCCTCTGCAGCAGCTCCTGCTTCCAGGTTCCTGCCCGGCTTGAGTTCCTGTCCTGACTTGGATGGTGAACGGTGCCGCAGAAGCATCAGCCAAATAAACCATTTCCTCCGCAAGTTGCCTTTCATCACAGCAACAGTAACTGTCAGTGGAAGCAACCTCATTCTGCTGGGCTCCTTGCTATAGAGCAATGATGGCTGACAGAAGCCCAAGGACAGCAGGCAGGGCTGAGGGACCAGAAGAGAAGGTTGTGAGCTGGACAGGGTGGCTGGCACTCCTGTGGGTAGACGCTGAGCACATGGACTTGAGAGCCATTTTTAGCTATGGCTTTTTTTTAAGACTGGGAGTCACCACAGGCGGTGGGTTCAAGGCAGGCAGCCCTTTTCCATTTGTTCCAAAGCCCCAAGAGCTGAGCTGTCACTCCTAAACAGGTACCACCAGCGCAGGCTGCAACTGGTGGCTGATGTAAAGGTGGCTGCCTTGCCCACCTTTGAAGGCAGCCCCTGTCCTGTTTCAGAGCAGCAATTGCCACCAATGGAAGCTTGGAGAGCCCTTCTTCCCTCCTCTTCCCCCTCCTCCCCCCACCCACCTCCTCCTCCTCCTCCTCCTCAGAGTCTCTTTTTGTAACTGTCCTGTCACATCTCTAAATGGCCCACAGTGTATAAAACCAGTAGAGCTTTCCAGACCCAGAGTGTCAGCAGAAGCCAGAAGAGACCAGAACAGCCCTCTGAACTTGGTCCTAGCCAGAAGCCACATGCCAGGATCACAAATTTGGGAGTTTGGGGCCACTCGGTGACATTCACGTAACTGTTTCCCATCTGGGAATTGGGCTGGTTGGGCCTAAGACCCTCAGCATCGGAGATTCAAACACCGTTGCACCTAAAGTGACTCCAATTGTCACCCTCCAAATGACACAAAGGAGGAGGGAATCAGTTGTTGGGAGACAATACCTCTCTATGTGCTGGTGGCAGTGAGGGACGGGTGGTCTGTTCAGGGCCTTGGCATGAGCTGTTTTCTCCTTGGGTGGGGCCACTGGCCAGTCTCCCCAGCCATCTTCCCAGCCCTCAGCCATCACAATCCTTTCCCTAGAAGTGCTGGGGGTTCTACCTGCAAGGGACCACTTTGTTTCTCCCATAGGCTCCAAGCTCCCAGGAGATGGCTCTCCCTCTGCGGGAAATCTCGCACAGGCTCCTGGCCCTTGTTCAAAACTGGCCAAGACAGGTGCTTACAGTAGCCTTATTGTCTTGCCTGATGGCAGGCATCTCACGGCAGAGACCAAACCTTTGCTCATGTGCTGGGGTTGCTTGTGTGCCCACGGAGAGACAATGTGCCCCTGAGCCAGCCTCTGGGTAAGGCAGGAAGGAGCACCACTTCATCCTCTCCGCCTCCTGTCGTTGTTCTACAAACAGAACTTTCCAGAGCACAGGCAGGAAGGGTGGAGGATGCACACAAAGGGCACTGCCTGGATTGCTTTCTGCAGAGGCTCATCTCTTCTCCCTTTGATGTTGTGATCCCACGGGAATCATTGACAGGAATCATTTCAGCTCCCAAGAAGGGGACTTGGCGACAGGTGACTTGTCTCACAGATCGCTGAGGCGCTAATGAGTGCTAATTATAATCCAGTCGCCTTGCCAAGGCAATCTGTCCTGCTGGGGCAGGCGGGGACCAGTCATGGAGTGAGTGGGTAGCTTTGGGGGATGAATGTCTCCGTGTCTTGGTGCTGGCTTGGAAGATGTCCCTGTTCAAACGTGTTCTTGTATTCTAAGGGGAGAAGAGATTTTTTTTTCACACCTTGGAAAGCCAGGTGAGGTGAGGAGGTGAGGTGACAAGGCCAAAAGCAGCTTCTTCCCTTGCTGCAGACACCTAAGAAGGAGCCATGCAGGCGGGAGAGGCCCAGCAGGGTTGCCATGGGAACACCTCCTGATTGGAAAGGGATTCTATTGGGGTGCGAAGGACAGAAGGAGCCACCCTGAATCCTTTATATCTCACCCATTCCCTCCCTCAGCCTGGGACCCACTCCAGGGCAGGCAGCCACAGGCCTGCCCAGGCTTCTGGAGAGCTGGAGAAGGAACTGGAATAACAGCGGTACATTGGAGCCTCATCTCTGTCCCATGGCAAACAGTAGTAGGTGAGGGCTTAGCTCAAATATGACTCCCCTAAAGGCCTGGCCCAAGTTTTCTGATCTCATAGCCCAAGCCACCAAGGTGGGAAATGAATCTACATGGGCTGGGCGATCCACCCGTACAGTCTGGCCCAAATGTAGCTGTGAGGTCTGGGAATCTGTGACCATATCTTGCCTGGTCAGATAGGGACACAGAAGCTTGGGGAGCTTAAGATCTGTGCTTGAGGCTACAAAGGGACCAAGAAGAGGCAGAGTTTGTGACAAGGTGAGGCAGGGATGGCAGTCGTGGCTGAAGACTACAAGCGACCTCCCACTGCAGTGAATGAGCAAGGGTGGGAAGCTGAGTCACACTGCACGAGGCAGATGAGGGTCTTTGGTGGCTTGGAGACCAACTCCAGAGAAGGGAACTGAGGGTCAACAAAGGAAAAGGACTCACCTTGGTCGAAAGGCAGAAGAAATGACCTGTTTCCAATAGGCAAGATGTGGCATCAGGTTCTCATCAACAGATATGTGGAAAGCCAGGTGTGGTGGCACAAGACCATATTCCTAGCACTGGGGAGGCAGAAGCAGGAGGATCCAGGAGATCAAAGCCATTCTTAGCTATGTAGTGATTTCAAATCTAGCTTGGATTACAAGAGACCCCTGTCTCAACATACCCACCGAACAGCTCAATGGAGAAAGAAAATGTGGTGCCTATACATAATGCATGAGGTTTTATTCATCCATGAAGAATAATTTAATGGTGTCACTTACAGGTAAATAGGTGGAAGTGGGGACCACATCAGTGACATAAGCCAGACTCAGAGAGATAAACACTACACTTCCTCCACCTCTTAATGCAGTGTGCTGGTTTGTTTTTGTCAGCCTTACACAAACTACAGTCACCCGGGAAGGAGGAACCTCAGTTGAGAAGTCGTGTCCTCATCAGCTGTGTCTGCCTATGGGGCATTTCTTTCTTTGAGAGGGGGGGAGAACATGATGTTTGGGGGCCATATTTTCTTGATTAATGGTTGAGGTGGATGAGCCCAGTCCACTCTAGATGGTGTCGCCCCTGGGCACGTGTCCTGGTGCTGTGTAAGAAAGGCCGCAGGCCAGGCTCCTACTTTTGAGTTCTGTGTCTAGGTTCCTGCCCTGATTTCCTGCTCTGGCTTCCCTCCGTGACAAACTGGAAAGTATGAGACAGAGATAAGTCTTTTCCTCTCCCAAGTTGGTTTTGGTCAGTATTTTATCACAGAATAAAAAGCAAAATAGGACACGCAAGATTTAGGTTCTCTCTCTCTCTCTCTCTCTCTCTCTCTCTCTCTCTCTCTCTCTCTCTCTCTCTCTCTCTCTCTCTCTCTCTCTCTCCCTGTCTCTCTCTCTGTCTCTCTGTCTCTCTTCCTCTCTCTCTCTCTCTCTGTGTGTGTGTGTGTGTGTGTGTGAGTGAGAGAGAGAGAGAGAGAGAGAGAGAGAGAAAACATTTGCAAGTGTGTGAGCACGTGTGTGCAAGTATGTACATAACATGAAAACAGAAAGGGGACTATCTGGAAGTGGAAATGGGGCCAGATGGAGCAGGAGAAGGCTGTAGGGGATGAATATGAGCAGACTATAATGACTTATTGATTACGAATATAGAAGTATATATGAAAATCATGATGAGACCCATAAATTTATTAAAATAATTATTTTAGACAAAAGCGGGGAACCATTCTCTTCCATGCTTGGCCAACTCTAGTCCTTTGCAACCAACCTTATGGCACGATCCTCAGGGAGAAAAGTACCCATATCTCTAAGGGCCTGAGACCTAGAGCAGCTAACTGCAAGAAGCCCTCACTACGCATGCTGCCATCTGCTACCTCTTGCCAGCCTGAAACCACAGGGTCAGCAGGTACAGGGACAGGTCAGAGCAGCTGGCCCTTTGGACTGTCCCATTTTTCTCCACTTTCTTTACTATTCTTTTTCAACCCATAAGCCATATAGGATCTCATCTGCCCCCACCCCCACCTCCACTCTGCGGGACCAGTTGGGTCCCTGAAGTGAACAGGAGCAAGGAAGGTCTGATGGGCCCAGTGAGACAATCACTCTGACCGCCTCTGTCCTGAGTGGACAGGACCCGGTCAGGCTTTGCGCGGAGCCAAACATCTTCTACGTGTCACTTAGAGCTTTGTCCTGCAGCTGCACTGTGACCCCTGCTCCAGCCTTGCTGCCAAAGGACACAGCCTGCTACCCACGCTCTGTCCCTCCCTTCAAATGCCTCTTTCTGGTTCAGATGAGGACCAGGGTAGCTAGCAGCCATGGCTTCTCTTCTTAACCTCAGCTCCTACTCTGTGTAGACCGTGCAGGTGTGAGAGGTGAGGCGCATCTGCTGTCTCCCATCATCCTATGTCACCTCTGTGAGGAGGTCCAAGCCAGTAGTCCTGGCCCATGCCTCACTGGCTTGTAGGTGCCTTTTTTTTCTAGGGAGGAACCAGAGCTGAGCATTGTTAGACTTGGGGAGCCTTGCAGGGGAGCCAGCTTCCTGGGGCCTTGCCGGGCTGAGACAGAGCCTCACATTTCAGGAATGCTCACAGAAAGGCCTTGTCTCCTGTCCATAGAGGAGCCCTTTAAGCATTAGAAACATACCACGGGACTAAGTAGCCACCAAGAAGCCACCTTGGCTGCCCAGCCTGCTGGATGGGACTCTGGTGTCCTTTCCCACCTGGAAGGTGTATGCCTGTTCTTCTCCACATAGCCATCACTTTCAGGGAATTGGTGGTGGTCCAGGGAATTGGTGACAATCCAGGGGCAGGCCTGGCTTCTCTGGTTTAATTTCTGGTGGGCTTAAAAATGTTTTTTTTTCTTTAAAACTGTACTGTAGGGTATCTGCTGGTGAAATGGTAAAGCCATGAAGAGTCTGGGGGGTGAAGAGGAGTTGGTTGTCAGCACAGTGGCTAAAGTGGACTGTCCATAGGAGCCACAGCCTCTGCTAATGGAGCCATAATGACACATCCCTCTCCCATCTGAGGGGGGTTGTGGTCATGTGTCCATCACCAACAGAAAAAGCACCTAGCACGTCCACACTGCAAGGGAGCGACCTGGCTATCTTGGGCTCCCTAGTCACCGAATAGTCAGCGTATCATCACATCCTCTCTCCTTGGGATCTGACCCTCTCTGAAGTCGTCCCACTTCTGGACCCCTGATACACTGGCCTTGTGTTTCCACCAGTGACATCAGTGTCTCCTCTCTCCCTCCCTTCCTGCAGCTGTTTCTAGGGGCTCAGCCCACGGTGTGCACTGTGCGTGTGTCACTAGAGACCTCAACGACCCTAATAGTAGGTGAAAGGGAGCCATCGCCCACTCAGGAAAGCCGGGGAGCTTGAGGGCAGCTATCCTAGTCCAGGCCATACCTCGCTCGTTACCACTGCCTTTCTTGCCTCATCTGTGAGGTCTTGGATATTAGTGGCCCATCATCAGGTGCCCAAGTGCCTGGGCCTGATCTATGGAGCTGCCCAGGACGGTGTCTATTCATCCAGACACAGTGGAGGGGTATGCTCTTCGGGTATCTGCCAGGCACCATGCCTGTGACCAGCTCAGGGTCCCCTTCCCATGAAATAGCCAGGTGTCTGCAGCACAGCTCCTAAGCACATCCCCAGGGCTCTACATGGCTTCTCCCCAGGCTCCACATGCTCCCACTGGGGCATCATCACTGGCTTAGGAGGACACCCTTAGCCCTCAGCCTGGGGCTCCTGGATTCCACTGACTCTGTAGACAGGGAAAATGGACCTGGAACAGCAATCATTTCTCCAGGATCATCCCTGTGTCCAGGCTGTGCAAAGCCTGTGCAGGAAAGTGGGGGTGGGGGTGGTCCTTACTTCGGGAACATTCCTCTTGCCTGCCTTTTAAAGCAGCTTAATTTAAGTACAATCACCAAGCAATTAGCCGTGCATACTTAAGGTGTACCGTTTGATAAGTTTTGACACGTATGCATCCGTGAAGCCACCACCACTAACTCAGGATAATGAGCAGCTCGTCTTCCCACAGGGGCCCTTTGTGACAAGCCCCGCTCCTGGACTCCTTCCTGCCCCTCGCTGTCACTAAGCAGCCATCTACCTACCTGCTTTGGGCCACACAAGAGTTTGTATGTGCCAGATTTTAGATAAATCCCAGTTTTCCCACCTAGTGCAATTATTTCTAGAGTACATCAGCAGTCTTTTTTTTTTTTTTTTTTTTTTTACCCTCTCCCCTCCTTCTTCTCCTAAGCTCCCACCCTCTTAGTGTGATGTATATAGACATATATGTGAGGGGCAGAGGAGGATGCTGGGTACTCTGCTTTATCACCCTCCACCCTTATTCCTTTGAGACAGGGTCTCTCACTGAACCTGGAGCCGGCCTGGTGCCCATCAAGCCCCAGGGATCCTCCTGTCCTTGGTTCCCCACAGCACTGGAGTTACAGGTCCGCGTGCAGCCAGGTCCAGCTTTTTTCTGCGGCGTCTTGGATCTGAACTCAGGTCCTCATGCTTGTGCAAACACTCCAGTGGAGCCTTCGTACCGGCCAGGGGACATGGCTGCAGCATGGTGTGCTTACTTCGTGATGACATCACACACAGCGTGTGTCTCGGGTTTGGACCACAGTGTCTGGTGTGGGCTACACTGTGGTGTGTCCCTTGCGTAGCTTTAGGACCATGTGCAATCCTAAAGCTGTGCCATGGCGTGTGTATCGGTGACTACACTGCACTTTACTTTCTCCCTTACATGGAATAGATAGACATTCAGGCTCTTGAACATTAAGGCTGTTTCGGTATTTGGTTACCCATAAAGCTGGTATGAATATTCATGTCCCAGTCTCTGTAGGGACAGCTGGTGCTGTTCCTCTTGGGTAAATATAAGGCTAGAATGCCTGCATCCTATGGCCAGTGTATGTTTAACTTTTAAAAACACCTTCCGAGCTGATTTCCACATGTCCTTACTACTTCGCATTTGTTCTCACCACCATCAGTGAGTTCCAGTCTGTCCACAGCACAGCAGCCCTTGGCATTGGTCAGCTTTCCTAAGCGGAGCTGTTAGGAAACAGGCAGGCACCACTGTGTTTTATTACTGTCACGACTAACGCTATTGAGTGTCTCTCCATGTGCTCATTGGCTCTTTGTGTATTTTCTCTTGTGAAATGTTACCCTATTCATTTTAAACATCGGATTTGGGGGAAATCCTTTATATGTTCTGCACACAGGTCCTTTATCTGACATCACTAGATGCACGCTTTCAAAACTAGTTTCTGCCACGGTGGTTCTATCTAGCTTTTCCTGCTCCGGACAATGTCTTTCAAGCAGCCGAAAGGTTTAGTTTTGATGAGGTCAAATTTGTTAGTTTACTCCTTCCTAAATCTTGCTTTTGGTGTCAAAACTAAGAAATCAGAAGCTGGAAAGGTGACTCAGTGGTTAAGTGGGCTTGCTGCTCTTGCAGAGGACCAGAGTTCAGTTTCCAACATCCAGTGTCTCCAGCTCCAGGGCATCCAACACCTTCTTCTGGCCTTTTTGGGCACACACACACACACACACACACACACACACACACACACACACACACACACACACCTTAAAACAAAGCAAGGCATAAACACCTAAGAAAACATTTAAACCACGGTTCGGTCATAAACCTCAACAATTTTAGGTTCTACATTGAGGCTGAGGCTCCACTGTGAGTTAATTTTTGGCCGTGGGGCCAGGTATAATTTGAAGTTTGCTCTTTAGTATTTTGCATGAAAATATTTGAATGCTCTAATACCATTTGTTAAGAAAGTCGCTACACTGTAGTTTAAATTGTCTTTGTAAAAACAAAAACAAACAAACAAACAAACAAAAAAAACAAGTTGACCACATTTGTGTGACTCTGTTTTGGGCCTGACTTTTTCAGCCATCTATCTTCAAACCAATACCGCAGCCTCTTGACCTTGTTGAAATTTGTTCAAGTCTGCTTGATTAGGCAAGCAAGACTATTTCACCACTTTTCTATCTGGATTCCTTTTACTTTTTATGCCTGCCTGGCTGGAAGCTCCGTGGTAAGTGTGGGTGTCCTTGTCTAGTTCTTGATCTTTGGGGAAATACATATCCAGCCTTTTCCATTAATTGTCATGTTAGCTATAGGGAATGGGCTTCTCAGGTTGGGGAAGCCCCCTGCCTCGCACTACCTCACAAGTCCTAGCATTTTTGTATTTTCTTTCATTTTCAACCAGTTTAAAAGTCTGGCTTTCTTTTGGTTTCTTATTTGACTGATGAAAACTCTGCATAGTTTTCAAACATTTGAGGATTATCCTGAGATTTGGGTTTCTTTATGGCAGAGAACACTTTTTAAACAACTCGGTTTATCTTGGTAAATTTTCAGAGTTTGCTCAAAAACGTTTTTTTTTTTTTTTTTTTTTTTTTTTTTTTTTTTTTTTTTTGAGTGGGGTGTTAAATGAATGATAGCTAAGTCAAATTGGCTGTTAATGTCCTTCAAATATTCTATATTCTGGCTGATTTTCTATTTGTTCTGTCAGTTACTGAGAAGGGGGCACTGATGTTTCTGTCATGGCTGGGGCATATTTCTCCCCTCGGTTCTGAGTTTTTATTTGGTGAACTTTGATGCTGTTACTACAGATATTTAAGATTTCATGGCTCCCTGATTGACAATTTCTCCTCTTCTTTCTTCTCAAGACAGGGGCTCTATGTAGCCCTGGTTGACCTGGAATTTTCTATGTAGACCAGGCTGGCCTTGAACTCACAGAGATCTGCCAGCCTCTGACTCCAGAGTGCTGCAGTTAGATTATTAGATTACTTCTTATTTTTTCCGATAATAAACCTTCCTTCATGGTCTCTTCTGCTGTATGTGACATGCATTTTATATTTTATAAACCGCTTACTTAGAAGGTTTTCTCTCTTTATCATTACAGAAATGTGACTGTGACGCTCCTGTGTGCTTTCTTCATGCTTGTCTTTGGAGTTCTCAGATCTGTGGGTTTTGTTTTCAGAAACATTTGGTCATCATTTTTTTCAAACTTTTTTTTTTTTTTTGTATCTGTGTGTTTGTGTATATGTGGAGGTCAGAGGTCAATTTCAGGTGTTTCTCCTCAGGCGCTGTCTACTTCATCTTGTTTGTGAGATGGGATCTCACTATGTAGCCCTGGCTGGCTTGGAACTCATTAAGTAGACCAGGCTGGCTGGCCTTGAACCCGTAGCAATCCATCTGTCTCTGAATGCTGGGAATAACAGTGTGGGCTACCATGCCTAGTGATGCTTTCTTCTTCTTCTTCTTCTTCTTCTTCTTCTTCTTCTTCTTCTTCTTCTTCTTCTTCTTCTTCTTCTTCTTCTTCTTGTTCTTGTTCTTCTTGTTCTTCTTCTCCTCCTCCTCCTCCTCCTTCTTCTTCTTGTTCTTCTTGTTCTTGTTCTTGTTCTTCTTCTTCTTCTTCTTCTTCTTGTTTTTTTGAGACAGGGTTTCTCTGTGTAGCCTTGATTATCAGGCTGGCCTCAAACTTACAGCGATCTGCTTGCCTCTGCCTCCCAAGTGCTGGGATTAAAGGCATGCACCACAACTGCCCAGCCTTCTTCTTCTTCTTCTTCTTCTTTTTCTTCTTCTTCTCTTCCTCCTCCTCCTCTTCCTCCCCTTCTCTCTCTCTCTTTCTCTCTCCCCTCCCTCTCTTTTATTTCCTTTTTGATTTTTTTTTTTGGTTTTCCGTGACAGGGTTTCTCTGTGTAGCCTTGCCTGTCCTGGACTCACTTTGCAAACCAGGCTGGCCTCAAACTCACAGAGATCCACCTGCCTCTGCCTCCCAAGTGCTGGGATTATGTGTGCCACCATGTCTGGCTCTCATTTCTTTTCTTTTCTTTCTTTTTTTTTTTTTTTTTTTTTTTTTTTTTTTTTTTTTTGAGATAGGGTCTCTCATTGGTTTAAGGCTAATCAAGTAAGCTTAGATTGGCCATGGAGCTTGGGTTACAGTGTAGCTGCTTTTATGTGTGTTCTGGGATTCTAGCTTGAGTTCTCATGCTTGTATGGCAAGCACTTTATAGACCAAGCTGCCTCCACAGCCCTCCTCTGTTGTTTAAGTTGTAGTGTTCCACCTTGTGGATTTTCTCCAGTTGGGTCTTTGTCACTTTTCTCCTCCAAGTCTAGTTTTCTGCTGACTCCACATAGTGCATGTAATGGCTCATGTGTCACAGTCTCCCTAGAGTTTGATAAACTTTAGTTCTCTACACTTCTATTATCGGAACTAGTGGGAATCAGTCGCCACAAACATTTTGAATATACTCATCGGTCAATTCTAACTTCAGTGTCAACTCAGTTTTGAAGATCACTTTCTCATTGTGGGGCAACCCTTTTTCTCCGCATGCCCCGTCATCTTTGGATATTTGACATCTGTGAGGTTTTTACCTCATTGCACACCGGGTATTTGTGTTTCCCAGTGTATGCTGAGCCTTGCTCTGTGACACCACTGTTACTTGGAATTGGTTTAATCCTTGTGGGTTTCGCTGTCATGATCTATTAGGCAGGTCTGCATACGGGTTCAATCTAGGGCCAACTGTTTGCATTACTGAGGCAATGTTTTTCTGTCTCAACCTGCCATCTCTCAAGGTCATCAAATGTCCTCACCAGAATTATGAAGCTTCCAGTCTGCCTAATGGGGACAGAAATTATTCTAGGGTGGCACTGATGAGTCCCTCTATACATCTCTCAGGTCATCTTTTCCTAGGCTTGTGGCTCCAGACACCCACTCAAGACAGACCTCTGGGACTGGGACTGTCGCTAATCTCACTGCCTACAGTGGTCTGGAACCTCCTACGGCAGGAGGAGGGCTCTTTTTTGTTGTCTCTCAATGGTCAGTGCACCTGCCTGATGCTTGATGTCTTGAAAACTACCATTCACCATCTATTGTCTGGTTCATGGGGCTGTGTCAGACAGAAGAACCAACAGCCTGATTCCATCTTGCCGGGGAGTAGAAGCACCTCCCCCCACACACACCTTTTTAAGTTGTCTTGTCTACCTTCTGCTTTCATGATGTGACTTCATGTAGAACCCCCTCCTGATGGCAGCTCTCCCACCAGGCTCACAAGAGCTTAAAAGTTGTTTGTGGTTGTGGCAGGGACAACTGGTCAGCAGTCTCCACAGAGAGACGTGATGTGACACAGGTTACTGGGTACCTTGGCTCCAGATAGAGCCAAGCCAACAAGCCATACATAGTCTGCAATATGAATTATGAGAAAAGACACCTGGTGCTCAGGGCTTAGTGATGGGGAGAAGAGCCTGGGGCCCCTGGCTATTGCTGACATCTCTACCCAGGGAAGTGTCGCTAAACTGGAGAAAAAGATGGAGGGACCACAAACACGATGGCATGACAGGTCATGAAGAACACTGAAGATGGCCTCACTTGGGTGAGTGAGCTATAGCAATGGGTCAAGGCCTTGACTGTCACATGAGCTTTGTCAAGTGGGACCTGGAATTACTTTCACAACAGCCACATCACCACCACCCACCCACCCAGGTCCCAGAGCCACTCACTTTGGCATTTCCTAGCTCTTACCTTATCTTGCTACACAATGGTCAGTAGGGGCACATTTGCCTTTCCTACCTAGGAGATGCAGTTTCTGAGGCTGAGGGATGTCCAGATGTCTGGCGCTCTCCCTCACCATGATCACACAGTCTGTATTGAAACCATGTCACTCAAGAAATTAGGAATAAGGCACCACAAACTAAGAGGCTTCTCTGGGTAGAGTCCACCTGTCTGTAAAATAGACTCAAAACAGTGATTTTATCAGGAAGGCCTTGCAGAGGTTCAGACTGATGTCAGCTATGGTCTGTCCTTAGAAACATGGAGGAACCTGGCTCCCTGACTGGCACAGCACCAATGGGTGTGTGGGAGTGTGTGAACATTAGATGTACAAGGTGCGAGAGGTTGCCACGAGTGTATCTGAGTCCAAGGCTGAGACTGCCAATCTTTCCAGTTTTACAACTGTCACAAGAATGTGGCAGCTGGGGTTAAGCAGGGGTGCTAATCTAGCTTTGATGCTGACCTTCTGTCAGCCCAGGGCGTGGGGTCAGGACCACCCGCTCTGGCCCTGGATTAAACACCATGAGTTAAAACTATATGATGGCTAAAGGGGACTCAGCCTGCCTGCGGACCTCCCTGGTAGTGTTTCTGGAAGGGGTACAGGGCTAGCACTGTGCCATCCCCACAGTAGTCATCTGTGGACACTTACCAGCACTAGGGCTATGTTATGCACCCATATATGTGCCTCTGTCTTAGGCTCTGAGGCAGCAGTTCTTGTCCTCCTCAGCCAGGTGGTACATGACCTAGATGCTGGAATGTTAGTGACAGTATCGACCACAAGTGGGACAGGAAGGGGCCAATTCCAGGGAGCGAGTTGCAGCTGCAATTTCCCTGAGGTGACACTTGGGTGAAATCAGGAAGCTGGTGAGGGAGTGAGCCAGAGTGCATAAGAGATGAGTGTTTAGGCAAAGGGGACACACAAGGTCCCAAGGCCCAGCAGAACCTAGATGTGGGGGGAGTAGCGGGGCACCTGTGACTGGGTTGCTACCATGAGGAAGTGAGAGCTGCTCAGGGCCTTCAGCAGCCCAGGCGTTTAGCAGGTGACCTGGGCTTTAAAAAGTAGAGATGTAGTGGCCATACTGGAGGCAGGGAGCCAGGACAGGCCCAGATCTGGCACAGTGTCCGAGAGCAAAGGCAGTGAGGTAGCCTCAGGGAGGTAAGGAGAAACAGAAACAGATCTAGAAGGTGGTGCCCCAAGACTTGCTGACAGATTCAGTAATGGGGAAGTGGGGCTGGGGCGGGGAGAGAAGAGGAAGAGGAGGGTAGGAGAGGTAGGAATAGCTGTGGGAATTCTGGGCCAATATCTGGCAGAGTGAGGGGGGCCCAGGTACTGAGTTTGGGAAGGCTGGTCCAGGTATAAGCCTGAGCCAGGAACTGTGTGGTACTTTTCCATGGGAGACACCATACCATAAGGGAGCTAGAGGTAGGAATCTGAGGCCAGGGCAGTGGTCAGCCAGTGACATTAGCATGCAGAGCCTGGTGACTGAAGAGATTTCTGAAGAGCCCCCAGAGACAAGAACAATCCAAGCTGCCTAGCCCGGGAGAAGGCCAGCTCTACTAAGAGTGGGGGAAGGCCAGGTGGTAGAGGAACCCCACAGGTCAGCCACTGGGGGCCAGCAGCAGTTGAGGTGGGAGTGGCTGAAGGACTCCAGTGCAGGGAGCAACCAGGCAGACATGTGGAGTAGTCAAAGGCTTAAGATGGGGGAAGGAATGGAGATGCAAACAGATACCACATGAAGGGCTGTCTTTCAAGGGAGCCAAGGACCAAGACACGGTGGCTGTAGGAGAGGTGTAGTCTAGAAAGGAGCTTCTAAGAAGGAAGGACTCCTTGTTTTTAATAGCTGAGTAGTATTCCATAGTGTAAATATACCACAGTTTCTTTATCCATTCTTCTACTGAGGGACACGTAGGCTGTTTCCATGTTCTGGCTATTATGAATAAGGCAGCTATGAACATGGGTGAGCATATGCCCCTGTTGTGTGATAGTGCATCTTCTGGGTATATTTCAAGGAGTGGAATAGCTGGGTCTTGAGGAAGCCCTATTCCCATTTTTCTGAGAAAGCGCCAGATAGATTTCCAAAGTGGTTGTACTAGTTTGCATTCCCACCAGCAATGAAGGAGTGTTCCTCTTTCTCCACATCCTCTCCAGCATATGGTGTCAGTTGAGTTATTGAACTTAGCCATTCTGATGGGTGTAAGATGGAATCTCAGTGTCGTTTTGATTTGCATTTCTCTGATGACTAAGGAGGTCGAGCATTTCTTTAAGTGTTTCTCAACCATTTGATATTCCTCTGTTGAGAATTCTCTGTTTAGTTCTGAGCCCCATTTCTCTATTTGGTTATTTGGTTTAGTGGTGTTTAATCTCTTGAGTTCTTTATATATTTTGGATATTAGACTTTTGTCAGATGAAGGGTTGGTGAAGATCTTTTCCCAGTCTGTAGGCTGTCGCTTTGTTCTCTTGACAGTGTCACCTGCCTTACAGAAGCTTCTCAGCCTCATGAGGTCCCATTTATTAATTGTCGACATTAAGGCCTGGGCTGTTGGTGTTCTGTTCAGGAAGTTGTCCCCTGTGCCTATGTGTTCCAGACTCTTCCCCACTTTTTCCTCTAACTGGATTAATGTCTCTGGTTTTAGGTTGAGGTCTTTAATCCACTTGGACTTGAGTTTTGTGCACGGTGACAAATAGGGGTCTAATTGCATTTTTCTACATGTAGACATCCAGTTAGACCAGCACTATTTGTTGAAGATGCTGTCGTTTTTCCATTGAATGGATTTGGCCTCTTTGTCAAAAATCAAGTGACCAAATGTGTGTGGATTCATCTCCGGGTCTTCAGTTCGATTCCATTGATCCACTAGCCTATTGCTGTGCCAGTACCATGCTGTTTTAACTACTGTTGCTCTATAGTACAGCTTGAGATCAGGTATGGAGATTCCTCCAGAGGATCTTTTATTGTATAGGATTGTTTTTGCTATTCTGGGCTTTTTGTTTCTCCATATGAAGTTGAGAATTTTTCTTTCAATATCTTCAAAATATTTTGTAGGTATTCTGATAGGGATTGCATTGAATCTGTAAATTGCTTTTGGTAAGATGGCCATTTTTACTATGTTAATTTTCCCGATTCATGAACAAGGTAGATCCCACCATCTTCTGATGTCATTTTTAATCTCTTTCTTCAGAGATTTAAAGTTTTTTTCAAATAGGTCCTTCACTTGCTTGGTTAGGGTTATTCCTAGATATTTTATATTGCTTGTGGCTATCGTGAAGGGAGTAATTTTCCTACTCAGCTATTAAAAACAAGGAATTTCCGAAATTTGTGGACAAATGGATTGAACTAGAAATTATCATAATGAGTGAGTTCACCCAGAAGCAAAAAGAGTTAAATGGTATATACTCACTTATATCGAGACACTAGTCCAAGGGGTATGTCCCCATGAAAAACTTTACCTACCAGGAAAGTGGGTCAGAGGGGAGGACATCCTATTGAGACTTTAGGTGTGAGAAGCCTGGGAGATTGAGGAAATAGAAGGATCCAGAGGGTCCTGGAAAACTACAGGCGGGTCTGGGCCCTGGGGTCCTCCTCAAACTATGGCACCAGCCACGGAAAATATAGGCGGTAAACTTCGAACCCCTACCCAGACTAGCCAATGGACAGGACATTCTCCACCATTAAGTGGAGAAGGAGATCTGACTTTCACACAAACTCTGGTGCCCCATATTTGACCATGTCCCTTGGATGGGGACGCCTGGTAGCACTCAGAGGAAGGATAATATGTCACCAAGAAGAAACTCAATACCCTATGAGCATATACAGGGGGAGAAGGTCCCCCTCAGTCACAGACATAGGGGAGGGGAATGGAGAGGAAGCGGGAGGGAGGGAGGAATGGGAGGATACAAGGGATGGGCTAACAACTGAGATGTAATTTGAATAAATTAATAATAATTTTAAAAAAGGAAAAAAAGAAGGAAGGACTCACAGGGACTGGGTGGTGAGTATTGGCCAGGGGTCTCCACTGTGCTAGAAACTGAGAGGGCCTGAGAGGGATGCTGGGGACTGAGTGGGCAGGGTGGGGGTTGGGGGAGGGAGTAAGTTTCTCTAGGTTGGTGTTTCTAGAAGCACAAAAGCCCTGAGCTGGCAGATAACAAGTGGTGAAGAGAATGGGCCGCACAGCTGCAGAGAGACGGAGGTGCTGGGATGTTTGAGGCTACAGTCACACCTGTGTCACCACACTGCACCACGGAATGGACAGGAGTTTGTATTAAACTGGTGTTGGGATTGTGCCAGATAAGAATTCCACATGGAGATGGGGTGTGGGTGCTAAGGGTGTGTGCATGGGGGTTGATGGAAAGTCATGTGTGATGGTGATGACACCCAGCCCTGAGGGGTGGGGCGGGGGCAGCAGAGGGAAAGCAGCAGAAGGCAGGTGGGTACCAGCAATGACATGTTCACAATGCGTCTCTGGCTGGGGTGTCCTAGCAAGGGTCTCTCTGTTGCCTTAGCTATCCCCATTGTGTGAGTGGCCCCGCCTCTCAGCCCTAGGTTGCTGAGGTTAAAAGTGCAGACAGACAAAGCCCTGGCACAAGCTGGGGGAGCTCAGCTGGGGTGGTGGATGTGCCAGGAGCTGAGGTGGCCAGGGGCTGTGAGCGTACCACCTCTAGGGTGAGAAGGCCTCCGAGAGAGATGGCAGTCGTCAGAAAGCAGGCAGAATGCGAGGGAAGCAAGTGATTGCTGCCTCCTCCTCCCTCCAGGCCATCCCGCAGAGGGCAGTGCAGCATTACCCCTGACCACACCGTTGCCCTGGCTGGGAGACCATAGGCTGCCAACCTGCCTAATCTGGGCCTTGCTCTGATGGCTTCCGGTTCTTGTCTTCCTAGTTCAGAGTACTGTGCAGGCCGGGATGTTCTGTGCTTGCCACCAGGGACCCTTCACAGCTCTGTAGCAGCATTGTCATTGGAGAGCCAGCACTTGTCCAGGCCACACAGCTAGGGGTGTGAATGTGTCCACTTCACTTTTCACTGCAGGGCACAGCACAGGGCCTGGCTCTTCCACTCTGATAGCACCCTCTTCCTTCACATCCCACTGTAGCCAGTGTTCTTACGTTTGTCCCTCCAGGAAAGCTGGGACCTTGCTTGTCAAGTCAGGGCCTGGCTCACACTGGGCTGGCAGTGACCACCTCTGGCCAGGCTGAGATTCAGGCCCAGGATCACCCGGCACACGAGAAGGAGGCAGAGGCCTGGTGTGGAGGGACCCTCCTGTGGGCAAGCACAGCTGCTCCCATCCTGTACCTGTCTCCTGTCTTGCCCTACCGATACCGTGTGCCTATCTACCTCAGTCAGAGGAAAGGGCAGTTCCTGACCCATGCAGCTACAAAACTCCCTGGAGCTCAAACCTTGAAAGACTTATAACTGCACCCTGTCTTAGGCAGTGGGTTGGGGAAGGCTCCTCTAGGACCCACCCATGTCCCTACCTCATTCCAATGCTGAGCTGGTCTGGTCTGTGGAGAGCAGGAGGTGGGTGTGCCTGGAGCACAAGCCAGGGAGAAAAAAAAAAAAAAAAGAGGACACGAAGGCAGAGGCCTCGGGAGAGGGGCACAGAGGGACAGGGGAGGGGTGGCGGGAGGAGGGGAAGAGTAGGGGACAGGAAGTTCAGAAGAGCAAAGAAGGACCCCGAGGGGAAGCAGAGCAAGGTGAGAGGCTAGAGGTCCAAGCCGGCCACTGAATAGGTTTATCATTTGCAGGCGATTAGTGGCTAGGAAGAAACTATAGCTGGAAACCCTCCCAGCGCCAGCTAAATGCCTCACAGAAAACCCCATCTGTGCAGGACTCTGGGAACAAAAGCTCCACGTAAACAACTGAGGTGTGGAGTCTCTGGGTAACTCAAGGACCTCACATTCAGACACCAGAGTTGTGAAACCTGAATACCTGACTAGGTTATTTAACCGTCTTCTGCGCTTGATGGCAGTGGAATGTGGACTTACCAAGCATGAGTCATCAGCAGCAGTACCTAGGAAAATACCCAAGTCACCCCAATTACACCATTATCAATGGCTGCATCGCCCTGCAACCCAATGCAATGAAACTGGAGAGAATGCCAGCTGGGGCGGGCCTGGAGGAATCCGGCTCTTGGCGAAGATTGCCTGCCTGGCAGCGGCCTCTGCAGTCATGCCAAGCCACAAGCCCTGTGTGGTCGCTGTGCAGAGGTGTCAGGCCCATTTTACAGTCATGGAAACTAAGGCTCACCAGAGCTCAGTCCACTTCTTTAGCTCTAACCATACAGGAGGGCCCAAGGGGAGAAAGGCTGTTTGAAGCTATGGCTGCAATCACTAAGGTGGGGAGAGTATTACTGGGGACTGCCATCTTGGCTGCTGAAATTTCTATCCAGGGAACATGTAGTTTGTGTTAGCACATGCCATGAGCTGTGCAGACAACACTTCATTAATAGGTGCAATTGCCTCGGCTTCATAGATGACAAGATGAAAAGAGTCCATCACCGGCCACAGTCATACAGTTGGTAGATGGCTAAGTCCAGGCCTATTTGACCAGGGGCTGTTGCTTCCCTTGACGATGGTTGTCTCTGTGTCTGTGACTAAAGATGAACGAATAAGTGGGCTGCAGGAACGTGTCTGCCATCACGCCCCTTGTGTGCACACAGCCGTGCCCACCTGCACAGACCACACGAGCCTCCAGCCTCTGACATTCTGCGGCAGTGAGCCTGGCCCGGTGGAACAAGGCGCCAGCTACAGCTGGCCCACCCACGAGCCAGTAGCACTCCTTGCTCTTAATCAGTAAGATATGTTTCTGGAATAAAAACCACATCAGCATTTTCATTTTCAAGTTCAGACAAGGTGTTTTTTTTTTCCCCCTTCCTAATTTTCCCTTCAGATGGGTGAGGCTAATCCTCCCTCTTGACAACTTCTCCTTCTCCTCCTCTTTCTTTTTAAGAAATGGGGGGAGGGGAGACAAATTCGGTGTAATAAATTCATTGGACATTTGTTCTGGAAGGTTCACAAGTGACGTCCCAAAGTGGAGTCAGAATTAGCAAGGTGAAAGACGGTTCAACGTAAAGCTAATGGCATGTCTAATTTTAGAGTTGAAACTAAGAAGAGTTCACTTGGGCAAAGTCTCCATGGCTTTATTGGCATTCTCGGCAGGGATGATTCCTCATCTCTTCCCAAGCATTGCTGGATGTTTGACACCTGGGCACTGACTACTAAATGCCAGGGACATTCCTTGATTTCAAGTGACAACTCAAACTCCTGTACATCTCCAAGTGCCCCCTGGTGGCGATTACCAAGTACTTCCACCTGGGAACCACTTGGGTACTTGGTGTGGCACAAGGTGGGGCAAGGCGATGGTTAGCAGTAACAGTAGCAAGTTGCAGGCACCAGCTGGATCAT
Organism: Acomys russatus; assembly: GCF_903995435.1. Lineage (NCBI taxonomy): Eukaryota > Metazoa > Chordata > Mammalia > Rodentia > Muridae > Acomys > Acomys russatus. The sequence continues at coordinate 47,937,119 of NC_067153.1, read as the reverse complement.
AAATGGCCCTAATTCTCTACTGTGGAGTAAGGCATTGCTCTTGGGTAAGAGGATGACAATTACAGATCTGCACTTGAGGGAGAGTAGATTGGAGGCAGAGAACTGGAAATTTCTTTGTGGCAAGATTAATCTCAAATTCAATTTCTTTAATACATAGAGTAATTTGGGCCTTCTATTCATTCACCCATTTTAATAATTACATATTTCATAGAAATCATTCGTTCTATGTTGTAACTTCTGGAGGGGCAAAAAGATGATAAAACTACTGTCTCGCTCTCTCTCTCTCTTTTTTTTTTTTTTTTGTGACTGTAGGATTTGTAGTGATGCCCCATCTTCCGCTGCTATCACATATTTGAAGTTTTCCTTGAGTATGCTAACTAGAGATTTATCAACCTCATGAATCTTTACAAGGACTTAGCTTTTGATTTAGTTTTTGCCATTGTCTGCATTTTCTTCCATTGGTTTCTGCCTTCGTTGGAAGTACTTTTTCCTTTTGTTTCATTTGCTCACATTTGTCTAGTTCCTTGTGGTGGAGACCATTGATTTTATATCTCTCTTCTAATGCAGAGTTTCAGAGTTCCAAATTTCTTCAACTGCTGTTTTGCTTGTATTTTCCTTATTCACATCAATCTGTTCCAACTATGCTTTTAACATCATTTTTTTTTTGTTTGCACAAGTATCTTTAATATTTTTTAACACATTCACTTTTTCAGGCATCATTATGTGATAGATTGTTTGTCAAATTTTATTCTGTATAATTAAGCATAAATATTATGAGTAAAGTGAAATGAGTATACAGACTATAGAAGAAAAATATTATTTCTGAATGTCAAGAGTATATTTATTTTCAAAATGGATTTGGGCAGAAACTACATGGTCTCTGCTCCACTTTTATTGAAATCACTTAAGGAGTGACATAATAGTTCCATTTTAAAGTATCTTCACAACGTGTTAAAAACTTATTTACTTGCAAGTGCAAAACACAAGATGCAAAAATTTAAGCACAATTTTAAAAGTGTTGATATAGATTTTTTCAATGTCCTTTTGGAGACATATGAGCAAAAAATATGATGACAAATAGGCTAACTAAGGAATCAAGTATCTGATAAAGGTACTTGGAATTGTTTTTAAGCATCAATGGATAATTTTATTAGCAGTATGCCATTGAAAGAAATGAGAACCCAACAGGCCACTAATAAGCAAGTTGAAAATTATTAATAAACAAAAAAAGCTAACTTTATGGCAAGATGGAGCATAGAACCATCCCAAAGGAGAGGGGAAAACTCAAAAAGACAAAAACCTCAACTACAAATAATTAAAGACACAAAATAAAATGTGCATTATGAAAAGAAAAAAAAAAAAAAAAAGAAAGAAACTCACATTGGAAAACCAACAACAACCAACAATCTCAACACTAGTTGGGCAGTCCGGCACCTGGGACTTGGAAGAGCCTTCAAATCCTAGGCCACAACTCAGTGTGGCTAGGGACATCTTTTTAAGACGGGTGAGGCTTTTTCCTGTTGGGAAGGAAGTAGGAGAGAGGCAGAGCTGCCTTGAACAAGGTACTGTAGAAGCAGAGCCACATGCAGAGGTACCAGTCCTGGAGAGCTCCTGCTCTCATAGGCCCTAAAGTAGATAGAAGTGGGCAGGGTTGGATATTCTGGGGATGACAGCCACTGTCTTGTTTTCCACTCCCAGAACCACCCATCTCTCCCTGGCACTTACCGTAGTCTAGTTGCACCTTTTATAGATTGGGTTGGAGAAGCACTCACTATCTATCTATCTTCCAGTGTTGGCCCACAGTCTGGCAGTTGGTATTTGCAAAAGGGATGAACAGCCCTGAGAATTCCTGGGAAAACCTAGGGAAGCCAAAGCACAGTGGTGGGGAAGGCACGCTGGACCGTCTTGACCATTTCTGAGACTGGAGTGACCTGTGGCTCACAAAGAGGTCAGCTCTGTCTCCAGTTCTGAATCCATCATCCTCACAAAGCAATTGGTAGCAGCCAGGGCACGTCACTAGGATGAGCAGAAGGCATTAGCCATCAGCTGGCACAAGTCCTTGATGGTTTCTTGAAAAGGAACATTGGGGAGGAGGCAGAGGCATGAACAGGCCCCTGAGAAGCAACAGTTTGAATAAAAACTGAGAGGAAGGCCTGACATGGATTCTGCTCATGGAAGGAGAGTGTGGCTAGAGCTGGTTCTGCCCTCAGCCAAGGCCAGGCTTTCTTTCTGGGTCCTACTCCCCCAGGCCCACAGCAAAAGCCACAGCAGAACCATCATTTGCTGGGCATCCCTAAGGGCACTCTACTGTAAAACAGTGGCGTTGATTTTACCTAGCAGCATGTATCTTTTTCTTGTGAGGTCCCTGTAGCCAGAGGCCTTTCTTAAATGTCTTCCGTGGGCCCCATGCATGTGGCTCACACTCCATGGTGGGTAGGAAGTGCCTCTTGATTTCTGCTTCAAGGCCCCTTTCTCATAGATGGCCCTTGGCACTAGCAAACCATGAAGCAGCTGCTGAAGGTGTGGCTCCTGGCCTGAGCCCATGTATCCTGGCTCCCTGCCTGGAATACCCTTCCTGCCCATACCATCATAAGGCTCTAAGTCTCCTCCATGAAGCCTTTCCTGGGCAGCCCCCTGCTTCCATTGTCACTCTGGGACCCACCAACTGCTTTCCTAGTGTACAGTCCTTGTGTTACACTGTGAGGTCGTCTAGAGCAAGGGACTAAACACCATGTACATGCCAGCTAGGGCGGACGTACCAAAATGCTGGTAGCTTACACAACACACACTGGCCTATACAGTTCTGGAGGCTGAAGTCCAAGATCAAGGAATCATCAAGATTGGTTTCCTTGGAGGCCTCTCCTTGGCTTGTACAAGGCTGCCCCTCCCCCTAGCTCCAGAATATCTAACTGGAATATACACAGACCACTAGCGCCTTGCAGATGCTCAAGTCTCCAATTAAAAATGAGTGGTATTTGCAAAGAATATGTGCATATCCATCCCATTCCTTTAAACAATCTCTAGATTACTTTAGATTAGTTAATGTACAAGCCATGGAAACAAAACAAAGTTATTTAGGAGCTTTTGACAAGGAAAAAAAATATCAGTGTACATTTATTAGACTTTTTTTTTTTTTTTTGAGACAGTGTCTCACTATGTAGCCCCAGCTTGCCTATTACTTGCAATATAGACCAGGCTGGCCTTGAACTCATAAAGATCCATTAGCCTCTGCCTTTTGAGTGCTGAGATTAAAGACATGCACCACTATATTCAGATGGCCACACCTCCCTCCCACCAACTAGGGATGTGAAACGCATAGATACACAGCCTGATTGCACCTTTACAGCCCTACCTAGGAGGTGAAACACAAACTAAAATAATGTTTAGTTACATCTGAATATCCTATGGTGTAGTGAGAATTTTGGTGTCTTTAAAACCCCAGTTATGGCCAGGTGTGGTGGCGCATGCAGAGGCAGGCAGATCACTGTGAGTTCAAGGCCAGCCTGCCTGGTCTACAGAGTCTAAGACAGCCAGGACTACACAAAGAAACCCTATCTTGGGGGGCAGGGAGAAAGAAAAAGAAAATAAAAAGCCAAACCAAAACAAAACCCACAGGCCAGTTATGTTATGCAAACATGGTTTTGTTTTAATCCCAGGTGTGAGATATGGGGCTGCTTCAGATTGGGGCAGCAGCAGACTATTTGCCTCATGCATACTCTAGCAGGGGTGTGATTCTGCCAGCTGAAGATAGTTTAATTCTGGGGACTCTAGAGAGGGTATAAAAAGACCAGAACTTAAAGAGAGGCCAGCTGTTCCTCCTGCTGGTTCCTGCTTTGTCAAGTGGTTGAGAGAAAAGAGACAAGAAGTTGAAGAGATCCTTCCAAGACGAAGACTGGACTTGTCCCAAGGAACTCAATGACCTTAATCAGCAGGAAGTAGTGAAAAAAATCTCAACACCCTCTGTCCCCACTAACCTCCTGTCTCTCCTACCTGGTCTTAGGGTATTAGAAGGGATTGGGGTGAAGAAGGGTGGTAGATATAAGAACCCAAATAAAATAGATAAAAAAGTACACCTACACAGTGACCTGTCACACACACACACACACACACACACACACACACACACTCTCTCTCTCTCTCTCTCTCTCTCTCTCTCTCTCTCTCTCTCTCTCTCTCTCTCTCTCTCCATGACAAGCTCACTCTTTGTCAGCCTGGCCCCCATACTTACCCTTCTAAGCCCCACTACTCTCCTAGCAAGACAGTAACATGGTCATCATTTTGCCTAGCATAATTCAACATGCTGAAAATGTACCCCTCACTGGAAGTGAAGTCCTTCAGTGATGTTCAGCAATTTGATCTCCTCTAACAAAGTACTAAGATGTGAAACTGACAGTGCCTAAGTAAGTATATTATCATGAGGCAGACACATTTTATGCTACATAGGGTGAATAAACAAGGAAAGAAAATGAGGATATTTACTATGCTACATATATATTATCTTCATAACGAAACAAGGAGACATTCATGAGTCATATTCTTTTCAGCACTTGGTCCTGTGGTTATAGACACTTGCAAATATCCTTTTTCATACTGCATGCAGACAAGGCAACTCTACACCCAGATTGCCTATTTTAGTGAAGAGACACGTGGGTCCTTCATGACCGAAGCAGTTCCGTGGTAACAAACTGGGATTAGAGCCATGTTGGCTTCTGTTTCTGGCTGACTGGGCGCTCAATGATGCTCCAGCTAAGAAGATGACCTTTGGGAGAAGTTCATGTTGCTGAGCTACTGTGTAACTTCAATTTCTGCCACATGGCCATAACCTTCTCTGGACCAGACCTGCTGAACTGCTTTCCGTTGTGGGTCCCACTCATAATTAGAAGCTTTGGGGGCTACTTGGAAAATGAGCCAAGTACACAACCAGATGATGTGTCCGATGCTAATTTTGATTTCAAAAGGAGCAGGATGTAGCAACGTACCCTTTGCTTTCACCATGATATCCTGATTCACCATACACTGGGGGACCTTGTTTGTTGAGGCAGGGGGCCCCTGAGTCTCATACAACGTAGAACAGTTCTGCACACAAGGTCCAGTCTGTATGATGTCATAACTATAATCATAGCATAGACTCTTGTAGGACCTGACACTTAAGATCTCTGCTGAGCATGTCCAGGACATAGGGCTGGAGGGTCTCTGCCTAGAGGCTTCCCTGAGACCTACACCAACTCTCTTACTTATCAGTCTTTGGGATTCAATGATTTTATATATATATATATATAATTTGGGATTCAATGATTATATATATATATTCTTGGGTTTCCTGGTATTCCCAAGCTTGGAAAACTCCATCTTAATTCTTGAGGGTGACAACGTGGGATAAAGTCTGTTTGGCTTTTATTGTCCAGTTAGGAAATCTAGAGCTAACTAGGTGTGGTGCTGCCCATCTTTAATCTGAGCACTCAGGAGGCAGAATCAGGAGGATCTCTGTGAGTTCCAGGCCAGACTGGTCCACATAGTTCCAAGGTAGCCAGAGCTTCATAATGAGATTCTGCCGCTAAACAAACAAGTAAAAGAGAGAAATCTAGAGCTAGGCTTGGTGGTTCGCAGGTGGATCCCAGCAGTAGGATCAACATGAGTTCAAGGCTAGCTTGGGCTTGGTGAGACCTTGTTCTAAGAGGGAGAGGTACGAATCTTAGGCTATATAAAGCTAGTGTTTTATCTTTGATAGTTCTACAGTTCGCCTAGCAAAGGTCAAAGTCCTAATACTCACATGATCTGTTAAGAAAAACTTCCTCCCATGTTCTGCAATATACATTAACAATACCAAATGTCCACATAGAAGGGACTTTTAAAGACTTTTCTGTGGCTTATTTACCCCCATTTGTGTGGGTTCTGGGGACTAGTCCGTCAGACCTGGTCAAGCCATCTTGCCAGCTGCAACTGACTTGAGAACAATGCTATACAACAGTCTTGTGTCCCTGGATACACAGGTTTAGTATTGTGCTGTTTTTTAATTTAGTTGATTCGTGAAATGGACCCTTTCCTTTCTTCTTTTATATTTTCATTTATTATTATCTTGACTATTGTCACTTCCTAAAATGTGAATTGTGAGATATTCTATTTCTGGGACAGTTTGTATGTAATCAAGATTTCTCAGAAATTTAGTAGCATCTGTTCCTATCCTGGTATTTCCTCTGTAGAAATTTTAGAAGATGAAATGTTTACTGTAATAAGCTAATTCTACATTTTAGTGTGTGTGTGTGTGTGTGTGTGTGTGTGTGTGTGTGTGCGCGCGCGCGTGCGTACCACAGTATGCATACTTACAGGAGTTACTTTTCTCCTTCCACCATATGGGTTACAGGGACTGAGCTCAGCTCATTAGTCTTGGTGGCAAGTGTCCCTGCCCTCTGAGCTATCTTGCCAGGCTATAAAACCAACCAAGTAAACAAACCAAAAACCAAAAACCTATTCTAATTCATTTTACCTGTTTGTTTTGAAAAGACTAGGTCTCAGTGCGGCGTAGGATGGCCTCAAAGTCACAGTGGTCCTCTTGCCTCAGCAGCTTGGGTACCGGGATTATAAGTGAGAATCATCTTTCATTGGTCGTGTGCTAATACAGAAGTTTCTTGCTTTTGTTTTGTAGGGGGGAAAAGCTGTCTATACCATCTAAAAGGTTATCACCACAAAATACAGCATTTTCTTATGGACTCTTGCTTTCCACAAGATATACAGACACAGTGCTTTCTCTGAGTGCACCTGTTCCTAGCAGCTTTACTGGCTTAACACATTCCCCAAAGAACCACTTCTTGGGCCTCATCAGTTTTGCCCTGTTTCATGTTTAACTATGTTGTGTTCTCAGCTTTATCCTTCAACTTTCCGGCTTCACTCTCATCCTTTCTACTCAACATGGATGCTCGTATGTGCATTTAAGATACTCATCTGTCCATTAACTCTTGCTATAGCTCACAAACTTGAGAGTAGAGCATTTTCTATCATCTTCCACCTCTTGCTATTTCTCTATTTAATGCCTACACGTAAGAGTACTTTTTAGGCACCTTCTTGGCTTTGATACGTAGCTTAGTTAAACTATGATGAGAGAATGTATTATTTGTGACTACAAGCCTCTGACTTTGCCAAGCTGTTTGGGGACACAGTGAGACATCAGGCATGGTAAACACCTCTGTGTATACTTCAACAGGATGTCTGCTGCAGTTCTAGATGCAGACTGTTGTTCCACCCGCCCAGCAGGGCCAGCCTCAGTCCCTGCACTCTTCACACTCTGATCGTATGCATTCCTTTAGTCCTACTTATCTCACCATTTCCTAAGGAAGGCCTTTGGTCAAAGTCTCAAAGTGAAAATTTCCCTAGAATTTGTTTTTCGTCTTTGCCAAGATACTTTACTCTCTTCTCGTTGTGGAAGAATTCTTCTTGTGGGGAGCATATAGGAATCTAGGTTGGTGGTGGTTTACTTTCAGCTCTTCAAAGAGAAGATTCTATTTTCTTCTGTCTTTCACCTTTCTGTTGGTAAGTTGGCCATTATTCTAACACCCGTTCTTGAGAGCAACCAGTGCTGTCTTTTGCCCTGGAATATTTATCACGTAGAATAAACCACCCTATGACATACTTGAAACACACACAGAAGCCGGTTTGTGTGGGTTAGCATGCAGCAGATGCAGCTCTGCTGCCTCTTTAGCTCTGGGTCTGTGAAAGTCACTGAAAGCTGAAACAGGAAGGGCCCGACCCCACACTTACCCAGAGAGCAGGGGCGTCTTTGCCAGGCCAAGTGCCGAGCAAGTGAAGTTCTCAGTCTCTGGGAACCCAGCCACACAAGTAACACTCGTTACTTTTGCTATATTGTTAGAAGAAGCAAGCAGCAGGTGAGATTCCAAGGTGCCAGCATCATGGTTTCTAGGAGGCAGAGTCCTGGGAGCCATATAAAGAGCTCAAGAGGTATCTACCCTCTGGTCAGGATGCTTTATAGTTGGTGTCTTTGTTGCATTCCAATAGTTTTATGATGCATTTTCCTTTGATTCATATTGTCCCAAGTACACTGACATCTTCCAACTCTGTGGCTTCGTGTCTATCTACCAACCTTGGAAAACTCTCAACTGGCACCCCTTCCAAACAACTTCCACTTCGCTGTAGTCTAGGAAGCAAACCTTTGAGGGATGCCTCTCTTCTAATAATCCGTGTGCTGCATATATGGCTGAATGGCACAACAATTGCCTGGCATGGGAGAGGCTCCATGCTCTCCCTCTCCCTCTCGTGTTTTGAAGAAATGAATGTGGGTGGGGAGGACATTCACCACTGACAGCAGGGATGGTTTCTCCCAGGCCTCTCTCTTTGCCTTATAAATGCCTGTCTTCTCTCTTAGTCTTAGTGAAGTATTTTCTCTGAAGCTATGCCCAAATTTCCTTTTTGTAAGGGTTTTACGACATTAGAGCCCACCAAAATATCAAGGGGCCCCTTTATATAACCTCAATTATCTCTTTAAAGATCTCTAAGTGAGTTCACACTCCAAAGCACTGGAGGTTAAGATTCTGCTGCATATATTTGATGGGAGGCATGGACACAACTCAGTCTATAATACCTGCCAAACTGTCCTCTTACTCACAAACATGCTTGTCTTGAGTTGCTCAAAATAATGTCTCCAAAAAAGGTAAAAACCATGCTTTTCCCCCCAAAGCCTGCCAAAGCTGTAAACACGCTGACCCTGTTGGGGTCAATGTGTTAAGTCCTGAAGGCTCTGTTTATACTTGGTGAGATAAAATACTGTCTCACGTGCTCTCCCTTCAGATTGTAAAGAATTCCCATGATGTAATGGGGAGAAAGCCATGGTGTAACTACACACAACCACACAGTGAGAGGGCACAGTGAGCCTGCTCAGCAGGGCAGTAACCCATCTGTAGGACCAAGCACTCACCACCCAGCTCTGTAGGGAATCGGGTAGGTTGTGTGCACAATGCATGCTGGCCCTATGGGACTCCAACCCTTACATGATGGGCAAGGATCTGCAAGCAAGAGTCACTAAACACCTGCCAGGAAGCTTGGTCAGAATTATCCAGGTGAATACTGCCTTACTTTCTTCAAGAGGCAAAGCAGCCACTGGAAGCCAACTCCAGTGCCTACTCTGTCTATATTTTGCTTTTCCTTTGTTTCTAATAGAAATACTTTTCTGAGAAAAACTTTAACCAGGTATTGGCCCTGGGCTCACATACAGCTAAAGTAAAATGCACAAAATGTCACGTATGATGATGAGGTCATTAAAATTCTCTTGATGAGGAACCTGTAACAGCAAATGATCTTACACATGGTATTCGGTGTCGGCTGATCTGAGATGTGGGCTATGTGTCAGGTCTCTCCCTAAGTTGTCTGCACAATCCTTAGAAGACTATTTACATCATCACTCGTATGGGAAGCTAGTGACTCCTATCATGTATTTCCAGTCCCATCCAGCCTTTGAATTCAAGTCTTGTACGTCCAGTAGGATGTCTCAAAAAATCTGATCAAAAGAGTACGTATTACTCCTTACACTGAGGGCTTCCGTTTGAGTGGATGCAAAGCTGTACATTGAGCCGTTCAAAAAAGAAAAAAAAGCCCGCAAGTTATTCTTGGCTACTCCATCTACTCTCACAAGCCCACAAGCAGACCTTATGGCTCTACTTCCAAAGTATGCCAACTCAGCTCTTCCCACCGACATCATGTTGGTCTAAGTCACCAGCACTGATCTAGATTACTGCTCAGCACCACCCGGCTTCACTCCTCTCCAACGTATTTCTCACACAGCAGCAAGGGAAGTCATTTATAACTGTAGACTCAGTCTTCTCATTTGCAAAAACAGACTCCACATTTTTACAATGCACATCAAGTAAAGTCAAATTCCTCCCAGGGCCTTTCAGACCAGGCATATCTAACTCTGTTCACTCCACCACCAGTCTCACTGCAGTCTTCTTTTGGAGCTGGGTCCAAGGACCACTCTTGGTGTTTGATCAAAGGCAGAGCCACCCAGTTCCTAGGCTTCAGCACTTGTTGCCCCATCATCCTACAGGGTCTCCTTGAGTTCTTTTGAGGTCGGCTCCTTTGCAGGCCCCTGGCCTCCGTGTGTAGATGACTAAACCCAGAAAGCATGCCCTATTGCCATCACCTTCACTTTCTTCCTGCAATTAGTATTGTTCTTGTTTCATGGTGTATTTACTTGCAAGAAGAATTCCAGTCAGCCTCGTGAGAATGTTGCTTCATGAGGAAAGGGACCATGACTGTCCTGTTCACTGCGCTATCTCTAGGACCTGGTATTCTGAGGGGAAACGCAGGCTCAGGTGGCTAAGCACTTTACTCAAGGATACCGAGCTAGCCAACAGGTGCAGCTGAGGACTGGACTTAGGTTTTGTAGTTGTGAAATCAACAGCCCTCATGGAGTTGCTTTTGTGCTGTGTCTTGGGCAATGTTGCAGCCCGTCCTGCCACAGCTAATTTCCATGCTTCCAGGAAAAGCAGCCACATGGTTTTCTCACTCATTCCTGTCCAATTAACTATACTGATTAGTTGCTAAACATCTGCTGCTGAGTGACCCTGGGGCTTTTTACTAGCTGTTCCGACTACTTATCACTGTAAGCAAGCACCTTATATAACCACCCACGCTTTCCAGTGAGGTGGGTGGCACTATGAACCAGGTACGTGGTGATGAGGAGGAAGCACAGAATCTGTTTTAGTGTCTGTTGACAACAAAGTGGGACCCTAGCGCCCAGTTCATGTGCTGCACCCATGTCCTGATAGGGGGCCCACACATGAGCAAACCAAGAATGCAAGTCATGTTTTAGTTAGAGTAAAAAATGCAACAATCTGGTTGGATGTGGCGGCACATGCCTTCAATGCCAGCACTCAAAAATGGATCTGTTGAGTTCAAGGCCAGTCTAGTCTACATAGTGAGCTCCAGGACAGCCAGAGTACACAGTGAGACCCTGTCTCAAAAAAAAAAAAAAATAAAAAAATAAAAAAAATCAGAAACTTAAAACAGTTTAGCCACGCTTGTGGATTTTCTCTGGTTATGAGAAAAGTGTGACAGCGAATACTGGAATCACTACTTGTACAGGAAAGGCTTGGCTTAAACATTCATACATGCTGCAGACAATAGATCAAATTTATGTTGTAAAACAGGATGTCGTAGTTGATCTAAGTGTGTAAAATGTGTCAGGGAGAGGAGAACAAGCACCGTGGCATAGGGAAAAGACCCTGTGACTTTGACAACAAGGATCTAGGCTGATGGAGCCAAAGTTATCAGAACCCTGGACAGCACCGAGAGGGCTCTGACTCCCTCAAAGGGCTCTAAGAGATGCTAAACGTAAAGATGGCTCCTCAGCTTTTAAACACCCGCCTTATGTTTAATGCTGTGCATAGAAAAGCTTATTATGTGCAAAACCCACTATGATGGGACAATTGCTAAGCAGGGTTTCCTCCTGCAAAAATGCCTGGATGACATCTTTCAGTTCTAGGGTACAGAGATTAAAAGACAGTTAAAAAAAAATAATAATAAATAACATTTATATAGAATTTAAATGCCAGGTGGTGTTACAAATCACTTCAAAGGAGAACCGAGTTAAGACACACAAGGCAGAAATCTGATCTGAAGCCTGCTAACCAGCAGTCCTTCTCACAGCCCAATCATTTTCTGTGTCTCCTTTTGCAAGAGTATGTTCTAGTGGTTCCTGAAGTGCTATGGCTGGATTCTGAGTTACTGAGCAAGATTTGTACCCTGACATTTGCTTTTAAACAATTCCCAAGCCACCATGAGACACATGGATGACTTCTGGCAGGATAGCCCTAAGATAGCGAAAAGTTTTGCCGCCTTCCCTGTTGTTAGGCAGGACAAAAGAACCACTCTGCAAACCCTTGGCCTTACCACCAAGCCAGGAAGCTTTTCTCTTCTATCCGTGAAATGAAGGAAGCCAAAAAGCTCTGTCAGTTTGCTCTTGAAATAAATATGGTTACAAAAAGCTCATGGTGACTATTCGGTATCTTTACAAATTTTGTGGGGCTGCCCTGCTTCTCACCCCCACAAAGGGCTGATTGAGGTGGCAAATTAATCCTCTACAGCGTGTAAAACAAGGTTCTGGGAAGCCCCAAGCCCACTGGTAGAGCACAGGGAAGCTGTTGTGCTCAATCCTTCATCTCCAGGGAATCAAAAGGAACCACAATGCAGTCATCAGCATGTTTTCACTCTGCAAGACCCACACTTCCTATTTAGAGCACACGGCCACATCCCATTCTGCATTCTCACAAGGCGCCTTTTATTTACTTGTGTTTGTTATTATACGGTGCATGCCGACATGTTTGTGTGACTCCACTGGTGTGTACACATCCATTGAGAGGAAAAAAGAATGTCCATTGTGAACTTGTTAAAAGGAGAAAGGGACCCCACTGTTTTCCCTTTGGCCAGACTTCTATGGAGAAGGGATTTTTAACTCTTGATGCCCCAGAAGGGAATGGCTTCTTTGTGTATTTTACATTTTGCAATGGCTGAACATGACAGATGCATGTGAACTACCAAAGGCCCAGAATCTGCTGTTTCTTCAGGTACACAGTTCCCATCAGTGAGTTATGTATGGGGAAACTGCTAGCTCATTAGTAGTGCAAGCTGCTCTTATGAAGCAAGGTAACTCTGGCCGTGCAGAAACTTACAAGGACTCAATTTTGGAATACTATTTTTATGAAGCTTTTGGTTGGGTCTTTACTAGTATTTTGGAAGTATAATATGAACTATGTGATGTCTCTGGATATTTTAGTTTTGAACATACTTGTTCAGGAAAATAATGCTAACTAAGCACCCCACCACATGACATGGTAATTTTATTTGTGATTCAGGTTGCTATACAGAGTCTAGTGTCTCCATAGTCCAGTTTTACCTGGTATAAAAATTTAACAAAAGCTAGCTAGATTTATTCTCCCAAATTAATTCTGTACTTATGACAACAAAGCTAAAACTGAGTCGTCTTTTGTGACAGCCACAGAGAAGATGATATGGACATTTCTTTCACATGAGGTACTGCACATCAAGCAGAAAATAAAATATTCCTTTCTGTGTCAGAGGCATGAATATTGGCAAGATGTGCGCATCTGCCTTTATATGGAGTTCTTAACTCCGAGTCAACCCGGGATGTAAAGAGTTAAGTGGCTACCCGGTCTTCCACCCATTCTCACTCCTTTCCAACTTCCAAAGGACCAGGCTCAGTGACAACACAGTGCATGAAATGAAGAGACAGGGTTCTCAAATTAATTAACTGGAAATGAGTCATGTCAATGTTTTGGAAAGGCAGAAGGAGAGAAAAGAGATTGGTAGAATTAATCACAGTGAGAAACTTACTTCAAGTGCCCGCCAGAGTTCAGAAATCCAATGAGAAGCAGAGAATCAAAGGAACGAAGCATACTTGCCATCTGAAAGGATGTAGAGAATCCAATCAAGGGTCCCAGTCTTTGCCAAGTAGGGGCTGTGCCCTCAAAAACGTTTATTATCCACTACAACGTTAAGCACAACGTACATGATGGGAAGCGCGTTCTACCCAGAGGGACAGAGGGGAGGCAGACATTACACTTACTGCAAAGACATAAAGAAAACCCCGACTTGGAGCTTATACACAGTGAACTGTAAGGACTGAGAGGCTCCTGCATCTGTGTGATACGCTTCCAGTATTTGTGATTTCATATACTGCAGAGGTGAGAGATCCATGATACGGAACATGAACGTGCTCACATGGAGAGGTCATTCACTAAGAAAAACAAAACAGAAACAGGGTCATAGATACAGCACATCTATTTACAAAAACCATCACACAGACAGTGCAGAGCTTTGCTTACGTCACGGTCATGGGGAACTGGGAAGATCCTTAAAGGACACATGTAAAATAGCACACACGTGTGTGCACACCTCCCCCCCCAAAAAACAAAACAACAAAGCAAAAATGCAGTGAACTCTGTCATTTAAAAGAAGAAAGCCTAGTTCTTGTTTATACCATGCCAATATGTTTTTGTATGTCATGCCCTGCACAAGTGGTTGGTTTAAGCAAATGGCATCATAAAGCCTGACCAAAAAGTTCTTTGTGGCACTGTTTAGTGCTGTTTGGTAACTGTGTCAGAGGGCAATGTCTCTTATCTTCCATGTTCCCCATAAAGACTTCTGGTTTCCAAGATAACAGAGATGCAGGAACAGCTTTCAAAGAGAGATTGAGGACAGGCCACATGAGGGTACTTACAGGTGGAGGGATGTCACTATTAGACTTCAGAATCAGTTTCTCTCCACTCTTTTCAACTTCAAAACCCATTTTCTTCAGCAGGGATGCATCTGCCAATCCCTGCTCCTCCATTTTTGCAATGAAATCTTGGTTTTGGCTGTTGTCTTCAGTGAGATTTCGCACAGCATACACCACCCACTGCATCATAACTGGTGCAGAGTAAAGGAATTTAACAGCATACTCCCCCATTTCTCTAACCCACATGACTTAGAGGTAAACAGTGCAGGAGCACAAGAATACCAATGGAGTTCTTCTAGAGAGTTAGAGAGAATATAAATACACATTCCAAGAGGAAACCATTTAAAAAGCTGTTAAGGTACATATGAGCTTGTGGGTCCAGCAGGTGATTCAGCGACCAGCCCCAGGCTGAGTGTCTGATCTCTCCCTCTCCCTTCTTCCCTCTCCCTCCCTCTCCCCCCCCCTCATACACACACACACACACACACACACACACACACACACACACACACACACACACACGAAGGGGGGGTGCAAAAGCCCAGAGCAGCTACTCTGAGGATTGTGGACATAGCAGTACACATATGCACACCCCTGGGCATTATGTCAGGCCACTAGAGAAGGACAAGAGGAGCTCTGCAGACAAGTCAGAGGCGCTGGGAAAAACATCAGACAGGAAACTAGTTCTGTTTAAAGTGCAGTTATCAGTAAGAATGGTTTCCTAGGAGTCACCATGGAATGTCTCTCATTCAGTATTTCAGGGACAAAGCCTCAGCTGTGAAGGATTTGCTAGGTCCAGTGTGAAACACTCATGCCCTGAAAGCACACGACCCTCACTGCCTCCCCATGCCCATGCCTGCAAATGAAATTCCCCACTTGGTGTCCCATCAGAATGAAGATGATAGAAGGTTGGGGTCACATCACTGAATTATTCATGATAGGCTTAGGTGCCAGGAGCTGTGCAACACTCAGGAAAACTGAAAGTTGCTACTATACAGCATCCTGTAAGACAGAGAGCACCAAGGACAGGCCTTTTGTTTGTGTTTTCACTCTAGTCCAAAGGGAACCACAGGAGCCTACGCTAATATAAATATATTTTCAGAGATGCAGGCCTATCTGCTCATGATCAGTAGAGGACCAGAATAATCAGATCTAGAGTGCTGGGGCTGTAGCACAGTAGTTCAGTGTGCTCACACAACATAGCATTCATTTGGGTCATAGTTCTGACCTCCACCACACACACAAAAGGAAGGAGCCTTTTCCTGATAGCCATTAGCTACACCCACCCAGGCAGTTCCAACAGCAGGGCCGAGTGCATGTGGCTCTAAAAGGCCCTAGGCTTCTCTGGTAAAAAGCCTGGTTCTGAGACATTTCTAGATTTCCAATCAGACGGGAAACCCAAGAGACACTGTCAGCAGCAATAAAGGTGGGTGCTCTCCTCATAGTACTTTAAAAAAATGAATTAAACTGTTTCTCTCTAGTTCAATAACCTTACAGGAAAGTAAAACTCAATCTGATGAACTACAAAGGATGCAAGCATTAAAGCAGGGCACTATATGATCAAAAGGTATTTGTGGAGGTTTTAAAAGGTTGTGCCACCCTCAGCTCTACCGCCCAACCCTGGTTCATAATCCCATCAAGCCCTTCCTTCTACACCACCTCAGAGCAGCCCCCTTCCTAACCATGACCCTTTTTCTGCATGGCCTCTCTCAGATCTTTATCACAGGGCTGGGCTCGTGTTTGTGGGACTATGGGACTATGAGGCCTGGACAGAACCTGGCACAGAGCGGACATTAGCAGTCTTGATGAATGAGTGGACAGTCTGTTTACCTTTAAAGGTTTATCACTGAAACCACTTGAGGGTATCAATGGCTATGTATTTCTGAAGGCACAGGACAGAAGCGGGCTTGCTGGCGGACGTTGAATCTGCACTTCTCTCTGCTTTGGTACAGACTATTTTCACCTGGCAATCTGTCTGCCATCCGTCATGACTAGGCTGAGCTCCTTTATAAGGTTCTACTTCTTTTCTGAAAACTGAATCTGCACAAATACTAAAATAAAGCCTGAATTTGTAATTCCTCTTTCCATGGTTGGTGAGTCTCCGGTCTGTGCCATCACAGAAAATAAAAATAACATTTGCAGGTGCCAGACACTTCCAACACAGAAGTAATTTCTGGACAAATTATTTGCTGTGACTCTTTCGACACCTAAGTTAACACTATCATTATACAAACTTATTCTTTCACTTTTTATAGAAAAGAGAAAGCAGCAATTATGATGAGAAGTGACTAAAGAAACAAACATTTGAGATGTAAACTCAAAAAGAAAATGTGTAAGACTGGAGGTGGGGCTGGTTCACAGGTATGACTACCTAGTTGTAAACAACAGAAGCCAAACACTTTCTCCTTTCTGGAATTTTCTGGCTATTAACTTAAAGATAAGTGAACTCAAACAGATTTGAGGTTGCTAAGACTTTGCTAAGAGCTACTGCAATCAAAGGGCTGGGTGGCTCAGTGATGACACTTACACTGTCACTACCAGTTACAAACACAGATTCTTTGGAGGAAAATATCAATGACCCAAACTTCAAGTTATCAAGTCCCTTGGGAAAAGCCAATGGTCCTGCACTTTTCTTGTCAAGCACTCCTTGCCTCTTAGACCTCAGCCACATCATACTTCCTGTGTTCTTATGCCCATGTGTTTGCTTGGCTGCACTTCCACCCTACCCCCACCCTCTGTCCCGCTTTTCTTTTTCAGCAGGCATTCTCAGCCTTCCAGGGACCCCACTACTCAGTTTATACTAAGGCTGTACAGGCACCCACTCTTACTAACACTTCTCATCCCACTGCACTGTATTTAGCCATGAGCACCCCAAGGGCAGGTACTATACCTAATTCATGCCTATGTCTCTAGTATCCAGCCTGGAGACATGGCTCGATGCTTATTTGTTGAAATTACACAAGCTCTCATTACTTGTGTGTATTTCTGTCTAACTGTGAGCTTTTCAAACATTGATTGGTATCTTATTCATCTGTCTTTGTTCTTTGTCCTAGCACAGTGCAAGGGAATACTAGTTGAATGTGTAAAGGCAAGTGCACCCTCTTGAGTACCACAGAGGCAGAGCCACGATGGCATTGAAGTGACCACCACACCAGAAGTGTTCTGCCCTCACATCCCAGTGGTTTCCTGAGTCATGGCTTTGTAGGTCTAAGATTCTGGGATAGCAACCCCAACACCAATACAAACCAGGCAAGGAAGCTGAACTGTGTAAACAAAAGAGCCAAGACAACCAATCACCAGCAGAATTCTATGGAAAGATGACTTCAAACACATTCATCTCAAGACAGGGTAGGAATACTGTGAGCATGATAATTTATCATGTCTGGAAGCTAATATGTGTAGAAAGCAAAACCAGCAACAACCTGGTGTGATGGCTACTGCTTGTAAGAGGACAAAGCAACTTTGCATTACAAGAGCCCTCCAGAAGATGAAGGGCTGCGGCTGGGCCTTCAGGCATTCTTTTCCAGAACAAAACATAATGGAACCAACAACCTAAGAACAGAAGCCATGAAGGCCATGCAGCAAAGGCATTCTGCTCTTTTCTAAATTTGATGGTGGGGGTGCCAAGATGTGGAAGTGAAGGCTGTGGGGGGCTGGAGAGAACTACAGTCCCAAGAAGATACCGGAACCAACACCTCTGCACCTGGGAGATCAGAAATAAATGATGAATTACTAACACCAGCACTTGTCCCTTAACTGTGCAGTTAATATTTTTTTCGTATTATCAGTGGCATCAATCAGCCTTCCTAGGATTCCATGAGGCTGACAGTCCTGCATATGTTCTCAGTGACAAAGAGAAAGGCCCCTCCTCGTGAGCACCAGCAGCTGACAGGTGCTGTCTATCTATCAACAGAACAGACACTGCCTGAAGGCCCCTGCACTGCTTCTGTTCAAATGAGAATACCAGGCACTGCTGCCCAGTGTTTCAGGTTACACTCAAACTTCTCATATACTGCATTGTTCAGATCAGGGCAAAAACGCCTATCTCATGCAATAATTTCTATTTTATTATCAGTTTACCTATTATCAGAGTGTATGCTTGTGCATGGTGCATGGCGCGTGCATGTCCTGCCATACGTGTAGAGGTCAGGGGTTAACTCTGGAGTCAGTTCTCTCCATACATCTTTACGTTGGCTCGGGAGCTTGAACTCAGGTTGACAGGCATGCAGAGCAAGTGCCTTTCCCCTGCATAAGCCACCCTGCTGGGTGTCTTTCCCCCTTCTATTCATGTGTGCACATGGGTACATAGGCATGATATGTATGTGGGTGGAACATGTGTGCCATAGTGCATGCACTATGGGGCTTTTTGACAGAACACTCTGGTGTTGTGACCTAGGCCACAGAGGCCACAGTGGCAGTTAGCACCAAAGCTGCTGCTGCCCCTGGAAGGGAGGAGGAGCTGAGAACCTGCGTAGCTGGATACCCTATGGGTCCATGCTCTCTGGAGCTGGTTTTCTCTTTAACTTCTATGTGGGTTCTGGGATCAAACTTAGGTTGTCATATTGCAAGCACCTTTACTCACTAAGTTATGTTGTTAGCACCAACATTACTTTTTTTGTTTTTTTTCGAGACAGGGTTTCTCTGTGTATCCTTGGCTGTCCTGGACCCGCTTTGTAGACCAGGCTGGCCTCGAACTCACAGCGATCCACCTGCCTCTGCCTCCCGAGTGCTGGGATTATAGGCGTGCGCCACCACGCCTGGGTAACGTTACTATTTCTTTATGGTGAAAAGGGTCAACATGTTTTTCCCAACTTCTTGAAATTTAACTAGTCACTTACTGTGCAACAGCACCCAAACTTTTTACTCTGACCTGACCATAACTTAGTACTCACAGATGACAAAAAAGAAAGCACTCTTTCAGAAGACTGGAAGAGCAAAAGAAACACTGGAAAACTCAATCTTGAGAGCCTGGGTCATGAATATGCACAGTCTCCTTGTTACTGTGCAGTGAATGGCTAGAGCCCAAGTAGTCAGTGCAGACTGAAACACTCTTAAGTGTCACAAGGGAGATTAAAACAAGTCCCAGTTAATATTCACATTGCCCTCTTGTTCCTGCTGTAAAGGGACAGGGAACAAGAAAGAATGGGGAGAAAATTCAACATCTTCTAAAGTCTCTAATCCTCCCCACACTTGAGGTCCTTTATTGTATGCTTAGCTCCAGAGAGAGCGCTTCTACCGTTTCCATAGCTACTACAAATAGAAGGCATGAGCCTGTTTGTCCCAAAACTGCCATGAAAGGGCCCGCAATCAGCAGTGGAGCTTTTCTGGAGAACTCTCTGGTGATGTGACCTGGGCCACAGGGACCACAGTGGTAGTTATCACCAGTGCACCAGGGAGGAGAGGAGCCATGGGTCCACACTGAGCCTGAAGCCGTGAAAAGGTCCGTTAGGAGGCTCAGCATTAGCAGGGCATTAAACTGTAGGGAAAACCTCACAAACAGCTTAATACCAACCAGCAGATTTATGTATACATCAACTTTAAAGTGCAATCAATGGAGTTAAAATGCTACCTGCTAAGATAGACTTCATCTAGTTATAGGCATCCTGTTTCTAGGAATCAAACCCGACACACTTCAGGTCTACGGACTGTTGTCAGGGCCTGAACTATGTTTAGAGCCTGCTGAGAATGAGGGCTGGCAAATAACTGGCAGGAACAATCAAGTCTTATGTCTATCATATATGTTAAGGAATCAATTTCAGGGTCTACAAATTCAGTTCTAACTTCCATATGGCCAGAACCAATCACATGTGAGTGACCTGTGGCTTCTCTGAGCTAAGCAGCTGTGAAGACAGTAGGCCAAGGAAGCACAGGCATTTATCATACTGCCCCTCAGAAGTTGACCTGTGGCCTCGGATTTGCAATGAATCAATAAACAAGGAACTATTAAAAGTATAGATTTGGAAAACTTGCACTTCATTGATAACGCTTTCAATATTAAAGGCTTTTTACTTGAATTTTAGGATGTATGCATACTTCATGTAATATCTGTATATGTAGATCATATAAGAGTTCATCTCTACCTATATAGTATGTTGAAAGTTATCTTAGACAGTGAGCCAGGGAAGAAATGGCATTTATGTGCATACAGCTTTGCAGGGACTACTGCTATAGGGCAGCCAGCATGCATGGAGTGCCTCCAATAAACAGTGCTGTGAGAATAGAGTCAATGACATGCAAGTCTCCTTCAAGGGCCTTTACAGACCACACCAAGAAAGGGTTTTCTGAGGATTAAGTGAATGATAAACAGCTGCATCACAACTGACAATCTTTGCAAAAACGGAAGCACTGGAGCGCAGCACACAGCCCTGTTATAAAACTGTTCTGGAAATGCTTTACATTATGAAAACCAAGTGTGCCTATTTTCATCATACAAAGCAGGCAAAACAAGGGGGTAGGAACCAGGAACAGTGTGCTCAGCACCCTCTGACCCTCTGGTAGGAGCTGGGCAGCCTCCCCCCAGAAGCAGGATTAACTCGTGGAAAGGAAGGTAAAACAACACTACTTGGGAAGCCCAGCTTCAGGCTCATGCTGCCAAAGGGTAGAATCGACGTCAGAGCAGAGGCTGGAAGGAGGGATCATGGAGACGACAGGCAGCAAGGGCAGGTAAGGGCCTCTATTCTTCCACAAAGCCATAGGTTTCTCTGCACAGGCCAACCATTCCTAGACACCCAGAGATATTTCTGTTGCTTTCACCATAAAGTTCCTTTACGTCACTGTTAACTTTTACCGCTGTCTTTGGTTATCAATACTCATTCACCACACACACTCTCATTCAGAAACTAAAGAGGACGGCTTAATGGGGGCGGATCCTCCGGAGTTCCTTCATGGTGCTGGAACCAGTGAAGGCCGTAACCACCGCGAACCACCCACACTGGCTCTTCCTACTGCTCTAAATTGTTGGACTATCTGGTATCTAATTTTATTCTGCTTTTATATTTTAATACAAGGGAACAACTGTGTTCCAAGTGTCTCAGTGAGTGCTGCATGTGCTATTTCATGCTTTTCAGCCTGTTGTCTTAACAGGGTCTAACAAATCACAGCTCCAGTCATGTGTGCATACCTGCCCACTTACTAATGAATGGCTAGCTGCCAACACTGAACAAGGTAAAAAAAAAAAAAAAAAAAAAAAAAGGAAAACAAATACAAGAGGGTGGGAAAGAAAAAAACTGCCACAGTTGTGAATTATAGGTCACAATGTGGAATACACGTTCTTAATACTTGCTTGGTAGCTGCTGCCTATACAAAGGGAGGGCACCTCAGAACCTATCCTCTTTAGAGGATAGGTGCTTTTCTTGTCCTCTCCAGCCACAAGGGAAACAGAAATTTCAGAGATGGTGTGACACTGCAGAGTTTTGAAGTGGCTCAACAGCACAGTCGCTGGAGACTTGCTCCTACGTGCACAGCCCACACTGGTACTTAAGAAAGGAAGGCCACATTCGCTCTCTTTACAACATACAACTTACTTTTCCTAGAGTGACCTTTAAATTTGAGGTGAGATACTGTTTCAAGGGCTCCTCCTTGAAGCCCACACATCTCTCCACTTTATGAAAGCTCCCACTTCCCGATAGCATCTGTGGTCAGGGTGGGGAACCATGCCACATACCGCCCTCTGTCTGGACCCTGGCTGGGTTCCGTGCTCTGTCCTTCAATCCCAGATGCACACCATCCAGCATCCAAGAAAGAAAACATACTGTGGGCCCATCCAGCTGGCAGTGAAGTCATGGGAAGACGGCATTCTCCCTGCCAGGCGGTCATCACACGCACTGCCCACTCCAAATGCTTCTGTGGCCAGCAAGGGCTGTGCTCGCAGGTATCTTGTCTTCACGGGGTTTTGGTGGTGAAGGATCTTAGAGCACTGAAACTAATTTTGTACATTGCATATTCTGGAATCCTTTTTACTGCCCACTTCAAAGCAGAGCGTGGTACAAAGCAGGCACAGTCTGGCATCCCTATCACACTACAGGTTTCAGGATCAGAAACAACCAATACCACTTCTAACCCAGACCACACCAAAGGGCTTTGGGGCCACAAGTGGTTCCATTTGTATTTGGGCAGCACTCTGACGTCACTTCTGAGCTGCTGCATGCACGCTGAGAAGTGTACAGCACATGCAGTCAACACAGAGTGCACAACAGTACTCTGCAGCCCACTGGGGTGCTTTCCTCCCTGTGCCCCAATTCTTCCAAAGGGTGTGTTGCTCACCAGCCAGACACCTACCTTAGCTAAGCCTTTGGTGTGCAGAGCTTAAGTGAGCTAACAAACCAGGGCCCGTCAGATCTGAGCTGTGAGATATTAAGGAACACATGCAGATGTACAGCAGAAGCACGGACACCATCACTCTTGTTGTTGGGGGAAGAGCGGGTAAGACTATTAGGCTTCTAAAGAAAACAATGCCCAGGCATCCAGTCATACCCAGGTCCCCACCAACAGTGCCATGGCTGAGCTTTACCACCTGAAAGAGGAACTCAGGACACGCAGAAACACAGCAAGGGCCCTCTTGCTGGGTGAAGAGACATTTATAAAATGCACAGAACTCTGGAATACAAAGACATCAGAAAAGTCGCTTCATCTGAATCCATTCAGAGAATGCTATCACTCTCGGTGCAGGCAGAGCTCTGTAAGAGGAGTTCTCCTCCTGCTTGCCAAGGCTGTGAGGAGAATGGCCAGTGTACCTGCACAGAACAGGAAAGGGAATAACAGAAAGAGCAGGAGCAGACTCACCTCCAAGGGTGTAGTGTGACAGTAGCTGTTTTAAGCACTTACTAATCTTATGGGTGGCCACATCCTACTGAAGAGGTTGAGTAATCTGTCCCACGTCCTGCAGTGAAGAGTGGTGAAGCCAGGGCACAGACACAGACAATATGGCTCTAGCCCCCACCTCCCATCTCAAGGCCAGATAACTTCCAAACATGCCCATGGGGACTGAAGCCCCAGAAGCAGAGCTCTTTCCCTGACACTCTCTCTAAAGTTTTATGCTCTGCCTAGACAATAAGGAAGGGTTTGAGGCTTGAAACAGGTTTCTTTCACTAAAAACAAAACAAAAAACAACAACCAAAAAAAAAAAAAAAAAAAAAAAAAAAACAACCCCACAGGACAACACCAACCTGCAGACAGCTTTCAGACCAACTCTGAAGCATCTCTGTAAAATATTTTAGAACTAGCTAATAAACTAATGTTCAAGGCAAAATGAAAAAGTGAAGTAGAAAAAGTAATCCCATCTAAATTATAGGAGATTAGTGTTGGTCTAGCATTAATGACATTTCAGAACTAATAAAGTATAGCCAAGGGTCAAAAACAGTTCTGAGCTAGGAAGGATTAAATGAAGACCACAAATAGCAGAGAGCTTCTGGTGGATTTGAGAGGAGACAAGACACAGCAGGCAGCGATGAGCCAGGAAAGTCCCATCCTGTAAATGCTGGGGGCCTGGGCATTTGGCACCCACCAAAATGATATTAGAGTCCCCCGGGGGAAGGGGGATTGGTCATGGTTCACATGGCCATGCTGATATGCTGCTCCTAGCTTTTCCCCTCTCAAGAGCCTCCGGGAAGTCAGCAGGCAGAAGTGGAGTGGGCCTAAAGACTTAAGTAGGATCAGACAGAAGGAGGTGTATGAATACATAATTAGGAGGAGGTGGCTGGAGGACTGCACTGATTCCTTCTCTGTGCATGCGAACCTATAAGCCCGCCTTCCTATCAGAGAGGCTCACTCTGCACCTCTTTACCCACCTAAGGGCAGCCTATGACAAATTTATGATATGAAAACAAGAGTCAATGAGCACCTTAGACTACTTTAAAGTTAAGTAAGTTGTTATGGTGACAATAAATTTCTAAAGTTTTTGATATGACTGTCTCTTAGTCCTAGATATTTGGGTGGGGGGAATTAATTACAGAAGTGTAATGGTTTTGTTGCTATTGCTGGGTTTGCCTGTCTGTAGTACTAGGGCCTTGGTGCATGTTAGGCAAACTCTACCACCTGCTGTACTCCCTTCTAGAAATGTAACACTTGAATGTTTTCCCATCATATACAGACAATATGACTTGCTATCTATACTAAAATTACAGGAATGAACTGAGATCCCAACAAAAACTCAAACTGTTAATCACACACTGGCCTATCTCTCCAGAACTTAACCATGACTGAAGCATTCATTTAATGCCCAACTCCAGCTCCAGCTCCAGCTTTGTAGTAGCAGTCGTTTCAAATGGGCATATTTCCACACCTCTTTGCCTCAGTTCCCTCATTCATAAAATAAGGATTACAGGTTTTCTTGTATTACATGAGTTGATAATGTCAGCTTCAAGGGCATAAAGACATTCAGTGGACTGCCATTCATGCTGCATATTAACCATCTAATAGCCCTGGCCACTCACAAAACCATTTCCCACAACTTTCTCTTTCTCTCTTTTTCTTTAAAGATATTTTATGGATGGTAATGAAAACTAAATAAAATCACAATGTATTATAAGAATTGTTTTGGATCTAAAGGATCAGGAACTAATTCTGTATGAGCCCTAATAAAGGTAGGGGTGCTGTATTCTGTTCTTCCAAGTCCTCACTATAGGGAAACACAACTCCCCATCTCTACAACCACTTCTCAGGGCAGCTCTGTGGTATTAAATACGACTGTTATACCCATCTCTACAGCACTCTCTCAGTGTGTGTGGTGTATCTGTGTGCACATGTGGAGGTCAAGAGACAGTGCTGGATGCTTATTGGCTTCTAATCTTTTTTTTTTTTTTTTTTTGAGACAGGACCTCTCTTTGAATATGAAGCGTATCATTTCTGCTAAGTTGGCTGGCCAAACCTTGCTTGTGCAGCAGGCACTTTGCCCATCTTTCCCACCCTTCTCATAACTTATGATGCTGTAAGACTGACAGTCTAAGCTCATTCAACAGCAATGCTCTTTTTTCTCAAGTTGCCAGCAAACACCTTCCACTTCTTTATTTTTATTTTATGTGCTCTAGTGTTTTACCTGCAGGTATGCCTATATGGGGGTCTTGGGTCCCTTGGAACTGGAATTACAGACAGTTGTGAGCTGCCACGTGGGAGCCGGGAATTGAACCCAGGGCCTCTGGAGGAGCAGCCAGTGCTCTCAACCACTAAGTCACCTCCAGCCTCCCCACTTCTACTTTCTATTTCTACGGTTAAGACTATTCTAAGTAACTCTCACAAGGAGGCAGAGACAGTGCATGTCTTTTTGTGACTGACTTATTTTGTGGCCTCAAGGTTCTTTGTCATAGGATATGACAACAGCTACTTTCTTTTTCCAGGCCAAGTAATATTCACAGAAACCATATTTTTCTTTCCTATTTATGCTCTGGATGGACACCTAGGCTCCAGCCAGACTTTAGCTACTGTAAATGATGCTAAGAATAGGGGTGTGAAAATATCTCTGAGGCCCTGCTCTCAGTTCTGAAGGAAGTACAGCCAAAAGTGGAATAGCTGATTGTTTAATAACCTTGTTCTTAGCTTTCTGAGGGATAGCAGCATTTCTAACAAATGATTTTGATAGTATATGTTTATTCCCAACAACAGTACACAAAGCTTTAACTCTTCCCAACTTTACCAAATTGGTTAACTTTCTGTATATTTGACAGATGTCCACTGTAGAGCGTGAAAAGGTATTTCATTATAGTTTTGCTGTGTATTTACCTAATGGCCCTTGGAACATATTTTTCTGTACTTATTGGTGCTTATACAGTCTAGGAAAGATCTCTTCAAATCCTTTGTTCATATCTAAATTGGCTTAGTCTGGTTGTCAATCTGTTACCAAACAGATGATCTCCAGGTATTTTCTCCCATTCCATAGTTACCCTTTTATGGTTGGTGGTGTCCTCTAATGCACAATTTTTAAAAATTTCATGCAGCCCAATTTGCATGCTAACTTTGCCTTTGGTATCAAAATCAAGAAACCATCCTAGGTCTAAAGACATTACACTTTCTCCCTTGTGTTTTACAGTTTTCATAAGACCTTTAAACCTTTGATATTTTGTTGTATATAGCATTGGAAAGGGTCCCTCCATATATTCAACTCCTGGGTCTCATGATGCTGTCCAGGATGAACTCCAAGTCCTGGGTCCAGGTGACCCTCCTGCCCCAGTTGCTCAACCCCCCACGTGTCAATTTTATTTACACTATCTGCTGAATATACGGCATATTCCCAATGGTACAGTCTTGGCATTCTTGTCAAAAATTATGTGACCACATATGCAAGGGTTTACCTCTGGGCCCAGATTCTATGAATTAGTTCCTATGTTAATAACTTAGGTTAAGCTAGACTTAACAAGCATGAGGACTGCAATACAGTTCACTCGATGTTTCCTGAGATCTATGAATTCCAGAACAGGTCTCTCCACCGAGCTGTACTAAATCTAAAGGTGTGGGACTCACTGACAGAAACAGTAAAACCTTCAGTTCATGAACGGGTGTATTTCCATTTCTTTACATGTTACTTTCAAGAACATCTTTATTGTATTGCCTTCTACTTGTTTAAACTAATTTCTCAGTACTTTATGCTGCTACTATAGGCTGAATAATGTTTTTCCCCACAAGGTTCACTAGTATACAGAAATGCATGGGTTCTATATTTTACTATTTTGTAGAATTCATTATTATAATATTGACTAGAACTCTTAGAGTTGTCTATATGTGCAGCTACTCACCTGAAGAGGCAGTTTCATTTCTTCCTTTCCACCTTCAGTGCCCTTCATTTTTTTCCTGCCTAATAGCTTTGGCTAGGACAACTACGTCAAATGAGTGGGAAGCCAGCCATACTTGCTTTGCTCTGCATCTTAGAGGAAAGATGCCCAGTCTTCTGCCACTGAATGGAATGCCTGCTGTGGACTTTTAATACAGCTTTTATATTGGAATAACTAGTCTATTTCTACTTTGCTTACTTTTTTAACATGAAAGGTGCTCAATTTTGTCAAATGCCTTCTCTGCATCAGTAGAACTGGTCACACAGTCTTTTCGCTTGTTCTGTTAAAGTGGTTTACTAGTATGACCAATTTAGGTTGAACTATCCCTGTATTCCAAGAACAAATCCTGCTGGACTGCTATGCATAATCCTTTTCTAATATGCAGTTGAATTTAGTTTGCCAGTATTTTCTATGTCAATATTCACAAGAAATATTGTACTTTTCTTGTAGGGTCTCTCTGGACTACTTTATAAGGCAATGCTTCTCTCTGTTTTGGAAAAGTCTGAGAATGGCCAGTCAGAGTTAGTTCTGTGAATGGGGAACTTGCAGGAAGGTGTTAAGTCTAGGGTTTCCAAGCTCCTTAGCAGACACAGGTATACTCAGACACCCCCCCCCCCCCCCCCGCTTCTTAGCACTTTAGATACAGTTCCAAATCTCCACATGATACCACAGCAGCTTTATATTCTTATTTCTAGAGAATCGATAGTATTGTCCTTATTTCATTTCTGGTTTTAGTAATTTGAATTTTTTCTCCCTTTTCATAGTCCATGTAGATGCAGATGGCCCAACTTAAAGAACCAATTTTACGTTTTTGTCACCTAACTTCATCTAGTTATGAAAGTTGTGTATGTTTAATTGTCTTTTAAAATCTACTGAAAGGTAATTTGTTACGACATAGGGTCTATCCTGGAAAATGTGTCAGGAAGCATTTGGGGAAAATAAAGTGTGTGTGGCGTACTGCACACGCTGCAAGTGCAGCTGGCGGAGCACGCCATTTACACTCTCTGTGCTTCCTCCTTTTCTTATAGGCTCTTCTACCTATCATTCAGAGTTGGGTGCTGAAACAGACAGCCACTAAAAAAAAACTTTGTCCCTTAGACTTGCCAGTTTTTGATTCAGAAACGCTAATGTGCATTTGGCATATAAATTTTACATTTCTTTGTAATATTTTTAATTTAAAAACCTTTTATATTTATTTTAGCACGTGTGTGGGGGTGGATGCATGCCGCCGTATGTATGTGTGGAGGTCAGAGGACAATTTGCTAGGTTGGGTCTCTCCATTTACCAAATGAGTTTCAGGGCATGAACTCAGGGCTTCAGGTTTGGTGGCAAGTGGCTTCACCTGTGGCGCCATCTCTCCTACCCACGAATATTTGTATTTCGTGTCCTTTTTTTTTTTTTTTTTTTTTTTTTTTTAACTGTGCATTATGCCCTTCTTGTCTTTTGTAATTCCTTGGCTTTTAATACATTTTGTCTGATGTAAGCCACCACGACAGTTCTCATTAGCTATCTGTTTACTCAATTTTTTTCTGCTTTTAACCTTTTCTGTCTCTGAATCTTTGTTTGTTTTTGTTTTTCAAGACAGGATTTCTCTGTGTAGATCCAGCTGGCCTTGAATTCAGAGATCCATTCACCTGCCTCTGCCTCCCACGTACTGGGATTAAAGGCATGCACCAGCACTGCTAAGTCTGTCTCTGAATCTAAACAGTTTTATAGATAACATGATTGAATCATATTTTACCTATGTTAAATACTCTTGACAAAAGAATCTATTCATATTTAAGTAATTATGAATAAAGATTCACATGTGACATTTTGCTATGTTTTCTGTAAGTTTATGACTTTCTTCGACATTATTCCTTTTGTGTGTAGTTCACTTTTTATGGTGAAAATGTTTTAATTCCTTTTTATTTCCTTTGTGTATATTTTATAGTTTTAGATTTGTGTCTATGATTTTTAACATTCTAAGGTTAAAAACACTGATTTATAATTTATAACAGTTTAACTTAAGTCACTTTTAAAAAGCTGCTCTTTACAACCGCAGATAACTCATTTTTATTATTATTTGGTGAATGCTAAAAAAAAAAATCCTTCCACACTGTAAGACGCCAATGCACTTGTAATTCTCTTAAGGGTATTAGTGTCTTAAATTACATAGAAAACACATGGAACTATAAACCACTCTCATGATGCTGGTTTTGATTTACCTTCATCAATTAATTTCTATGTAGGCACACTGGTTATTTATTTACCTATCTATTTATTTATTGTTGTCAACTCAACATAAACCAGGTTCATGTGGGCAGACAGCATTTCAACAGAGAAAATGCCCCCAATAAGACTGGCCTGTGGGCAAGCCTATGTGACATTTTCTTAACCGATGTGGGAGGGTCCAGACCACTGGCGGCAAGGCCATTCCTGGGCAGGTAGTCCAAGTTGGACAAGCAATGGGGAGCAAACCAGTACCTCTATGGCTTCTGCTTCAGTTCCTGCCATGGGCTTCCTTTAAAAAAGGACCATGACTAGAAGCTTAAACAAAATAAATTTTTTTCCTCCCAATGGTGCTTTTGGTCATATATTTTATCAAGCAATAGAAAACAAACCAGAACATTAGATTTCCAGGTTCTTGTTATTAAGCCTGGAAGTTCTCAACATTTAGAAACTGGGCAAACGATATTCCTACCTTGTTTAACCATTTCCCTAATTTTATTTGGGCCCCTACAAAGCTATTATTTGTCCCAAATGAGCTGGAAGAAACCCTAAGAGAATGACACCCATTTCCCTTAAGGGGAAGGTGGGCAGGTTTTTGGTTGCTTTCTTGGGCTTTGGATCTTTATTTTCATTGGGAGTTGGTTGTAAGTTACTATTGGTCTTATCCAGAGAGAAAACAAGATTGGACTCAAGAAGTCTCTCTTTTCCTTTATCTTTCTTTCTTAGGTTTGGAGATAGGAGCTGAAAAGAAAGAAGGGCATATAGAAATGTATAGGGATGACAGGACAAAAAGTAGATTATTGAGTTGACTCAACTAAGGCCTTAACTGTGCTCACAAGGTTATTTTTAATTCATTGGTATAGAAATTTGTATATTGATGCAAAATAAGCTTAATTTTGATACACTGACATAGAATTCAAATGTAAGATTATTCTTCACACACATTATATATATTTCTGCTCTAATATGAGGTACTGTTCCCATACCACTCAAGTAGAATACAAGGTTTTCCTCCAATTCTTTGAAAATCCTACTGCAGGCTGCTAAGGATAAATAAGTTAGATAAGTTAACTGTCAACTGATCAAATCGGGGTCATGTCAATTCCTAGTCTATTTATATCACAGGAATATGCATCCTAGATGTAACAGATAGATATGATTCTACCAACAGATAAGGTAAAGTAGTTAGAGAAGGTCTTCAAAACCCTCCAAGTCCTACAGAATACAGCATTTAAAGATGTTTATATAGCTTTAATGATTCTTTGATAGCAAGACAGGTTAACTCCTGGCAGCACCCGGCCTACTTCAAAGATGATGATGAGCATCAATGAACCTCCTTATGGAGATAGCTTCAAATATGGCAAACCCAGCCACTGGGCAAAATGGCCTCGGTTAGACCACTGATAGAATTCTGCTTAAAACTTGGTAAGCTTGGATGCAGACAGAGTTCATGGCCAAACTCTGCCAAGACAGGGAAATCATGTCTTCAATAGTTCCTGCCTCACAAATGTGTCGGTCAGATATACTGGGCCAGAAGGCCTAAGACAATGCTCCAATGTTTTTGAGAGTTATGGGTGACTCTCCAGACAGCAAACTGTCTCTGTCCTTTTTTTTTTTTTTTTTTTTTAATTTGGAAGCTGCTAACCTGCACTTCCTGTTTACTCAAGTAATTCATTTTACTCCTTCTCAAGTCTCTGATGGGATTGAAGACCAAATAGTTTAGTTTCACAATTAAGCTTGGTTGTTTATGGGTTAAGATATTTTTAGGTCTAGATAGATGTTTTAAGTCGATAGAGATCAGATATGATAGATACTGACTTACATTCAAAGTTTTAGACTCTCTCTCTCTTTTTTCTTTTGGAGACAGGGTTTCTCTGTATATCCTTGGCTGTCTTAAACTAACTTTGTAGACCAGGCTGGCCTTGAACTCACAGCAATCTGCCTGCCTCTGCCTCCCAAGTGATGGATTAAAGGTGTGCACCACCACTGCCCAGCCTACTCACCGAGATAAGAAAATGTTTTCCTCAAGGTTGCCAAGTACAAACAGCGAAACACTATGAATGTAACATGATTATAATTCCTGATTGTTCTGTGGTTCTTCTTGTTGTATGTAGTTTATTTTATATATGTGTAATAATATAAATGTATATGTGAAAAAAAGAAGTAAAATAGAAAAGATTTCCAGGTCTGTCCATACTATATATAGGTGTCCCTAGAACATTTTCTACAAGGCCAGGCAATGAGAAAAACAACTCCTTTAGCCCATTTCTCTGGGAATATTTTAATTTTTCCCATTTCTCATGCTTTGAAGATAGACATGGCACTTTTGGGTGGTAGGGCTTTAACTCCCCTCTGACACACACACACACACACACACACACACACACACACACTGGATATATCATCTTACAATCTATTTTGGAGGTTCTTGATGACACATTTCAAATAATCCTTGTTGACTACTCTTTAGGGGACAAGGCACTCTTCTTCGGCTACTTCTAAAACTCTCCTTTGCCTTTCAAAAATGTGATCATATTGTATGTAAGCATGAATCTATTGGAAATTGTTTTTGTATGCTTGGGTGAGGTCTGTGTTTGTACACATACATGCACACATGGAAGCCAGAGTTGACATTGGGCGCCTACCTCCAGTGCACTCCACCGTACTGAACCTGGAGTTGGCATATTCAACTAGAATGGCTGGCTAGCAAGCCCCAGGAATGCTCAGTCTGTCTTCCAGTAAAGTAATTATAGCTACTGGCTTTTGACATGGGTGCTAGGGCTCCGAGCTCAGGCCCTCAGACTTAAGCTGCAAGCACTTTATACTGAGAAGGTCACTGAACTTCTTAGAGGTTCACATCTTTTCATCAAACATGGAGGCTTTTCAGCCATTACTTCATTATTCTGTCAGTTTCCTCTCCTGTCCACACTCCACCATCTGTTGGTCAGCTTGTTCTATCTTCTACACCCTTTATGCCTTCTGGCTACCTTTCTTCCGCAATTCAGTAGTCTAAGGGCTTGGGTTCTGTAATTTGGCCACAAGGAATTATTGAATGCCTGCTCATTAAATCTAGGAGAATGAAAAACTCTTTACAGGACCTAACAATAGATTTTTCTCTTTTAATGCATTGGCCCTAGAAAAACAACTGTAAAGAGAATGCAACACTTCCTGTTAGGAATGATGGCCTTAAAAATAAAATAGCAGTGAGTTACTATTTAACAGTTTTGAATGGCTGTGTTTCCTCAATGTTTTCTCCAGAGCCCTCTGTTTCTCCTAAAGTCTATTTAGACAAAAAAAAAAAAAAAAAAAAAAAAATCCTAGCAATTACTCAGTGTTACCTAGAACACATTTCTCTATGGCAATCAGCTACCCAATCTCTGAAGTGTCTTACTAAATATATATTACTCATGGCAATGGTATTTGAGAATAGCAATTTTAATGTTATTAACTTTCTAAACATATCCAGTCACCTTTGTTTGAAATACAGGAAGCTAGTGCAAAAAGTGAACACAAATAGTAACTCTGCAGGAAAACCGATACCCAAGAGTTACTCCTGCTGATGAGGCAGAGCCTGTGCCAGGGACTTACTTCTCTGCACTATCTCCATCAGCAGCCCTACTCCTCTCCCTCTAGATGCTGCAGCTTGTCTGAAGGCAAATCTTCACTCTCTGGGATGACTATGAACCGGGAGTCTGGCCATGTTGCTTACATGGGATGACACTACCTTTGTGACACCATATGGAGAAAGGTGTAGCATACCATATCACACAGGGCTTCCTTGTGACTGGTGTTGTGATTTTGAAAAGGAGTACAATTCACTGTACAGACAGCTTCTGGAAGCCGGACAGCAGCTCTTCAGAGGCAGTGACTGAAGGCAGCCATTGCACAGGGCATTTAAGTCTTGTTACTTTTGATAAGTTGGATATATACAATCTAAAATACAAAGTTGAGACTTAAAAACTTGCTTTTCTATACATTGCTCTTTGTACTGTAGAGAAACTGGGAGATACACAAATTATTTGTGTCAGCATACTGACTATATAATTTAGAAAGTTTCTAAAAATAAAACAAAACATCTGTTAGTCAGGTGTGGTGACAGGAGCCTTTAGTCCCAGAACTTGAGAAGCAGAGGTACGCACATCCGTGTGTGAGTCTGAGGCCACTGTGCCCTATATTAAAGGTCCTGATCCCCAGGATGATGTAGTGAGAACCTGTCTCAAAAACAAAACAAACATTTATGTGTCTGTGTGTGTGTGCATGTGTGCACACAGAGGTCAGAGGACAACCTGTAGGTAGTTTTCTTCTACCATGTTGGTCCCAGGGATAAAATTCACATCACTGTACTTAGTGGCAAGCATCCTTATCCATCAGCCACCCTGAAGGCCTGAAAAAGCTTCTTCTTGTTGGTTATAAATATGAAATGCCCCAGCAGATAACTAAGGTGAAGTTACTTAGGCACGGGCTTCCAATTTTGTTGTTTAAAACAGACTTAGGTAATATGTCAGGGTAAAAGTAGGTGTCATATAGTGTCAATGCCAGACAGCTATGCACTTAGTGTATACAGGACACCCAGACAAGCCGCTTCTAGAGCACTCTCACCAACACTTCCTGCACAAACTGAACTGTGTCCTCAGATCATTACCATGCTTGGGCAGGTGAAAGGTGAGAAACATTCATCTACAGACAGAGCATGTTCCCTAACAACTAACACACTAGCACTTGACAGAAGTGGCCATCAGCCTGGGGACCCTTCAGTAAGGAGAAGCCAGAAAGAGCAAAGCTTGGTTCCCTCCTGCTTCCCAAAGAAAGGGTTAGCAGGCAAAGCAGGAATGCAACCACTGTGCCTTCTCTGCATAGCACTTACAGTCACTTCAAAGACAGGCCAGGATACACACAGTCTGTATATACGCAAAGCTTTGACTTGAGCAGTGTATGAAAATAAGGGCTCCACACAGAAAGATGAAGTCAGGGGTCAGGATGAACACAAGGTTGGAACACTACACTGACTGTATGGACTCATTTTAAATGGGGTTTGTCATTTGCTAAAACAACCGAGTAAGGAAAGGTGATCCACTTTTCTGAAAGAACACACACACATCAGCATGTCCATGTCCTCTGGATTCTAGGTTCCTGTTCTGAGTGCCATTGCGTGACCAACAGGAATACTACATAAGCAGATCTTCACATTCCATCTACATGACAGTAAACTGCAACCTTGTCAAGGGGGCTTGAAGGGAGAGGACACACACTGAGGGTCACCAGTGCTCATCACGTTCTGTGTGGGCACTCATTAGCTTTGACAGACAGAAGAATTTGGTTTACATATTATCTCTTCACAGTAGGCAAGAGAAAGAGAATTTGCACATTTGTTTGTTTGTTTTGTATTGTTTTTGAGACAGGGCTTCACTATGTGGCACTGGCTGGTCTGGAACTCACAGTATAGACCAAGTCAGCCTCAAACTCACAGATAACCCCTGCCTTTGTCACCATGCCCAGTGAGACTTTACACCTTTAGTAAAAACTGACTTGTGGAAAAAACATTTAGAGGTTTAAAGGAAAGCAGTAGTATTAAGATTCTGGTTTTTAATGTCACTCAGCATTAAGTGGAACAAGGACTGAGTGCCGGCTAGCTGCTTAATACTGACTGCAAACAAATACCCTTAAGAGCGCCTCTCCAGAGCAGGAAGCATGCACTCTAGCAACAAGATCCCTCGAGATGTCCTGAGGCTGGGTTCAGTGAAGTGTGGAAGTAGGAAGGCATGTGAGTTGATTCACTCACTGGTGAGCCTCAGTCCACAGCTCCTGCTGGAGGGGTCTGTGGATAGCACTTACAATCCCACTCTGTGGAACCTCCTTCAACAGCTTCTCTCTGATGCTGTTTGGTCACTGTCACTAGCTGGGTTCCTCAAAAAGAACCACAACAGAAGAAAAGCATTCCAATGCTGATTTGAATTCCAAATTCACCAAGAGATGCCTGCAGTGGTTGGGCTAACTATCATCTCAACAAAATTAGAATCACCTGGACACTGGCCCCGGGGCACGTCAGAAAGAGACTACCCTGATTATGTTAACTGGAGACGATGGCTTCAGTGCCTAGAGAGGATTCGAACTATGTTCAGAAGGAACCGAGCAGGGGCACACATACATGGCTTTCTGCTTTCTGATTGTGGATGCAATGTGACAGCTGTTTCAAGCTCCTGCTGCCTTAACAGTCCCTTGAACTGTGAGCTAAAAGACATACCGTCTCTCTTCAGGTGCTTTCGTCAGGGCATTTTATCAGAGCCCCAGGAAAGAAACTAAATAAATGGTACTACGGCTCCAGTTTCCCAAAGCAGGGTTCCAAAATGCACAAAAGACTAGTTAAAACACTGTGAAGTTCGGCAGAAGACCTGTTCACAGAGGACTTCTCACTCTTTAAGAGGCTTCTCTCACATATCAGTTAAGATAGTACAAAGAGAAAGGTGCCATGAAACACATTTTGGTCATAGTCCCTGGGGTCCATGGATCCCCAGATAAGGGATATATTTCAGGGTACAAGACTACAAAGACACCTGGGATGGGTTTTCTATCAGAAAAAGTCAACCAATGAAAGTGTTTTATGTGACCTGTGTAGGGACCATGGCAGAGCAAACTGAAGCACTTGACTTAACGAAGGGTGATCATGGAGCAATACTCTGAAAAGACATATACAACTCTAGTCTTAAAGGGTAAAGGAGCTGGAAATACATCCTAAGATGGCTCAGCTGCTGACCTCATTACTTTGGATCAGACAGGAGAACAAGTTTTATGAGGTGATTCCTATGGACTACACGCTTGTCACCAGGATTAACACATCACAGCTACATCCATCTCTTCCTCAAGAAAACACTGTTGAAAGAAGCACAGTCTTCAAGCAGAGAGAGGACTTGGGTGGGAATCTAGACTTTTTAATGAGGACCAAAGGTTTAGCCATGGAGTTAGACAGACCTGGGGTTGCCCTGGCCCCAACACATGTGAGCTGGGGGAAGAGCTGGCTGTAACTTCAACTCTGGAGCTTCAGTTCCCTGACCTGTAAAACTGAAACAACCATTCCCAACTCTTAAGAAAAGAGAGCAAGAATGCGGTTAGGAGGAGTAGCATACAGGAAGCACTCAGTGCATGATGAAAATGTTTTTGTGTGAGGTGTGGAATGTACACATCTACAATGTGTATACTGACCGCCTTTTCATATGTATGTATCTATACAATAAAATTCAGAACATGGCTAGTACCTCAGAAGAATGTTTCTAAGAACATTCATGGCCCCAGCTCCTGTGACCACTCTTCTGCCACAGAGGAGTCATGTAGCACAGGTGCTTCTTATGCCCAGTTTCAATTGCTTAGCATTATGCTAATGAAACTATCAATCTCTTGCACACAGCAGATCACTGTGTTCCACGACAGGCACAAGTACATTGTTTTTTGGTTTTTATTTAACTGTTGATAAACACAATATATTTCAACTTGAGAGTACTTAGGAATGCCACTGCTGTGATGATTCTGTACATTATCTGTTACCAGACACATGCACATATGGGAGATCCTCCACTCAGATGTGCACTGCAGGTTCACAGAGGTGGTGTATGTTCATCAGTGTTGGCCAACACTGAATTTACACCCCACAGCAATGCAGTACAGTTCAGGCTGCTGCATGCATGCCCCTGCTATCACGTGCTTTCCCAGCACTGGGATGGGGTGGCAGATAGAGGCTTCTTACTGTAGAGCTAGCTCTCTTTAACTACCACTGGTGCTGTCCTCCCCTCTCCTGTGTGTGTGTGTGTGTGTGTGTGTGTGTGTGTATGTGTAGTACATCCAAAGTCTTTTGCCTATTTTTGAAGACTGAATTACCTTTTCTTAACTGTTTTATAGAATGCTTGCCTATTATACAAATCCAAAGTTACATCTGTTGAAGGCAAGTAACATCTGTCTTTCTTTTATAGCTAGTGCTCCTAATTGGGAGTTTGGTGTCTTGTTAACAAAACTCTGTCTGCCTCAGGATAACAATTATGATTCCTTCTAGAAGCTCTATTGCTTTCCTACTCACAGGAATGGCTATAATTCCCCTGAATTAACACTGCTGAATGGTGCAAGCTAGAGTTCTAGGGAATTCTGCAGCCCCCACCCCTCACTCCCAAGAGATAGGTCTGGTGTAGCCCCATTAGCAGGAGACCCTTCTCTTTGAATGAGGGGCCTGTGGCAGTATTTCTGCACTCTCTACTTTGTTCTAGGTGTCCTTACTGGAGCATCAGCACTGACTCCCAGCAATCACAGATGACAATCTGCCTTTCTCATAAGGACTAAGAGCCACAATAAGATATGTGCACAAGAACACTTACTTGTTAAGGGACTATGTGGGATCATGCAGGGTGCTTTATAAACATGCTGATATTTCAGTCACTACAGCCCGGGAGCGGGGGGGCAGCAATAGACTCATAGAGTTAATGAGGTACCTGGGAGTGAAGAAGCAATAGAAAGCAAGCCCAGGTCTGCTTAGCCCTAGAGCAGACGCACCTGCCACTATGCCATGCTTAGTCCTAGAGCAGACACACCTGCCACTATGCCATGCTTAGTCCTAGAGCAGACACACCTGCCACTATGCCATGCTTAGCCCTAGAGCAGACGCACCTGCCACTATGCCATGCTTAGCCCTAGAGCAGACGCACCTGCCACTATGCCATGCTTAGCCCTAGAGCAGACGCACTTGCCACTATGCCATGCTTAGCCCTAGAGCAGACGCACCTGCCACTATGCCATGCTTAGCCCTAGAGCAGACGCACCTGCCACTATGCCATGCTTAGCCCTAGAGCAGACACACATGCCACTATGCCATGCTTAGTCCTAGAGCAGACACACCTGCCACTATGCCATGCTTAGCCCTAGAGCAGACACACCTGCCACTATGCCATGCTTAGCCCTAGAGCAGACGCACCTGCCACTATGCCATGCTTAGCCCTAGAGCAGACGCACCTGCCACTATGCCATGCTTAGCCCTAGAGCAGACGCACCTGCCACTATGCCATGCTTAGCCCTAGAGCAGACGCACCTGCCACTATGCCATGCTTAGCCCTAGAGCAGACGCACCTGCCACTATGCCATGCTTAGCCCTAGAGCAGACGCACCTGCCACTATGCCATGCTTAGCCCTAGAGCAGACGCACCTGCCACTATGCCATGCTTAGCCCTAGAGCAGACGCACCTGCCACTATGCCATGCTTAGCCCTAGAGCAGACACACATGCCACTATGCCATGCTTAGTCCTAGAGCAGACACACCTGCCACTATGCCATGCTTAGCCCTAGAGCAGACGCACCTGCCACTATGCCATGCTTAGCCCTAGAGCAGACGCACCTGCCACTATGCCATGCTTAGCCCTAGAGCAGACACACCTGCCACTATGCCATGCTTAGTCCTAGAGCAGACACACCTGCCACTATGCCATGCTTAGCCCTAGAGCAGACGCACCTGCCACTATGCCATGCTTAGCCCTAGAGCAGACGCACCTGCCACTATGCCATGCTTAGTCCTAGAGCAGACACACCTGCCACTATGCCATGCTTAGCCCTAGAGCAGACGCACCTGCCACTATGCCATGCTTAGTCCTAGAGCAGACACACATGCCACTATGCCATGCTTAGCCCTAGAGCAGACGCACCTGCCACTATGCCATGCTTAGCCCTAGAGCAGACGCACCTGCCACTATGCCATGCTTAGTCCTAGAGCAGACACACCTGCCACTATGCCATGCTTAGCCCTAGAGCAGACGCACCTGCCACTATGCCATGCTTAGTCCTAGAGCAGACACACATGCCACTATGCCATGCTTAGCCCTAGAGCAGACGCACCTGCCACTATGCCATGCTTAGCCCTAGAGCAGACGCACCTGCCACTATGCCATGCTTAGCCCTAGAGCAGACGCACCTGCCACTATGCCATGCTTAGCCCTAGAGCAGACGCACATGCCACTATGCCATGCTTAGTCCTAGAGCAGACGCACCTGCCACTATGCCATGCTTAGCCCTAGAGCAGACGCACCTGCCACTATGCCATGCTTAGCCCTAGAGCAGACGCACCTGCCACTATGCCATGCTTAGTCCTAGAGCAGACGCACCTGCCACTATGCCATGCTTAGCCCTAGAGCAGACGCACCTGCCACTATGCCATGCTTAGCCCTAGAGCAGACGCACCTGCCACTATGCCATGCTTAGTCCTAGAGCAGACACACATGCCACTATGCCATGCTTAGCCCTAGAGCAGACGCACCTGCCACTATGCCATGCTTAGCCCTAGAGCAGACACACCTGCCACTATGCCATGCTTAGCCCTAGAGCAGACGCACCTGCCACTATGCCATGCTTAGCCCTAGAGCAGACACACCTGCCACTATGCCATGCTTAGCCCTAGAGCAGACACACCTGCCACTATGCCATGCTTAGCCCTAGAGCAGACACACCTGCCACTATGCCATGCTTAGCCCTAGAGCAGACACACCTGCCACTATGCCATGCTTAGTCCTAGAGCAGACACACCTGCCACTATGCCATGCTTAGCCCTAGAGCAGACGCACTTGCCACTATGCCATGCTTAGTCCTAGAGCAGACACACCTGCCACCATGCCATGCTTAGCCCTAGAGCAGACGCACATGCCACTATGCCATGCTTAGCCCTAGAGCAGACGCACCTGCCACTATGCCATGCTTAGCCCTAGAGCAGACGCACCTGCCACTATGCCATGCTTAGTCCTAGAGCAGACACACCTGCCACTATGCCATGCTTAGCCCTAGAGCAGACGCACCTGCCACTATGCCATGCTTAGCCCTAGAGCAGACACACCTGCCACTATGCCATGCTTAGCCCTAGAGCAGACGCACCTGCCACTATGCCATGCTTAGTCCTAGAGCAGACGCACTTGCCACTATGCCATGCTTAGCCCTAGAGCAGACACACCTGCCACTATGCCATGCTTAGTCCTAGAGCAGACGCACCTGCCACTATGCCATGCTTAGCCCTAGAGCAGACGCACCTGCCACTATGCCATGCTTAGCCCTAGAGCAGACGCACCTGCCACTATGCCATGCTTAGCCCTAGAGCAGACACACCTGCCACTATGCCATGCTTAGCCCTAGAGCAGACACACCTGCCACTATGCCATGTTTCTTCAGCACAAGATTACACATTATTATTTCTACAAAGGCTTACATTTCTCCATGTAAGTGAATTCTATTTTTTAAAAATAAATACAGCCTTTTAACACAAGGGGGGCTGGATTTAGATATGGAGATAGATTAAAGAGGAAGGGGCGGTAAAATCATAAAAAACACGTAACAACCCAGCTTGGGCTCTCATTCTATCCCTGTCCCCACCCAATCCCCCCAATAAAAACAATATATGAAAAAAACCCACATCAAGGACTACCGATCAAAACATAGATCAAAAAAGAATGAAAAGAAAAACATTTCAAATAAAGTTCAGCTGTTTCTATTTGGGAACAACAACAACAAAAAAAATCCCACTTGCCACAATAAACTGACAAATAAGAAATTGACTCTGCGGTAGTGGAGC
Source organism: Acomys russatus (assembly GCF_903995435.1). Classification (NCBI taxonomy): domain Eukaryota; kingdom Metazoa; phylum Chordata; class Mammalia; order Rodentia; family Muridae; genus Acomys; species Acomys russatus. The sequence continues at coordinate 47,896,335 of NC_067153.1, read as the reverse complement.
TGGAATTTTCCGATGGCACCAGCTACTCTGTCATTACTGTGGGTGACCCAAGAGTGAGTGGGGGCGACGAACAGCTGGGAGCTGGCTGGGCTCACATCCCTGACCCAGGAGTACCCCAGTGCAGGCCTGAAGGGTTAGGGCTCCCCTCTGAGCCATGGCTTTCCCCTGGCAGTGGAAATCCCTGTTGGTTGCATAAGCTGCTTCCAAATAGAACAGAAAAATCTTTCTGCCTCAGTCCTAACCCCAACCCAGCTCTGTTAGGCCAGCCTGATCTTCCCATCTGCAGGTGGCCAAGGAAGCAGAGGCCTTTTACAGTGATGTCTACAGATTTCTTGTGGGATAGAATGGACATCTACAAGAATCTCAGGCCTCACCCCAATACCTGAAAAATGTAGGCGCGCGGGCGCGCACACACACACACACCAGGGTTGGGGGTGGCATGTACAGAGGGAGAAGAAGGCAGAAGGAGAGAGGAGGAGGTGTTTAAAGCTTAACTAAAGGCTTGGTTAGGTTACATGATTAGAAGAATGGGTTAAACTAAACATTCAAAATATTGCCAAACCTAGGATAAAGATTCACTAAATAATTGAAGAACCCATGGGAAAGTATTTCTTGATCGATCTGTCTCCTGACTATTGGAAATGAATAAATCCAAGAATCAAGACATGGTAAGACTTTACATAGGGAGAATTAGAAAGGACACTCAGCCAGGTGGTGAAGGTACCTTTGATCCCGCACTCACAAGGTGGAGCTCTCTCTACAGAGTGAGTTTCAGAACAGCCAAGGCTACACAGAGAAATCCTGTTTCAAAAAACCAAAATAAATAAGTGAATAAATAAAGAAAAAGAAAAAGAAAGCTTATGAGTGACAGTGTCTTTTCACTGACTGGGGCAGAAAATATCAGTTTCAAATTTAATTTGGACCGCTAATTTAGAAATGTGGAAGGGGGAGTTAGTTGATGCCTAGCATAAAGTCTGCCCTGAAGTGTTCACAGCCTGAAACGGGAGCTAGGACAACACTCAGGACAACACTGATACCAGCCTGAGCCGTGCCACCTACCAGCTTTTGCCTAGATGGCACCAACAGCCTCCCTGGAGGTATCAGTCTTTGCTGAGGCCTGGACCAGTGTCAGATATGTAAAAGATATTCAGTAAACACTGCTACTGGCAAAAGAGAAGTGTTCTAGGCACCAGGAAGCCTAGGTGCTCCTCAACATCTAAAACATAGAAAAGGCAGCAACAAAGGAGACAAGGAAGAGCCAATCAAAGAAGGGAGTGGGTTGAGGGGGGAGGAGAAAAACAGATGCCAAGAAAGGCACTATGTTAAGGGCATGATTAATTCTGGTAAAATTTTAAATCATAGAGCTAAAAGGATGGCTTGGCAGGTAAGAAATCTCACTGTTCTTCCAGAGCACAAAAATTTGATTCCCAGAACTAATGTGCAGCTGACAACCACCTGTAATTCCAGCTCCAGAGGAATTCAAACATTGACTTCTGGCCTCTGTGGGCACCTGTACATACATGTATATGCCTCCCCAATCAATATGAATCGTAAAAATTATGAAATCACCAAAAAGCAAAATATCCATTGATTTTGGCAATATGTAAGAAATGTGGCCATTAACAAACCCTGAAATTTAGAAATATACTCCTCTATCTCTGACCCCTTTTGAAGTCCTACTAAAAAAGCTTTTTTAAAGCACAAATCCACACATGTAAAAAAAATTTCAGAAGCTAATGCTGAAGAGAGATATCGGCAACAGAGGACCTGAATTTGGCTCCAAGTACCCACACTGTGCAGCTCAGATCACCTGTGTCTTCAGTTCCAGGGGCTCCAACACCCTCTTCTGGCCTCTATGGACATATGTACACATGTAGTAACATGCTCCCTCCCATACATACCAGGGAGGGCAGCAGAGAGAAGAACAAAGAAGTAATTCAAATGCAAGGAAGGTCATATGCACACATTTAGTTCTCCATGCCTAGAAATGAAAAAACAAATCCCTAAAAACTAAAATAATAGCATTGCTTGCAAATTTAAGAAGTAGGTAAGCCTAGGGGTTAGGGAGATAGATAGCACAGTCCATAAAGTGCTTGCTATGCAAGGACAAGGAACCACGTTTAGATCCTCAAAATCCACAAAAAATGTCAGCACACAGTTGTAATCCCAGCACAGGGAGCTAGAGTCAGGATAATACTGGGGCTCACTGGCCAATTAGCCTAGCCTAACTGGCAAGCTCCAGGATCCAGTGAGACTTTGACTCAAACACAAGGCAGATGGCAACAGAGATACCTGTTGTTGATGCAGGAGCAAGCGCGCGCGCACACGCACACACACACATGCACACACACGCACGCACACATACACACACACAGTGGTGGAGGAGGTAGAACCTAGTGACCTCCTTCAACTCAAGAGAAGACTGGAATACCTGTTAACTCAACCAGAAGGGTAAAGAACATGGAGTATACACCAGAAACGGCCAGGAGTACGATAACCTTCATATTTTAACACAGCAATGGAAAAATTGGAGGCCGATGATAAAGAGTTTCTGGGGAAAAGAAAACATTTTAGAATTCCCAGCATTCAGGGAGGCAGAGGCAGGTGGATCTGAGTTCAAGGCCAACCTGGCCTCCAGAATGAATTCCAGGACAGCCACAGCTATACAGAGAAACCCTATCTCAACCCCCTCTCCCCCAAAAGAAAACTGTATGTGCATGCATGTGTAAGTGCGTGCATGCAGAGGTCAGAGGACAACTCTGTGAGTCAGTTCTCACCTTCCAGCTATATATGGGCTCTGGGGATCAAGCCCAGGAGGCTAGCCTTGCACAGAAGAGCCGCTATACTTCACAAGCCACCTCACCAGCACAAAACAAAAACAAAAACAAAAAACCCACACACATAAAAAAAACTCAGATTGTCCTCCAACAATGAAGACACATTAAAGAAAATTCTAACAGGAGTAGGAGAATGATTCCAGGTAGATGGGCAGAGATGTAAGTAATTAAGGACAGGGAATGCGACAAATGTGCACAGAGCTAAACAAATACTGACATTATACAAAAAGAAACAATTCTTTATTTACTTATTTATTGTGTGCACTTGTATATGTGCCAAGGTATGTGGGGAGGTCAGAGGACTAGTTGTGGGCATTGGTTCTCTCCCATAAAGTAGATTCCAGGGATCAAACTCAGATACCTGCTGATCCACTCTGTTGGCCCAGGAAACATATTTTAGGAGGTCCCAAATACAGAACTGAACACACCACAGCTAGAAAATGGGGCGGGGGCTGAGTGACCCTGTACTACCTAAGAGGAGGAGTAAGAGGCCAGAGACTGGAAGAGGCTGTCGTGTACCCAATTGTTTAGGAAATAATGCCAATAGTTAATAATCAAGAGCTCAGGAAAGTAAAAGCTTATGCTCAGCAATGCAAAGAATTCATCAAGTATAGAAAGGCCTATAAAATTTGAGAGGAATCTTTGCTAAGGAGATATATATATCATGACAGGTTTAATATCTAAACTATACAAAGAACTCTGAAAACTAAACACCAACTAACCCAGTTAAATGAGCTAATGAAGTGAGCAGACAATCCTCTATGATGAAGTATGAAAAGCCAATAAACATAGGAAAAATGTCTAACACTTGTGCCCATCAGAGAAACCAAGCCAACCAGCCAACCAACTGAGAGCCCATCTCACCCCAGTGAGAGCAGCACTAAGAGAACTACAGACATTGGTGAGTATGTAAGCAAAGGGAACACTCTTAATTGTGCTGGGGATTTAACCATCTAGCCGCTATGGAAATCAGAATGGGGTTCCTCAGAAAATGAAAAGCAAAGCGACCAGTTGACCAGCTCTGCCACTCCTGGATATTTACCTGAAGGACTTCAAGTCAATACATAACAGAGACAATTGCACATTAATGCTTAATGCAACACTGCTTACAATAGTTATATTATGAGGCCAACCTACACGTCCACTAAGAGAAAGCATAAAGAAATTGTGGTGAGCCGGGGTGGTGGTGCACACTTTTAATCCCAGCACTAGGGAGGCCAAGGCAGGCTGATCTCTGTGTTTGAGGCCAGCCTGGTCCACAAAATGAGTGGACAGCAGGGCTGCTATACAGAGACACCCTGTCTTGAAAAACCAACCCCCTAAAATATTAATTAATTAATTAAAAATTTAAAAAATTAAAGAATGAAATTTTGATATATAAGTGAAAATTTTCAGCCATAAGGAAATCAGGCTTTCTGCAAGAAAATAGATGTAAATGGAGACAGTCATATTAAACAAATTAAGTTCGTTTCAGAAAGACAAATATGGTATGTTTTCTCGCATGTGAGTCCTAGAATTTACAGAAACATATATGCATACAACACGCATGCATATAAAGAAGTGAAACTGTCTAGCAGACATGTCCAACCTGTTGTCCACATACTATGCATGTAATGAGGGAGATGAACACAGCTCAATACAAAACACCTGTAACCTCAGTATTAGGGAAGCAGGGGAGCAGTGACAGGCAGGTCCCTGAAGCTCAATGATCAGAAGGCCTAGCCAAATCTAGGCATCCCAGGTGGAGAGTAACTGAGAAAAACAGCAATGCAAAAGCTCTGGGCTCCACATACTTGTGCACATATGTACACTCATGTACATATACATACCCATGTACACATGCACTCCCTACAGGAACATATATATATCTCACACAGTAATAAGGTAGCCGAATGTAAAAATGTGCAGGTGGCTTCATTGAGCATATCATGTGTGTAAGTACAAATATAACAATTCAAACGGCAAGTGAGCACACTGTTTTATAAGGGTTTGGGCTTTGCTTGTCTCATGAAGCAGGATCTTGCAAGGTAGCTAGCTAGCTCTGTTTTCTGAGTGCTGGGTGTTCATGATCACTTCCTGGCCGAATAAACACTTTAAGAGATGCTCAGTCCCTTTAGTAATGTATAATAGGGAATGGGTCTGTAGCACTAAGTGCAGAGCTGGACCTCTAAGGGAAGTGAGATGGCAGGGTACAAGAGCTAATCGCTCAAATCATAAACAGGCTGTACCAAAAGTTACCTATTAATTACAGTAAGTGGGGCTGGACCAGAGAGATGGCTCAACAGTTAAGAGAGCTAGCTGCTCTTACAGGGGACCCAAGTTCAGCTCCCAGCACCCACAGAGCAGCTCATAACTGTCTGTAACCCAGTTCTGGGGGATCCAGTGCCACTTTCTGGCCTCTGTAAACACTGCATGCATGTGATGTGCATACATACATGTAGGCAAACACTTAAAACCATAAAATAAAAGAAATCTTAGTTGGGCGTGGTGGCGCACACCTTTAATCCCAGCATTCGTGAGGCAGAGGCAGCTGGATTGCTGATTGAGGCCAGCCTGGTCTACAAAGTGAGTCCAGGACAGCTAAGGCTACATAGAAAGACCCTGTCTCAAAAAAACAAAAACAAAAAATAAAAATAAATCTTTAAAAAAAAAAACCCACAGTATAACATTTCCATAGGGAAAATAAGCAACTACAAAGGCAAACAGTTAAAAGGGTGGAATAAAAAGAACGGAGAGCCTAGGCACAATGACAATGGCCCATTCCTCAGAACTGAAGGAGGATCATCAAATCTTTGAGACCAGACTACATAGCAAGGCCTTTTTCTCAAAATTAAAAATCCAAAGTGTAGGGAGTGGAGCCAGAGCTACAGTTCCCCCACATTAAATGCCTCTAACACTTTGAGAAAAAAAAAAAAGTCATTAAAAATGTATTTCTTCCTTCTTTTCGGGTCTTTAAGACAGGGTCTATGTTGCTTTGACTATTCTAGAACTCACTATGTAGACCAGGCTGGCCTTGAACTCATGGAAATCTACCTGCCTCTGCTTCCCTGGTGCCAGGATTAAAGGTATGTGCCACTATGCCTAGCATAAATACATTATTTTCAAAACATTTTTAACTGGCCTGTTTGTTTTTTTGAGACAGGGTTTTCCTGTGTAGCCCTGGATGTCCTGGAACTTGCTCTGTAGACCAGGCTGGCTTTGAACTCAAGAGATGTGCCTGCCTCTGTCTCTGCTGGGATTAAAGGTGTATGCCACCATGCCTGGCTTCAATGAACCATTTAAGAAAGAAAAGAAGCACTGAGAAAGAAGAAGAACAACTGGGAGGTGAGGAGGAACGGCAATGAGATAATTCTCAAGACCCATGCTGTGAACAAGGGCGGAGAAACGCAAGCGAAGCAGCTGTGCAGTTGCTCTTGTGGAAGAAGGAAGGCTCCATGGTGCATACGATCTCTCTATTTGCTTTGGTAAGCAGATTTTAATTTACCTCTTACAACTAAAATATGAATTACTGGAGTATAATGCCTTCTCATTTCTCACAATTCAACACCGCTTGCCTTTTGCGCTGATATTTTAGGACACATCTCATCTTATTGCAAACATATTTTATGACTTCACAATCTAATATGACTTATGAATAAAACTACAAAAAAATCAAACACACATTAAACACACTTATATTATCTTTCTTTAATGATTTAGAGAATAGTCGTGGATCTCACTATGCTGAATTATCACCACAAAGCCAGCTGTCTACACAGATATCCACGATAGGCTTCACAGGAAGTTTTCTATTGCACAAGCCTGTTCATATGACTTGGCTGCATATGCTCACCTCACTTCAGCAACTGGTATGGAGGCAATGCAAGAGAGCCAGCTACGTATGAGCCTAAGCTCTGGCTGACACTGAGGACAAGTGAGTAGGCCTCTTCGTTTATTTCCTCATCTATAAAATCATACTAGCACCTGCTTCATGTGTTGTCAGAATCATGCGTAGAAACACACAATAAGGATTAAACAAAGGTGAGCATCACGGCTCTCCATAGCACACTTGGGCACTCTGCTTTGGTCTTTGGTAAAAAGAAGCACCAATGCTAAAAACCCTTCTTTACTCTCAGTCAGCATGGAAGTAAACTGTGGGTAGACTCCTTGTCAGGATTAACTGGCTCTCTTACTGGGGAAGACAGCTTTAACTTCTACTGGCCCCACCAATGTGGACACACTTCTTTTATCTTTCCCTTTCTTTGAGCTAAAAAGCATCCACACTCTACACTGAACACTATGCAGTGACCGATGGCATTGCACACACTATGTCAAATCTGTCTGAAGAAGGGACTTCTGAGGCTCTTGATTTGCTTTTTCCTGATCTCATGAGATACTATGCTCTTTAAATATACTGTTATATTGTAAATTGGGCAAACGGCAGTATCTTTAGCACAAACATTAAGTATCTCTGCTTACATACTCTGAAGCCTCCTGGGCAGACTAGCTCTAGTCATCCTAGGCTGGGCTCCTCACTGTCTAACCAGGCCTTATTCTCTCCATTCTCAGCTTCATACAGATTCCTCTTCCAAACGCAAAGCACAAGTCATGCAGGGCCCAGAGCAAAGGGCAAGACAGAATTTGATTCACCATGCGAGTCCTTATAATTAACTAAGTTTCACTTCAAACCTAGAGAGGTTGTGTCTGCTCCCTGACTAATCATTGTACTAAACTGTTTTATTTGACATCATCACATTGGAGAAATTATCAAGGTCTAGCCAGGGAGGATGGAGAATCCCACCTAAGCAGCAGGGGCTGCAGGACAGGGCCTTTAACAAAAAAGAAACGGGCACAGAACGTTTCTTTTTTCTTTTTTCTTTTTTTTTACAGAACGTTTCTTATTGCTAGGGTGCAGGCTGTTCCCCGCGCTTCTGTGCAGTCAGACCTTTGGTGAAGCAGTGCTAACTGACAAGGAGTCTAAGATCTCAACCTTGAAAGCAAGTCAAACATTGGGTGCTTATTCCAAGGACTACACACTTACTTTGAAGATGATATACAGCACAGGGGTCTCTGCCATAAATTTTAGCTACATGCTGTTTTCAGATGTCCATGCTATCTTGAAAATAAGCTCATTATACTGTGAGCTAGCCATCTTATACACTGAACAAGCTAGGCTATAGCACCTGGTTGTGGGTCACATGCAAGGATACAGGGGTTGTTGTCATCAAGGTTGCTGCTGTCCAGGATCAGAGGAATGCCGTCCAGCTCATTCACCTAAAGAGAAAAAAGACGGACAACCAGGTCAGCATCATTGAATGCACGTATCTCCTCCCGAATTTTCTGATTATTATAATGTTGTCTCATCTATTACCAACTCAGAGACACATAAAAGCATATATATATATATATGGGTTGGATAGATGGCTCAGTTAGTAAAGTGCATGCTTTGCAACATGAAGACCTGAGTTTGAGCCCCAGAACTCATGTTTTTAAAAGACAAAACAAGAAAACTATGCACAGTGGTGCACACTTGTAATCCCAGCACAAGGGTGGTGAGGACACAAGAATGCAAGAGACTCACTGTCTTGTCAGTCTAGCCTAATTGGTGAGCTTCACATCAATGAGACTCTATCTCAAAAACAAGGTAGATGGGTACACCAAGGAAGAACAGTGGAAGTTGCCCTCTGGTCTCCACCTGCAGATGCACACTTACACATTACACACAAAGAAGAAAGCAGACATATGAGCAGAGATAACTTTATTCTTTCACCCTTCCTTATGACAGTTAGGGCATTTGGGGAAATTAGGAAGGCCATATCTTAAAAGGAGAGAAGTAGATTATACTTTAATGTTGCCTTTTAAGGATAAACATCGTATCTGAGCTTTAATTTAAGAACAAAGAAATTCTTCTAAAAGAGAGACCAGAACCCTTTTTTAGGATGAAAACAGGAAAAGGTTTTCTAACCATAATTCATGTCCAGAAACACGAGAGAAAAGGTTTTATCATTTGACATTAAAAAATGGAAACCGAGAAAAATATTTATAGCCTACTACAGATTTGTATTATAGTTGCAAGGGACTAGCATTCTAATACAAAAAGAATGTACAAACCCGAAACAGTCTCAGCTTCTTGCTCAGTGAGTAGCAAGCAAGGGCTGCAGGGTGTAAGCAGGGGAACAGGGGTGACACAAGCTAGAGCTAAGGGGCCTGAGCAGCAATCTCAGGGGTCAGGATGCAGGTGTGGCAGGGCTAGGAGCTGAAGTCTGGCCAGGACCTCATCCTTGAGCATGTTAAAGAGCCTTGAAGACTCAGTTTTCACATCAATAAAATGAGATGCGAAAGTCTGGTTCAAGAAAAATAGGGACCAAGGACTGGATTGTGGCTGAGGATTATGGTGCTAGCTGACTGCAGCAAGGAATGGGACGCCCAAGGAAGCAAGGATACTTTCAACAGAGCAAATGAGAGCTTTTACTCTGCATGAGGCTAAATTGCCACCTTCTTGTAACTTAGAGAAGAATAAAAACAATTCAAGATTTATTCAGTGCAAGGAAAACATTAAGGGGCTGGAAAGATGGCTCAGAGGTTAGGAGCACTGTCTGCTCTTCTGGAGGTCCGGTGAGCCATGTGATGGTTCACAATCATCTATAATAAGATCAAGTAACCGCTTCTGGCGGGCAGGCACACATGTAGGCAGAACATTGTATACATAATAAATAAATCTTTAAAAAAAGAAAGAAAACAAAGCAAGCTATACAGGTAAACTAAAGACATGGCTCCACTGAAGCTTGGGCCTCTAGTAAACACCTCACTCACAGGGCAGCATTACAAAAGGCTACAGGAATCTTTTTATAGAAACCCATTGACTGTTTTCAACGCACATGGACTATTCTAGACAGAGATGACAAATACATAATTACAGAGTTAAGAATGAACACAGAGTAAGGTCACTGGGAACAGAAGACATAACTGTAACACCTTCCCAAGGGGCCTGACAACAACATTTGTTATTACAGCGCTCAGGTTTATTGCTGCAGTTACACGTGTAAAGTGACTATCTGGGGCGAGGGAGAACAATTAGGAAATTAACGAGTTTTCTTCTGTTAGCACTCCATAAAATAAGGAAGTTGTTTGTTTCTTTACCTAACATGTTAGGAACTGACTGTAAACCCGTAATAAATGAGTCACAGGCTGTAGTTCTCTGGAGGAGCCAAGCTCAGTCAACACTTTCTTTTTACACGGTAGTGCTGCTCTATAAGACAGTAAGCCTGGCTTAAACAAACACTTGGGTCCTGGAAACTGCAGGCAGAGGATAGCTAACTGACTATCTGTTTCCTTTCTGTCCCACAGAGCAAGTGATGCTGGAGGAACACTGCAAAGTATATAAGCAAGCTCCTTTGCAAACACATTGAGCTGGCAAAAAACTGCCTCAATTATTGCTTTGACACTGAATGGTGAGTACAAAAGCCTGAAAAACTCAAGAGCATGCCCCATGACAAATGAAATCTCCAACACAGAGACTGATGCATAAAGAACTGAGCAAGCTTGAGCCACAGGGACAACACCAGCATGCCAGCATGCGCACAGCCAGAGGCTGAGAAGACTCAGAAACCAGGCAGAACACATTTTGAATTTATACTTCTTTATTTTTCACACACACGAACAAATGGTTTAACCTCTGGATTTTTGTGACTCCCTGGAAATTTCATAATGAGTTAGAATTAATATTCAAATATGGAGTGTCTCTTGTGGACATTTAATGATAATGAGCTTAGGCCTCTCACAGGAGTATCTCAGAATGGAATACATTATCTGCCTTGAGGCCAGTGTAATTTTGGAGCTAATGAGATACCTGTGCTGTTCTGACCCACTTAAGAGTCTCCTGGGGGCCACCCCTCACTAGTGGCTGCTGAGAAACAAAAGGAATAGCTCAGTGCTGGCAGAGCAGCCAGAGAAGTGAAGGCAGAGCACCCAGACACACTGACTTTCTTCCCAGAGGAAGATACTCCATGGCCAAAGGTACACACACCACACCAACAGACCACCACAGAAAATGCCAGCTGGCTTGAAAGGTTCTTGCTTTGCACTGATACAACTTCTCTAGGTTATAGCTACTGACTGCTAGAGGCTAACAAATTTCAAGTAAAGCAGAAAGCACAGAAATCACAAACATTTGCTACTTGCAGCTTTCAAAGATGATTATAAAGATGATTTTCATCTCCTCTTGTATCCTTCAGATGATGGTAGCTACTTGCTTTTTTTACAATGTGGGCAGAACAAATTTTGGGCTGGAGGTTTTATAGGTGGTTTAACCCTTCACTGGAAGTACTGCCTGGTTACAGGAGGTAGCCACTTCAGGTTCTATATCTCCTGCTACTGGAGTCTCGGCTAGGGTAACCCCCATAGACTTCCAGGGCCTCCCCTATGCCAGGTCTCTGGCAAATTCCAGAGATGCCCCCCTACCTCCAATTTCCCATCATCTTACCCGCCCTCTCTTCCCTGCTCTCCCTAACCCTAATCCCCACCCCAGCTCTTCTCCCCATCCCCTCTCCTACCCAGTTACTTGACAAGATATGGAGGGACAAAAATTGAGCAAAGATTGAGGGAATGGCTAATCAAAGACTAGCTCTTCTTGAGACCCATCCCATGAGAGAGAACCAACCCCTGACACTAGTAATGTTACTTTGCTATGCTTACAGACAGGAGCCAAGCATAACTCCTCTGAGAGGCTTCACCCAGCAACTGATGGAAACAGATGCAGAGACCCACAGCTAAACATTAGACAGATCTTGAGGGGTCTTATAAGAGCTGGGGAATGATTGAGGGAGCCAGATGGGTCAAGGACTCCACAAGAAGACCTACCGAGTCAACTAACCTGGGCCCATGGGGGAGAGACTGAAGCACCAATCAAGAGCATGAATGGCCTGGTCCTAAGTCCCCTGCACAGATATAATAGATGTGTAGCTTGGCCTTCATGTGAATCCCTCAACTGGACTGGGGGCACTCTCTGACTCTGATGCCTCCCTTGGGATCCCATTGCCCTAACTGGGCTGCCTTGTCTGGTTTCAGTGGAAGAGGATGAGCCTACTGTGCAACAACTTAATGTACCAGGGCAGGTTGGGACCCATGGGGGACTTCTGCCTTCTCTGAGGAAGAGAGGGGAGAATGTAGGAGGAATGTGTGGGTGGAGGACTGGGAGGAGAGGAGGTGGGCTGCATCAGGATGTAAAGTGAATGAATGGATGAATTAATGAATAAATAAAAATTTAAAATGTATGCAAACTAGTTTGTATTCCCACCAGCAATGAAGGAGTGCTCCCCTCTCTCCACATCCTCGCCAGCATGTGGTGTCGTTTGAATTTTTGATCTTAGCCATTCTGATGGGTGTAAGATGAAATCTCAAAGTTGTTTTGATTTGCATTTCCCTGATGACTAAGGAGGTTGAGCATTTCTTTAAGTGTTTCTCAGCCATTTGATATTCCTCTGTTGAGAATTCTCTGTTTAGTTCTGAGCCCCATTTCTCAATTGAGTTATTTGGTTTGGTGGTGTTTAATTTCTTGAGTTCTTTATATATTTTGGATACTAGACCTTTGTCAGATGTAGGGTTGGTGAAGATCTTTTCCCAGTCTGTAGGCTGTCGCTTTGTTCTGCCTTATAGAAGCTTCTCAGCCTCATGAGGTCCCATTTATTAATTGTTGACCTTAAGGCCTGGGCTGTTAGAGTTCTGTTCAGGAAGTTGTCTCCTGTACCAATGTGTTCCAGGCTCTTCCCCACTTTTTCTTCTAACTGATTTAGTGTCTCTAGTTTTATGTTGAGGTCTTTTATCCACTTGGACTCGAGTTTTGTGCATGGTGACAAATACAGATCCAATTGCATTTTTATCTGGCGCTATCTCAGAAAACTGGGAATAAGGCTTCCTTAAGACCCAGCTATTCCACTCCTTGGAATATACCCAGAAGATGCTCCAGCACACAACAAGATCATTTGCTCAACCATGTTCATAGAAGCCTTATTCATAATAGCCAGAACACGGAAACAGCCTAAGTGTCCCTCAATAAAAGAATGGATAAAGAAACTGTGGTACATTTACTCTATGGAATACTACTCAGCTATTAAAAACAAGGAATTCCCAAAATTTGTGGACAAATGGATTGAACTAGAAATGATCATAATGAGTGAGTTCACCCAGAAGCAGAAAGAGTCAAATGGTATATACTCACTTATATCTGGACATGTCCCATAAAAGTCTTCACTTACCAGGAAAGTGGGACAGAGGGGAAGACTTCCTATTGGGACTCTAGATGAGAGAAGCAAGGGAGAATGAGGAAATAGAAGGATCCAGAGGGTTCTAGAAACCTACAAGAAGAACATTATGATGGGCAGATCTGGGCCCAGGGGTCCTCCTCAAACTATGGCACCAGCCAAGGACAATACGTGCAGTAAACTTCGAACCCCTTCCTAGATCTAGCCAATGGATAGGACATTCTTCACAGTTGAGTGGAGAGAGGGGACTGACTTTCACACAAACTCTGGTGCCCCATATTTGCCATGTCCCCTAGATGGGGAGGCCTGGTGGCACTCAGAGGAAGGATAGCAGGCTACCAAGAAGAGACTTGATACCCTATGAGCATATAAAGGGGGAAGAGGTCCCCCTCATTCACTGTCATAGGGGAGGGGAGTAAGGGGAAAATGGGAGGGAGGGAAGAATGGGAGGATACAAGGGATGGGATAACAATTGAAATGTAATATGAATAAATTAATAAAATATATTTTTAAAAAATAAAGTGTATGTGAAGACAAAACATCTTTTGTAACTGATTCCAACTGTACCTATCGCACCTTTACACTTACACCAATTTCCAACTAAGTCCTCATCAAAAGCATACAGAGAATGAGAAAGGGGAGGAATAAAATTACAGTATATGGTAATGCCTATGAAAGAAATAAACAGATGATCTACTAGAGTGATTGCCAAGGTATTATTTTAGATGGTTTCTAGAGAGACCTTCTTATAAAATGATGATGACTATGCTGAGACCTCATCTATGGGAGTGATCGTAGCCATGAAGTTGGGCCAGCTACCAACCCATCTACACCAGTAAAGAGCTTTTAGAGAGTGCAACCAGAAGCAGAGAGAGAGGCATAGAGAAAGGGCTGAGCAAACCTGAACTGACAACCCACATCAGTGGGGTCATGCAGAAAGCTACTAGCAATAGGGAAGGACTTGGAGAACAAAGAAGCCAAACCCTATGATGGTGTGTTCTATGGACCAGCAGCACAATCTTCAACCCAACTTGTTCCGATGGCCAACACCTGGACCCACCCTATTCAGAAGCTCTAGGCTTAGGACCTAGCCATGTCTAAAATGCATGCAATTCCGTATCATGTGGGAAGTTTTCAAAAGTACTGAGATCTCCACTCATATCCTAGCAACTAAATCTGAATCTGGAGGAGGTATGTAAGAAACTAGTAAGTCACTGAAGATTTTATGGAGATGAATGGAATAACCTAATTTAAGGTAGTTTTTATTTACTGAAGCAGGATCTCCTTTATGTAGCCCAGTCTAGCCTCAAACCCACGTCCCAGTTTCCCCAGTGTTGGACTGGATTTGTGAGCCACTATACTCAGTCTCAATTTAGATTTAACTACATAAAGAACCGAATAGAAAGCAGAAAGCACAGCACCCAGAATATCTGTCAGAAAGCTCCTGCAGGGGCAAAATAGTACAAAGAGGTTTGGGCTTGGATCACAGCTGGAAAGGAAAAGGAAGAAGAATCTTAGGCTGGCACTCAGGAATTGCTTTCAATGGTAGTGGGGGGTAAGAGCAAGGAGAAAACACAAGAGTGGCTAAATGGCACTGGCATCTCACTTCCTGAGACTGGGAAGAAAGTACAGGGCTGAGCTGGAGTACTACGAATCATCTTTATAGTGGGAGAGACAGGGAAAGGAGGGATATGGGGAGAGACAACTAACACAGAAAGGTATCTGGAAAAAAAAAAATCACATATTATGAAAGTAAGGTGCTGGAAAACCCTACCTCTAAGCCCACTTTCAGTAACCTAACAACAGCAGGCCACATCATCAGGCACCAAAATGTGTCACATTTCCACTGTCACCCCAAGTGACTTGTACTATAAAAAACAAAAAACAGTACCTTTCCTCCTGCTCTCTTTCTCTTTCTACTCTCCCTCAGAGGCAGCTTCTGCATACCCCTTGCCCCAATTAACCACTTCGTGCCATTTGCTGCATAGTGTGACTTTGTGGCATCTGCTGCTTATATCCTAACAAAAGGAAGGTAAATGGAGTCATCCAATAAGAGTGGAGACAGTGCCTCAAGTGCACATCTTGTGCCACTAAGTACAACATCCATCAGCAGGATGAGTTAGATCTTACTGAGTAGTTGGCCAAAGTCTCATGGGAGCAGATGGCATAGGCTACTACCAAGGCCCTGCACAACCTGATGATAATGCTGAAAACATTCACTTTGTCATGGAACATGGAGAAATGAAGGTGACGCCTAAATAGAGGCTTCACCCCCTAACAACTAGAACTCATGGTACTGGATAGTACTCTGCATACTACTGAAGAGAAAGATAATTATCAGTATCACCCAGCTACAACCCTGTGACCCATCCACAAGATATGTTGGTGTAATAGTAGCTTAAGTGTTACGGGAGTAACCAAGTGATTTTTGCTTGGAACTGAGGCACACTCCATGACCGGGAACCCATACCTGATACTGCTAAAGTGGACAAGACCCTGAGACTAGCTAAGTCATGGGCCTATGGGGAAACAATACTTTATTCCTGCTAAAGGAATACAGCAATAAAATGATTCCTAAAGACATACTGCTAAACCCATAATTAATTTATAGTGAAAACTTCACCGAGAAGGGGATTACTTGGTCTTGTATTATTAGAAAGACTGAACACTTTCTCACCAGCTTAGGTTTTCTGAACTAAGGTCTTAGGAAGTAAGTTAAAGCTCTGGCCAACTGATATGTGTGCTGGGGTCATCCTGAGAGGTTGTTGAGTCAAGAGGGCATCAACTATGTAGACAGGGAAGATGGACAAGTACATACCCAACATGTCATGAAGACTGGACAGTGGCACACGAGGCTCCTAAAGAACAGTGCAGGCACACTGCTAGAACACAGAGGCCCTTGAGACCTCACCCCTAAGTAACCCTCCCCACCCAGGAAACTGCCAGGAAGGAAAAGCATGTGAGAACAAAATATAAGAAGCAATTCACTGTAGCACATGGTCTCAACAAGGAGAGGAACAGAGAAAGGAGGAGACACTAAGATTCCCACAGTGAGTACAATCGAGCAGAGTCAGTTTTTGTGCAAAACACAGCAGCATTCCAAGAATATAGCTAGGCTCTTAGCCATCTAGGACGGTGGTTCTCAACCTGTGGGTGGAGATCCCTGAGCAGGGGTGTCAAGCAACCTTTTCACAGGTACATACCAAATATCCTACATATCAGATATTTATATTACAATTTAGAACAGTAGCAAAATTACAGTTAAAGTAGTAACAAAAATAATTTTATGGCTGGGGGTCACCACAACATGAGGAACTGTATTAAAGGGTCACAGCATTAGAAAAATTGAGAACCACTGATCTAGAAGGACAATGAGCAACACAATTAATGAGAAATATTTTCTAGGTTCAGCTACCAAATTCCAAGATTGCTGCATACCACACAGAGACAGTAAGATACAAACATCTTTATATTTGTGATACCCATTGGTAAACTACTTACTTTTTTTTTTAAACAGGTGAACATGAATTTAGAGAATTTTCTCACAAAACCTCCCACCTAACTGGTAAGTTTTACTTAAATGATGAATGAAGGCAGCTATTTTTAAAGAAGCTAGCTATCTCTAAACTCGAGAGTTAAACATAATCAAACACACACAGAAAACTACAACTCAACTGTTCTTAAATTAGGAGAAAGTGTAGCCAGGAGTGTTGATGCACTCAGGGAGGCAGACGCAGGTGGATTTCTGTGAGTTCAAGGCCAGCCTGGTCTACAAAGTGAGTCCAGGACAGCAAAGGCTACACAAAAACAAGCAAAAATCAGGAGAAACTGCACAGGCAGGAACTGGGTGAATGAAACTCACTCACTGCATTCCTACAAAAGGTATCTGCTGCCGCTCTTCCCAACTACAAATCAAGCAAACATCTTAGGACTAAATGTCAGAGGGCATCTGCCAGGGATCTAGAGTGCAGAGCACAGCCCTCCATGGGAGGGGCTCTGGCTTACCCTTTCACCTCCTGGACCTTCTCTCAATCAAGGAGCAATGGCAGGAAACCCATGGGGCACATGAGCAGGGAGGGAAGACTGGTACTGTCACCTGTACAGCTTCGAGGAGAGGCGACTCACCTCATATGAAAGTCAAGGGAACCAAATCAAACAAACAAAAATGCTCCATTACAACCAGAGGGTGTCACTTTGTCACTTGTGTTAAATAAGGCTAGAAGAATACCACAACACCCAGCTTCTAAAAAATGTCATGAATGGTAGATAGTAATATAATCAATTGAATTTGTACTTTTATTTACAGCATTTGTTGCATTTTTTGTAGAAAACTTTAAGCCTGCCGATTCATTATGTTAGCTTTCCATGACTGTCATTTCTTAGACAGTTTAATAAAGTAAAATGCCAAAGATGGCCAGTGACATGTTTAAAGAGCTTTACATGAAAGACCTCTGTTTTGAAGTAAAAGAAAATATGAATCAAGAAAAGCACTTCGTACTTGAGTACACACTACTTAAAACTCCACTCCACCTAGACGCCGCCTCACAGCCACAAGATACGACTTGAGAAAATGCAACACAAAAAGGGATGGGAAACCATGGCAGTGGCTGAGAAAGCATGCAGCTCTGAGTTGTTTTGGCATAACTGTGCTAACAGGCACAGCTACATTTAGAAGAAAAACAACCTATACAGCAAACCTGTAAAAATATGCACTCCACCTTGGCTACTTAAGGTGCAATTCCCACCCACAATGCCTCATCTATAATGCCACACTTCAGTGCCTGGACAAACAGAATTCTGTCCTGAACGTGTTTGGTCTTTAATTTTTAACTCATGGACAGAATCTCAATTTTCTGCTGCAATATCTTCTGAGCTTCTAGCCCTTAATAAATGAGTCTTAGAACCCGGTGACCAACCTGCTTGTGGCATTAATACCCACTCTGGGTCGCCTGGCTATCTGCTACACTGAATAAGAATGGCAGGACACCTGTTTGGGTACTGTTCTACACTGAGTGTTCTCTGTTCTCTGGACATGGCAAGGGATAAGGATAATGGGAAATCAAATGCATGTCTGTCCTTCCCTTATCTCCATTCACACAGCTTGGCAAGTTGGAAGAGCCTTCTGGGGGAGTCATGTGGCAGCCAGCACCAAATGGGATGTCCTTGAGATGCCTGCCTGTTACTGAGATTAGGTCCATGCACCAAGCAGATGTAGTTCAGAAGCTACTAGTTCTGCTACAAAATGGGAAATATAAGACTGAAATATATGCCAAGATCTGATTCTTATGCAGGTTTGCAAGGCAGCAGTTAGCATTCCTACCTGGTAGATAAAGATCGGGACACTTGTAGCAGTTAACTAGTTCAAAGCCACATAGCACTAGTGACCAGCAAAGTTCAAGTCTGTTTAATTAAAAATTATGCACTCCATCTTTTTCTAATTCCATGAAAATATTTCTCATCTTCACAAATAAAGAATGACAGGGTATGACAGGTGTGGTAATAATGTGATGCCTATAACCCTAGCAATTTGAAAAACTGGCACAGTGTGAACACACAAAGCTAGTGTGGATTTTATAACAAAACTCTGTCTCAAACATTAAAAAAAAATTGAGGGAGAGAGGTGAAGAAGGTAGCTAAAACAATATAAAATACACTGAAACTGTCCAAAGTAGAGAAAGCAAAAGGCCTTAGCTACTGTGGGGAGGCATCTGCATGGGAGGCATCTGCATGGGAGGGCAGAGCAGCTGTCCTAGTGGACCAAAGAAAAGATCTAAAGTTCTGAGCGTTCCAGTCCTGACCAGTAAGAAGGCCCACAGGAGGAACTTGTGCATCTCAGAACACCAACTGCTGTTTTATAAAGAGACTTTCTCCCAGTCTGATTTTGCTGCTGACATCTGAAAGCCAGAAATCTTTCCTCTCCCCCTTTTTAAAAAACATTTTAAAATTTAAAACAAAATTCATACAATAGATTTTGATCATGATTTCCCCTTCCTCAATTCCTCCCACATCCTTCCCACTTCAGTTCTCTTTAGAAAGAAAGAAAGAAAGAAAGAAAGAAAGAAAGAAAGAAAAAGAAAAACAGACAGACAGACTTGCAAAACCAAAACTCAAAATAAACAAGCAAATGACAGATAAGACTAAAAATGCCCAAAGCAAACGGAGACACACCACCACCCCAACTATCTAGTCATATGACAAACATTTAAAGCTACTTCGCAAAAGACCTTATATCAAAACTAAAGGACACATTAGCCACGTAGATTACATTGACCAAAGTCACGATGTATGCACTGTGGGGTGGGGGGTGAGGGATAGAAGGGTAAGGACTTAGTTAAGACATGAAGACAAGAACACACACACACAAAACCCCTAACCCACCTATGGAAGCTCAATCATAGATATTATCTTGAAGGTCAGACCCACAATTTTTTCAGTATGTCCTATCCAGACTGTACACACTGGTTTATGTTAAACAAAAACAAATATACTCTGTCATTTAAGTTTCAGTTTGCTTACATGCACTCAAGTATGCAGCAGGTATGAATTGCTCTCTGTGTGTTTGTTCCATCTACTCACAGCACCACAGAAAACACTGCAGCATCCAAAGGTCCTGGAGCCCCTCCTAGCTGATAAAGCAGTAACCACTACTCAAACTTCTATCACCTTGGCTTACCTCAGCCTCTGACTTTCTCTGTGTCTGGTTTCTTGCAGGACACCCTGCCACCATCCTAGTAACTCCCTCTGTCACTATGACTCTTGGGAGGCTATAAGGACTAATTTCAGTAGAGAGAAAAATGCATGTGCTTTAGCAAGACACCATCACTAGAGATTAGATCAATAACTCCGAAGTCCCACTTGTTAAAGGGGTTGCTTGTCAGCCTGGTAGGACTGGAAGTGGAACCTTTAAAAGGTGGGGCCCAGGGACAGGTTTCAGATCATGGGGATTTGTTCTGCAAGTAGTCTCTTCTCTTTGATTGCTGGCCACCATCATCACAAGCATAAAGTGACAGAGTCAATATACCAGGGGCTAAAACTGCCAAAAGTGTGCGTCAAGACAATCTTTTTCTGTTCGTAAGGGGATTATCTCTAGTATTTGTTTCAGTAAGGAAAATCTGACTATCATAACCAGGCTTACTGAAAGCATCATCTTTCTATACTTTCATTGGAAACACTAGTTGAGGCAACCTGGACTGAGATCAGGGAGCAGGTCCTAGTCACACAGACTAAAAGACTTACAGCAAATCCTTTCTTGTTTTCACAGGATGGTGTGACATTAGTCTCAGAAATTTCAGGGCGGAGTCATTTACTAATCTATAGCTATTGCCAAGGAATCGTACCCAGTCCTTCCCTCCTCCATGTGTAGTTGTGTATTTGTTACCAAGTTGAAATGCACTCTCTGAATTACCTTTCAGCCCCACTTTGCCTCTCTCAGTGGGAATCTGAAAATGAATGTCAAATACCAGAGTCCCGTGTGTTCTGGGGGTTTGTTAGTATTTTTCATAATCTACTTTTCACTGTCTAGTTTTCATACTGAGCAATGTTATTCTATCCTCAAGTTCACTGGCTATTTGTTCTGTTGTTTCCATGGATTATTAATGAGCTATGGCCTGGAATTTTTATTTTTAATCTCATTGTTTCTTTGTTTGGGTCCTAAAGTTGCCTTTCAACTTAAAATGTGTATCTTCTACTCTGCTGAGAGTTCCTTCAGTTCTTTCAACTGTGTCCATACTGCTCCCTGGAGCATCACTATGATGGCCACTTCACAATCTCCACCAGTAATGTCAACATTTACATCACCTTAGTTTAGTTTTCTGAATTGTAATAAATGCTTGATTCTTTCATATGTTTGCAGATGTGTGCATGTATCCCCCCAAGAAAATGTTCTCAAATACGCTACAGGTAGTTTTCTCTTGTGCTTTCAAAAGGTGCCTATGGATTCTATCCTATCTCTACTCACAGACCCAGCCATAGATTTCAACCACTAGTTTTTATATCAGTAACTTAGGGTTAGTGTTTTACATAGGATGTGCTTTGGGTAAACCATTTCTTCTGGTGCTTTTTTTGCCAAGGGAATACATCATTTAAATGAATGCATGAACAAACCAACAAATAGGGTACTGTGGAACCACCACAGAAAAATAGCAGAAGTGCCCTCTGAAGACCTGAAATCAGCTGCTCACTGCCAAGATGGTCCTTCAATCTGACACACCAAGTCAGTCTTGCTCCCAGCTGTGGAGGTTTCGCTCTTTAAAAAACAAAGACCACCACCACACAGCCTCCATCCTTCTACTCCATCTTCTGTCTGAATTATATTCTGAATTATAAGTAAACCTGAAAAGCACCTAGGTAAATGTGTAGCTTAACAAAATTACATTTCTACTCACAGCTCAGCAGGCAAGAACACCTGTAGAAAAGCCTGAGCTCTGGTCCTATCAGGCACTGAGAGCAACCTGTGACTTCAGTTTCAGAAGACCCAACGCCTTCTTTTGACTGCTGCAGACACCCAAGCAGAAACACACACACATGAACCCATGTGACCACTGGACCTTAAAAAAGAAAAGCAGCAGTTGCTCATGGGTCTCAAGAATGGGCCTTGTTGGGGGCTGGAGAGATGGCTCAGAGGTTAAGAGCACTGGCTGCTCTTCCAATGGTCCCAAGTTCAATTCCCAGCAACTACATGGTGGCTCATAACCATCTATAACAAAATCTTGTGCCCTCTTCTGGCCTGCAGGCAGAACATTGTGTGCATAATAAACAAACAAACAAACAAGCAAACAAACAAACAAATAAAAGAAATATTTTTAAAAAAAGAAAAAAGAAAGAAAGAAAGAGCCTTGTCCCTCCAGGTGTTGTGGCACATGCCTTTAATCCCAGCACCTTGGAAGCAGAGGCAGGTGGATTGGTGTGAGTACCTAGACACATGGAGAGCCATGGGTGCTGGCATAGAAGCAGTCCCTCCTACAGGACAGAGCAACAATACCAAGGTTCCTGAGGGATCTGGCCAAGTGAAAAAACTAACCAGTACAAGCAAGCCTTCAAGCTTTACACTCACACTCACACACACTCACACACACACATATAGACACACACACACACACACACAGACACACACACACACAGTGCTTTAAAAACACTAACTTGGTCTCCTCTTAGGAAAGATACTTTCCCTGGGCCAGCAAAATAGCTGAGTGGATAAAAGTGCTTGCCACAGAATCCTGACACCTGGAATTTGATCCCCAGAACGTATACAAAGCTAGATGTAGTGACTTACATGTGTAATCCAGAAAAATGGGAAGCGGGGACAAGAGAAAAGCCCCACCAGCCTAAAATGTCCAGAAACAAGAGACCATGCTTCAACAATATGAGAAAGAGAACTGACTCCTGAAAGTTGTCCTCTTACCTTTACACATTCCCTGTGGCACATACATGCCTGCCTGCATACAGACACATCACACACAGTAATAGTAAATACAATTAGAAATCTGAAGTTTTTAAAAAGAGCATTTCCCTCGGTCACCTTTTTGGTCCTGGGACCCTCTAGTTCATTACATTCACCAAAGTGCTTCCTTACTGTCATCCTGGACCTGAGTGGGCCCCAAAATACAATAAAACACTCAGGTCCTTACACCTTCTGTACAAAGATCAATTTTTTTAAAATTTTTTATTATTAATTTATTCTTGTTACATCTCAATGGTTATCCCATCCCTTGTGTCCTCCCATTCTTCCCTCCCTCCCCTTTTCCCCTTTTCCCCTCCACTATGACTGTTCCTGAGGGGGATTACCTCCCCCTGTATCTGCTCATAGGGTGTCAAGTCTCTTCTTGGTAATCTGCTGTCCTTCCTCTGAGTGCCACCAGGTCTTCCCCTTCAGGGAACATGGTCAAATGTGAGGCACCAGAGTACGTGAGAAAGTCATATCCCACTCTCCACTCAACTGTGGAGACTGTTCTGACCATTGGCTAGATCTGGGTAGGGGTTTAAAGTTTACCGCCTGTATTGTCCTTGGCTGATGCCTTAGTTTGAGCGGGACCCCTGGGCCCAAATCTGCCTATCATATTGTTCTACTTGTAGGTTTCTAGGACCCACTGGATCCTTCTACTTTGCCATTCTCCCATGCTTCTCTCATCTAGAGTCCCAATAGGATGTCCTCCCCTCTGTCCCAATTTCCTGGTAAGTGAAGGCTTTCGTGGGACATGCCCCTTGGGCTAGTATGCAGATGTAAGTGAGTATATACCATTTAAGTCTTTCTGCTTCTGGGTTAACTCACTCATTATGATAATTTCTAGCTCAATCCATTTATCCACAAATTTTGGGAATTCCTTGTTTTTAATAGCTGAGTAGTATTCCATAGTGTATATGTACCACAGTTTCTTTATCCAACAAAGATCAATTTATTTATTTATTTATTTTTACAAAGATCAATTTAACTAGACTATCACACTTATTGATACTTGCCCATCTCAAAAACAGGCCTTATAACTCCATGAGTTACAAGAATTTGTCCCATAATTTCTTTCTCTTTTTGTTTTTGTTTTGTTTTGTTTTGTTTTTTGAGACAGGGTTTCTCTGTGTAGCGCTGGTTGTCCTGGAACTCACTATGTAGACCAGGCTGGCCGCAAATTCAGAAATCCACCTGCCTCTGCCTACTGAGTGCTGGGATTAAAGGTGTGCACTGGCCTGACTAGTTACATAATTTCAAATGTGAACTTTCGATCCTAAAACACAATTGCTCCTTCAAATAGGAACCTAATGTGATCCTTATATTCCCACATAGTATGCCCTTCCTTGATGCACAGATTCAGACAGCCTCTAAAGTAGACAGGATTTTGAATCTAGCCTATTGTCTAATGAAATAAATAAATTTAAAAAAAAAAAAAAAAAAAGGAGTGAGCATGAAACAGGAATTAGCTCATGTTCCCAAGAAGTATTAGCTACTGAAAGCATCACTTTCACTCTCTCCACTGGAACCCTCTTCTGCCAGGACAATCTGTTTGCTTGTACCTGAGACTGCAGTGACACGGATGCATTACTCACTCAGTGGTGAAACAGAATTTCATGTAGGCTCTTCTCTGTGTTATGCTAATTGGCCAGACATATTCCCTGTTGTTTCTAGCTACTCTTCACAGTGAAAACTCCTGAGAGCAAATGTGGATTTACATTAACATTGTTCAGAATATATTTGATATCATTGTCTGTGCCAAAGAATGTTCTAAATATTACTTTTCTAAATATCAGTTTCCCTATTCTTCCATATGAATGCTGTGTGATTACTAACCTCACAGAATGTAAGTCCTCAAGTTCCATGAGGACAGGCATTATGTCTACTGTGTTCAGTGTTCTACTTCCTGAACCTGGAAAATAGCATGACACACAATAAACATGTAATGTGTATTCATACACACCCCCAAATAAAAACGATTCACAGAAGGTCAAGTGCCTATAGGTATTTGTGTGGTCGAGCAGGGATTCAAATAACTGTTTTGTTTGTTTGTTTGTTTGTTTAATCAAATTATCAAGGGTTACCAACTTTTTTCTAGAAAGAGCTAGAAAATAATTTAGCTTTTGTAAGCCACACAATCTCTGTCACGGCCACTTAACTGTGCTAGGTAGTGTGTCCCAGGAAATCTTTATTTATAGAAACAGGCCCACACTCCATAGTGTACAGCCCCTGTGTGCCATTCTCACATTGCTCAAGCTCTTTCACCAGACCCTTTGCTCTACAGAAGCAAGAGCTGCAGGTGACGTTGCACTCGGCCTGACTCCACACTTTTATTAAAAAGCAAAATCTAAATTCTTCCTTGCATCTTGAAATCAGAACATGACTCCAGCTTAAGTGAACAGGCAGGTGTGCAGGGGTGTGTGCAAGTGCACAGACATAGCTAATCCACAATCTGTTTTCACAAGAGAATCTGACCTTACGTTAAGCACCGTGATCTGGAAACAATGCAAAGACTCCACCTGGAAGACAGGCAGGGCACAGGATTGGCTGGTCCTGTACTCATAAGGAAAACAGCCTAACCAAAACTAAACACTAACCTGGTTAAACGTGAGGTGAGCATAACTGAGAGCATTAATCATCAGACAGGATAATAAAGGAAAATATGCAAACCCTCTCCCAACTGTTTACCAGTTATATTTTTCTTGGAACAGAAATGCATTTTATATATTATATGAACCTGTAAAAAACCACATACCTGGTGAAATATTTGAGCACACATTCTATACTGGGTATTAAAACATGAAATATTCCATCATCATAAAAGAATCTTGAGTTCAAAAGGGTTTAAACACCCACCCGACTCCAGCTATGGTAACAACTGAATAACAAACACTACACAGCACTTTATACTAGCTGGATAATCTCAGTAATTATAGGGTATCTGGTACATAGTAACCCTGACAAACTTGTCCTTGAGGCTGGCCCACATCTTGTTAGTCTAAAGCAGCACTCAGGAATGACAGTGAAATTTGGTCAGGAAAACCCAAGTCGCCATTTTCCAAAACATGAAAGTAGCTTTCTGGGTTTTATGGCATTATTGTGTGCACATGTGCACAGACACATATAAAATCATTCAAACTCAATGTTGTTAATCATTCAAATGATTAATATATATGTATATATATATTATTTAGGAGTTGCTATACTTAACAGAAAAATTTTATACAGAATGATACATGGAAATAAAACGCTGAGAATACAGCTTCTCCCAACGTACGTTTTTAAAACTTGGTTCAGAATTACCAGTAAAAGTCTAATGTAATTAGAATATAGGTACAGCTCAGTGTGTCCTACGCTTTGGACTGGATCCCTGGCACAGGGAAATTAATGGTAGCAGAAGTTAAGTATTTTTGGTTGTCATACATGAAATAGCACTTAATGGAACAGACACACACATGCATACACGCACAGCCTTTGCTCACAGCAATACTTTGAGACAAAATATTTTCTTAAATGATAAGACTGGGGCTCAATTATTTATGTTTCAGCCCAGTAAGCACCTGAGGCAAAAAGGGTTTAGAACCAGGTCTGTCAAGACGTCTGGCCATGACTTTTCTTTATTATCATGGTTCCTTCAAAGCAGGGTCCAGCTCCAAAATAGGTCAGAGAGTTTCTGAACATGTGAATTATATGAAGAGCTTCCCATGGCTAAGAGCATACAAGCTTTCTTGGGGAAAATATTTTTAAGTTATAACATTGTTTCATTAAGAACTACCTGCAGCTGGTTGATCGTATTTCCCCCCTCCCCTATTTCTTCCCAGACTCATGCCCTTCCCTTTCCACACAACTCTGAGCCCTTACTCTCCACCCGACCCCATATCAAGGGCAAGTTGAGCTATCCAAATATTCTGGGATGTGTGATCTTCTATGGAGTGTGGCCGACTTGTCAGGAGCTACTTTTACAGAAAACTGATCCTTCCTCTCTACACAACTAAAAAATCCCCAACACCCCTCAGCTAAAGGTGGAACTCTGGGTGAAAAATGTTTTAAGGGAGAGAGAAATGATGGTTGTTCACATGAAATACAAGTCATTCATGTACACATATGAAAGTGCTTTATAAAATGCAAAGTGATCAGGCCAGATAGCTCTTTCTGTCTACTAGAGTGTAGTGCTAATAAAATATAAAGAGGCATAAAAAAAATCAAATCAATGAATGATTTAAGATTGAGGTAAACGTGGTCCATAACAAATTTCTGATGGAAAAAAATGATATAGTACTGCAACCTTTATAACCTTGTTGTACAGCAATTCTCAGAATCGAGACATTTCATTCAGACCCAGGTTCTTTAAGACTCAGGTAGTAAACAACTCACAAGTCTCAGAAGTCCTTGAGACTTATAAGATTCACAAGTTACCTCCCTTCCAAAGCTATGGGGCAGAAAAGAGAAGAGTCCAACCTATCAGCATGCCATGAAAAGAGCTCCAGAAATGTAACTTTCATGAGTGGTCATCATGCTAAGGTGACTTTTTGGTAGCCTAGCTCCCTTTGAGGTATTCATGCTCCCATTACGTAGCTCCTCATCCATATTCCTGTAAGTAACCCAAATACTGCCTGGCTCACCAAGTTGAACTTTACTGGAACCATTACTACTTTGTTCTGTGGTTCACAGCTACCAGAAAATAGTGAACATCATACAACCAGCCACCTTCTATCTGCATACCCTCTACTAAAAATACTGCTTCAGGTTTTACAAAATGGACTACCACCTTTCATCTTGAAAGACACAAAAGCTACAAGTCAGAATAATCATGTGGCATGTTCGGGGACATCACGGTGAGCCCTAGGGTCTGTGAATGAGGCCGTCTCTCAAGTAGACAGGATGCTGTAAGCAGAGGGAGAAGCTAGTAAGCTATGGCAAGGCAGGGAATCTGTGACCTCAGGAGTTCCACATCATCTCTCAGTGCTGCAGGACTCTAATCAACAGAGAGATGTTAAGTCTCAGCTCACAAGCCTGCTTAGAGGACTTAGTGATGAGATAGGCTAAAAACTCTACAAGTACGATCTGCTAGTATGCTAAAGTAACTGACACTCCAGGACACAAAATCTTCACGTATGTAGACTACTCATAATGATACTGCAAATTGTGTTTCTCGAATAGCCACACTTCGGAGAGAAGGTGTTACTCCATAGACTAAATTAGAACACAGCCATACAGGCAATTTCTCAATTCAAATCATATCTTCCAACATTCACAATTTTAATAAAATAAAAATACTTTAGAACAATTATTTTTGAGTGATTCAAGAAACAATCAAGTAAATATCTGAACATAGTAAGACAAAAGGGGGGGGGTAAATATAAACTGTCAGCAAGTTCACAATCTGCTACAAAATTTCAGTATTTCTGCTTTCCAGCTTCAGCCTTAATTTCTTAAAAATTCACCATAAAGCTGAGCCTGATGGTGCATGCCTTTAATCCAAGCACTCAAGAGGCAGATCTCTGTGAATTCAAGGCCAGCCTGGTCTACATAGCAGGTAGGTAACCAGGGCTACATAGAAAAAACTCTGTGTAAAACAAACCTGACAAAGGAGCACCCCCACGCCCAGGCCTTCTGCTGAGGTATAGATTTGAGGTGGACAGGCAGGCACAGCTCTAGGTCAGGGCCAGTGAGTTAGGTTTTGTTGCCAGGTCTGAGTCCAGAGGCCCCTAGTATGCTGCCAACTCTACATCCTTTGTGGGTGTAAGCCATTCAGTTCCCCAACTCACTGCAGCCCCACCTTTCCCAAGGACAGGAAAACACATCCAAGGCCAGCATATTTCAATCATGCTCCAGATCAGACCCTCCATCCACTTTGGAAATGGGTGTACTCTATGGGTCAGTAATTGCTTCTGGAAGTCTACACCATAAGTGGGAAAAAAGAAAAGAGAAAGGAGGTTGACTTTGCATGCTTCCTGTACAAATTTAGTCAGGATTAATCAGGCAAAAGTATGTCAGGGAGGTTCTCAGAATTTCACAGCGCTGATCGTCTCTTTCAGAGAATAAGTTTCCTTTTCCTGTAAATCAAGTCTAGTTTCCACAGTAACAGGCAAGCACTGAGCCTTCTCTTACTGAAGGGCATGTGTGCTCTCAGAAACATTATTTGCACATTGATTTATTCCAATTATAATATTCTACGAGAGACAGGCAGACATTTCACATGAGCACATGAAGTCCCACACCCTCCATGGGTCACTGTCACAGGAGCTCCCAGAATGCTATGTTCAAATATCCACTGGAATGTAAGGTTTCTCACCACTGTTTTTGTTTTGTTTTGTTTTGTTTTTCAAGACAGGGTCCCTCTGTGCAGCCTTGACTGCCCTGGACTCACTTTGTAAACCAGGCTGGCCTTGAACTCACAAGGATCGGCCTGCCTCTGCCTCCCAACTGCTGAGATTAAAGGTGTGTGCCACCACTGACCGGCTTTATCACACTCTTTTATCTAGCATCCTAGTGATGCTCTACTTTTCTGTTGCTGTGTTTCCTATGATTCAACTAATCATTCTTTCCACCCAAAGGATTGGAATGAGGGGCTGTAGACATGCCTGGGTGGGGAAAGCATTTGCCATGCGACTCTGAGGACCTGAGTTAGGATTCTGGAACCCATACAAAGACAGATATGGTAGTATATATCCAACCTCAGCTTTCCTATGGTGAGATAAGAGGCACAGACAGGAAAACCCCTGAAAGCTAGCCCAGCATACAAAAGTAGCAAAGAGACCCTGTCTCAGCCCAGACAGACGGTGACATTGACACCTGAGATTGTCCTCTATCTCTACATGAGCCCCAACCATCATAAAAAGCAGTGGGTGATGGGAGAATGAGAGGTTTACATAGCCAGTTTTTAAGATCTCTTCAATTTTAGTTATTCTTTGCTTTTTAAATATTTTAATTATATTTTATTTTATGTGTGTATCTACTTGTGTATGTTTGCACACTGTGTTCATGCCTGGTACCTTTGGAGGCCAGCAGAGAGCACTGGATGCCTTGAAACAGTAATTACAGGAAGTTATGAGTTGCCACGTGCAAACTAAATCCAGGTCCTCTGCATGAGCAGGAAATGCTCTTAATCACTGAGCCATCTCTCCAGCTCTAGTTTTAGTAATTATTTGATACAAAGCAAGTTCTAGTCTCATTCTGCCCCCCAAAAGGTACATGACAGCATAATTTAAAAAAAAAAAAAAAAAGCTTAGCACGCCATAAGACAAGAAATAGCAATAAAAGCATACAGAGTAGAAACTAAGAAAAATAGTTCATCATTATTCATAGAATATGTTTGTCTCTGTAAAAAAAAAAAAAAAAAAAAAAAAAATCTAGGGAATCTACTTTGTAAACCTCTAGAACAAATGCACTAAGGCCACAGGATATCAGGTGAAAACACAAAAACCCAGCTTATTTTCCTACCTACACACACTGCCCAGCAATGAACCAAAGACTGTTTTAAAAAGAACATTTATAGTAGTTCCCCATTTATACTTAGATATAAATCTATCAAGGTACACACAGGCTGAAATCAAAGCGCCGATGGAAGTTATCAGAGATCTTAATGACAAAACTGTCCCTGCTCATGGCCTGGGAGGCTCCACAAGGAAATGCCATCGGGTCTCCCTCAAAGAAAGCTGCTGAGTGAACACAACTCCAATCACAATGGTAGGCAGTGAGCAGTTACCAGCAAGTTACTCTAAAATGCACACATCATCAGGTGGAACCCATTCTCCCTCGTCAGAGACTGCGCCAAGCCTGGAAGGTGTGGGCAGCTGAGGCTGGCTCTCAGCTCTCCTTCCTTGAGAAGTCTGCTCTGATGTGGGCTGTGCCTGGAAACAAAGGCCTATCCTGGCCAGTCGTAGCCTGCTACCCCAGGACAGCCAACCTTCCTCAAGGGCAGCTTTCCTACAGTAGACATGCTTTTGTAGAAAGTTCTATTTGGGCCGGGTGTCTGCCAATCCACCAGCTCACCCAGAGACCCCAACACAAAGTTACCTAAACTTTCTTTAAACTTATTCCATAGAGATGCATACACCATCTGTACGAGTGGGTCCATAGGTCACTTTATAATACATACACGTCTTTTCCAATACTCATGCCATGCACAAACACTTTTTCTATTCCATTTTACCCTGTCATGCTCTAAAACATCTTTTTTTTTTTTTTAAACAATGGCATTCATTGCACTAATGGACCCCAGTCACCATTTTCTAAAGCCTCTGCTCAAGGTAAGTTTCAATCATGTTTGCATTGAAGGCTGGAACAAGGTGACCTCCATGACCTGCTTCCTCATCTGTGAGATAGGAGCTACAAATCTACTTAGTGAAAAGACACACATTGCCTTGGTCCCACATTGTGGCGAGGAAGCCATAGACATCCTTTTTCTAGAAGTGCAAAGCTCTGTTCACGAGTTCCTAGTCTCATCATGTAGGTCACAGGCTGCTTTGTGAAATATTAAGTGGCTATTTTTATTTTTATTTTACTTTACTTATTTATTATTTGTTTGTTTGTTTAGGATTTTCAAGACAGGGTTTTTCTGTGTACCCTTGGCTGTCCTGGTCTCACTTTGTAGACCAGGCTGGCCTCGAACTCACAGCGATCCACCTGCCTCTGCATCTCAGAATCCTGGGATTACAAGTGTGTGGTATGGCTATTCTTCTTTTTATTTGATTAATTTTTGTTTTTTCAAGACACAGTCTCATTATGTAGCTCTGGTTGTCCTGGAACTCACGATGTAGACCAGGCTGGACTCAAACTCACAAGATCTGTCTGCCTCTGCCTCCCTAGTGCTGGGATTAAAGACGTGCACCACCACTGCCACCACCCAGCTTTTATTTTCAATTGTACATTTACTGTGGCAAATGTTATTATTCAGCTAATATATGTATCCCCCCCCCATCAATTTCATCAAGAAATATCTATTTCTGAACTCCCAGTGCTGTTGCTGCATAGTCACATCATGTACTTTTTAGCAGCCAATAGGCTGTAGAGGCTGCTCAGGCAGATGACAGGCTGGACTGTGGCCTTGGCACACCGTCCTTGCCCAAGTCTTCTCAAGCAAGAGTTTCTGCCTGCCTGTGGCCAGACTCAACTTTCCCTGCTCCCCAGTGCCTCTGCCAGCAGCTGCTGTTCCTGAACACTCCTCCATCGCATCCCTCCACGTTTCCCACAGGAAGTCCAGGTGGATGCTCTCTGGGCCATCTGTCCTTTACCAACATCATGCTTCTGCCGTGACCTTCTGCCCACTAATGGGCAGTGCCCTGACCATTTTCTCCTTGATTGAATTATTCCTATGCCAAGGAAAGGCTGTGGAAATAGCCATTGTTTCTGTGATTATAACAATAAAACATACCTGTATTTACAGAGTGAGGGGGAGCAGGCACCCATCCATAATAGACATTACTGTTGATGAAACTTTCTGATCTTATGTGTTAAATAACTATCAATTTAATAGTTCTAACAGCACTTGAACAAAAATAAACCTTGTCATTATACTGCCTATCAGATCGATTACAATTCCTTAATATTTGCCTAGCATTCAGTTCATGTTCAATTATCCAAAGACACCCAAAAGGCCTTTCACAAATGGCTTGTTTGCATTGGCACTCAAAGCCAACAGAGCACATGTGGTCAGTATGCTTCTTCCACCTTTGTAAATCTTTACTGGCTCTTCTCTCCCCTTCCCAACCACACACTAGTCACTGTTTCCTCCACGGTGAAGCATGACCTGGCCACATAGCCCAGTTAACTTCCTGCCTTACTGCTTTTAATTTCAATGCTGTGCAAAGCTTCTTCCAAGGGGAGATTACATTTATAAATTTTTCTTTTTAAAATTACACTTGTAAAAAAGGTTGTGGGGGCTAGAGATGGCTCAGGTGCTAAGAACACTGACCGATCTCCCAGAAAACCCACATTTGATTCCTAGCACCCACATGGCAGCTTGCAACTGTGTGTAACTCCAGTCCCAAGTAATCCAATGCCCTCTTCTGGCCTTCTTGGGAACCAGGCACACACAGTGCACAGACATACATGCAGGCGAAAACATCTATACATATTAAACAAACAAACAAATATAAATAGCTCTTTTTTTTTTTTTTTCTTTTTTTGAGACAGGGTTTGTGTAGTCCCAGCTGTCCTGCAACTTGCTCTGTAGATCAGGCTGGCCTCAAACTCACAGAACTCTGTTTGCCTCTGCCTCCCAAGGGCTGGGATTAATTACAGTTGTGCACCACTACTGCCTGGCTTAGATAAGCATTTTTAAAGGTATGCTGTGTGGGTGTATATGTGTGTGAGATCACTTGTATGTGGTATTCAGAGGATAACTTAGAGGAATTGGTTCTCTGATTCTATTCTGTGAACCCCAGACACTGAACTTAAGAACCTTTACCTATTTAGCCATCTCTTTGGCCTTTTAAACATAGATAATGCCCACTGCAAGGGAAGCTGGGGAAAAAATCCATCACAATGACATTCTCAGTCACAATTAGTATTTAGCTTGGAAATGTTAAAACACTGCACAAATCTTGAGAGATATGGTGGGTAATGGTGATTTATCTCTTTCTCCATGGCTCCTGACAGAGTTTGAATCTGCTGAAAATCTAAATGGCCAGGTTTCCATGGCCCATGGGCTTTCAGACAGGCCTTCTGTCCATATATCACCATGAAGGTCTGCTGCCACTGCTGCTTCTTTAGCACCCCATACTAGGGCAAGCATCCCCTTTGCCACCACTCTGAGGAGAAATGTGTTCCAGGGGTGACCTGTGAGGAGAAGGTAATCTCCCTAGAGCCCACTGATGTTCAGTGTTTCCTCAAGAGCATACTTTACATTGCTTTCCTACTAGCATGTCTCTTTAAACACCTCCATGAGAATTCTTAAAACCGTTTTTTGGTTTGTTTGTTTTTTTTTTTTTTTAAATCATGTACAAAACAGAAGCAGGGGGACATACAGTCAGATAATGAACTCTACCATAGCTTGAATCTACCCACAAATATGGATGGGGAAGTCAACAAAACTGCCTTCAGTAAAGACCAAGGGTCTTGAGTTGACCACCAAGGGCCGAGGAGACAAGGCCAAGCAAGTCTGGATTACAAGAAGCAAATCAGGGTCTCCTCAACCTCGAAGTAACAGAGGAGACCAAAGGTGGATAAAATAATTATCATCACTGAGAGAAACCCTTCTGCAAGTTCTAACTGCCATCCTGAATGGTGAGGCACAGGTGAGGAGGGGAGCAATGAGGAGAAGATAAGCATCTGAGCAGACAGCAGTGTATGCTAAGTGAGAGGATCAGGGCCTGACATCAGGCTCCTGGTGGTTCAACATCAGAGCCTGGACTTGGGGAGGTGGGAACAACTTAAAGCCAGGATTAGGTGACAATTTGTGCCCTGCAGGAAAAAAGGGTTTGAGATCAGAATGTGTACCTGGACACTCAAGTTCTACAGGATTAAAAATAAAAATGATTGCTGGAAAAGACTAGAAAACACTGGCTGATAAAAATTGGGAATAGGATTCCCATGCCATGTTTTACAATCATCCTAATAGCAGTCAGCACCCTGAGTTAAGAAATGGAGTAAGAGGGCCCACAGCACTAGAATCTGTATCACTTAGAAACCTCCCAAAATATACAGGGACCTGCTACCCTTAAGGCTTACAGTCAACTTCCAGTGGATTAGTCTAGAGGACCAACACATGCCAATCACAAACAGGTGTTTATAACACCCAGTAGGCTGATGGCAATTACAGAGTACCTAGAAAAAGGAGATGGTGCAGGCAAAGGCAGGAGCATGTGCACAAACAAGAAGAGCTTTGCAGAGATGAGCAAAAGCCTGAAGGGGAGAAAAAAGACAAGAGTTGCACAGTTCTGAAGATAGGTATCTATACCTTTTGGCATCAGTCAACAGGGGTAAAGGCCACAGGCCTCAACTGCAAACTGGAGTCCTTCCATCCTCTAGACCAAGTCTGTGTCTCCCTTTACCTCCTAGGAAGCCTCCAAACACATCAGCTTCTTCAGCTACTTGCCTTTTTCACTCATTTATCAGGCCCACTCTCACCATCACACTGCCCAGTGACAACTGGCTCTTGCTGCACTTTCCCATCCCTATGGTTCTGTGCCAGTACCCAACTTCTAGCTAAGAGCTTATCAGGGTGCAGGAGTGAAGAGACAGGCACAGGGAAGGCCCTTTTCTAGGTGCCTCTAGATTAAATAGCCACAACCTGTCTAAGGAAAGGGGAATTGACCATAGCAAACAAAGTGCTTCTTCAACTTCTCCATACACTCCAAGCCAGTGGAAAAGCCACTGGGTTATCACGTATAGCAGAGAATTTATCATAGCAGAGGTCTAAGGACCATGTCTGAGGAGGGGCTTATACTAAGGATGGAAATAGACCCAGGTAAAACCATGGAGTTATTTTCATTCTGGATCTGGAGTCATGAAAAGAACAGTATTTATCTGTTAGCAGAAGGCTACACGGCTAGGGGTAACCACACAGAAACTAGAGGGGCAGGCAGGAGGCAGAGTCCAAGGCTGGGGCCCTTGTAGGCAACATAGGGAGAATCTCTCAGATTTTCTTACTATAGCCTTAAAATACAGCTCTGGCCCAGTCTTTCTTGGGCCAGATTGAAAACAAGGAAGAACCTTGGCCTGAAAGACAGCAGGAGTTACCCAGTAAGGATCAACAAGTTCAAGGTGCACTCTGATTCTGGCTCAGTTGATCGATATTAAGCAAAGAACACACAATAGTCCAATGGATTCTCTGCATTTGCTTCTGACTGAAAAAAAAAAATGCTTTATCTGTTACCTATCACAGCAAAGATAAGTAAGAACGTTACTCCTTCTGGTAGCACAGGGAGATATTCATTAAACACTGGGAGCCACCCTGGGTCAGGGCCCTCTGTTAGGAGAAAAAAAGCTGAGGTACTGGCCCCTAAAGAAAGAAACCCAGGCTTATCTGGGGAGACAAGGGAAAAGAATTACAAGACCAGCTTCAAAAACGCTATGAAAAAAGGCAGCGTGAGCCAGAAGAAGCCAGTTCTCTTTTTACCTGTATCTTTAAGATGGTTTCCTTTTAACTGTCGTAAGTAAACTGTTACCTTTCACAACTGAATTCTGGTGTTCAGCTTATTTAAACCACAAAATGAAGTAAAATGCATGCATCTAAATAGGAAATGCTACAAAACTCAGAAAAACTCAGGAGTCAGAAAACTAACATGCTTGTTGGGTCCACTCACCAGCTTAAGGTGGACAAAATACTGACAACATCTGCATAGACACGGTTTTTAAAAGCCAGATTAGACTCCAATCCACTTAAGTACAGTTTCAACCTGATCAAATGTAAATCAGCCTCTTCTGTTTCAATAAACACTGCAATAATCTCTCATCGCCAAAGCCTAATCTTTTCCAAGTAATTAAAGGCTATTTACGTTGAGCAACCGACTTTTGCTATTCCCTGAGGTATGGCTTTAAACATTTTTATGTAATTATTAATAATGACTAGGCAAAGCAGGAAAAGATTCATGATTTAAAAGGAATACCAAACGCTTATATAAAACATCCTAGTTACTAGTGTCAGAAGGAAAACTATGAAATATTTCCTACAACAAACTGATTTTGCTACATTTACCTTTTGGTCTTTTTAAAGACACTTCTGTGTCTTAATATGCCACTACAATTTAATCAGTCACCACTTTCACACCTAGTTTTCCAATAAAGAATACAGAGAAATAAAAAATAAAATAAAATAAGAGAAGTGTCACATATAATATTGGAAAGTTTTAACACAAAACGGTGGTAAAGATATTCACTTGCCCATGGTTAGAGAGAACTTACTACTGTTCTGCTAATTGGGCACAGCAGGAAATTGCCTCCCAAGAACTCAGCATTATACTCAGAGATAAGTGCTCCTCTCAACCTTCATGAAAAGCAGGGGAGTTTTTCTGGGGGGTGAAGGGGTGATGAAACAGTAGATGATGATTAAAACAGAGACTCACAACAGGTAAATGTGTATAGCACAGACTGTGGCGTGCTCAGCCCTAAAGGGGACATCTATATGACACCCCTATATCACAAGATTCGCAGATCACTGATGAAGGGGAAGGGGCTATTAAGAGGCAGAGGCAAAGGATAACTACAGCAAAAATGTGTTTTCCAGACATGACTGGGCTCTTGCCCAGATGAATTAACAGCAACTGTGACAGTATGCACAAGATATGATCAGGACAGACAAAATTCACGCATGGACTGAGAAAGGGGTCACGAAGTCCACCCCTATGTGAGATGTCAACTGATGGCTTCTGCTAGGGGAAACAGTTTTTCTTCTGGGATGCAGCCTCTGAGGGGCTACCCATGCTGCAGCAGGTAAGTTTATACCATGAACACTCAGGCAGTTTAAAAAATGAACACATGAAATTGAGAGGCACACTGAGGAAAGGAAAATATGGGAGGAGTTGGAGGGGAGGGAATAATGAGTGCATTTAATCATTATTTGCACTATGAAATTCTCAAACAAAGAAACAAAAAGACAGCGCTCACCTCAGGCAGGCACTGTGTTGAAGCTCAGGGTGGGGGTGGAGGACAAACAGACTTACAATCCTTAAAAGCCAGGTGCTCAGATCTTAGACTTCAAAATCACAGAGTTAAAAGCTTACAATACAGAGCAGCCACAGAAAGGCAACTGCTTCCCCCAAGGCCAGCTATTTCTTTGGCTACTGCAGACTATGATCCTCTGAGCAAAACAGCTGCCATCTTTATCAGACCAGCTGTGCCTGCTTGCAATGCCTCCACAGAAGGAAGGGGTGGGGAGGTTCTCTGGATCCTCACCTGAGACGCCAGCCATTCCTTCGAGTGATTTGTATGCCACAGTCTTGGTGTTCAAGCATATGGAGGAGCTATCATCCAGATGGGGTTAAGACTTCCTCTTGCCAGTTGTAGAGCTGGTGAAGATCTTTTCCCAGTCTGTGGGCTGTCACTTTGTTCTGTTGACAGTATCTCCTGCCTTACAGAAGCTTCTCAGCCTCATGAGGTCCCATTTATTAATTGTTGACCTTAAGGCCTGGGCTGTTGGTGTTCTGTTCAGGAAGTTGTCTCCTGTGCCAATGTGTTCCAGGCTCTTCCCCACTTTTTCTTCTAACTGATTTAGTGTCTCTAGTTTTATGTTGAGGTCTTTTATCCACTTGGACTTGAGTTTTGTGCATGGTGACAAATATGGGTCCAATTGCATTTTTATCTGGTGCTATCTCAGAAAACTGGGAATAAGGCTTCCTCAAGACCCAGCTATTCCACTCCTTGGAATATACCCAGAAGATGCTCCAGCACACAAGCTCATTTGCTCAACCAAGTTCATAGCAGCCTTATTCATAATAGCCGGAACCTGCAAACAGCCTAAATGTCCCTCAGCTGAAGAATGGATAAAGAAACTGTGGTACATTTACACTATGGAATACTACAAATTCTAGTAACTGTTGTATATCCCCATTGGTCTCATGCTCAGGAACATGAACCCCTCCCAAAGGAGGAACTCTCAGGAGAGAACAAGAAACTGGGTAGGACTTGTGGACATCTGGAGAACCTGGCCTGAGGACAGCATTCTTCAATACTACGAATGAATCCGGAAGCTTGCATGGCATCCGCTGCCTAGAGGAGCCTGCCCATCCCTAGTGCCTCCCAGGCTCGGTGGGTGGGGAGGTCGCTGCAGTCACAGAGATCTAGGATCTTTAGCTGCTCATGTCTTCCTCTAGGCTGTGCGTGGTTTACAGGCAATTACCTGTTTTATTTCCTTCCTCCAGACTTTGCACAAAGTTTAGTGTTGACTATGCTCTTAAATATTTGTTTCTCTGGAAATGTGTTTTTCAAGTAGCTATCAAAGACATGCTGTCTTTAAATAAGAATGTAACTTCTGAAGAAGAGTAAGGCCTAAGTTACATTAAATCTTAGAAACTCTGTGAAGATTTAAATCTCTTCTTTTTGGATATGAGTCCTACTGTCATGATTTATAAGTCCACAAGAGCCATATATTTACGGAGCAGGATAGACAGTAAGCCTGGAATGCAAAACATAGCGCTAGAATTCTTGCTATAAAGATTACAGATGCCTCAGGCTTTTAAAAAACGAGATGTCACATGAAGCTGTACATCAGGCTCTTGCCCGGAAGATAAAAACATTACATACTCCTCTGCCTGCTCACCTTTAAATTACAGCTTCTGGCACTGTCTGGGGTGTGCGCATGCACACACAAGCACCCCACCAGTATGTTTAAATGAACACCTGCAGCCTAACTAAAAGCAACCCCTTAGAAATAGCTGTCAGAGCAGGAAACCTGGCACTCACCACAAATTCTGAAAGTTGTAGATTAGCACAGCAAATACCACAAAAGGAACCTTGAAATAAACAAGCTACGGTGTTCCTTAGGGAAGTTCAGTCTTTGCACATCAATAATCTGAATGTGACATTTTGAATTTTAAGTAGAAGTGCATTTGCTCTAAGCACATCACTAGGGTGGGTGAACATCTCATACCGCAAGTATGTAATTTCCTAAACACAATACTCTCTTGAGTCTCTGTCCTAATGGCTGCACCTCTGCTACAGACGGGGAAGCAATGTTCCAGGCAGGTGCCGTTACTGTGCACAAATGACCTGAGCTAGCTAGATAGGGAACTGTGACCTTTCTCAGAGGCAAGGAAGGTGAGAAGGTGAGCCACAGGCCAGACAGGAACATGGCTGACTCACATCAGGCTACAGGTAGCACAAGGGTCCCTGGCTGCAGCCCAGGCTTACTGAGCCACTGTTCCTGCCAACAATGTGTTGCTATGTCAGTCACTGTTATATAGATTGGGTGGTGTCAACTTAAATTTGTGTATCCTATCACAAAGGCAAAACTTTTGTTCCTCTTTTACAAATTTCAACAAAATTAATAAACACTATACACAGTAGAAATCCCAAAATGCAGCATCATTGTAGGCTAAAACAACGAGATTGTTTGAAGATGTAGAGCTAGAGCTTATTTTTCTAGTAAATATAAGCTGACTCATATTTATATAATTACTAGCAGAAAATAATTCTAAAAAGAGAGCAAAACATCAAGCATCTTACAAGAATTCTGTATTTGCCAGTGCTGCACTGCCCTAGTTTGCTTTCTGTTGCTGTGATAAATACCATGACCAAAAGCAACTTGGGGAGAAAAGGGTTAATTTCACCTTACAAGTTACTGTCCATTATCTAAATAAGCCAGGCAGTGCTCAAAAAGACAGAAACTGCAGGAAGGACCACAGAACAATGCCACTCACTGGCCAGTTCTCCAGGCTCATTGTTCTTACATACACGTATGTATGTATGTATGTATGTATGTATGTATGTATGTATGTATTCATTCATTCATTCTGTTAACATCCTAATCATAGCCCCCTCCCTCCTCTCCTCC
Source organism: Acomys russatus (assembly GCF_903995435.1). NCBI lineage: Eukaryota > Metazoa > Chordata > Mammalia > Rodentia > Muridae > Acomys > Acomys russatus. Next base: position 47,856,387 of record NC_067153.1, on the reverse strand, counting down.
TGGTTCTACCCTCCCTCCCTCTTTCCCCTATCCCCTTCCCCCACCCCTCAGAAAAGGGGACCTGCCCCACCACTGCCAACCCACTCCAGCACATCAAGTCACGTCAGAATTGAGCACATCCTTTTCCTCGGTGGCCTGGGAAGGCAGCCCAGCCAGGGGAAGTGAGCAAAAAGCAGGCAACAGAGCTGGGCGTGGTGGCGCACACCTTTAATCCCTGCACTCGGGAGGCAGAGGCAGGCGGATCGCTGTGAGTTCGAGGCCAGCCTGGTCTACAAAGTGAGTCCAGGATGGCCAAGGCTACACAGAGAAACCCTGTCTTGAAAAACCAAAAAAAAAAAAAAAAAAAAAAAAAAAAGCAGGCGACAGAGTCCTTGTCAGAGACAGCCCCTGCTCCCTTATTAGGGAAGCCACCTGAAGACCACTGGGTATATATGTGTAGGAGATCTTTTTATTTAGCCCAGGCCCTCCTGCCTAGAGATGGTCCTGCCAAGGGTGCTCGACCTTTCTACATCAATCAGTAGTCAAGAAAATAACTCAAAGAAATGCCAATCTGATAGAGACAACTCCACATTCAGGGTGCCTCTACCCAAGAGTACAGAGATGACAACCAAGATTAGCCATTACATGCACTAATATTCTCTTTTTTTAAATGTATTTTATGATGTGTATGTGTGTATATGCTTGCCAGAGTCCAGTCCCAACTCCACATCAGGTGGGTTCTGAGGAGTGAACTCGGGCCATCAGGCTTGTGTAACAAGTGCCTTATCCACTGAACCATTTTGCCGGATTGATTATTTTATCTTCTAAAATGGCTGGAGATAATTTCTCAATATTAAAAACAACTATATTTTTAAAAAGGCAAAAGGGATCCCCCCCCCTCACTCTCTTCAAGTTCTCTACAAATCATCCCCTACTCCCCACTTAGGCGTACCCTTTCCAGGAGTCCCAAGGGGCAAAAGCAGAATTTGAATTCAGGCCAGGATGCCCAATAATTCCTGCTACTACAGGAACCAGCTGTTCCACAGGGCAAGGGAACAACTCTGGGGAGGAGGGGGGTAACAACGTGGCTGGGCATAACACTGGCCACTCATAGTTTAAAATCAACTAGTACCAAAGCTTCTATTTATTTCCTCTGAGGATGAGGGAGAGCAGAGGGTACTAGTCAAGGTTTCCAGAGCTGAAATCACAGCAGGTGAAGAGCACGCCTTCCCCTTCCCTCCCCTCCCCAATCCTGTGGCCTACCAGTCAGACTTTTCCTGTCAACACCCTTCAACCACAGCCCAACTCAGCCTTCCCCAGCCTTCCCTCCTCCACAGTCCCTCTGGCTGGCTGTCCCAAGCTGCAGCTGCAAAGGACAGTCACTCACAACCATGTGGAAGAGGCCCGGTTGTCCTGGTGGACACTGGAAACTCACTCTGCTCCCATTTCTCAGGTGAATCCCTCCTCCTGCCCTCTGAGGCACAGACAATATGGGATTAAAGATAATGAATCTCAGCTCAGATCCTCCTCTCCCCCCAGTTCTGTAGGCTAGTGACTTAATTTAAGCATTTCCTCTTGGATTTTTCCAGCAGGTAAATTTGACGCTGTCACTAGTTATAATACTAAGCAAACAGTGATGAATCATTCCCGGAAATTAGTCTCACATTAAAGCAATTATTCAAATGTCCAAGAGTAACATGAGCTAAGTGGAGCTTGTGGAAGGATTTGTAATGTAAAATGTGCAGTAGTACAAGAAATACAAACAACTCAACAACAACAGAAGGACAGCCACCACCACCACCACCACCACCCCCACACACACAAACACACAGATAAACTGTGAGAGGCTCCATCCACACAGTGCTGGCCACAACTCTCAGAGGGGCCTGAAACGCTGCCTGAGTCAGAAAATTGCAAACAAAACCTGGAAAGAGCCTTAAGAAGTTCCTATCATTCCTTAGCCCTTTTCTTTTTGTGTTCACCTTAGTTTCTTTTCCTTAAGTGATTAAAAACAAGTATCTGCTCTGCTTGTGTGAAGATGTGTGGATACATTAAATTTCTTTTAATCAACGTTTCTTTTTGGAAAGGGCAGTATTTCAAGACTACATTCAACAATACTTCATTAAAAATAGTCTGGAAGGCCAAGGGAATCTATAATTTACAAAATCCATTGTAACTCCTACACCTGAAAGATATGGGTTATCGTATATGCATCTGCAGATATAAATCAAATCCGTGACCACACCATAGACTACAAAACAGCAGACGATTCCTAAGCTGTGGCCGTTCCAAGGACAGGCAGATAGGAAACTGAGAACAGGTGTCAAAAGCCAGTCTGCCTGGATTCTTGTGCGCACTACCACTGACTGTATGAGACCCCAGGCAGCTTATTTAATGTCCACACACCCGAGTTTGCCAATCAAAATGGGATCATAATGCTCACTCCCAAAAAATGTTATGAAGATAAATACACTAAGGGAGGGAGGCTCAAAGGGGAGACAGGTACATAGTAAGCATCACAGTGCCCACGGTGCTGTTGGGTTAGTGCTACTGATTTCAGTTTAGAAGGGATTAACCTTTGCAAGATCTTGAATAAGGCTCAGCTTTTATTTTTTCTAATCTCAGTAAGTATCTAAGTTAATAATAATACTGAAAACATATAGAACTTCCAAATACATATGAATTATTCCTCTTAGTGAGATAAGGAGTTGCAGGGTATTTGGTTACTATGGCAATGATAGCTCCCTACACCCTCATTTAGGAATAACTGGAGAGGTGAAGGCAGCCTCTGTGAAGACAGTGAGCAAGTAGAAGGGACAGAGAGCATAGCATTGAGTCCTGCTCCTCCATTCCCTTTTGCTCTCCTAACCACCTGGATCAGAGTTTATTGTCCAAAAAAAGAGAATGATTTCTCAACCAAGGTGTGTCGGCATTTTTATACAAATCTGGTCTAATGGAAAGAAGACCCTAACAATGGAATATATAACATGATGAGAACACTGAGAAGATGGTGGAACGCCACCAGGCCCTTACGTGAATGAGCAGCTCTGGCCCGGGTTATAGCAGCACTGTGTGTGCAGGTACACTAAGGAGGACAGGAGATTTGCTTTGAGCGCTACAATACAGCAGCAGGCGAGCACTTTTCTTTATAAAGCCCGGCATCAAGCATTCCTGGGTGCCAGGAACTCGCCTATGTGAGAAAGCTAGTCACTTCACACTGTGCGGGAAGGGTATGGAAGCTCCTAAGTGGAGAAGAAACTGGCACAGACCCCAACCTCTGCACTACTGGTATCCCTCACAGGTGCAACCTGCTCAAGAGCAGGTGACAATGTTGCACAAAGCACTGAGGGAAGAAAATCACCAACCACCAAGAAGGTACTAAGAAGACAGTCCCCATATGTTGACTTGAAAAAGGCCAAATGGCATAGCAGAACTCAGGCTTATGAGGAGCACAGGCTAAAGAAAGCAGTGCTATAAACACTGGAATACACACTGAGGTGCTTATACAAGGTAGTTACTGGTGTTATTGAATTAATCATATTTAGCCCCCACAGCAAACATGAGATCAGGAAAATCACCTCTAATTTCTAGGTGAAGTATGACTCAAAAATTTAAAAATGTGAAGGGTTATCTTGTGAGCGAGCGAGCAAGCAAGCAAGCAAAAAAAGAAAGGGAGGTTGGGTGGACAGAGACAGGGAGAGAGTAAGGAAAACAAAACAAAACAAACAAACAAACAAAACCACTGGGATTTAAACTGTTTTTTCTCTCGAAAAGCGAGTTTCTGTACTAAAGGGACGACTATGATACAAGAAGCAGGCAGTCAAGGGAAGGTTCAGAGAAAGCACTGCAGGCCCCTGGCTCACGGCTACTCTACTTAGCTCCTGGGAGACTAGCGAGATATGCTTTTCTGCTTAACCCTTGGAAGGGCATTTGTATCATCCTCAGAAACCAGAAATGAAAATCCAGAGTAGGAAGTGAGAAGAGGTGCCCAGGATTCCAGCTGGGATGCGGTCTGCAGAAGAAGCTCAGCACCGCTGAGGAAGGAGCTCAAAGGTAGGACCATGACAAGAAAAGAGTAAACTCTAGAGCTCACAGGCTGCCATTTCATGAAAAACTCTCAACCGCGCATTCAACATGGCTATCATTTGCAAGCAGAACAAAAGAGGACAACTGCCACAGACAAAAGTAGGTAATGGTTCCAAATTTAACTGTTAACATAGTATTAAAATCCTTACTAATGTTAAAATTGGCAAGAGGTGTAAGGACTCTCTCTGACCTCAGGAGATGGAGACAAAAGCAAAGTGTGGGTTGAGGACAAGCTTACAAGACAGGAGCCATGGGTCCTCCATATTTAAAGAGGCCAATCCCACAGAGCAGGAACAAGTCACTAGGAGAAAGTCCACTGGAGAAATGGAGGAGAAAAGGATGGTGAAAGGGCTGAGAACAGAGACATAGAAAAAATTGAGAAAAAAATTGTATACAAAGGGCTAGGAAAAACATCAATCTTCAAGAGCAAATAAATTATCTTAAATAACTAATAAGCAGGCAGCACAAGAAGGTGCAGAAATGAAATCACTGCTAGTCTCCAAATACTACAACTGTCCTCAGCTGAATGGAGAGGCCAACCTCACACACATCCTCACTCCTCTTCTCAGGGAGGCCAGCCCACCCCAGGCTGCCTCTCCCCTGCCTCTCTCATTTCTGTTCACACAGACACAGGGCTCTTCTTTCTTGAACTCAGTGGAGCCTCTCCATCTCCCTGGTACACAGTGCAGCCACTCCTCAGTCTCAGGCTAGCCTTACAAACTCACTCAATGGCAAAGTTTTACAGCTGTCTCCCCTGTGCACACAAATTCCTCAAGAGGGCACTATGCCAAATCCATTTCTACATTCTCACTGTCCAGAACACCAGCTGGTGCACAGCAGATGGCAAATACATACTTGAACTAAACTTCAAGTTTCTACCATGATGACAGGCCAGCATGGCAGCTCCTATCTGGAGAACAGAACAGCAATGGCCTTATTCCAACTGCTACATAGCAGTATTACAGATCTGAGTTAAATAAACACCACAGCACGGGAGACTCAATGCCACTCTTCTACTAGAATCTGATGGGTATGAAATTAAATTCTACCAAAATAAGATAAGCAATAGGCTTTTAAAGAAAGGGGTGTCAGATAATTACTTCAAGACTGATTTTTTAATATATATTTATAAGAATGTAATTGTGATCCTTTGCTGTGAGGAAAAGCAAACAACTAGCCATGCCAAAGACTGACAATGTTTTAGATGTGTGACAAGCAGTTCCATCTTTTTTATTCCCTCAGAAATAGAAGGAGCTAGTTTAACACTTGAAATAAAAACTTGCTCATTTGTCCAAACTAATGAAGGCTACAGAGACAGAAAGAAAATGTATAGTGTCAAAAGTGCTTGGGTTCTCATTAGATTCTGACATGTAATAGCAATGTGAAAGGCTCACTCATTCACCAAAAGCTAACATGCCCAAACCAGATCCCCTGCCAACAGAAGGTAAATACAAATCCTATTCCTTTGCAGTACAAAAAAAGAAATTCAACACACTGCAGGAACAATCCTATTTTTGTCTGTTTGCCTCTGCCTCTTTCACACTGACGAATTGATTTGCACTCAAGAATGTCCCCAGTCACTTTGATATGAGCTTTTAATTATTTTTGCTAGTAAAATTCTCCAGATCATATGCTAATGTTTTACTCCTAATTTTTTTTTTTCTATACAAGATGAACTGAAATTCTGTTAAACCCCAGATACTGGCTGAGAAACGGAATGACATGTGCACAGACTATGAAAGTGGAACAAAGAAGGAGTGGCTAAGGTCACCAAGAACTACCATTTTCTTCCTGTCAGGGATAAAAAGGACCTCTAGATCCATGCCCCTTTCTTTGTGTTTATATACATGCATGTTGAGTAACTTGTGTCCTCAGGTGCTGCAAGACACACCTAAAAGTGCTAAAAATGAACACTGCTGCATGTGCTCAATGTGGAGGCTGGAAGTTAGCATTGGGTGTGCTCCTCAACACTCTCCCACCTTGTTTTCTCACACAGGTTTTCTCACTGAACCTGAAGCTCAGCAGTGTGACTCACCTGGCAGGAGGGCTATTGTGAAGAAACACAAAACATGGACCCTGGCATGCAGCAGCAATAGCAACAGAGAGTCCTGCAGTTGGTATAAATCTCCCTTTTAGATAATGCCATCCCCCTCCCACGGAAGGATAGGCTGATCACTCCTACAACAAAACAGAAAAGAGGGAGTTCTCAAGTCAAACAATACACCACTCTCAGTGCTTTAACTCTGGAGCAGCACTAGAGACTGAATTTAGGGCCTTGTACAGGCTAGGCAGATGCTCTACCATTGAGCTACAACTGCACCCTCCTCTATGCCTTTAAAAAGAAAAAAAAAAGCACAGCTGCAACAAACTAAATCTCTATATGTATCCTCAAGATAGGAATTTTAATTTCACTTTCTGTAGCAGGAACTGTAAGTTCAAGAAACTAATGGTGACAGCTTGATTTATGAATTTTGACATATTTCTTGAACTCGGATTACATTACAGAGAAGTGGAATTCTAAGCAAGCCAGATCTTGTCTATATACTCAATCATCAAATCAATAAGCAGTGATTCTGTGCAACTTGTTTCTGACCAAGGAGAAGCACACAGTGCAAGCAGGAGGACACAGAGTTAAAAGCTCCACGGTCGGTTGCTCAGTAAGGGGGGGGGGGGGTCATTGCTTATGCCTGATGAGCTGAATTTGAAAAACTCACATGGGTAAGGACAGACCTGACTCCCGCAGCTGTTCTCTGACCACCATGGCACCCAGGCACACATGAAATAAATGAATTGTGTTTGTGTGTGTATGTGTTGGGGGGGGGGGGGTCCTTCTATACTCTGAGCTGTCCTAGAACACATTTTGAAATAGATATAGAAAATACTTTACCTCTTTAGTGGATAATGCCAAGAGAAAAAAAATCAACTAAGAAAGCATTTATGGTAGACTTGACAAGAAAAAAAAAAGTATTCTTGTGCTAAAGAAAGTTCTCTTACATGCTTTCACTATTTCCTTAAACAATCCCCACCTAGAAAGACAAGGGTTTACTTTACTTTACACTTAGTAAATTCCTATGACATGTTATCTACAAACTTCTATTTAAATAAATGTATTTAGGGGTCATCAACATGGCTCAGTGGGTAAAAGAACTTACCACCAAACCTAGGAACCTAAGTTTGAAACCCAGAACCCATATAGTGGAAGGAAAGAACCAACTCCTACCAGTTGTCCAGCGTCCACACTCATGTCATAACATGCATACACACACACACACACCGCCCACTCCCACCCAGAAATAAATGTCCTGCTTGAAGTCATGTTGCACAGGGAATCGTGAATGACTGGCCTGAAGCCTGCTCTAGTTGGGAGAAACCAAAAGGCTTGCCACACTGCATACAAAAAGACACTAAACTAAACAATATAAAAAGGCATACAAAGGGAGGATGCAAGGGATGGGATAACAATTGAGATGTAATATGAATAAATTAATAAAATATATTTTTAAGAGGACATACATTAAGCCAGGATGTATTAAAATATCTCGAATAGGGCTGATAAGATGGCTGAGTGGGTAAATTTGTTTGCCACCAAGGCTGACAACCTGTATTCAATCCTCAGGACCTATTCTGTGGAAGGACAGAATCTCCATACATAGACAGTGACACATGTGCCCACAAACACATACACACTAAGTAAACAAATGTATCTCAAACATAAAAGACTTTGAAAAATTATCCCAGAATTCAGAATTTAAATGAATTTTAATTTTTATGCGCAAAGTTGGTTTTTCTCTAGTCTTTGTTTACAAATGACTCCTGGAGCTAGGAAATAGTGTTTTACTTTGTATCTTCATGACCTAAAACCACACACTCCATATTGTTTTAGTGAGCATACAACAACTTTTTAAAGATTTGTTTTATTTGTAATTATGTGTGTGTGTGTGTGTGTGTGTGTGTAGGCATATGCATGTGAGTGAAGGTGCTGAGGAGGCCTGAAGATGTCAAATACCCCTAGAGCTGGAATTGCAAGCAGATGTGAGCCACCTGAGGTGAGTGCTGGGAACAGAACTGAGCTCCTCTACAGGAGCAGTGCACTCTTAACTGCCAAGCCACTTCTACTGCCCAGCCCCTTCAACAAAAATTTTAAGATAAACTGTTACAGGTCAACTGACACTATACTGCTCAGGAGTATAGGGTTCGTGTACCACATACAAGGCTCTGTGTTGCATGAGCAACAACAAAAAAGAAAATGTAATGGGGGAGGGCACACTTTTTTAATGTACATCAGTGTTTTCACTTGTATGTACGTCTATGTGAGGGTGTTGATCCCCTGGAACTGGAGTCACAGACAGTTGTGAGCTGCCATGTGGGTGCTGGAAATTGAACCCAGGTCCTCTGGAAGAGCAGCCAGTGTTTTTAACCGCTGAGCCATGTCTCCAAGACACACTTTAAGAGAATCATTGTGGGGAAGAAGGGGATCAGCAAAAGGAATACAGGAGATAGAAGAGGACAATGGGTAAGGGGGATGAATAAGAACAAAGTAATATAACATGTATGTATGAAAACACTATGAAACCTATCACATTGAATAGTGACTTAAATTTTTAATTAAAAAATTAAAAATCACAAAAGATAAACTTTGACTTAAGAATTACCAGGCACAGTAAGATGACAAACATGTTTTTATGGTCACAGACTTAGAAGAACCACTTTCTAACAGATAGCTCTGAACAGAAGGGAAGGGCCATGAGCTGCACCTTCCTCACACACTGAACCTCACACAGGAGGGCTGCTGGACACCGCATGCCAATGAAGGAAGCTCTATGACAAGCAGAATATGGAGGGCTCAAAAGGCTTCTGCGCAGACTTCTGAGGAAATCCAAAGTTCCTGCTGTGAGGAGCTCAGTGGGTCAGAGACAAGTTCCCAGATGTCCCATAAAGAGCACAGTCCTCTAAGCAAAAAAACTGCATTTTTCACAAGCTATGCCTGCTTGCCAAGAGTCCTCACAGAGGTCACTAGAGGAAAGATGACTCTCCCACCCTCAAAGGAGATTCCTCTCCCTCCTGTGTCTCCCAGCCCTCTGCATGAAATTCTGCCCTAACTGCAAGTAGCTTCTGGAGGTGCTAGAGCACACAGGCTGGAAAAGCTCAACTGAGGGGAACTCCATCTATATGAGGCTATGGGGAAGCCATTATCCACACTAGGTTAATATTTTCAAGTGCTATTTTTTTTGGAGTCCTCTACTCTTTTTTTTTTTTTTTTTTTTTTTTGGTTTTTGGAGACAGGGTTTCTCTGTATAGCCTTGGCCATCCTGGACTCACTTTGTAGACCAGGCTGGCCTTGAACTCACAGCGATCCGCCTGCCTTTGCCTCCCGAGTGCTGGGATTAAAGGCGTGCGCCACCACGCCCGGCTCGAGTCCTCTACTCTTATTAGTAGTCTCTTACCCAAAGTAAACACCCCCCCCCCCAAAAGTCACATAGTGAGTTTTGGTAGAACCACACTTTTTTTTGAGTGTGTGTGTTGTGTTGTGTTGTGTTTTCTTGGGAATTTGCAGGAAGGGAATAGCTATTTCCCCAAGAGAGGAATTTTCACAGCATTCCGAGAAGGGAACCTTCCCAGGAGGCAACATTTTATCAACCAAAGAAAGGCCCTGGAGGTTAAGACTATTCACAGCTGATGGAGGAATAAAGAAGGAGCAGAGATGAAAGCACCACTGGAGGTTCCTAAGGGAACCCAGAAGGAGTTGAAAGGGTCTAGTTTGATGGACTATCGGCTAATGATCTTCGAGAAGTCTACTTTAAACCTTTCCCTCCAAAATTAAGGAGAATTCCCAAATGAGAAGCATTAGAGTGCAGGGGACCAGGCACAGACCAGGGATTCACAGAAAAACAAATCTAAATTCTACTCTGGGTTCTGCACTGGAGAGCCTCTCTTCCATGTCCCTAGTAAAACCTGCTCTGCAAGGCTGCTGCAAAGGCTAAAGCTGACAATGCCTGTAAGAAGGCTTGATGCAGCAACACAGACACTAAACAAATAAATCATCCATTCCTTTTCTCTTCTCGTGAGATGAGACAACCCCCCCCCCACCCTGGATCTTTATTTAGCCTTGGAAATATAAAGCCAAACTTATCTGTAGGCTCCAATCTGCACAGAAGCCAAACAAACCACCTAAACACCACACTGGGAATCAGTGACTCACATATAAAGAACTATTCCCCAAACATCCACTTCCCCAGAACTGTAACAAACACTTGTGAAAGCTACTGAACTTTTTTATCCCTTGCAGGAACAATAAGCAAGGAATATACATTTTTACCATCCAACTGGAGTCAGGATTGAGCTATAATAAAGAATCGTCTAGAACATAGAAAAAGAAAGGGGAGGGAGGGTGTGTTCCCCAGGGGTAATACTTTCAGGTTTGAGCCTTTTGTTAGTACAGGAAAGACACTAAGGCACTCACTCACTCTCACACTAAAAGAGTGAATCCTTCACACTCTCTAGAGTGTTTGCTCTATTAGAGAACACACCAGCAACTTCTCCCAGAGCCCTCTGCACAGCACTGAGTACACCTCACATTCACTTAGCTCTTGTGAGCTATTTCATAAACCTAAGGGTTACTACATCATGTTCCTGTAAGAGGCCACTCTAAATTAGCAACAAAACAATCACTTAACACAAAGAACCTACCTCTGATATGCTCCTAAAGAAAGGTAGTTTGGGTTATTAAAAAAGTAAAGTACTTTTATTCTCTATCAACTTTCTTTTACAAAAATCAGTCCAGTACATTTCCAAGAGGAAATCAGTCAGTAGTCTTAGCTAGATGCCTGCTCAATGAAGAGGAATGTCCAAATTGTACACACACTGGACAAAACAGCAGGTCTTACTCTCCCCATAATTGACCACCATATAACAAATTCCGCTCAATTATGACAGTATAAGGGCCTACTGTATTTTCATTCTTTGTTCCTATTTTTTCCAGAATAGATCACTGCTACTATAGAATCAAGCATACACACTTCCCGACTATCTCTGTGATATTGCTAAAATTTTATAACCTAAAATTTCTACTTAGTTCTTTCTTTTGTTCCTATTTCTATTCCATTTTTTTCATTCATATAATGCACATTGTCCATTCACTGTTACAACTGTTCCTTTAAATCCTTGCCAGCATCTTTGTGGTTGCAGTCAGTTTCTTGGGTTAACAGTTCTTTTAACAATGTAGTACATTTTCCTGTAGGTCAGGTGACTTTGTTTTGGATCCTAGACACTGTATAAACTATGCTGTAGAGACTCTTAATTTCATTACACCCCTCTAAAGAGGGCTATTTTTGTTTGTTTGTTTGTTTGTCTTAGTGGACACTTGTTTTAGTTGCCTTCAATGAAAACTCTGCAGAGTGACAACTCAGATAGTGATTTTGTCCATAGCTTACCTGCTTAGAGCCTGACCGGTTTGTACATGATTCAAACATGAGCAAAGGCTTAGGGAACTGGTGCACTGGACCTGGGGCTTGCTCATGCCTCTCCTCACTTCCAATAATATTTGTCCCCAAACTATTCTTCAGGTTTTTAAAATTACATTTATTGAGAGAAAAAGGAGGAGGAGGAGAGAGGGAGCGAGAGAGAGGGAAAAGTCATGGGCTAGAATATGTCACAGCACCTGTACAGAGGCCAGAGGACAACTTCCTTCTACCATGCGGATCCCTAAGGATTGACCTTGGGTCATCAGGCTTGGTGGCAAGTGACTTTCCCCACTGAGACACTTTGCCAGCCTTGCTCTTTGTTATTGTTGCTTCCATCAAGCTAGAAAACATGGCAGATTTTCTGTATGTCACATTCTGTCTTATTCCCTTCTTTTAGTATCAACCTTACTCCAGAGTCTATGAATTTGTGGCATAATTTGAGTGTCTTCCCAAGACTGCCTTCATCCACAGTCTGTAACTGTTAAAGGCACTAGCAGCACCCTACACTATTGACAGGAGGAAAACGTACCAAAACATTTCATAAGTTCACTTTTCCTCCCAATGTTGCAATCCATAACTGAGAAGACTTTGCCTGGATCATCAGTCACATGAAGAAGCAAGGCTACACATACTTCCAAGATGGCTTTTCCCAGTGTCTGTTACCACGGTGCTTCTTGACTACTCCTACTCTTTGCCTTTCCACATGGTCTCACCAAGGAACAGCAGGGTGGTCTCAGAGAATCAAGACTTCTTAGACCATAACTAGTTTAAGAAGCATATAAACTAAGGACCATACCATAAATGATACAGCACACTCCTATCACGCGTTACTGTTCAAAGCAGCCATGTGGGCTGCAGAGATTCAACAGGATGGAGAAATAGATGTGTTAACAGGAGCATGGTAAAATGACAGAGTATACATACAATAACAAGAACTTCTACAGGTGTCTTAGAAAATACAACCTATAATAGATTTAATATTTAAATAATCAAAATAAACACTGCTCAAAGTAAATCCCAATAAGAAAAAGAACTTCTAGTTCCATCTAGGCATGGTAGCACATGTCTTTAATCTCAGTGCTCAGGAGGCAGAGACTGGCAGGTCTCTGTGAGTTCAAGGCAAGCCTGGTTTAAATAGCAAGTTCCAGGACAGACAGAGGCCCTATCTGGGGGATGGTATGTGTGCGCATTCATTGTGAAGCATGCAATGTAACCAGCATGGAACTCCTTTATCAATATCAGCCTTATGTTTTCAGTATCATCAGTTCTACAATGTCCAGGACAAAAGAAGGGATGAAAGAGGTTCTGAAGGTGGCCCCTCAGTATGTACTAAGTACATATCCACTCCCAACACCTAGTTTAAAAGGCTCAGGTCAAAGCACTATTCACCCATAAATGCACAATGCACAAGTCATGGATTTTTCTAACAGTATCACCAGGTTTTTTGTTTCATTCATTCGTTCACTGAGACAGGATCTTACTCTATGTCCTACGCTGGGATAACAGGTATGTGTCACCATGCCTGGCACTATGTTTATGAAATGCCTATTACTAGAAATTTTTCCAAACTTGTTAAAATAAGTTTTTGTTGTTATTCTTTTATTTGTTTTTGAAACGAGATCTCACTATGCAGCTTAGCTGGCCTGGAACTTGCTATGTAGACTAGGCCAACCTTCATAGAGATACACTTGCCTTCAAGCCTGGCTTGCTTTTGCTGTTATTTTATTGGCTATTTCATACACCATAATAGAATGCTTAAATAAACATACTTCAGACGAACACTGCTAATTTATAAGAAAGGAGAATGCCTCAAATATATTCAGGACAAAGACAATGCAAGGACTATAAAAATACAGACTTTAAAGGAAAAGAATGTGACATACAGGGCTGGCCAGATGGCTCAGCAGATAAAAAGCACTTGTGGCACAGCCTCTCAACCTTAGCTTGATTTCCAGAATGGACAGTGAAAGGGGAAAAGGAGAGAACCAGCTTCACATGCATGCACTGGTAAACATGAGTCTCCACTGTTCCACACGCACACATCTAACACACATATACCAACCACCATCACCACCACCACCACCAAAATAAAAAGTAAAAAATTTCAAGTATATTGTGCTTATTTGTAGGAAAAAAAAAAAAAAAAAGGATGTAACATACTATTTTATGTTACATATTAACCTATAGATATTCTTTTCAATCAATTTTCTAAGAACTCACATAAGATTTCACTCCCCTAAACACATCAGAGAGAAGATATTATAAACTCTAAACAGCATATTCTAAACAAACTTATATGTGGCACATCAAGTAATAATCTTACTTTGTCTTGATTTTCTTTATTCTTGTAACACAGATTTCCAATCAGACGGATGAGATGAGACTTAAAGCCTTCAGTCATGTGTTCAACGTCACCCTCAGCTTTTAGAGAGCCAGAAGGACTGAAGATGTTCGTGTTATCTTTTCCAACTACATGAATCACTCGTAAAACATCTAGAGCAAAAGAGGAGAGATTCATTTTCCCTATGAAACTAGCAGTGTCTACGTTTTCCATAAACAAACCCAATGGGTTAAAATAAAAGAGATAAGCACCAAACCATCCTTCAATATTGACTTGTGTGCAGGCACAGCTCGGCAGCAAAGCCTTTGCCTAACATGTATCAGTTCATCCTCAGCACCACCAGAAACACAACAGCAGTGACCATAACTACAGAGCTTCTTTGCTTTTACATTAGTTTTCTTAAGCCCCAGTCTGAAGGAGTCTGATCATAACAATTAGCTTCACTTGGGCTTTCTATTTATTTACAAAAGAAAATTAGCTAAAATTTTGCTTTTTTTTCCTTACAAAGTGATTTTCAATCTCAACTGACTTATGCAAATGCTAATATGATAGCTAGTCGGGTAAGTGTAAAGCGTTGAGAGGTTTCGTTAACTACTTACAGCTTTCTCAGTGGCCAGCTAAGCCAATTCGGCCATAAACTGACCTTAGCTACAATCACAAGACAAAATATTGCTATATTCTCTTAATGTCCCCAAGCATACAGTCTTCCAGCAGTTGCACACTCTTCCATCTTATTTCATTTACCCTCTAAACAGCCCTATTAATGCAGACATCACTTTCACAATTTTATGTGATACAATCAGCCTCAGAGCAGCAGTAATTTAGCAGAGATGGGATGGCAATGCACATTTGTCCTAGCTTCATGATGATTCCTTGTTTGGTAACTTATTCTCATTATCGTTAAAAGTGCTGCATTCAAAATAGAACTCTATTTGTCAGGTGGTGGTAGCGCAGGCCTTTAATCCTAGCACTCAAGAGGCAGAGGCAGGCAGATCTCTGAGTTCTATACAAGCCTGGTCTACAGAGTTTTCCAGGACAGCCAGGGCTAGAGAAACCCTGTCTCTAAAAACTGAAAGCACAGAACACTGATATACCTCTATGTGACTTCTGCAGACCACTGCTAGCTCAACTACACTTGCAGATAGAGCAACACCTTTCGACATTCAGAAAAAGCACCTTTAAAAAAAAAGGAAAACACTGAACATTGACAAGCAAAGCTTGGGGCTGGGTATCCACACCAACCAAGGCTCTATTAAACTTAATTTGCAAACATTTTTTGAGTAAAGATAGTATTGCTTCAAATAACGGCTTCCTAATTATTAAGCACTTCTTGTTACAAGATTAAATCTATAATGTGAGTGAAACACTATTCTTTGTTCTTGGGAGTATAATTGGAGAAAATCTATTATCAGATTTTATAAATAAAACTTCTGTATAATAAAACTTACGAAATCACCCTTATCATTTGCAAATCCCCATCATCAGTTTCATCAAAAACATTCCTATGAGGTGACACAGGGGGTGTTTGCAGAGGGCCTGATGAGTCATCATGCAACAGAGCAGGACCCAACTCCACAGAAGGGAAGGAGCAACAATGTGGCCTCAGCTTGAGCAACCGAGCTGTTAGCATTACACCATAATTTCATTCAAGGAAAATTTTCAAAGAATCTCAAATGAAAACACCAAATATAAGGGCTTGTTTTGAATCTATATTGTAGAGCATGGCAAAGATTTTGTAACTAAAAGTAATGTGTGTGCTATTACACTCACCAATCACTCGTTCCATCAGGCCAGGAAAAACTTGTAGGTAGCCGAGAAGCTCAGTGTTAGATGTCATTTCACACAAGACGTCCAGGAGCCGAATGGTAGCCAGGGCTTCCTAAAAAGACAAGGAAACCTCTTTAGCAGCAATCATACTTGTAACTTTGACTGTTACAAATAATGACGAGAGGGTGAAGTGCTATGTTGAACATCTGCAGAGAGGAACAAGTGTTTAAATGTTCTTGACTGATCACTAAAGCTGTGTCAAACAGGGAAGACTGCATGGCATATGTCTTCTTGGAGCAAAGAGTCAGCAAAGCTCTTATTGAAGCAGAAATACCTTCCAACAGCGGGATAAGTGCTCAAAATTACAAGCTACACCCAACACTTATGCAAATTCTTTCTTTTTAAAGCATTCTCAGTATGAAAGTTCCACTTTAGAGATGCAAACATCCTGCAAAACACATTAATTTCTTGTCCACAAAAATCCCATGAAGTCCTATGATCTAAAAAAACACTAACTTGAAGAGCTTACATTATTTCTGGGTAAAATTAAGACTGTATGCAATGTGTTGGTAGGATAGAAAACGTAAAATTATTTGAAAATGCTAGCTCAAAGCTACCAAATAATATAAATCATATGAAACAGAAAGCACCACCAGGAAGCCACCAAGTGTCAATATCCTAATACATTTTTTCAGAAATCTAATCTATATATAGATTTGAAAGCATATTTTTTCCAAGTATACTTTATTTGACAAAACATATTAGCACTTACAAATTTAGGTCATGAAAATAAAATTCTTCAACAAAGAAAACTTTTTTTTGATAATACTATTCTTTATATTATTTAGAAAAATTTAAGATAAGTCTTTAATATAGCTTCCTACAAATCTCAAATAATATCAAGAAATAACAAATTTTAATGCCTTGAGTCTTCAAAGCTTTCACTTGCTGGTAAGGAGATAGGAGGGATATAAAAAGATTAGATTCAAAGTCAGAAGTCAGCATCAAGGGTAACCCACTAACTCAGCCATGCTTCAGCTTCTTCTGCTGAGTGGGTGACAGTCCAGGCTATCTCCTCTGGACAACAAGTCCACCAGAGACACAGCAGGCTGATTCTGCATAGTGCATGATGATTTTTGTTTTGAATTTGTTTTCTGTAGACATAAAATTTTGTTGTTTGGTTTTTGTTTTTTTATTTATAAGACAAGGTTTTTCTCTGTGTAGTCCTCCTTGTCCTGGACTTGCTTTGTAAGCCAGGCTAGCCTCAAATTCAAAGAGCTCCACCTGCCTCTGCCTCCCAGAGTGCTGAGTTACAGGCCTGAGCCACCATACCCAGCCATAAAGCTTATTAAAACCCTTTATAATAATGTTGTATCGAACGTTCTTGTACAAGTGTCTGCAGTTTTGAACAAGTAAATGTAGGTTTAAAAATTCTTAGAAACCAACAGTTGGGTAAAAATTATGTACATTAAAATTACTTTAGCAGTACTTTGAATGGTACACCAACCACCTAAAGGCTGTTTTATAACGTTTTTTAAGATGTATTTTATTTTTAATTATATACATGTGTTTGAGTATGGGTTTGTGCACATGACAGTGAATTCCTAGGGAGGCCAGAAGAGGTCTCTTTCTCACTAGCCTAGAGCTCACTAATCAGTGTAGCCTTTAGGGGTCATGAGCTCCAGGGCTCTGCCTCCTCAGTGCTGGGATTACAAGAGAACACCACCACACCTGGATCTTTCACATGAGTCCTAGGGATTCAGAATCAGGTCCCAAAGCTTATACGCTAAACACTTCACTGCCTCAGTTATCTCCACAGCCCTATCTTTACTCTTAAGTTTTAAATTTTTAATTATGTGTTATATATGTGTGTATCTGTGTGGGTATTTGTGCAAGTGCCCACAGAGGCCAGAAACACTGAGTTAGAGGCAGTTGTGGTGCTGGCAACTAAACTTAGGTCCTCTGAAAAAAATAGCATAGGCTGTAACCATTGAACCATCTCCCCAGCCCTTAAGAGAATAATTTTTAATTGATATACCAAAATAATATTGGCTTCATTAATACAAGAAATTTAACGACTAATATGGGGAATACGTTAGGTGGAATTAAGCTGACTTCTTTTCTGTCAGTATCGTAATAGAGTCTACGAGGGAAAAAAACCTATGTCTA
The DNA here is from genome assembly GCF_903995435.1 of Acomys russatus. Classification (NCBI taxonomy): domain Eukaryota; kingdom Metazoa; phylum Chordata; class Mammalia; order Rodentia; family Muridae; genus Acomys; species Acomys russatus. The sequence goes on along the minus strand of NC_067153.1, from coordinate 47,838,585 downwards.
AATAGTAAACTTTATTCATATTCAACTTTTAAAAAACATCCAGTAGGGCCAGTGAGAGGACAGGCAAAGGTGCTTGCTCCCAAGGCTCACAGCCTAAGCTCAGTCCCTGAAGTCAACATGTTGGAAGGAGAAAACCAATTCCCCCAAGTTGTCCTGTAACCTCCACACTCCTGCAGGCGTATCCACATACCACACCTCACAGCACCAAGTAAATGAGTAAAGGATTGCAAAATTTTTAAAAGGCTAAATTTCTCTAAAACACACAAGGCGGGGGGGGGGGGGGGGTGAGAATCTACCTGTATTCAAATGAAAGGAGATGCAAGGCACATATGTGGAGAGTCAAGCTAAAGAACAGTACATACAGCATGATGAAAAGGAGACAAAACAACTTAAGGTGCAAATACACCATGAAGGCCTCAGTACACAACAAAAACTGACACACAAATGGCTCTGCAGAAAAGAGGTGGGACTAGACAAACCAGGAACCTCTTAACTTTGTTTCATTGACATCAGCTAAAGAACTGTTTACAGAAAAGTGAAATATGAGCAAAGTACACAAATATCATCCTTATCAGTCTGTACAATCAAAGACATCATTCTTACTCGTTCCATGAGCTCATATGAATCGCTACTGCAAAAAGTTGCTTAGTTTGGGGCTGCAAGTTCTAAATGAATACAACCCCCCTCCATTTAAGGGCAATTCTCAAAGTGCACCGGAATCAGGAAATATAAACCTTTCAAAGGAAAGGCAAGGCTCAGGACAAATACCTATGATTCAGTAAACTCAACCTTAATCTATGCCAAAACAGACTAAATATGCATCAAAACCTGGAAATAAGTGCACCAAAAGATGAGCGTGAACATCTGAACACACAACTACTTCTACAAAGAAGCATATGAAGAAAGCCTCAGTATTTGCAAACAACACAGGCCAAAACACTCTCGATAAACACACCTGTAACGGTTAGCCATAGTCTTCTGAAAACGTTATTAGTTGTAGCAAATATCTTGTCTGCCTAAGAAATCACTGATGGCTTGCTGGTCAATGATTGGTTGAGGGTAACCAAGGCAGAGCTCTGATGTGCACTCACCGACTTCCATGATGACCCTGGCAACCAGCCAACAGACAGGCCATAAACGTTTAGACATGAATAGCACTCTCAGAAGTTAGCATCTCAGGCTCCAGTATAGGACTTGAGAACATGGCATGCTGGAATGTTGGTTCAACCATGTTCTTCAAGCCTTCGCTAGCTTTCTATCCCCACTTCTATCTCAAAGTATAGTATATGCAAATTAGCATATTTCCTTACAGAAACTATTTCAAGGAAAAATATAAAATTTTCTACATAAACAGATTAGAGACTGAGGAGATGGCTCAATGCGTGAGAGCACATGCAGTGCAAGCATGAACCAGAGTTTGAATCCTTGGTACCATGTTTGTTTGTGTGTTTGTTTGTTTGTTTGTTTGTTTAATTGATGTGCCTGGAATCTCAGCACTGGAGGGCAAACAGGCAGATCCAGAGAGATCTGTGGCTGGTCAGCCTAGCCAAAAAGGCAAGCTACTAGTTCAATAAGAGACCCTGTTTCAAAACAGTTAAGGTGGAGAGCAATAAAAGACAACACCTGACATCCTGCACTGGCTTCTTACACACACAGACACACACGCAGACACACACACCAGAGAGCACGCGAGAGTGCAGTTACATCTCACTATGATACTAAAATTACTTAAACACAAGTCTTGTGAACAATTTAAAGTCAGCTGTGATTTAACAAATATTGAAGTTTTTTTTTAAAGTGTTTCCTAACAATTTAATTTTTAAAGCACACCTCACTGCTCCCCCTACTGGGAACAGAAGCAACTGTCTCCAGAAGGGTAAGTCTAAGCTGAGACTTCCTCCCCTCTCTCACAGGAAGAGAACTGTTTGCCTACATGAGGGCAAGAAAGGCAGCAGCCAAGTGGCCATGACTCCAAGCACAAAGAGGGCAGTCACTCTCAGGCCACACTATCACAAACATAGCATCAATCACGCCAGAAGTGAGGAAGCTCCCAGGACTCCAGGGCACACGATGGTCTTTTGTCTGCTTCTCTGCACAGCTTCTAACGTTGAATGAGTATCCAAGCTCACCCACCTTGTCTTCAGCTACTGCCAACTCCAGTATAGGACTTGAGAACATGGCATGCTGGAATGTTGGTTCAACCTTTTTAAGAAAGAAACTTCACAAGGGACTTGACTGAACTAGAGAGCATGTCTGTTCTCCCCCTCCAGGCCTGCGATCTGTCTCCTTACCTTATCCTCGGTGTGAGGTTCCGAGACCAACTTTAGCACATTCCTACATTGATCCACAAATGAGTTTGCAATCAACTCGGCATGGCGCAAGAATATAGAGATGTCATCCTTTGTCAGCTGCTCATCACCCACTATCTTGGCTATCATAATGTCTAACAGTGTAACCCTGTAAAACAAGAGCACTGCATGAGTACGTAACACACTGTGCATTACCAAGAATGCCTTCCAGAGGACATTTTAAGAGTTACTTTCACTTTAAATTTTTTAAAAACTTTAATATCTAGCCAGGAAACACTTTATTAATAGAACTAATTGTTAGCTGGGCACAGTAGCACACACCTGTAATCCCAGCACTCAGGCAGGCAGAGGCAGGTGGATCTCTCTGAGTTCAAGGCCAGCCTGGTCTACATAGAGAAACTATCTCAAAAAAAAAATCCAAAATAAATAAATGAATGAATGAATGAACGAACAAATAAATAAAGCTAATTGCCAATTGTCTGTTTTCTTCTATGTGACTTAATAGCAGCAAGAACTGTACAATATACTTTTTTATTCTGTTTTGTTTTATCATTTTTTGAGACAAGGTTTCTCTGTGTAGCCCTGGCTGTCCTGGACTCACTCAATAGACCAGGCTGGCCTCGAATTCACAGAAATACACCTGCCTCCGCACCCAAGTACTGGGATTAAAGATGTGCATCATCACTCCCAGACTTATACAATATACTTTTTATATCCATTACTTTTAACATTAAAATAATTCAACATTTCAGAAAGGTTGGCAATTTAAATTTTACAAATACATTCACAATACAATAGTAGCAAAGTGAAGTGAGCAAACACTTAAGTCACTACGTGACACCGACCTACATGCTACACACATTATCTCATTTAATCCTCACAAACCTTCACAGGACAAGCAATATAATTAGTTTACATTAAAGATGTCAGTCTAAAAAATAGCAAACATCTGTAATCCAGCAGGTACCCACACTCCCATATACAAACATCATACACTGTGTAATGTATACACACACACAAATCATCATCATCAGCAGCAAGAAAAAAGGAAATGATACAGATGAGTTGCGGCCAGCTTAACTCAGCACGTTGATTTACTCTAATATAAAGCAATTAACTATATGCTAAACACAAACTACTCTTGACTCTCAAGTTCTGTGCACTATAGATAACTGTATGTGCTGTACTTTTTGGCAACTGGGAGAAACTAGGTTTGCACTAGCATCGGCACAAACACGTAGGTAAAGCATTGTATAATGGCTACAGCTGTCCCACACCTATGACATCATGAGTATTTTTAAACTCTTATAATCTCTTTTTTTTTAGAGGTATTTATTATTTATGCCCACACATGTGCCTGCCCACCACAAGAAGGCACCAGATCTCATTACAGGTGGTTGTGAGCCACCACGTGGGTGCTGGGAGTTGAACTCAGGACCTTCGGAAGAGCAGACAGTGCTCTTAACCTCTGAGCCATCTCTCCAGCCCAAACTCTTATAATCTTACAGGATGGCTGGCACACAAGTTCTCTGCAGACCACAATGTTCGTAGCACGTGACTGTGCCTCCTTGAAAACAAGCACATGGCCTAACAAATGCTATTTATTACTTGATTTACTCAGGCACAAGGATGGGAAGCCACTAGGCCTAGCTCAGAATCATTATACATCAGATTCAAAGACTTGCTTCCCTCCCCTAACCCACAAACTATCCCTTAGGCCTCTTGAGGCTCCCTGGGCACACTCTCATTTCCAAGCCAACTTCCCATGATTCTGTCTAAGGCACTAAGCTGAGATGACCATTCTACTTCTAATTCACTTGTGACCAAATGGGCAGATACATTCATTCATTCATTCATTCATTCATTCATTCATTGTCTGTCCGACTGCTGTCTCTCAAAATTGTGACATCCAGGCCTTTTTAAACAATGAGTATGTGAAAGACTTTGGGAAATTTTCTATAGCAAAAACAAAACAAAACAAACCAATTTTACAGTTAAAGAGAAATAGGCTATAGTTGTTAAAGTCACAAAAATGCAATCCTGAGAAGGTTTTGGCGAGAACCAAGAGTGAGGGTAAGAGGGAGAAAGAATGTTTTATGAACATTCTAGAGCAATAAATACTTTATCTGTAATTCAAATTCAAGGACTGGCATCTCCAGCAAATTTTCAACTTAGATTTGAACTTCTCCAAAAGTGCAATTTGTTGAACTCTATATGCTACAAGGCCAGAAGTCGTATTAACCCAGAAAAGCAAGCTCACCACACCAAGGCAATGAGAGCTGCTGACAAACCTCCTCTGTACCTAGAGATGCACAGATGCACAGAAGGCAGGGTCAGAAGGCTGGAGAACCACCTCCCTCTGTAACCTCAGTAAGCATTCCTCTACAGAGTCTCAGCAGCAATGCCCGCATCACAGTGACTGTGCAGATCCGAGGACAGTGGCGCTGCTGCAGCTTGAGTATGAAATGTCTCTGTACAGCTCACATAGTAACACCTTAGTGCCAGGGCTGAGGAGCACTTGCTATGAGAATGAGGAGCTGAACTTAATTCCTAGCACCTATATAAAACCCAGCCATGACTTTGTATCCCTATAACCCCAGTGCTGGGGGCAGAGACAAGCAGATCTTGGGAGCCTACTGGCCAGCCAGCCTAGCCAAAACCATGAACTTACTTCAAGTTTGGTGAAAGACTCCGCCTGTGAATGAATGAATGAATGAATGAATGAATTGAAAGGAGCTGGAAAATAATAGAGGAAGATACTCAACACCATCCCTAGCCACCAAGTGCACAGGCAATGAAAAAATGAGCACATGAGGAGAGCATGCTCACACGTGCACAGAATAATGCAGTTATTGCCCACACCACACTGGGCGGGAGTGTGCTCACTGTTCACCAACATGATGCTTAGTATAGTACCTGTTTTACTAACCAATCCACAAACATATTTTAAAATGTGGGCTGCCCCTGACCCAATCAGATGTTCTAATGCAAGGGCATGGAGACAGAGTCCGACACTGCAAAGACTCTTCCTTCCCATGCTCTCAAGTGGGCTTCCTCATCTGACTCACAGTCTGGGAACATTCTGAGTAACACTTTGCCCCCTTGATTCTCCCAAGGATTTGAGAAAATTTTACTTGTCGCTGAAACCCACTGAGAAAAACTCTTTATTTGTTTCAGTCCTACTGATCTGCCAAAAGGACACTTGTGAACAAAGATTACATTCAATCTTCCTCAGAAGGAGGGAAAGGGTACCAAGCTCCCACTTCACCCAGAGCCCTAGACCCTACAGCCCCTCCTCCCCAGCATGGGCCTCTCCACATCAGCATGGACACACAGCAGCCCTTCATTCGTTTGATGGCTGAAGTCAGTCACCATAAAGGGCTCACTCAGCACTCCCGTGGTAGAAGGAACACGTTTGGATTCCGCTCTGCTCCCTATCAGCTTGAGTGTGAACAGGCCTCATAAATGTCCTTCCTCTGTAACAAAAAGTACACTATTGGGTGTGAATTACCATAATCAAACTAGTGATATGGATAAGCACATCCAAATATACTGGTTTTATTTTGATTTCTTTAGCATACTTTTACTAAATAATAGTGTCAATCTGAATCCTATGATCCTATATAACTCATTGCTTCCTATGGCTATGCTGTGATGTTCACCAAGCAATGTAAAGTCAGCACCACACAGACACACATACAATGAGAAACCACAGCACTCAGTCCAGGCTACAGGACACTATATGGACTGCAAAAGAGTCAAAACCACACTGTTGTAGGGAGTTACCTTTCCTGATTGCTGAGTTTGGCATACATGGCTTCCACCAATTCTGGGCTTTTCAGGAAGTGGTCTGTAATAATCAAGAAGCTACAGGGAAAAGGAAGGGAATTTTGGTTACTACAAACAACATAAAATGCCTGTCCTCACCTACTTTATAGACACATCTTACACAAAAGACAAACCTTTCATTTTATTAAACATTTTTAAATACAATCTTTTTTAAATATTTAATTTTTATGTATACGTTGCTTTGCCTGTGTGTATGTACACATGCATATAGTGTGAATGTAGTATATATATGCACTACATGTATGCATAACCACAGAAAACAGAAGAGAGTGACAGATCCTCTGGAACTGGAGTTGCAGACCACAGTGAGTCACTCTGTGGGTCCTGGAGATCGAATCCGGGCCCTCTATAAGAGCAACAAATGCTCTTAACCCCTGAGACATCTCTCCAGTCCCAAGTTTACTGTGATCTTTTATGTTTTAGAGGGTTCATGAATCGGTGGTGGAGGTGTGGTGGTGGTGGTGGTCTTCTTCTTTTTCTTCCTCTTCCTCTTCCTCCTCCTCCTCTCCTTCTCCTTCTTCTTCGCATTAGCAAGGGGGGAATCTTTGAAATACTCTTTTCTCCAATTTTCCATGTAAAAATAACTCAACTTGTTCAATTAGAAAAGCAAGTTTACTTTTGAAAGTAAAAATCTACAGCTTTTCTGTGAGCTTTTTGCTGTGAGTGGGTACATGAAATTTAGTTACAATGTCAGATCTAGACAGGAAACATAACACACTGTTTTATTCAGAAGCTTACTGCTGTAAGATGAGGCAGAAAAACGGACATGTCATATTGTTATTTAAAGATATGCCAACAATGCAGTGATGAATCCTGGCTTGACTTTTCACTCTTGAAGAGTACTCAAGTTACCAAGAAAACATCCACACTGTCAAGCACTATGCTCATCTGGACTAGCGAGGTGACTATGGAAGCCTGAGGCAAAGATTATAAGCATATTTCTTCAAAGTACCTCTGTGGCATCTAAAAGGACTGAACAGCATTAATAGTTCTCGATTGTATACAACAAAAGGTATCGGTAAGATTTAAGAACCAAGAAAAATGATGTTTATAAATACTGTTACAGTAATGAAAGCTGACTATAAAGTAATAAATACACTAACAATTTACTCTCTCATTAACAAATAAAATGCCACACTAAGTGCGATAGTCAAATGGCACACATCAATGACCACCACGCTGCCCTCTATGTAAGCATAAGATCCCACACTGGAGATGGAGCTCAGTGGCTACTACCTACGTAAAGCTCCATGGCCCCACGCCACCGCCTCTGAAAAAAAAAATCTAAACAAGTATTCTATCTCTTCTACAGATTCTTTAAAATTATCAATCACTACTCAAATTTAAATAGTTCTAACAATAATGAATGTCAATAGTATTCATATTAATTTAGGCAGGTTATCAAATGGAGTAAGAGGAATTCATGCATTCCAAACTAGGTTCACAAATAAAATTGGAATCCTAAAGCCTGTTCATATATAATTTAGCTACTTGGAAATCAAAAATTTTCTCATGAGAAAATTTGTTAAAAACACAGCATTCAGTCAAGTATGGTAGTGTGTCCCTACGATCCTACACAAGGGACGCATATGCAGAGAGACTGCCAAGTTCAAGGCTAGCCTAGAAAACACAGCAAGACTATCCTCCCTTCTACCCCAAATCACAATATTACAAGTACTGTACCAGCAACTAGAAATTTTACTTCCAAAATTACTCCTCCAACAGCAGAGAAAGAGCCACCACTACCATATGACCCAGCTATTTCACTCCTGGGCATAGAGCCAGCAAACTCCAATCCCTGCCACAGAGATATTTGTGTGTTTTGTTTTGTTTTGTCTTGTCTGTACCAAAGAACTGGAAATCAACTAGTTGTCCACTGATAAATGGATAATGAATATTAGACACACACACAAACACACACACACAAATACTATTCAACTCTAAAGAAAATATAATAAAAAAATTGCAGGAAAATGGATGGACTTAAAATATATTATACTACTTGAGGTCACACAATCTCAGAAAGGAAGACATTCTCTCTCAGATGCAGAATCTTGCCAATAATACACATGTAAACAAATGTATATGTAGGTACAATAAATACAGAATAAATACTAGGAAATAAAGAAGGAGTGAATGTAGGTGATGGGTATGCGTTACAAAAGTATTTTAAAAAGCTAAGTGTTTTTCTAAGTCTAACTCTGTTATGGATAGTTTGCGTTTGGGGTTGGGGCTAAGTGGGTAAAAATATACCCAAAGGTGATTGTGGAGAATTCAATGTGAAGCTCCACAGCTTAAGAATGGCTGTCCTAAATATAAAGAAAGTCACTGAGATTTATATATTGGGGAGTGGAGTGGGTCTGGTTAATTTTGGTGTGTGATGGTTTTTATTTGCATCATTTTTATACTATGAAAAATTAGAAACAAAAGTAGAGGGAAAAAAAAAAACATTATCCAACTACTCAAGCCAAATGCAATGCCAAAGACTTTCTCGCTACTCCAGTCTACCCAAACAGAAAGATCTGGAGCTATTATTATAGCCTTACATCTTTCCCCTTTTGTGAATGGAAAAACATTGAGACAATGACAAATCTTCATGTAGCTGGTACTCTTTATCAGCCATGTGAATGCCCAAGCAAGAGAAACAGGGTAGAAAAGGGATCTTCAGATTTAACAGTAAAACAGTTTCTGGAAGCCGCTGGACAGTTCCCAGCCGAATGCAGCCTGTGAACTGCACACATTATCAGTTGAGGACTACTTCCCCTCCTGTTCCTGCTAAGGCTCACTGCCTGGTGACCACTGGCAGCCTCTGAGGCACACTGAAGTAGATTTTGTATTTGCCCATTATGAGCTTGGTTCTTTATTCCAAGCTGACAAGATACAGACTCCAGCTACCTATCTAGTACCTACCAAATAAAACAGAACCCCACTACAAGGTGGCTCAAAATAAGCAGACGCTGGGGACTCATCCTTAATGATTGCAAATGCTATGTGTACATATTGAGGGGTGTTTTCCCAGTTTATTAAATGAGTAAGGTTTTCGTGTAACAGTAGCTGTTTACTCGCATATGGTAATTCAAATACAAATGATATTCAAAAGAGTAAATACTTTTAAACTTAGCTAGAACTTCAACATAATAACATTTAAGAGGCTCAAATACCAGAAGGCTACGTGGGCCCTGACCACACTGCCCCTTGTGAGGAATAAATCCACAAAGACACTTATTTTGATAGAAAACATTACTAAAATGTGAAAAACAAAAAATAAAATGTAAACAACAAACTTTTTGATGAGTTTTACAATGAAAAATAGATCAATCTGTTAGGACATAATGAAGTAACTGTAAATATACACACTATGTAATCACAAAACAACTGTACACATAGACTCTACATGATTATGTAATGACCACAGACATAGACACTATGTGTATATACTTAACAGAGCCTGAAAATAAATACAGAAACCTTAAAGAACTACAAGGCCTAGGTGGCACACTTGTAACCTCAGCACCTGAGAGGCTGAGGCAAAAGAGTTATTAGTTCAAGGGCAGCTAGGGACACATGACAAGACCCTCTTTCAAAAGAAAGAAATTGGATTGCTGGAACATTCTAGCAAACCCAGCAGAGCACACTTACCTAAGGGCATTCACAACATTCCCCATGATGGTACAGTGGGCCATAAACAACGTCAATACTTTTCAAAAGAATGAAATCATACATAGGGTGTTCACCCACAGTGGAATAAAAATCATCAAGAAGGAATTTAGGGAATACACAAATACATAGAAATCGAACTAAGCAATCAATGGACTCAATTTGGATGAAATTGAAAGCACAGCACAGCAAGATTCAGACCTCTAAAACAGTTCTTACAAGGAACCTGATGGATGGGAATGTTTAGACCCCACGTCAGTAATCCAACTGCCTTTCCAGCTTAAGAAATAACAAGAAGCCAAAACCCAAATCAAGATGCAGGAATGCTACAGCAAAGGTTACAACAGAAAGGGAACAAGACCTACAAGTGAAACTGCAGGGTCAGGGAGGTGGCTCCGCAGGTAAAGGCTCTTCCTAAAAAAGCCTGACAACCTGAGTCCAACCCCTGGAACCTACATAAAGGTAGGAGAAACCCAATCCACAACAGAAAGACCTACAAATTCATGGAAAGATCTGCCTGTTTTAAAGCTGCAATGATGGTCCTAATATCAACACAGAAATGGAAGAGACCTAAAGCAGCCTCCTCTCCCTAACACACACATAAATTTTGATAAAGAACATAGGCGGCCTCTCATTTTTAGATTTCAACATTTATGTTCATCAAAAGCATGGTATTAAAAATAACACTGGCATTAAACCAACGCTGGAATTAAAAGAGAACTTTGTAAAGACAACCTCTTATGCACTGTACAGAAGCATCACTGGTCAATAAAAAGATGACGGCAGGAAATAGGAGGTGGGAGTTCTGGCAGAGAGAGATGAACTCTGGGATACAGTCAGAAGGGAGATTTGCCCAGACTGAGGAAGACGGATGTGTGAAACTAAGGAGAAGTAACTAGTCATGTGGCACACATAGAATAGAATAAATGATTAATTTAAGTTATGAGCTAGCTGGGGAATGAGCCAAAGCTTATGGCCTAGGCATCTATTCATAAATAATAAAGTATTTGAGTCATTATTTTGACAACTGGGGTGTGGGTGGAAAAGCCTGCAGTTACAAGATTTAAACTGATAAAAGAATTAAAAACAAAACAACACTGACCAGAAGCTCAGACCCGTGGAACAAGAAAACATCAGCATGTGTATCCTCAGAGCACAGGAAAACTGGCTGAGATCTTCAGTTAGTAAAGCACTTGCAGCCCAAATTCAACTGAGTTCAACCCCTAGCAGCCAGGAAAAGATGTGTGGTTGTGTGTACACTTGTAATCCCAGCACTGAAAAGGCAAAATCAAGGTAGATTCCCTGGGCTTGTGGGCCAGCCCACCTATTCTAATTGAGGAGCCCCCATATCCCAATGAGGAACTCTCCAGCAGCAAGGTGACATATCCTGAGAACACCAATCAAGGCTGCTACTGAACGCACACACATTCTGTATAAGAAGACTGTTCCACCATAGTACCTGGACCATCTGCATCCTCCTACGTAGGCCACACATGCCAATGCTTTGAACAGCAGCTCATCTTGAGTCTTGCTGATGCCTTGTGAGGGTTCTAGAATAAGAGAAGCTGGGGCTGGAGAGATGGCTCAGAGGCTAAGAGCACTGGCTGCTCTTCCAAAGGTCCTGAGTTCAATTCCCAGCAACCACATGGTGGCTCATAACCATCTATAATGAGATTTGGTGCCCTCTTCTGGCCTGCAGGCATACACGCAAGCAGAATATTGTATACATAATAAATAAATAAATCTTTACTAAAAAAGATGAGAGGCTCTCTCCTAAGGCAGGCTACTGTGAGACAGATTCGAAAGGGGTATTTTCTAGGGTCCTTTCTGCACAGCTCTCTCACAATATAAAAGCAGCGTGTACCTCTAAGTAACAAACTATCAAAGCTACAAGTGGCTGTTCTATTTCTTTACTAAGCAGAAAAAACAAGCTACCACCTTGACCTGTGTATTTCTGACATTAGTCCTAAAAGACAGGTCAAAGAACATGGGATTAAAAAAATATTCCTGCAGATACTTCTGAAAACTTAACAGAACTTCAAGAAAGACAAACATTCATTGTTTTCTTTCTGGTACAGTGATAGAATTCTAACCAAAAGCAAGTTGGAGCTGGAAGGGTTTTATGCAGCTCACAGGCATAGTCCATCAACAGAGGAAGTCGGCTCATGGCTGGAAATGGAACAGAGACCATGGAGGAACACTGCTTGCTGGCTTGCTTCCCCTAGCTTGCTCAGCTACCTTTTTATACAGCCTAGGCCCACCTGTCTAGGGATAGTTCCACCAACTAGGCCCTTGTCTTCATCAATTAGCAATTAAGAAAACCCCCTAAAGACACAGAGGCATTCCTTAGGTGAGAGTTCCTTTTTCTAAGTGTGTCTGTGTTTGTTGTCAATCAAGCTCACAAAAACAAACCAGTACACTTACAGACTCAAGAACTTGAGAGGATCCCAAAGAGAACAAGTGCCAAGAAATCTATGCCAATATAACATTAACTCCTAAAAACAAAGGAAAAAAAAAAAATCTCAAAAGAAACCAAAGAGAAATCAGACATTCTGTTTGAAGGGATCGTGTGAACAGCATAAATGTCTCATCTATACAATGCCCACAAGAAACACACCAACTTCTGATCTTTAATGAGCCATCTGCTGAGGTCACAGCAGTCTCCAAACAGGCTGCGACATTTGTACTGTGTTCACTCACACACAAACACTGGCCTCCCAAGTTACACCTTAAGGAATCCCCTATACTACTCTCAAGGCCAAGCCCAGGCTTTCCCTCTTCCACAACCTCAAAACAACTATCACACCTCAACTTTTTACTAAAACTTCTACAAAGGGGATGAGATTGTAGCTCAGTGGGAGAGCACCTGTCTACATGAACTCAATTCCTCTGAACCACCCCAAACTAAATAAGTAAGTTGTAGTTGGACTGAGCCAGATGTGGAGGTGATAACCTCAGCTATGAGAGACTGAGGTGGAGGAAGGAACCTCCAAGGTCAGCCTAGAAACACAACAAGCTCTAGCTCCATAAAGTACTAAGGCCTCATAAGGAAAATGATCTGTAAGGATGTCCTCGAGCAGTGAAATTTCTATCAAGATACTCACGGCCATTCTGACTCTGGGTGCTTTTGGTGAGCTTCTATGACATTAATCGCAATATTGAGGTTTTCTTCCAGGTCTTTCATTCTTTCATGATTAAGAGATGTGAACAAAATCATTGAACAGTAGGCAACGATCTTTTTGTCTGGATGATTTAAGCAAGACCTGCCAAACAAAGAAATAAGACTCTTAGTCCAATTATCAACATGATAAGATATGATTGTAACATTAATAATAACAACCCTTAGCAAATTTAATATATATTAGTATTTTGAGGATATAGTAAACATTTATACGCTGTGAAACAAAGCATATCTTTGACTGTAAAAACTGTAAATATAACGGTAAGATACAACAAAACGGGACTGGAGAGATGGTGCAGTGACTAAAAGCACAAATAATTCTTGCAAAATTTCCAAGGTTCCTAGTACCTACCCCTGGAGGGTCACAACTGTCTGTAACTCTGACTCCAGGGAACCCAAAACTCTAAGAGCAATTTTGATCGTAAACACGCCCACACACAGACATGTATGCACACGTTTTTATATACACACACACACACACACAAAATAAATCCAAAAAAAGACAATAAAAAATTGCATGACTTAGGACTCAGAACTGAAGAAAACATAACATTTGAAGAGAGAAAAAAATTAAAATGATGACATATATAAAGCATTAAAGGTGTTTATTCTTGTTAGAAAGAACAAACAGGTTAAAAAAAAAAACTAAACTAAAAGTATCCCCTATCAAAGTCATAAGGGACAGATATTGAAACAGAAGAACTTGGGGTCAAAAGCCTTAACACAATTCCTAAGTCCTATCAGCTATAAGAACTTAGTGAGGTCATTTACTGATTGTCAGTTATGTCATGGCTCATCTCAGACTTTGTTTTTTGTCCCCACTTAAACTTCACAGCTTAGGCATGGTGGTGCACATATTAAAGGCAGTACTCAAGAGGCAGAGGCAGGAGGATCTCTTATGAGTTACAAGGCCTAGCCTGGTCAACATATCAAGTTCAAGGCAGGGCAATCAGAGCTACAATGTGAGACCTTGTCTTTAAAAAAAAAATGGAACAAAAAACAAACAAGCAAACAAAAAAAGTAATGTGAGCCAATGAGATCACTCAGCCAGTAAGGGTGCTTTCACCAAGTCTGATGATCTGAGTTCAACCTCCAGAACCATGTAGAAGCTGAAAGAGAGAGAACTGACTCCTTCAAGTTGTCTCTGGCCTCTACATAACTGGCACAGCACAAACACATACACATAAACACAATAGATAGTACATGTTTAAAAAAACTTTAATTAATGTGTATTTATGTAGCTTGAGTTGCATTCTTTCCCTTCATCTACAATCAATTTTATTAAATGTAAAGATAATAGATATATAACTATAAACACACACTTCAGGCATTTGAGAAATGTACTCTGAGCTAGAACTAAGAGTCCATCCAATAACCGTAACCTAATACAAGCCCAGAAAACAAACACAACCAGAGAGGGCAGCACAGACCTTACAGATCACAGACCTTACAGCACACACAGATCAGAGAGCAGCATTGCCTCACTCTACAGCTTACCCTTTACCATTGAATCTGCAGGTCCCTCACCTGTCCAAACAGGGTCAGCTCCACTTCTCTGCAGGACTTGTAAGAACAGAGATTACATGCCCAACTCAAGGCACTTCAGTAACAGCTGTTGTTCTGCTGCCCACACTGGTACAGTCTCAGCTAAGCTTGGCCTCCATGACCAATACACAGTGTCTACTGCCTATCCACTTCTGTCAACAACTTACATTGGTTTTTAAAAAGTAATACATAACATGAACCAATTCAACATTCAATATAAATAATCAGACAGGTTACAGACTTCTGTCAGTGGCCATCAGGCTGGCCAACCACATCTACATTAATAAAAAAGCCTAGTACCCACCACCTAGCACTGGCAAAGGGACTGAATTACCCTCTTCTCACAGCAACAGACAGATGCCACATTTCTCAGAACGAACAACAGAATAGCTATGCCCACTTCTCACTGTAATATGCATGTCTGTTATCCGGGTTGTACAGTTCTCCATTATCTGCCAAGAATAGCGCTGGGCCATGCATGCATCAGTAAAAAATAAAGCATGTTTTAATATTTATGGGGGGTTTTCCTTATAAATTTCAGGGTCCTTACTTGAAGATACTGTTTTCCCCCATGACTTTTATTTCTTAAAAATAAGCCCGCATGTTCCCAAGGGTCACAAATCTTTGTACGATCTCAGTGAACATCAGATATGCATATCATGGAACCACTGTACAAACCAAGATACTGGCAAGATCCAGGGGTATCCTTCATACCTTCTCCTAGCTAATACCTACCTACTAATACCCACAAAGACTACATACTGTCCTCAATTCTATAACTACAGTCTTGTTTTTCCTGCTTTCAAACTTCATATAAATGGAATTATAACCACAATATTTTTAGGAGACAAAAAAAAAAAATCTTAACATTAGACTCACATGAAGAGTTCTGGGAAGGCATGGACCCAAACGATGGACTGAGAATCTTCATTCCGTGAGGCAATGTTGCCTAAAAACTGCAGGCCACAACGAAAAGCTAGGAATATAAAAAAAATTAAAACTGAAGATAACAGATTCAACACAGTGAATAAATACATCTTAGTAAGAAATATCTCCCATTTAAATTAAACAGGGGAGGAGAATAAGAGGAGAGGAGATGGAGGGAAAGAGGGACTGAGGAAGAAGAGGGGGGGAAAAAGGAAGGAGGAAAGAAAGAAATAGGAAAGGGGAAGAGAAACTGATTGATTGATTGATTATCCAAGAGTTACACTCCATAATGAAATTCCAAGCATGATATGAATATGCCTCATCAAAACACTAAATAAAATTAACTTCTGAAAGATTATAAACTCAAATATAATTACATGAAATATCATTGGAATACATGCGCCAATTAAAAGACGACTACTAGTTAGGCATGTCTGCACATGTTTTGTAATCAAGGCACTCCAGATGCTGAGACAGGAGGATTGTGCTAACAAAAGTCATGCCGAAACCAGTCCAATAAAACCTGTCACAAAACAAAACACACCTATTCTTAAGAGTGAATTGTTAAGTCAGATACAGTGGCACAGGCCTGTAATCCCAGCATTCAGGAGGCGGAAGCAGGCAGATCTCTGTGAGTTCTAGGCCAGCCTGGTCTACAGGCAGGACAGCCAAGACTACACAGAGAAACCCTGTCTCGGGAGGAGGGTCAAAGGGCAAGAATGAATTGTTAAAATGCTACAAGTTGTTTAAAACAAACATACCTAAAACATAAGGTTATAGAAATATCACTCAAAAAAAAGAAAGGAGAAATAGGCCACTTAAAATTACATATAATAAGTATTAATGCAAAAATATTGCTGGAAATATGTTAAATAATCATTACAGACTAACTTATTAAAAAGATGTAGAATTTTTCATTGGAATTCATCTAGTAATATACTCTCAAATATAAAGAAAAACTGACTGTAGTGAGAACTATTGATAATAAGTTGGATAGTTTTAAGATATCGTTTATCAACAAATTCTAGAAGAAGCAGGTGAAAAAAAAAACCAATATACCTCAAAGATCTGAGTAAGATTTAAAATGGAAAAAAAACAAAAAACAAAAGAAAACTAATTAACATTTAGAATATAAAATAGCAAACTAATGGCCAAAAGTTCAGAAAAGCGATAGCACCAAATGCCGATACAGGACCTTGGAAAACAGTTTGCCATCTTCTTACACACAAAACACAAAAAGTCAAGACATCAAAACATAGATGAAAGTGAGGTGTATACAACTAAGGCAGGAACTGCAAACTACCAAGTGTCTCCTCCATTCCGGGCTGCTTTGGCCTAAAACTAGGTATAAACAAAAAGTCTGCAGCGCACATTAGAAGTAATGGCCAGGCACAGTGACAAATATTCCTTTTGAAAAATAAGTCTAAGTATTTGCGATCCCATTTATAATTAACAGAGTACAAAAATAACCACTGCCAGAAAGACAAAAGATCAAGGGCTGAAAACAAACAAATCAAATGACCATATCCCACAATACCGGTGAAATGCTAATGTAGACTACTTTAAATGTGTAAATTGTCTGCATTATTGAGAAAGCTTACTTATTTACTTACAAGGTGTTGGTTTTGTTTTGTTTTGTTTTGTTTTTTTAATAATAAAGCTTACAGATTTTTGAAAAGGGGTTACAAGAGTTGCTTCACCAAAGTCGGTGTTTTTGTAAAAATCTGTATTTGTACATGATGCAGGAGGCAATCAAGCATAAGGACACTGGGCTAAGGGACACAGTGACACACTTGCCTAACTGTAGAAGGCCCTGAGCTCAGGCCTCCATCTGCAGTAGGATGGGGAGGATGACATGGAAATGGGACAAGGATGCCGTTTATAAAAGGGCTGGTGAGAGGGCTCAGCAGTTGTGAGCACCCACACGGCAGCTCACAGCCCTCTGTAACTCTAGTTCCAGGGGCTTGGGCATCCTCTTGCAACCTCCACATGGTACTGTGATGGAAGTTTTGGTTTCTTTGTAAACTCAGTTATGTAAATATGTTTTTGTTTTAATCTCACATGTGGGATTTTAGTTTGGGTTTTAGTTTGTCCACAGCTGGTAACTGTCTCATGCGAGGCATAGTCTTTGCCACCTGGAGCTAGTTGACCATTCATGTGTCATTCCACAAACTGGAGGACACACAGACTAGTTGGAAACTTAATGAAACCATTCCAAAACTTATATGAAGATACACAGGGCCGTTAATAGCTGTGACACTGTTGGGGGGGGGGGGGGGGGAAGACAGAATTAGTGCTCACAGACTACCAGCTACTTCAGTTAACTGTAGGTACAACAGAGTCGAACCAAGATGGGGATAAACAGAAGCAGAGTAGAACAGACTTGACTGGAACCTAAACTGACAAATAGTTAATGACAGAAGGATCAGCAGCAAATTATTAAATATACATGGTCTATATAAGAGTGGGCAGTGGGGTGCCTGGGTATCAGAATAAAAAAAAACTGACAATGTTGTACTTCCTCACACAAACAGAAAATCCCATTCCAATTACTGACCTGAACATGAAGCACCAAAATCAAAAAATTTTAAAACCCTAGAGAGCTTTTAATTTTTTTTTTTTAAAGCCTACAGCACCCAGTATTCCCAGGCGGTTTCCCATCCAAGTACTAACCAGGCCCGACCCTGCTTAGCTTCCAAGATCAGACGAGATCGGGCACATTCAGGGTGGTATGGCCGGAGACTAAATTTTTTTTTTTTAAGATTTATTTATTATTATGTATACATTGCTCTGCCCGCATGCCAGAAGAGAGCATCATATCACATTATAGATGGTTGTGAGCCACCATGCAGTTGCTGGGAATTGAACTCAGGACCTATGGAAGAACAATCAGTGCTCTTACCCTCTGAGCCATCTCTCCAGCCCTGAGCTTTTAAATATTAATAAACGATAAACCTAGTAACACTTTTTCTCAGATGATACCATGAGATAAAAACAGAAATGCTGCCACAGAATAAAAAGATATATAAAATACACAACCACCTTTAGACTTACAGCATATTCAAAGAGCTCTTATAAACCACTGCATTTCTTTCTTTTCAAGGCAGGGTCTCACTATGTAGATCTGGTCGTCCTGGAACTCACTAAGTAGACCAGGCTGGACTCAAACTCACAGAGATCTGCCTGCCTCTGCATCCCAAGTGCTGAGTTTAAAGCCTGGCTATAGGCCATTTTTAAAACAGATAAGCCAACACAAAAATAGATGGAAAAAAAAGTTTTGTGAAAAGAAAATGTGTAAGATCCAAAATGGATAGGCAGGGATGAAAAAGTGCTGGATATTGTAAGAAAACCAGGCGAAGATACTCTACACCCACTGGACTGGCACAAAGTGCACAGCTAGAAAACAACAGCAGATGGTGAGGGTACAGTAGCCAAAGGCTCTAGAGTCTTGAGCTATTAACAACAGAACACTGTTATAACAGACTTGAGTGGGTACCAGGTCTTGATTTTTGCCTCCCAGCTCCAGACAAAACTTCAGTGTCTGCTCTGTAAAAATAAGGGGGGACTCGCAAGACATTTCTGCTGCCAGCACAGTCACCACAATTTACTCCTCTTAGAGGACACCATCCTCTGCTCTGCTCTAGGCAACTGTTTTTCCAGGCTCGGCTCCCACAAAGCATGGCATCAGCAGTGCTAGCAGCCAGAACCCCAAAACTAAAGACATTAATATAATTTAAAGAGACAGAACATAAAACCCATGTTTATACCAACAGACACAAATACTGAAAAAAAGAAAAAAATTAAAAGTCAAGTGCTTCTCACAGCCTGTACATAGAATTATATTATTTTCTTCTGTCTACTTCTGAGTCCTTAAAAATTAGTCTATAATAAATGCCTATTGAATGGTTATAATATAAAAGTACCAATCTTTTCCAGATAAGCGATGATTTTAAAAGATACTAATAGTTCTATAAATACTTCCTTAGCAAGCTTCATGGCGAAGTCCCCTGGCAGCAGGGGTGGGCTCTATCATCCCTACCCACAGCACCTCTCAGCACCTGCCAAGAGTGTAGCCTCTCCAAGGATCTCAGCCTGGAGATGAGTTAGGGAGGCTGACCTCAACCCTGGGGTTAGAGACCACATGTATCCAACAACTCCTGCCTCAGCGTCCTCCTTACTTCTTCCTAGTCAATGCCATTAACTTAAACCACAATGACACCAACTCTTTCCATTGAATCTTACTACCCAGCTGGGGATGGCGGTGTAGGCCTGCAACCCCTGCACACAGCAGTGGAGGCCAGGGACTAGCAAGATCAGCTTCAGTTCAGGCTGCACAGAAAAACCTAGTTCATGCACAGACGCACAAAACCCATTTCTATCCAAATTATGCAGTGGCTGCTGTCTCCTCTTGTACCCTTACTAGTGGAATGAGTGGATGGAAGGGACAAAGAAAGGAAGAGAACCAGTAGGGCGGAACAAGACAGGTGGCATCAGAGAGCAGTAGACAGAAAGCAAGCCAGTGATTTTAAGCAGGAAAATGTACTATAAGGAATTAAAGAGAAGCAACATTGAGGCAGCATACACGGCACACCCCACAACTAGAGAAGCACAGGGAAGAGGATGGGGTGTCAGAACCCAGGAGCCCAACAGCTTCCTGTAAAACTGTAGCCAAGGCACAAACATACATGATTATTCTTTTGTTTTGTTTTTTAAGACAGGTTTTCTCTGTGTAGAATTGCCTGTTCTAGACTCACTTTGTAGACCAGGCTGACCTTGAACTCTCAATGATCCTTCTGCCTCTGCTTCCTGAGTGTTGGGTTAGCCACACCTGGCTAAACATGCCTTTTTTTTTTTTTTTTTTTTTTTTTTTTTTTTTTTTTTTTTTTTTTTGGTTTTGGTTTTGGTTTTTTGTTTTTGTTTTTTTCCAGACAGAGTTTCTCTGTGTAGCCTTGGCAATCCTGGACTTGCTTTGTAGACCAGGCTGGCCTCAAACTCACAGCAATCCACCTGCCTCTGCCTCCCTGAGTGCTGGGATTAAAGGCGTGCACCACCACGCCCGGCTCTAAACATGCCATTCTTAAAGGTATGCAAACAAAATGATGCACCAAGAACCCCAAAACTAACATTCAAGTGTTTCACACAGCCTGCTCATAAAATTGTATTTTCTGTCTACTTTTCTGAGTTTTTAAAATATTAGTCCAAGGCTGGGTGTGGTGGTACAAGCCTTTAATCACAGCATTTGGGAGACAGAGGCAGGTGGATTGCTGTGAGTTCGAGGCCAACCTGGTCTACAAAGTGAGTCTAGGACAGCCAAGGCTACACAGAGAAACCCTGTCTCAAAAAAACCAACAACAACCAAAACAACAAAAAAAAAGTCTATTATAAATGCTTATTGAATGGTTATAATATAAAACTACCAACCTTTTTCAAGATAAGCCATAATTTTAAAAGATACTAGCAATTCTACTAAGTATTCAGAATTCAGAATAATTCTACTAAATCTTCAGAATACTAACACTCAAATTTAACATGTGAAAGACTCTGGCCTGACAGCCAAGTGGCCCAACAGTTCCTCAGGGAAGGAAAAAAAAAAAAAAAAGCAAAAACCTCTGAAAATCCAAAATATAATTCTGGGAAAGCAAAGACTTAGAGATGGGCTAGGCACAAGCAAGAAGGCTGCAGGCAAGTAAAATAACAGCTTACTTTAGCAAACAGCTTATCAACTGATCTTTATGTAAACACTAAGAATACTGCAAAGCTCCTTAAAAATGCCAGCATTATTTTTACAGATTAGGAAAGAATATATGCCAAAAACAACATCAATAGCTCAATTAAAATAACTCATACTTGTGTTTACATAAAATTTGATGACCATAATATATTTGTCAGACCACTGCAATT
Organism: Acomys russatus; assembly: GCF_903995435.1. Classification (NCBI taxonomy): domain Eukaryota; kingdom Metazoa; phylum Chordata; class Mammalia; order Rodentia; family Muridae; genus Acomys; species Acomys russatus. The sequence goes on along the minus strand of NC_067153.1, from coordinate 47,817,216 downwards.
ATTGCCTGAAAATAATACTCTAAATATTATTTTGACAATATAATTACAGTTCTTACCTCAGAAGCAGTAACAAAAACTGGCACAGTTGCCCTGACAACAATGTCCCTGAATTAAGGTTCTAGAGACAGCATTAACGGACAGTGAGATCAAAATACTTTCATGGTCTATGCACTGGGTTTGAACTAGGGTACTATGAAAATAACTTCTAGGTTTCTTATTAAATGCAAATGTCACTGCTGAATTCCAAAGAAAAGCTATCAGCCCCTTCCTAGAAGGTAGTGAGAAACACAGCTAACTTTCCTTTTCCTCCTTGCTTTCTTCCAATTCTGCCATCAAATACAGGTCAACTACTTAAGACACTGCTGAAATTTCTTAAAGAAAACGCTTATATTTCACAGACTAGAAGACCACATATTGTCAAGATGGCCGCTCTTTCCAAACTCATCTGCAGAGTTAACATTATCCCGAGGATGTACAGTACAGAAGGAACTTCTATAAGTCAATAATACAACACAACCATGATAAATAAAAAGGAACTGAACAAAGGATTCAAACGAATATTTCCCCAAAATTTTATAAATGCCCAATATACACATGAGAAAATGCTCACCATTATTAGTCATTTGGGAAATGTAGATAAAACTCAATACTTCACACCCCCTGAATAACTAAAACCCAAAAGAGGAAAGTGTTATGTAAAGGAATTGGAGCACACATTGTTGAGTGAATGTAAATGGCCCCACTGTGCTGGAAAACAGTTTAGTGGCTCCTCAAAACAAGGGAGATAGAAAGAAGGCTCAGCCAAGGATTGGCAGCAGAGTCAGTTCCCAGGGCCATGTCAGGGAGCAGGGAAGGGACAGAAACTGCTCTCCTTACACTTTTGAGTGTAAAAGAATATTTTTAGTTGTGTACAGGTTTTGGTTCTGTTCTAAATATCATTCAACTGTTCACTTTAAAATGGATGCATTTATGCTAAGTGAATGGGCTGGGAGACATAACTAAGTGATAAAATGCTTGTCTAGCATGGCCAAGGCACTAAATTTACCCCACACAACCAGGAAAAAAAATCAATTAGTTAAACGGATAGCATTGACACTATCTAAATTATAACCAACTCTTAATGTATCCTTTATAAAACAAGCGCAAGGCTAGGAATATAGCTGAGTGGTAGAGGTTTTCCTACCATACTAAAACCCAAGGTTCAATTCCCAATGCCACCAAAAATTTTTTAAAGAGGAGGAGGAAGAGGAAAGAAAGGAAAAAAAAAAAAAAGAGAGAGAGAGAGAGAGAGAGACTTACAGGGATCTGTTCTGACATCAGTCAACGTATTTCTTTACCACATAACTATGTTATAAAAGCATTTTTAAGTATCTTCCCCTTTCTATTTTTTAAAAGGTTATATCCATCTCAATGAAGAAAGGATGAAACAATCAATTATCATATATTGCAAAAACAAAATAAATCTTGCACAGGAGATTTGGAATAGCACAAGAAAGATAGAGGGGAATGTAGAACCAAGGGAAGAAATTTTGTCACGGGAAGAAGGAGAATGTGCTACCTGATGATAAAGTCGCTGGAGGGCAGGGGAGCCATGTGCTGCTGAGAACAAAGGAGATAAACTCAGGAGAAAAACCTTCCATGTGAGGGGAGCGGTGGGGGATGGTGCCCAAGGTTTAACAGCTCCACACGCGCAGCATTTGCCAGCACTGCTGCCGTGATTATTTAGGAAAACACCATCAGAAGAAAACCCTGCTTCTGCTGGCAGCCGACACTCTATGGCTGTCTTCTGGCAATTACAAGATGGAGTGCACCTGAACAGCGGCTGAATCACAGAGACTCCACAAACACAGATTTTTCCATGCAGCACAATGAAAACTGTCACATTATCATTGGTTTTTAACTTGTTATAAAGTAGAGTTATGGCCTGGAGAGATGGCTCAGGGGTTAAGAGCACTGGCTCCTCTTCCAAAGGTCCTGAGTTCAATTCCCAGCAACCACATGGTGGCTCACAGACATCTGTAATGAGAGCTGGGTCCCTCTTCTGGTGTGCAGGTGTACATGCAGGCAGAACATTGTATACATAATAAATAAATCATTTTTTAAAAATAAAATAAAGCAGAGTTACAAAAATACCTTTAATACTTAATATCTTTAAAATATTACAACTAAAGTCTACATCCTACTAACCTTAAAAAACTGCCACTCAGAAAAGTTTAGAGCAAAGATGTTGTTTATAAAATCCTAGATGATATAGTTAACTTTAAGAAACCACCACTTTCTGTCGCACCAGGTAACTGACTTACTGAATAGAGTTAAAAGATGATTTCTAAATCAAATATAAGACCCCAAAACTGAAGTAAAATGAATCTGAAATGAAAACACTAAGAAATCACAAAAAGAGTGAAAATTAAATGACCTCAGGCAGTGCGGACAGCACACTAACACACTGACTTAGTCTGTGTCACCCCTAGATTCCTTTTGGTGTTTGTTAGAAGAGAGCCTTGCCTCTAGCTCTTACCTATCCCCCAAGCACAGGGTGTAAGGTAGCATCAATAAAAGCACCCCTCGCTGAGCATGGTGGCGCATGCCTTTAATCTCAGCACTTGGGAGGCAGAGGGAGGCAGATTGATATGAGTTCAAGGCCAGCCTGGTCTACAAAGTGACCAGGCTACACAGAGAAACCCTGTCTCAAAATACCAAAAAAAAAAAAAAAAAAAGCAAAGAAAAGTATCTTTTATGCTCTATAAGAACAGGGGTTAGGAAATATTTACAAACTAAACCTGTTCTTTATTATAACAATTACTTTAATCTAATAAACATGAATACTTACATTAAGATTGTATCAAATAATTTATATTTACCCATAATATCTCAATTCCTCAGACAAGAAGATCATATATAAAAACTCTTATTATTTACTGCAATGTGTTAAGATAATCTTTGTAAAAAGGAGAAGCATTAATGCTACTAATACAAAAGCTAAATGCTTTCAAAATCGTCTAAGAACCCTCCAGCTTTTCTAGCTAAGAAGCTGAGTGCTGCTCTTAATCCCACATCAACAACAAGAGCAAACTTCCTTTTCTGTCACACAAGGTACCTGATTTTTTTTGTCTGTTTTTGGATTTTGGTTGTTTTTCTAGACAGGGCTTCTCTGTGTAGCCTTGGCTGTCCTGCACTTTGTAGAGCAGTATGGCCTCAAACTCGCAGAGATCTGCCTGCCTCTGTGCTGGAATTAAAGGTATGTGTCACCACGCCCAGTACCTGACTGACTTAATAGTTTTAACATCTGGCTGTCCTCACTGGAATGTGAACTCCTTGGGGGCAGAGACTGTTGCCCAGTCTTTAGCTGTGTCCTTTTCTCAAGAAGACACCACACATCTTCACTGTACCTTAATTACCTCTTTTAAAATATTATCTCCAAATATAGTCACTTTCTGGGTACTGGAGGTTAGGATTCTGCTATGGTCTGAATGTTTGTGTCCTGCTGATAGCAATTCTCCAAAGTGTTGGCAGCAAGCAGTAAGGGCTTTGAGGGGAAACTGCATCTAGTAGTTAGTGCCCTTAGAAGAGATCTTTGCCTCCTCTGGCCTTCTACGAAAGACACAGCAGGAAGGCACCTTCATTGAGCCGGAGAGCAAGCTCCTACCACATAATAACTTCCACCCTCTCATGTGATGAATGTCTGCTTTCATTAATTACTTACACTAAGTATTTTGCTACAGCAGCCCAGACTAAGAGAAGCCTCAGCAGAAGAAACTGGGAAGAAACAAGCCAGCATACACAGGATGAGAAAGAAATCACAGCAAGTTCTCCTCACAGTAACTCTTTATCATTTCTTGAAATATAAAACATGTGTTTCAGAGAATGATTGGACACTCAGAGCATTCGTTTTAAACAGTTTTCAAGGTAATAACCCATTACTTATACTGCACATTACCTGTCAACAAAGAGTCTTGTTCCACTCGAAGTTCACGAAAGAGAAGAACCAAATCAACAGCAACGCCAATTGTATCCAGGTTCCTGTATTAAATTTTAAGACAGAGTTAAACTAAATACATGCTCTTCCCTAATACTGAATTTCAAGTGCTGATTGCTACAGTGAACAGAATAACCGCTTCCAGAGACGTGCATATTCTGACTACCAAAATCTATAACTATTACCTTATCTGGTAAAGAGAACTTTTCAGACAAGCTCAAATCCATAATCTTGCGATGGAAGGATTGTCCTGAGTTCTGTGGCACTCCAATGCACCACAGGCTCCTTGCAGAAGGAACACAAGAAAGTTGGAAGCAAGAGAAAGGAGGCTGTGTGTCAAGAAACATGGAAGGACTGAAAGCTGGCAAGGCAAAGAAACGGATTCTGTCCCAGAGCCTCCAGAAGGAAGCACCATCTATGCCAATCCCTCAAGGGCTGCCAAACTCCAAAGTTGTAAGATAATAAATGTGTGCTGTTTAAGGTTTTGGTAATATGTCACTGCAACAAAAAGTAAAGGGTCACAATTCTGATTAATGGGCTGCTGCTATAACAAGTACCTGAAAAAGGCTTTGGTCAGTGGGCAGAGGCTAGAAGAACCCTAAGGAGCATGACAGAAAAAAATCATAGTGTCTAAGGCAGACTGCTGGTAGAAGCACACACATGAAGGCGCAGCTGGCATCATCTGGAAGGAAATGAGAACATGCTATTAGGGACTGCAGGAATGGTGATCTTTGCTGTGCAGGGCCAAGAGTCCTTGGACAGCATCCTACAGCTGTGCAGAGGAGCGAGAAAAGAAATGCCGAAAACTGCCATGTACTGTGATCTTCTGCCTACTGTATTTGAGAAAAGATACTTGTTTTCTAGTTTTACAGGTCCCAGAGAAAGTGGAACTTTGTCCCAAGACGGCTCACCATCCAGAGTTTCATACAACTTAGGTAATTCAGAGGATTAGATGGGGGACTTCTAGCTAATGAGACTTAGAGGGCATTCTGAACATGAGCTGATGTTATATTGGGTTTAGAATGTGAAGCCCTTGGGATAGCACAAGAATGTAATTTGAATCTGATAGATATGAATGTTTAAGAGTGATGAGTGAGGCAGAGGGCGGTGGCACAGGCCTTTAATCCAAGCGCTTGGGAGGCAGAAACAGGCAGATCTCTGTGAGTTTGAGGCCAGCCTGGTCTACAAAGTGAGTCTAGGACAGCCAGGATAGCCAAGGCTGTTATATAGAGAAATTATGTGTTGAAAGACTGATGGGTGAACTAGGATAGGCAAAAACAAACAAACAAAAAGCCCTAAATTCTTTATCTGTCTGTTTGGTTTTGTTCAGTTTTTTAAGTTACCTTACATGAGCAAGACACAGCAATAGATGTGACTGCAGTTGGTCTTTGTCCTGAGCACCTAGCAGAGTCCCTGACACCCTTCTCTGTTCCTGAATCCTTTCTGATCACATCTGAGTTCCTGCTATAAAGTAGCTTAGGCTCAGCTTCAGAATGGTGTCCGGCTGCCACGGGACCCAACCTGTAAACTTTCAGCCTCAGAGAGGGAAGGGAGGTGAAAACCATTCCTGACAACCACAACCAACGGCTTAATAACCATGTCCGTATACTGACAACCCCTTGAAAAACTAGCACTGCAGTACGGGGAGCCTGCAGGTTGGTAAACACATCAAAGTGACAGGAGGATGGCATATCTCAGAGGCCATGAAAACACCACCCCTCCCCATGCCATGTCCTCTGCATAGCCACCTACCTGGATGATCCCAGCCTACCTCCTTTAAAGTGAACCAGAAACCTACTTTTTTGAATTCTGTGAATTAATAAGACTGAGGGAACCCTATCATGGAACCCTCAACTCCTATTCAGCCATACAGAAGTTGGGTTTGCCTGGGTGTCTAATTTCTAGACAGTATCCCAAGGAGCAACTCCTAGGCCACAAGGAGCAACTCCTAGGCCACAAAGAAGTGGGCCCCCAAAGTGGGAGTGCTACTGGCAATGACTCAACCCCCACCTGAGTTTGGTTTTACTAGAAAACAAAAACCAAAGGTGTTTCTCAGAAGCCTTTAACAGCTAGCTGTACCCCAATACTTCTTACCAATCCAACACCACCTCCTCTATCTGGGCTGCTCCTCCATGTCCCCTTATATAACTCAGAGCTTTTATAGCTGGCTGTGTTCTCTACCATCTCAGGCAGCCAGGAAGACGTCTTTTTATTAAAACTGTTCTTTCTCTCCACTAAGAATGGCTGTGTTCAATGGTTTCTTACTGTTCCTACTTATTTTTGGTGCCAAAGCTGGGGGGAGAGGAGAGAGGGACTATGCTCAGTAGTTTCTTGCTGTGCCTACTTATAGCAACAGCCATCTAGAAGTGAGCCTTTTAAGTTATGACTAATTCCCATAGACAGTCTCAGAACAGATGTGAATAATTAAACATCAAGTTAGTATCAGAGATTCAGAATTGGTGTCAGCAAATACATGAAACTATTTAGATGTAGTTAAATTAATGACCAATTCTGAGGTGGGAAGATCATCCTAGGCAATCTATTACAGGTCTTCATGAGACAGAAGTCAAAGTCAGAAAGAGAATCTGTTAGTTACTACACTGTAGGCTTTGACCTTTTCCAAACCTACTTTATTGGGGTTCTTGAATGCTTACACCTCCCCCTTCCTACCCATCTACCCTAGATGGGAGAGAAAAGAGGCTAATGGGAACAGGAGAAGTAGACCTTTTCGGACTCAGTTCCTGGAAGCGATTCCCTTGGCGTGGTCGGCAAGATTTTAGCAGACTAGCAATTCAATCAATGTTGAGGCAGGGACCTGGAACAGCAACCAGAACCCCAAGCCCGGAAGTGTTCTCTGGAACAGTCTCTACAGCCAAACAATACCAAGACCCAAAAAGCCTCACCTCCTGTTTTGGGCTCACATATATATCTCCTCTCAGAGTCTGTACTAAGATGTGTTTCATCTAGCAAACCCCCCCCCCCACAAGGTGGTTTGTATTCTGTGGATAAATATTACCTGTTCTCTTACAAGTACATTCCTCATCCCACACTTGGGATCAAAACAAAAACATGTGTTCATCCACTACACTGCAGTTACCTTGATGATGAAGGAAGGCATTGTGAACCAAGGAAAGCAGCTGACAGAAGCAAGGTGAGACAAAGAATTCCCCCTCCCAATCAGAACCTCAACCAGAGCCGTAAAGATACAACTGCTGTTCTCAGTCCTCTATGTGTGCTAATGTGTGACAGCAACAGAAAACTAATACAACCCCAGCTTAGTCTCTTCTCAAGGTGAATCAGAATTAAGACCAAATTACTAAAGAGAAGACCCTGATTTGTCTGGATCAAATTTCAGAACCAGATGTTAAGCCTATTTTATAGTCAACATAATGTGGCAAAGGTGCTGTCTGCCTGGGGCCCCAGGCTACCACACCAGGCTTCTACTCATTTCTACATTGGCAATTGCTCCCAGGATAACAGGACACTGTGCTTTGTTACAAGGGGAGCTGAAAGGGAGGAATCAAAATACAATTTCATGATATCAATTTTACTTGATGAAATTCAAATTTCAGGGTTTAAAAATGTAATGCAAAAATGTCCATGTTTTTCACATACTGTTTGGTTGATGGCACACTACAATGGAGGAGTCGAGAAATTTGATAGAGACCCCAAAGCTTAACTATGAGCTGGCCCTATACAGGAACAGTACAGTGAGCCCAGCAGCAGTGGTTATAGTTATAAGCAAAGCGAAAACCTTGAACAGTTGCCGGACGTGGTGGCCCACGCCATTAATCCCAGCACTCAGGAGGCAGAGGCAGGTGGATCTCTGTGAGTTCAAGGCCAGCCTGGTCTACAAAGCAAGTCTAGGACAGCCAAGACTACACACAGAAACCCTGTCTCAAAAAACAAAAACAAAACAAAACAAAAAAATCAAACCCTTCAAGAGTTTTCTTGGGTACTTCCTGAAATGTTACATGACTCGGGTCTCAGATTCTTGGCTTTGCTGTATTACATCTGTGTCATATGGAGGAGATCTGGGTCTTAACGGGCATCATGTCTCCTGAACTCTGAGTAACAAAGGAAGACACACACACACACACACACACACACACACACACACACACACACACACACACACACACACACGGGTGTTTTGATCTGAATTCTGACTAGCCTAGAAATATTGGCTTTAATTAAACTGTCTCCAAAGTTCCCACTGGAATCGTTGCTATATTTCTAATTAAAAGTGTTTTTCCGGGAACTAATGCCTCAAATGATTGAAATTTACCTTTGGCAATCAACAATAAATAATAATACAATACTAGAAACCAAACCAAAAGATAGAAAATTTGGTGCCCTTACCTTTTTTATTTTCATGTGTGTGGACAAAAGCTGCACACAGTAAGAATTAATCATAGCTACATGCACTGCTCTTGCTTAGATGGCCATGCCATATGGCTGAATACTTCACTTCCCATAGTATTTATTTTTATAATGTTGCAATTTTTATAGTAGCCATGTATTGCTCAGAAGATCAAACAAAAACATCTGAAGGCAGGTGACAGCATTCCCAGCAGAGGCAGAAGCACTGCACACTTGCTGTCCCAATGATGCCACAGCTGAAGAATCTCACTCACCCACCAGTCACTACCCTATTACCATGTGAAAAGGGGAAAGAGACATTCAGTGCCCGTGTCCAAGGATAGGTGACTGACTACAGAGAGTGGCACGATCACAGACAACAGAATCGTTGTGGGCTCAGCAATGGCAATGACAGGCTTTTCAGCATAGAGTACTGCTAGCTCCCTATGTATGGTGAATGACTTCAGAACAAGTTGTTCCAAACCAGTTTCTTTCTTGAACTACTGAAGGAAACCGTGGCACACTATCCCTCAGTTTATCCCAAGGATTAAAACAAGATACTGCAAGCAAAGCACCTAGGCCCAATCCTAGCTTCTTTCCTTCCTGCTGAGGACAGCCCAGCAAAGATGCTCGCCTGCAGGCTCTGTCCCCATCCCTCCCACCGGGGAAAGTACAAAAGAAACTGGCATTCTGGCCCATGTTTCCAGAACACGCCAATATGCTTTAAATGCTGATACTGGAGCTGGAGAATGGCTCAGCAGGGCAGAGCTCTTGCTGCTCTTTTAGAGGATGCAAGTTCAGTTCTCCACACCCACCACCTCTAGCTGCAGAGGATCCCACAGCCCCATCTGAATTCCAAGAGCATCCCATAATATACATGTGGCAAACACATGGACACATAAAAATAAATCCTTAAAAAAGTTTTTTAAAATGAATTGGCAGGAAAAGAAGCATAATAATAACTATTAATAGGAAGACTTCTATCCATTTTCTAAAAAGAGATGGCAGGTATGTTTTAGCATTGATGTTAAACAACTCAGTTTTGTTTTTTTTCCTTTCCTTTCATCTTAAAAATCTCATTAATCATATTAAAGCCTCAGGTGTAAGACTGTCTAAGTAGCCAAGAGAATCAAATGTCTTCTGGACCAGCTCAATTTCACCCATCACATCAGTGATGGAGAGGCCTTGAGGCCCTTTCTACATGTGAACCCAAGGAAGAAGGGTGAGCATCCTGCTTGTGGCATCTGATTTCACTAAGCAAAAATATTCTTTAAAGTTTTTTTTTTTTTTAAATGAGAAGTTGGTTTCATAAAAGCAAGAAGAAAAGCCAGGCATGGGGGTGCACACCTTTAATCCTAGCACTCAGGAGGCAGAAGCAGTTGGACCTCTGCATTCAAGGCCAGCCTGGTCTACAGAGTGAGTTCCAGGACCACCAGGGCTACACAAAGAAACCCTGTCTGGGGTGAGGGTAAGAGGTAGGCCAGAGGAAAACAGCTCAGCTCTAGCTGTGAGAGCTGTACAAGGGCATCATCTGCATGGCCTTTAACACCTCTCAAAACCAGGCACAGCTTAAGACAGACAGAAAGTGCTTGGAAGTTTAGTCTTATGATAGATAAAATTTACATTTGCTCAATGTAAATACAGGGTAACTAAAACATCTGTAATTAAAAGGAGGTCAAGAACTACATGTGAACTTGAACAGGCAGAACCTAGAAATATGGAACCAATGTCAAATTCAAATCACTGTTCTATGAAGAATAAAGTATCTCAAAACACGTTACAAATACAAACAGGAAAGCAAAATAATCTCTCTTGTTAACAAGAGACTACAAGAAATAGTAGATGCTTCCCATCTGGAGGTAAAGGGCAGTTCTGTAAAAACACTGTGCAATACTATAAAGCTAAAACATTAACCAGCACATAAGAAACACTCAGAAGAATGTGTGTTCTACCTGATGGAATTCTGGTTCACAGAGCACTCTATGCAAGCATTCCGAAGACACCTGAAGCATTCAGTGATTAGCTGGAGACTGGAGGCCAGGTGCTCCACCTGGGAGGGGTCCCTGCAGGCCAGCTCGACAGCATGAGTAGATTTCTTTAAGATGTCCAGGACTCTCTGGAAGATTGTTCTGGGTGCTGTTTCCCTGGAAGAAGATAAAATTGTTATAAGCTGCGGGGGATGGGTACAGAGGGAGGGACAGAGGGAGAGAGAGAAAAACACTGACTTAAAAAAGCTGGATGGCCTGTTACAGCTCCTTCATTAGGAACCAGACGTTGTGGGCTGCAGTGTAGACTGTACCTACTGTGAGGGGCACTGCTGATGTTGGTCCTTCCGTGTTCTCTCCCTCTGCCTCTGAAATAATCTTAGGATCAACACTGTCCTCTCTATTTTGTAGACAATGTAAGAGAAGGAGCTGCTTGCCCACATCACTTGGCCAATAAATACCAGAGTCACAATTCCAATTAGAGTTCTCTGATCACAGGACTTACATCCCAGGACAATCCAAACCCCGCCCAGATGAACTAACTCTCCTGCCTTGCTTATGGATCTCCCACTCCCTAATAGGGACTTTTATTGTTTTTAAATTATCTGTATTACCTGCAGGCCCGGCTGGCGATTAATTAAGACACAGACACTTGTTATATTTTAAGATAGCCTTAGTTAACCTGGGGCAGGGCAGATATCAGTCCTCTAAACTACCTCCCATAGTGGGGCAGGCACAGGATCCCTGCCTCAATCCCATGCCATCTGCTTCTAATAACTTTTATCAAGTTACCTCCCATCCATAATCCCCTATACTTGCTAATGTTCTTCATCTAGGCCAGATTCTCCATCCACACCGGCCATGTGCTTTTCCTCCATCTAACCCATGATGGCCTTCCTCTCTTCCCTTCAGGTCTCTCTCCTTTTCCTCTTGGCAGTTCTTCTTCTTTCCAGAATTCCTCTCTCTCTCCTAGCCCCACCTAGCTCTTTTGCCCTGCCCAGGTGGGACGGCTTTTTATTAAGCAAAAGGTAAATCACAGAGCCAGTAAGCAGTAATTAGCATCAAAATCCATCATATTATCCCAACAGACTTTGCACTCAGTTATAGGAAACAATATCCTGTAAGGACTACTGAGAGGACAAGCAAGTACTCTTCAGTTCCCAGGCGGCCAGCAGCAACCATGTTAAACTTTCCATGTGCATCTCTACACATGGGGGGACAGCACGCCAGCTCCCCTATGAGGATGAGTGTGCACTCACAGACACCCTGTCTTCGCATGCCTCTCTCACGCCAGAAGTATAGTCTACTATCATTCCAAAGATCTGAGGATGACAATTTTTTTTTGGGGGGGGTGTAATTTGGTACCTAAATAGAAGCTAATTTCCATTGGTAACTCCCATGAAGAAACAGCAATCTGCTTTTAAAGCTGGACGAAAACTGCCAAGTTGGGAATTTAGATACTCTTAAAAGACAGTCCTGACCATCTGAGTGCTCTACTCTACTCTCAGAGTAGAATCACAGGACTAAGCCAGACCACAGAAACTCCCACCAGGAATCAACGACCCTGTGCTGCCGGACATCGTCATAAGAGACACCCCAGAGTGTGCCTTTCCTTCCAGGACCAGGGCACATTTCCTCTAAGAACTTCAGCACATGTGTATTATGTAGGTACTCTTCTTGGATATTACGTGGTAGCTCAGTCTTATAGAGACAGACAGACAGATAGACAATGCCTTCCTATGGCTGGGCCTTTGATAAACCTAGAGGCAGATATATAGCTCATGTTTTACAACAGGAAGAACACCACTTTATCTGGAATTTCTCTCCTCTCCAGTTTCCTCACTTATCTCTCAGACATCAATAGGGCGCCAAACTCAGGACCTCCCACATGTTAGGCAACTGCCTCAGACCTAAACTCCACCCTCTTCCCTTGTCTTTATTTTGTTTGTTTGTTTTTTTAAGGTATCTAAAATGTGTTTCAGGAGAGAGGCAGGGTATTAATTAATTTTAAAAAACAGAGAAACAGCCAGGTGGTCATAGCACACACCTGTAATCACAGCATTTGGGAGGCAGAGGCAGGTGGACCTCTGTGAGTTTGAGGCCAGCCTGGTCTACAGAGTGAGTTCTAGGACAGCCAAGGCTACACAGAGAACCCCTGCCAGGGGCAGGGGTGGGGAGGTGGCGGGGTGGAGGTGGGGCAGAGGCTGAGAAACACACACAAAAATATCTGTGCTCCACCCCATCAGTCAGTACTGTTTCCAAATACAGGTCATAAAACTTTGTGTTTCAGTGACTGCGTGACCAAACAAAAAAGTGAAATCCACCTGCCTCAGCAACCATATCAATTACATATGTAAAACATTTTTGCTGACAATATTGTCATTAAAAAAAGAAGAGGAAAAAATAAATAAGAAAGAAAGGAAGAAAGGAAGGAAGGAAGGAAAGAAAGAAAGAAGAGGAACATTTACTAGCACTCCCATTGAGAACTACTGAATATACTGGAGAAAATACCCAAGAGTTTGAAACATATTGAAAAGTGACAAGAGGATTGCAATTTCTATAACCAAGTTAAATCTAATTACCTGTATGTGTTCAGAACATAGTTTCAACAACACTTATTATTGGTCTTACAAATAAAAACAGAGGGCTGCAGTAGCTCCATGGCACCGCATTTGACTAGTATGTACAAGACTCAAGGTTCAAATTTTGATAGAGCAAGACTAATAAGAAAACAGCTGTACAACTAGAACAATCTACAACAGTTTCTCTGTTTTCCTCGATGGCTAAGAGATGTGGATTCACACAGCTGATGCCGGAGCCAGTCTTGATTCCTTCAGCTGGTCCTTCATGTTCTTCACAGGTGCCACTGCCCGCAGTCAGCAGCTGCCCTTCAACAACAGGCCGTTCCTTATCTCTTACCACTCATTTTACTAAAAGCTGACACAGCCGAAGCAGCACGAGCTTGGAACAAAACTGCAGGCTACAGGACAGTTAGTCTTAAGAATAATGGTGGTCAGGTAAGGTCATTAGCTAACCTACAAATATAATTCCCAGTGTTGTATGTTCATTTGTCATGGATGCACTTGGCCCTTATGGAACTGAACTTAAGATCCATCAAAAGACTCGTGAAATCCAAGTAACTTTAAATAGCTTCTACACAGTAAGCTGGTATTACACATCCACCAGATACAAAGTAATTTGTGTTTATGAAACAAAGAAAATAATTTGGGAGAACGGTTGTTGTTACCCGCTCTCCCAGGCTCCATATCCATGGACTCCTAAAAGCACCATAAACTTCCAAGCTCCTGTACCTCTGCTCAGCTGTGCTCCTCCCTCCAGCAGAATACGCTTGTCACACTGTCCCCACCCAGGTCTTTGCCTATGAGAACTTGGCATGTGATTCTGATTTTAAGGAAAATATTCTACCACTGAGCTACACCCTCCGCCTGAGCATCTCCTTTTTCAGCAATCCTTTGAAGCCATGTCCCTGGTGAAACTCACCCAGCTTCTATGCCCTGCAACTGCACACTTCTGCAAACTAGAGCCTAGTTTTGTCTTCCCTGTGTGTCTAGTCCAAGGGGCCCTACTAGCAGAGTCTTCCCTTTCTGCCTTGAACAGCAACGAGGCATATGAGTCCAAGACTGCACTGCCACCCAGGACCACTGCACTCCGAGGCAGTAACTTAGAGACATTAGCTTACTTCTTTCTTCCCACCAAGGGATCCGCACAGCCTGGATGAAGAAACCTGAAAAGTAGTCGTCTTGCCTTGTAAGGTGTGGCTCTACCGCAGATGTCCGCTGTGATTCCTACTTAGCGTATTTAATTTCTCCTTCCTCATTAATTACTAAAACAGATTAACTTGTAAGGAGGATCTATAACCCAAATTAACTTTTTTAAAAACTTTTTAAACTTCCTGAAGACGGAGAATACCTTAAATGTGTGTTTCCCTCTATAAAATCTGAGAAAGAAAAAAAATAAAAACATTCCTCCAGTGTCATAGGGCAAGTAGCTATTGACTCTATTACCCCTGTCTGAAATACTACAACATGAACACTGTATTAGACGAGGACAAAGACGTTCTTCTCAACAGTGAAAGCATTCTTCTCTCCCCACCTCTCTCCCTTCTCTGCAGCCCTGGAAGAAAACTACTTGGCATTACAGCTCTGCAAAGCCTGTGTCCACAGTCAAGACAATGTAATGCATCTAAATACGTAATGATTAACGACAATGAAATAGCTGGTAAAGATCAGTCAGTCGTTCCCGTATTACAAACGTTATTAATAATAATCGCTGTCAGTCCTACTTTAACCAAACTAACAAAAATATTCACAAAGGCTTTAAGAAGCTTAGCTACTTCATTCGCAGAAGGCAGAGTGCTTATGAAGACAATTAAACTTCAGCCGTTAGATGTTCCTGTTAGATAGGAATGCATACCCTGAAGACAATGTACAAATGAAATGTATTAGAGGACAAAAAAATTCCTTTGAGTTACACAAAAGGTAGAATTTCATTTCCTTCAAGTTTCAACACATTTGTTGGTCTTGGCAAGTCCTGTTTGAGTAAAATTAAAGAAAACTACCTGTGATTATATGTCACAGGTTGGACAGGCCTAATATACCATTTACAGTTAATTTATCAGTGGACCTCCTACTGAAAAGGAACTGCTAGACTAACAACAACTAAGACTACCACACCTTAAAAAAATTATTCTAATAAAATATATTTTTAAAAAAGAAAAAAAAATTATTCTAATACCACTGCATTAAAAAAAAAAAAAAAAAAAAAAAAAAACCTGGCTTGGGCTGGAAAGATGGCTCAGAGGTTGAGAGCACCATCTGTTCTTCCAAAGGTCCTGAGTTCAATTCCCAGCAACCACACAGTGGTTCACAACCATCTACAATGAGATCTGGTGCCCTCTTCTGTTGTGCAGGAGTATATGCAGTCAAAAATTACATAATAAATATTTTAAACATTTTTAACAAAGCCAGCTTATGTATTTACAGTATTTTAACCACTGTTGCTGAGAAAAATAATTAATAGTTCATAGATATTTTCTCTAATCGCTGGTTGTTGCATAAAACATAAACTTTGCCTATTGATTTGATCTGATTGATCAAAAGCAGAAAAAAATTAAATATAAAAAACATTTATTAACTGCCACAAAGAGCCTACAACAAAATAATCCACCTTCACCAAGACCAAGCCTCTCCTCTGTGCACTCTACAACGACCCTCCCACCCAGGCTTAGGTGGTCCCTGACAGCTACAACCAATCCGTTCTGCTAGGTCACACAACAGCTTTGTGTAAAGAGCACCTCAGCAAATATTTTAGGCTGACACCCAGAAATTCCCCAAAACAACGTCTCAACCCCTTTATCAGAAAAGCAGCCTTAGATGACAACATAGCCGGATTCGAATACAACTCTACTGTGTTAAGGATGGAGGGGCACTCACTGGTTTACAGTGACTACCGCCCTTGCAGAGGACTGGAGTTCATTCCAGGCACCCACACCAGGCTGCTTACAACTACCTGGAACTTCAAACCCAACAGGTCCAACACCTTCTGCCTCTGAGGGCATGGGCACTCATGGACACAGACACACAGACACACACACACACACACCATCAAACTCATACACACACAAAGACATAAAACAAGCCCGGCGTGGTGGCGCGCACCTTTAATCCTTAGCACTCCAGGGGGAGAGGCAAGCAGATCTCTGTGAATTTGAGGCCAGCCTGGTCCACAAGGTGAGTCTAGGAAAGGCTACACAGAGAAAAACCTGTCTCGAAAATCCAAAAAAATAAAATAAAATAAAATAAAATGAAAAAACAAATAACAAATCTTAAGCCAAGTGGTGGTGGCACATGCATTTAAGCCCAGCAATTTAGAGGCAGAAACAGGTAGAACTCTGAGTTTGAAGATAGTCTAGTCTACAGAACAAGTTTCAGGACAGCCAGGGCTATAAAGGAAACTCTGTCTTGGAAAACTAAAAACAAACAGGCAAAAAACTTCTATTACGAAAAAAACTATGCTGTAATCACAGCATGTGGGAAGCAGAGTAAAGGGCATAACAAACTCAAAGCCACCCAGGCTTACACAGAAAGATCTTGTAAAAGAATATTCTATCTTAAATATCACAATTTCAAGTTCATATAACTTTCTAGTGTGAGCTTCTTAACCATTAAAACACCTTTCCCTCATATGCCATAATGAAACAGTCTGGCAACTCCTGTCTTACTAAGATTCCTAACGTGTCATAGTCCTCTCCCAATCTCTCAAAATCATGGTTCCCGTTCTCACTATGCTCATCACACTCAGTTAAGTTCTGCATCGTGCTAAATGAAAGAAGAAAAGACAAAGTAGCCTGGAGATGGAAAGCAAACTCTAGACCAGATACAAGAGCCAAAAAAGAAGTGTGCTGGCACGAAAGGTATGAAGGAGAGGGCTGGCCTACCCCACAATCAGCGGGTAGTGCTTCCTGTGACAAGTGTGATCTACAAGGCATGCCTAAAATGTAGTTTCAGATAGACATAGGAAAGGGGGGGGGGGGAGACTAAACCATCAAACTTTGGGAAATTTCAGTCTCACATAGAAAAAGAATATATGTAAGAAGCCAGATGTAGTGGCGCACGCCTTTAATCCCAGCACTTAGGGAGGCGGAGGCAGGTGGATCTCTGTGAGTTCAAGGACAGCCTGGTCTACAAATTGAGTCCAAGACAATCAGGGCTACACAAAGAAACCCTGTCTCGGGGGAAAAAAAAACAAAGCAAAACAAGAATATATGTAAGGTCTGGAGACGTAGCTCAGCAGTAAGTACTTGCTGCCCTTGCAGAGGACCTGAGTTCAATTCCCAGCATCCATATGGTAGCTCACAATTATCCCTAACTCCAGCTCCAAGAGATCGGATACCTTCTGACTTCCACTGGCATCAGGCACACACGTGAGGCACATACACACATAAAGGGAAAACACTCATATACATAAAAATAAATAAACCTTAAAAATTAGACTGTACATAAAATATTACTAATAATTTTTTTAAAGTTAAAAAGCAATGTTTGAAAGGCTGAAGAGATGGTTCAGTGGTTAAGAGCACTTGCTGTTCCTGCAGAAAAAACAAGTTCAGTTCCCTACATCCATATTACAGCTCATAACCATTAGTAACTCCCTTCCCCCCACCTCCTCCGGCCTCCTTAGGCACCAAGCACATATGTGATACACATACACATATGCAGGCAAACACTAATACACCTATAAATAAATAAATAAATAAATAAATCTCTCTTTTAAAAAAAGCAGTATATGAGATAGACCAAGAGACTCTAGGGTGGAGAGGGCTATCCCCACCACCTGGGGCCATGGTGAGGTCCCCACCACCTGGGGCCACTAAGAGCCACGTCTGGGTCTGTGACTACTCAGCAACAGAGGCCAGTGTCAATGTCCATGTCCATATTACCACTAGAGAACATGGGGAGGTCCCTAATGGGGTAGCCACCACAAGGATGTCCAGGGGCCATGCAGGACTGATTCTGCACCTCAGTGGCTGCGGCATTCCGAAGAGCTAGCCCCATCTCTCAACGGCAGCAGCACTCAGGAAAGGCGGTCCTGGGCCTCACCCAGGCAACAATGGAGCTGGGCCTGATGGTAGGTGCACCAGTGAGCAGCCCAAGAGCATGAGTGAGGGACAGTCTGCCAAGAGGTGGTTTTGGGGTGATGCCCTCTACCTTCCCCCCTTGGCACCTGTGGTAGTTAGAAAAGCTGGCCCCCAAGGGCAGGAGAGCAGAAGAACTGACTCTGCCCCTTACTGGCATTAATACTCCATAGAATGGGCCCTTCACCTCACCTGAGCAACACAGTGGAGCTGGCCTTGATGGTGAAGGCACAGGTGAGCCAGCTCTGAGGGTGTGGAGAATGGGAGAGCTGTCCCAGCCCCTCACAGGCTGCAGCACTTGGGAGAATGACCCTGACTGGGCAGCACAGTGCAGCTGGCTCTGGAGGCATGGGTGCAGGTGAGGCACCTGCCTCTGAGAGCATGAGAACAAGGGAGCTGACCCTGCCTCCTGATGATGGAGGTATTGGGTGGCCTAGCTGGAGCAGCACTGGAGAGCTTGCCCTGGTGATGAGGATAAGGAAGAGTAGGGCTCTGAGTTGGCACACCCCAAAATCTCTATCATCTATCAATGTTGGGATACATGAAAGGGCCAGTCCTCCTGATCCACAGCTGCAGGATGTCAATGACACAGGGCAACAACCGGATAACCGGGAGGAGTCCCAGTAAGGATCCAATATTGATGGTGTCACAGAAGCCAGATCTCAAACCAGACAGTGACTCACTGCAAAGAACATATTCCAAGTGAAGATGTGTGGACAGAGGGATGATGTACTGTGGGACACACTGTGACACACTACGTCTACAATGAGATATTTTTTATGGTATGTGTGTGTGAGTGAGTTTGTGTGTGTGTGTGTGTGTGTGTGTGTGTGTGTGTGTGTGTGTGTGTGTGTGTTTTATTTTGGGGAAAGATTGCAAGGGCAAAGATAGATATGAGGGGACAGGGAGATAAGCAGAACTAGGGTGCATGATGTGAAACTCAAAAAAAAAAATCCAATTAAAGTAAAAAGAAAAGTTGAAGATAGCACTACCACATATCCCAGTTACATTGTTCCTGAACATACATTAGAAAAACCCCATGCCCCACCAGAGACACTTGCACATCAACGTTTACTATGGCTCTATTCATAATAGTAAGTCCATCAATATGTATATAATACAATTCAGCAGTAAAGAAAAATAAAATTATTTTTTCTTGACCTTTTGGCTAAGGTCCAGTATAGTCTCTGTATCAGTTTAATAACTGATATGTCCTCTAAATGAGGACATATATTACATGGATTTTTGGAAGAGAAAGTTAAGTAGAAGCTTTCTCCATCCACTGCACATACCAACCTGGTATTGTATGCACTACCTCTGAGAATGGGGTACCCACTTCAGGAAGCATTAAAATTCTTGAACTAGAAGCTGAAGAGATGACTCAGTGGTTAAGAGCACTGGCCTCTCAAGAGGACCTTGGTTCAATTCCCAGCATCCATATGGCCACTCATAACTGTCTGTACCTCCAGTTTCAAGGGATCTGACACACACAGACATGCATGCAGTCAAAACACCAATGCACATAAAATAATTTTTTAAAAAAAATCAGAGTGGTGGGAAGGTAGAACTACCCGGAGGGGACAGGAGCTCCACAAGAAGGCCAACAGTCCCAACTAACCTGGGCCCAGAGGGGCTTCTGGAGACTGAGACACCAAGTAAGGACCAGGCATGGAACAGACCTAGACCCTCTACACATATTTACCCAATGGGCAGCTCAGCCTTCACGTGAGTCCCCCAGAAGGGGGTGGGGCTGTCTCTGATATGGTCTCAGTTACAATGCCTTTTGATCACCTTGCCCTGGGGTGGCTGCCTTGCCAGGGCACTGTGAAAGAAGTACACAGAGACTCGAAGTAGGGTGGGTTTGCAGGGGGTGGAAGGTGTTTCCCCTTTTCTGAGGGGCAGGGGAGTGGGGGGACACAGTGAAGGGACTGGGAGGAGAGAAGGGAAAGAAAAAAAAATATTGAACTAAAAACAGCGGGTTTGAGAGCTGGGTGGCACATGCCTTTAATCCCAGCAATTGAGAGGCAGATGCAAGTGATCTCTGTGAGTTCAAGGCTAGCCTGGTCTACAAACTGAGTTACAGGACAGCCAGGGCTACAAGGAGAAACCCCGTCTTGAAATACAAAACAAAACAAAAACTAGGTTTGCAACTTGTAGCTAATATTCTCTACTTATTATGTTAGAAAAAACACGCCTGAATATAATTTTTTTTAAAAGGGGGGGGAAGAAAAATTAAATCTAAAAGAAAATTAATGACTCATAAGTAGTAATATTTAATGAGGTGGCCCTAACTCAAAAAAAGAAAAAAAAAAAACATGTTCTCCCTCGAAAGCCAACCCTAGCCTATAATGTACATATGTAAGATATGCAAACCAGGTTAAATGTGAGGAAAGCCCGAGAATTTAGGAGAGCTAGAGAAGGGAATATTAGGTGGAGAAGGATGGTGAATAGAGGACAGCACTTGTGGTGCACACGCCTTTACTCCCAGCACTCAGGAGGCAAAGGCTGATCTATCAGATCATAACGGGTCCCAGGCCAGCCAGGGCTACAGAATCTCCAAAATACAAAGACATGAAAGAGAATATACCGCTAATATTTTTGAGTTTCAACTCCAACACAATTGTGGTAGATAATGTGAATTTAACTTTCTGTGTACTGAAGTAGCAAGAACCATCTTTGCATTCCAAAAGAATGCATCGAGTGTTAGTCCTCTGAGACAGTGACTGTGAAAAATGGGCTTTCTTTTCTTGAATTGACCCATTCAGAAAAAGTGGTATTTTTTTTTCTTTTGAGACAAGGTTTCTCTGTGTAACCTTGGCTGTCCTGGACTCGCTTTGTGGACAAGGCTGGCCTCGAACTCACAGAGATCCACCTGCCTCTGCCTCCCTCCCGAGTGCTGGAATTAAAAGTATGCACCACCACGCCCAGCTTTTTTATTTAACTTATAATGAGGAAAGAGGTTTAGTTTTGGTTTTGGTGGGTCTTTTTTTCCTTTTCCTGATGCCTTATGTTTGTTTCTTGTTTAAAACTATACCAAATCCTTCTGTTATAATTATTTAATATGTAAGTTATATTGCTATAATTAAAGAACAGTTTTGTTTTTTAAAAAAAGTAGGTCTGAGAGTGTTTATGTCAATAAATTTTATTTAGTCATTTCACATTACATGGACACCAAAGCATCACAGCAGATAATTATGACTTGTCAAAAATTTAAGGCCAATCAGCATGGCTACATAGCAATCATCAATTTAAAGAGACCAGTGAGCTAAGCATGACTGTTTTTCTCTAGCCTCACTCAGTTACTTGGGTGATGCCACAAACAAGTGGAATTTAGTTGGAGCTGGATGCGTGGAAATGTTTAGATCCAACCTGAACTAAAAAGGAAATGTGAAATTAAGAAGGGAATGAAAAACAAAAAGTTAGGGATAGGAAACACAATCAATAGGCTCCAGGTTATGCTAAAGACATGTTAGAGTAAGGATCCTAAAGAAAAGACAAAAAGGTAGCCAGAAGTGGGGCTACTGAAACTGATCATGATTAAAGCAACTATATTAAAATAAGTTTAGGTGGCAATGTGAAAGTAAGAATGATTGGAAGTCAAACTCATTGACAGTCAAGAAAACAAGACAAGGCAATGAAAGGGTTACCTATGCAAACACTGAAATGATCACGATTTAAGACAATTAAAGCAATACAGTTTATAATAAGCTAAAGTAAACTTTTCAAAGAATAAGATGGAGTGGCCCACAGATATTTAAACTGCAAGAGTGATTCAATAGGAAGTATACTGCCATAGCATGGCAAGAGGTTGGCGGGAACCAGGCAAGACAGTGCAAGTCTGCAATCCCAGTACTTAGGAGCAAAGGCAGAAGGGCTGAGTTAAAGGGCAGCATGGACTACACAGCAAGATAGCATCTCAAATGAACAAACAAAACAAACAAAAGGGCTGGAGAGGTGGCTCAGCAGGTAGCAGTGCTGGCTGGTCTTACAGAGGATGGGATTAGGCTTCAATGTCCACTATAGGCAGCTCACAACTGCATGTAAACCCCACTCCTCTTTTGGCCTCCGTGGGGACCACACTTATAAGTATACACATATGTATACATAACTAAAAATAAAAAATATTTAAAAAACAAAAGAAAAATGAAGAGTCAGGGTGTGTATGGTGGAGAGAAGTTGGACACCACCAGTGACAGTCAAGGGAGTACCTAGCCCACCTTGAGCTACAAATGCAGAGAAAACGGAAAACGCCTCCCACTGTTGAAAGCCTCTGGGAAAGGCTTGTCCTCAATAGGTAGCACTTCTAACAAAATGTTTACTGAAATGTTATTTTGAGTGGCACTGAATCTACAGGTCAGCCTGGGGAAATGTCTTTGTTGTTGGGGTTTCAATAATATACTGATATATTTTATCATGTAAGTCTTCTTTGTGTCTTTTGATACAGTTTCTAGTCTCTATGGTGATCATGATCATGGTAACAGTGACCAGGACAAGACAGTCTCTAGGGGTTGGTTAGAGGTAAAGACACTGTTCTTCCAAAGGTCCTGATTCAATTCCCAGCAACCACGTGGTGGCTCATAACCATCTATAATGAGATCTGGTGCCCTCTTCTGGAGTGCAGACGTTATGTGCAGGCAGTACACTATATATATAAAATAAATAAATAAATCTTAAAAAAAAAAAAAAAAAGACAGCATCTAATATTTAAATAGTACTCACCATATGCTAGCCACTAATTTAGGTGCTGTGCACATAAACTCATCAGTAACAATAATAAGGAGGGATCACTCACACATCACTATAGCCTTTCTAGTCTTGTGGCATCAGAGAATCTGGCTCAGCCGAATAACAATCCCAGGGGTCCTTTCCTTTTCAGTGTCCTTACTCACAGACCACTGACCAAGCCCTTGAGTGCAGTGACCACTACAAAAGACCGGAAGAATGGAAGGACTAAAATGGCCTTCGCAGGGTTCTGGTAGTTACAAGCATACTCTTATTTGTTTTGATTTGCTGGCTCAAATTCCTTCCTGACCACTTCATCCACTTAAGATAACTGCATGTGAGGTGGTCTCACATTGAGCACTTCTGTATTTTGAAGCTGAGTCAGACACCTTACCAAATACCAACAGCCATGTGGCATTCCAGCTCATGGCATAGGTAAAAATAAAGGAGACTGCCATCGCACAGTTCTTTTTATAGAGGAACTTGATGTTCTCTCAAACAATAAAGTGAATCATGGCTGAGTCAAATGCCATATGGCTTCTTGAACCCAGCTGATGACTTGTCTGGGTTTTTTGTTTGGGGGGCAAGTTGTTTTGTTCTTTGGGGGCACTCAAAAGACTTGCCGGCCACAGGCTCAGTAATGTTTAGGGAAAACCCATGTGTATGAGTGTACGCAGATAGACATTTATTTTTTTACTCTTGTGGTATCCTGACCTCTGAAGGGCTTAATCTATCTGGTTTCTTCATGAAAGCTACTCAACATAATTATGAAAGCAACTCAGTATCCCAAGTCATTTCCATCCCTTGAAACCAGCCATTTGTGACAGTGATATTTCCTATGTATCACTAACTACAGTCTCTCTTCTGTGTTTTTATTTTATATTCAAGGGCTCAAGAAAATCATAAAAGTACCATCAAATGCTCATTATAAAGAATCCTGCCTCTGAGGGACTGGCAGATAACTACATGCTTTTAATACTCTGTGATGGTCTTAAAAATACAGGACACAGGCCTAGAGATTGAAAAGACTTTCAAAATTATTCATTCTTTCTGTGCCACTATAACCAAATCCCTAGCAAAGCAACATCTAAGTGCAGGATTGATTTTGTTTTTTGTTTTTGTCTTGTTTTGAGACAAGGTTTCTCTGTGTAGCCTTGGCCATCCTGGACTCACTTTGTAGGCCAGCCTGGCCTCAAACTCACAGCAATCCGCCTGCCTCTGCCTCCCGAGTGCTGAGATTAAAGGCGTGCGCCACCACGCCCGGCTAGGATTGATTTTTGGCTCACAGCTTCAAAGGGTATTCTCAGCCACGGCTACCTGCTCTGGATCCTTGGGTGGAGCATCCTGTTGGTGGAAGCTTGCAGCAGAGAAGACACCTCATGGCAGACCGAGGCAATGAAAAGGGAACACATGAGAGGGCCAGAGCATGATAGCGCCTCAACGGCATCAGTTCTCAGCTTGTGGGCGGCAGCCTCTCTGGCAAGCCTCCATCTTCAAAAAGATTTCCATTACGATTCATGACAGTAGCAAAAGTACAGTTGTGAGGTAACAATGAAAACAATGTGATAGCTGGCGGCCACCACAGCGTGAGGAGCTGCATAACGAGTCACAGCGTTGGGAAGGTTGGGAACCGCTGCTCTAGGGTCAGATCCTCAGGGACCTACTCCTCCAGCCTTTCAATAATGCAACCATACGATGAATTCATCAAGGGAATACTCCATCGATCAAAGCAATCAAGAGGCAATCAATTCCCAAGAACCCATCAGCTGACAACCAAGTCCTCAATACATGAACTAGTTAGTGGTAGTCACTTCATGCTCAAACCAGAACTAAATGAGAAGTGAATGGTAAATAAATTATGAAGGAAAATTACAAGTGTGTATGTACCAAGAGATAAAGAAGGCTTGAGACTCTTATAAATTGGATGTTACGACACTTGGGCTATTTCTTTGTTAGTAATTGGGAACAAGCCAAATATAGCTTGTTTTGCTGTATGAATTATAATTGCCCAAAAAAACTTGGCGGCTACCTTAATCTTCATTGTCAAATTGACTGCAGCCAGAATCACCTCGGAGACACACCTCTACACATGTCTATGAAAGTATCTCTGGAGAGGTTTAACTGAGGGAAGACCTGATGCCCAAACTGTAGACAGGGAAAAGAAGAAGAGACAAGACTCGCTGAGCGCCAGCATTTCTCCACCACCACCCGTTCCTCACTACAGACAGTGCTCACAGGTCCTACCACTACGCCTTCATGAAATGACCAGCTATATTCAGTGAGCCAAATCTTATGTTGCTTTTTGTCCTTGAAGAACTTTTTAGTGTTAAAAATAAATTGTCTAGCACTGTTAAGAAATGATTTTTTTGCCAGGCATAGTGGTGCATGCCTGTAATCCCAGCACTTGGGAGTCAGAGGCAAGTGGACCTCTGTGCATTCAAGTTCCTGGTCTACAAAGTGAGTCCAGGACAGCCAGGGCTACACAGAGAAACCTGTTTTGAAATGCCAAAAGAAGTGATTTTTTTTCTCAATAGAACCAATTGGCTCATCCTCAATGCTCTATTTAATTCACTGAGCATGAAAGCAGTCTAGGCGCCCTTCCAGGAGATGCCTCAAAAACAATGGTTCCTACCCTCAAAAAGAGGGCTATCCAACAGGAAAAGACTGGCAGGGTTAGGGTATTCTACTGTAATGAGCTAGTGAGGTGGCCTGGTGGATAGGGTAACAAACTGGAAAACCTGAATTCAATCTCCAGAATCCCCATGGTGGAAAGAAATCAAATGCATCCCCTCTCCTCCCCCCTCCCTTCTCCCTCCCTATGTCCCTCCCAAACCTCAATAAAAGTGTAACAAGTAAGGAAGGCATGCCATTATGAAGTGAAGAGACAGTGAGAGGCGCTCACACTGTAACACCTCCCTCTTTCTGAGCAATTCCGTATGTTTGGTTATAAAAATTAAAAAGGTATATAGCCTAACTTATAAACAAGAAATACACCTTCACACGCAGGAACTGATTGGGAACATGCACAAGTCTCAACCTAAAGAGCCAGCATCTCTGCTAAGCAGCATCCTGTAGCTGAATCCTGACTGGGTGACAAGGGCTAAATGTCCCCTGCCCACTGTGGTGATTAGAAACACAATGTGGTTCACAAAGCCAGGACAGGACTCTTCTGCATGTGTGGACAGAAGAGGCCTGGAAACACTGTCACCCACACACAGGCTACATGGAGCACTGTGCCTAGGACGCACAGAGAGCTTCACAAAAAGGACAGTGGAAGATGGCTGCTCAGTAACTCTGTACACAGGCCTCCAATACTGTCCAAATCACCAAGAAAATACTTACTTTTAAGCCACCATCACTGGGATTGGTACAGAAAAATGTAAAACTTCCAAAGGGAGGAGTGAGCACAGAAAGGAGACATGGAAAAAAGTCCTTGCTCAAAGAAGGGTATTGAGGTAAAGGTTCAGAGAAAAACAGCAACAAGGAAAACTGATCGCTGCCTCATGACTCCCAGTGACAGCCTGTGTCCTGATACTGTGACCCTAGGCTATGTTGAGAGCCCAAATGAACACTTCAATCAGGGAAGATGGCTCCGAGGGTTGATAACACCTGCTGCTGAAAGCCTGACCATCTCCTGAGGTAGGGAGGGAGAATGTAGGCCATATGGTTTACTTACATACACACACACACACACACACACACACACACACACCCCAAACAAATAAAAATATAACTTCAAAAAAGAAGGCTTCCATCAAGCAGTGCAAAAAGGGATCTCTGCAACTCTGTCTACAGAAAACTACTGTGGGTTCACAAGCAGATCAAAGGGCAAAGACCAACACCAAGACCATCAGCCCGGGCACCCTGAGAAGCCAGTTTCCTCATCAAGATGAAGAGAGGAGGCTCTAGAAGACTGGGGCCCACTGGGATGCCTCAGTACTTCCGTGCCTAGTGATCCCGTGAAAAAGCAACCACAAAGCCCCTGGAGTAATGAGGGGAAGGCAGCCAAGGGCTCAGACCGCTTAGCGGCAGTGCACATCCACACTGCAGGCTGAGCCCAGGAAAAGGCCAGTATGGTGAGTAGAACCTTAGCCTGTGAGGGCCTCGGCAGCAGAACTACACCCAATTCCAACAGTGCTCCTGGGGAAGCCTCAACCCCTCACAGCAGTTAGCAGCCCCACAAGGCATTGGTTGTCTTCTCTTTTATTCCCCTAGGATCTCACTCACTCGCACATCAGTTAGTTGGCCCCGCTCAGCCTCTGGAAACAATGCAAGCACTGTCTAAAACGTTCATGAAGCAAAACCCACACGTACTATCAGATCACTAACAAGTTTAATGAAGAAAATACCCAATCCTTCTACTTTTCTTACAGCAACTCTTCCTTTTTTTTTTTTTTTTTTTTTTTTTAAGAATGTTTGTATGGGGGCTGGAGAGATGGCCCAGTGGTTAAGAGTATCACCTGCTCTTCCGGAGGTCCTGAGTTCAATTCCCAGCAACCACATGGTGGCTCACAACATCTATAATGTGATCTCTTCTGACCTGCAGGTGCACATGCAGATAGAGCAATGTATACATTAAATAAATAAATAAATCTTTAAAAAAAAAAAAAGAATGTTTGTAGGGGAGGCACAAACTAATGGGCAAGTGGGTGCATGTGTGCCATGGTGCCTATGTGGATATCTACACTGGCTACTTTTTATGTCAACTTGACACAGGCTAGTCATTTTAGAAGAGATAGAATCTCAATTGAGAAAATGCCCCCACCAGACTGGCCTGTGGGCAAGCCTGTGGTGGATTTTGTTGACTGATGATTAGTGTGGGTGGGCTATCCCACAGAGGGTGGTGTCACCCAGGGGTAGGTAGTCCTAAATAGTGTAAGAAAGCACATACACAAGATTAAAAACTAATAATAGAAAGTTATCAGGAGCTGGGCGGTGGTGACGCACACCTTTGATCCCAGCACTCGAGAGACAGAGGCAGGTGAATCTCTGTGAGTTCGAGGCCAGCCTGGTCTACAGAGTGAGTTCCAGGATAGCCATGGCTACACAGAGAAACCCTGTCTGGGAAAAAGAAAAAAAGAAAAAAGAAAGAAAGTTATCAGGGGCCAGGTACTGGGGCACACACCAGTAATCCTAGCACTTGAGGAGGCAGATGTAGGCAGAGGCAGATCTCTGTGAGTTCCAGACCAGCCTGGTTTACAAAGTGAGTCTAGAATAGCGAGGGCTATTACGGAAAAACCCTGTCTCAAAAAAAAAAAAAGGGGGGGGGGGAACAAAGCAGAACTGGAATCAAGAACTCTGTACCACCACACAATTGCATCTCTCCATCCAAACATGTAACCACCAGTTCATCTTTTCTGATTTCCAAACTACCTGCAACAGCTGGAACCAAACCCCAGAAGCATTCTCATCTTCACCCCAGCACAACAATCCAGTTGGCCCCTGAGGCCTACCCATTCAATCTGATAAATTCCTCAACACCCACCCTATCCTTCCCCACAGTGCCCTCATCCGGGTACTTTTTCCCTGGGACTTCTGCAACAGCTGCTGAAATATCCCTCCAGCTTCATGCCCCTGCCTCCAGCTTCATCCCTCTGCCCCTAGCTTCTCTGTTCTCTTTCATCCACAACAACAGCAATCAGAAAGGCTTGCCTCACCAACAGATTTCATCAAACCACTTCTTCTGACAAAACCATCAGTGGTTTCCTATAATTCCTCTCACAACAAACCAAGTCAAGAAAGCCATAGGCCTTAATCTTCTCAACAAGTTACACAGGGGAAAGCAATGTCTGGATGTCTCTTCTGGTCCAGACATAGTATCTATTTTATTTCTCTGCAACTCTACAGAATCAGTATATGACCCTTTCACAGATGCCATCTTGTGTAGGTTGCCAGAGAATCTCTAGTCAATTTACAGGTATGGGTGCTTTGCCCTCGTGTATGCCTGATACCCAGAGACCAGCAGGGGGCATCAAATCCCCTCATACTGGAGTTACCGATGGCTGCGAACTATCATATGGGTTCTAGGACTCGAACCCTGGTCCTCTGGAAAAGCAGGAACTGCTCTTAACCACTAGAACCATCTTCCCGGGCTCTCTCAGGTCATCTGTCTTTCCTGGCTCTGGAAGGCAGCACCACTACTGTGTAGCTCTCTACCACGATGTTTACACAGCAATCCCCTAATATGTTTGATGAAAGGAATTGCATCATATTTGTTTTTGTAGCCTCAGCCCCCTGCAAAGACCGTTTCATAGTGCCCAATATATAGTTACTGGTTAAGGTATAGGTCCTGAGTGGTATAGACAGATCCAAGCATCAAATCAACCAGCATTACTTACTGGAAGTCTCACACTGATTAGCACTCTACCCACAAACCCAAGCGGCAGTACACTTTTAGAGGTACACTCTTCCACTGTGTCTGCGAGAGGAAAGTGCTCAGACCAACATGTTCTGTTGTTGTCGTTGGGTTTGTTTATTTGCTTTTGAGATAGGACGGCTGCCACAATGCTGACCAGTCTGGCCTGGAACTCAGAGATCCACCTGCCTCTGCCTCCTGAATGCTAGGAGTGAGGGTCTATGCCACCATGCCTAATTCCGTTATCTGTTTTGTTGTTGCTGCTCTGTACTGGTCTGTTTTTAGAGACAGGGTTTCTCTGTGTAGCCTTGGCTGCCTTGGACTCACTTTGTGGACCAGGGAGGCCTCGAACTCTGAAATAGCTGCCTGCCTCTGCAACTGCATTATAGGCACTACCACACCCAGCTTTTTTTTTTTTTTTAAGGGAAAGTTCTAGTAACCTAGAGCCTGTGTGTTCTTTTGCACTATGCTCTGTGCTGTGTCCACACACTAGGATTGTTTGTTATCTCCCTACAGAAGAGAACAAGGGCTCCAAGTCCTCTCACCCACTTACTAAGCACAAGGGAGACCATTACTGTTAGGAGAAAATAACCCTTGTTTAATTAATACTAGGTGTCAGACACATCCTAAGGATGCGACACGCATAATCTCATTAAATCCTCGCTACCACTCAACTAGGGAGGGTCCACCCCACACCGTTCCCACTAAGCCGAAAGGGAAACTGCGACACAAACTATCCTACAAACCGCAACCAGAACCGACAGCCTCGCGCACTTCTGTTTCCACGTGTTTTATTTCCTGTCAGCGCCGAACACATGCACCACGTCTCCCACTTTTTAAGGCTGGAAACAGAAAGGTTGGAGGCAACGCGGAAGCAGGTGTCAAGTAGCCAGTCCGGATCTGCACGCAGGCTCCCCTTTAACCCAGTGATGGGAGCATGCCTGAACACGCCTCCGCTGGCCACCGCCCTCAGGGCCCTCGCCTTAGGAACCGACGCGACAGCTCCCTCCCAGCCAGCTCAGGGACCAGCGTCGCCATCGCCTGCCCCGCACCCACTCACCCCCACTCCCCCACCCCCCACCCTCTCTCCCCGCCCCGAGCCTGAGCAAAACCAGATCCAGAACAGGCCGAGATGTGCGCCACAGAACCACAGCCCGCGAGTGGGCCGAGCCTGCCGAGGCCGGCGCCCAGCCCGGAGCCCCCACCACGGATCCTCTCCCTCTTAGGCAGCAAACCCCCCGCGCAGTTACCGGTTACGCTGCTCCTTGAAGAGCGCCGTGAGCGCGCGCAGGGCCTCCAGGTCCTGGATGGGCGCTGGCACCATGACGCCTGACAGCCGGGAGGGTGGCATCCTGGGCGCCGCCATCTTGCCACTCGCTCTTGGGCCGAGCCTGACGAGGCGGAGAGAAGAGCGAGAGAAGAAGGGGGAGACCGACGACCGGAGACGAGACAGAGGACGCGGTCCGCACAGCTCTGGCTTCCGCAGCTCGCGTCACCCAGATCCCGTGCTGCTGCAAGGCAGAGAGCGCGAGACTAGCTGTTTTGCCTCAGGCGCAGAGGACAGGGCGGCGCGGCGGGGGGGCGCGGGGGGGCGATGGGGGAGGGATGTGGGAGGGGGCGAGGGCGGAAGTCCCGCCTGAGGGGAGGGGGTCCAGCGGAAGTCCTGCTCCGTCGTGGGGGCTGGAAGTGGGTGTTCTCGGGTCCTCGGTGGGGCCTCGGAAGCAAAGACGCCCCCAGAGGACAGAATATTGGGCTGAAAGAGGCAGGGGTAGGGTTGGGTGGAGTGAGGTGGGCTGTAGAGTGTCCTAGGGAATGGGCGCCTGTCAGGGACAGATACCTTGAAGAAGGGCCTCCATTAACCTAGTAGTTTCCCTCTGGGGAAGGAATACCAGCCCCTCCCCCCTCCTGCCTCCTTCCTCCCATCCCCCATGCCCCCCCCCCCACTCCGGGCTAATGAATGCTGTCCCTTGATGGGACCTAGGAAGGAGGCTCCTTCTGAGGGGGAGGGGAGGAGATACTGACCAGAAACGTCGTCATGGGAGGGGACCTGCTGAGAAGACTTACCCTCAGGGGATGTGTTGCTAGGCCAACAAGTCCTTATTGCAAGGGAACCTGGAATAGAAACTCCCTCTAGGGAAGGTATGCTAGGTTAAAGTGCTCAGTGGAGGGAGACCTAAAATGGAGGTTTCTCCCATGGGGAAAGGACGCTGGATACAAAGAGCCCATGGGAAGAAAAAAAGAAACGTAGACAAAAGCCCCTCTCAAGGGAAAAGGGCTCTGAACAGAAAGTGCCCACACATGGGGCTGTTGTATCCTCATGAGAGGTGTAAAAAGAATGGTTTTATTTGGGCTCACAGGTTGAGGGTACAGGCCAACCTGGTGAGAACTCATAGCACAAGTGCTTGAGGCATCTGGTCATATTCGTAGACGGCCAGAAAGCAGACATGGATGCATGGTTGTGCTCTACTGGCTCTCTCTTTTTTTTATGCAGACCGTGGAATGGTGCCACCCTAATTTAGGGCACGTTTCTCAGACAGTTAACCTAATCCTTCATAAATATACCCAGAGGCTTGTCTCTTTGGTGATTCTAGACCTTGTCAACTTGACCATTAATAATATAGGGGATCTCTGGGAAGGGGGCACCCTCCAGGGGAGAGGATGTTTATCTGAAGAGCTCGGTCAGACATTAAAAACATTTTCTATCTTCCAGAAGACCTTGAGTGTGTTTCCCTGGCATGTTCGCCCTGGGTGGAGTTCACAACTACCTGTAATTCCAGCTCCTGGAGATCTGCAGGCACCCTCAGTGGCATACACTCACACGGATACAGATTAAAACTAGTTTTTGTTTTGTTTTGTTAAAAAACCTATCTGAGGCAACCTGGGACAGAAAGTAAAGAGATATAAAGAAGGTTTACCTAGGAAGAGATACTGGCTAGGGTCTGGGAGGAGAGGTTCCAGGCAAACGGTCCCCTAAGAATTTTTTTTGAGGGGTGGGGAGTTTCAAGACAGGGTTTCTCGAATTAAATGTTTTAATCTGGGCCACTCCCTCAAGTGCAACAGCCTGTCACCTGTTGCCAAGTTTGAGACCCTGAAAGCTGGTGTCCTCGTCTTTTTTTTTTTTTTTTTTTTTTTTTTTTTTTGTCCTTGTCTTTTCTTACCATCTACTGCTAATATTGTCACTTGTCAAGCACTTCGAATAGCTCATAAAGGTCTTTCGAGCACAGTGAAAGGGTGAGCAAAGTAGCTCACATTCCCAAGCCTGATGACCCTGTGTAGAAGAGAAAACTAACTCCAATACATTGATTGTCCTTTGACCTCCAGTCCTGTACCCACATGCGCATGCTCACACACACACAATTTAGAAAAAAAAGAAAAAACTCATACAATTAGAAGTTGTCTTAGTCACTGATCGGTTGCTATGAAGAGAAGCCATGGCCAAAGAAACGCTTATAAGAGAAACTTTAATTAGGGGCTTGCTTATAGTTTCAGAGGATTAGTCCATCATCACGGCAGGGAGCATGGCAGCAGGTAGGTGTTTACTTGGAGAAGTACCTGAGAGCTACACCCTCATCCACAGGCAGAGAGAGACAGAGACTGAGTCTGACATGGGCTTTTGAAACCTCCAAGCCACCCCCAAGTGACTTACTTCTTCCAATGGCCACACCTCCTAATCCTTCTTAATCATTGCAGATTGTGCTACTCCCAGGTGACTAAGCATTGAAATACATGAGCCTACCGGCGGCGTTCTTATTTAAACTACACAGAAGAAAAAGGCTCAGTTTGCCAGCAGTAAGGCATTAATGTGTTTTTCTAAAGGAAATTAGTATATTTCACTGGAATTAGGCGATGTTGATAACCCATATATTTTCTTTCCATCCCTCTTTGCTCCCTTGTACTGTATATACAAGAATTGTCAAACTCTGTACTGAGAACTAGACATACAAAGATTGGCAAAAGATGTTACAAGCTCGAAGGAACTCACAGACTAGAGGAAGAGAGACAGAGAGGCAAATGTACTAGAGTCCAGTAGATTGCTGTGATAGACAGTGCTAACAACCACTGGTGTCACTTAATATACGTAACTATGACAACACTAAGGACCGAGTACCAACAGACTTTTCCATAGCACTGACTGCACATTCATCTACTCTGCAATGATCTGTTTGTAACTGCTAGGTGCCAGAGTGAGATTGCCTGGCATGTAGGCTCGTGACAATTCTGAGTGTTATTCCCAGGCTAGCAAGGCAAACCTGACACCTTTTGTCTTGAGGAGCCGTAAATAGTTAAGTATATTTCTCATATGTGAAGGTTTTCATTCCATGTTTCCCGTCTTCTACTGTGAAACAAAAACTGCACTGAATCTTCCCAAAATGTCCCCCTCTTCATTATAAAGTTACTATTACAGTAATAAAAACACCATACCCAAAAGTAAGTTGAGAAGGAGATGATTTATTGGCCTATGTTTCCATATCACTGTTCACTGAAGGAAATCAGGACAGGAACTCAAAACATGGCAGGAACCTGGAGGCAGGAGCTGATGCAGGGGCCATGGAGAGGTGCTGCTTACTGGCTTGCTCCTCATGGCTTGCTCAGCCTGCTTTCTTATAGAACCCAGGACCATCTGCCCAGCAATGGCACCACCTACAATAGTCTGGGCCCTCCCCCATCAATCACCAATGTTAAAAATGCCCTGGCAGCTTGCCTACAGCCCAATCTTATGGAGGCATTTTCTTTATTGAGATTCTCTCCTCTCTGATGACTTTATCTAATGATAAAACTATCCCACACACCCTCTCTCTATTTGAATTTCTTTTCTGGAATATTGCTATGGGCTTTTTATTTATCTTTTAGCTACATTATAAGTCTTTTTTAAAAACCTCAAGATTTCACTCTGTTCTAAATGTCTGCTGGAGTTCAATTACATTCAGATTTCTTTTTTTTTTTTTTTTTTTTTTTTTTTTTTTTTTGGTTTTTTCGAGACAGGGTTTCTCTGCGTAGCCTTGGCTGTCCTGGACTCACTTTGTAGACCAGGCTGGCCTCGAACTCACAGCGATCCGCCTGCCTCTGCCTCCCGAGTGCTGGGATTAAAGGCGTGCGCCACCACGCCCAGCATTCAGATTTCTTTTTAAGATTTATATATTTAGGGGGCTGGAGAGATGGGTCAGAGGTTAAGAGCACTGGCTGTTCTTCCAAAAAGGTCCTGAGTTCAATTCCCAGCAACCACATGGTGGCTCACAGCCACCTGTAATTAGATCTAGTGTGTAGGCACATGCAGGTAGAATAGTGTATAACAAATAAATAAATATTTTTTTAAAAGATTTATATATTTAGTTTTATGTATATGAGTGCTCTATCTGCATGCTAGAAGAGGGCATCAGATCCCAGTATAGATGGTTTTGAGCCACCTTGTGCTTGTTGGGAATGCAACTCAGGACCTCTGGAAGAGCAGACAGCACTCTCAACTGCTCAGCCATCTGTCTAGCCCTACACTCAGATTATTTTTTTAAATTGAAATTCCCTAAATAGTTAGCTAGCTTCTTCTCCACGACCCACTGTTACCCCATCTTCTTAGTTCTTCCTCCTCTGTTTTGCTTCAGCCAACTGGCCTCAGGAAAGTTGCCCTCTGCCACAGAACTTTGCACACTTTGTGCCTTTTGCATAGGATACCTCCTCACAAATACATGTATACAAATATGTTTTCTTCAACCCTCTGCTCAGCTATCTTCTTCTTTCCCTTCTCCCCCCACCAGACTACCACTATCTTCCTTCTGTTTTTTATTTATGTGTATGTGTGTGAGTCACTGTGAGCATATATATATATATATATATATATATATATATATATATATATATATATATATATTATGCCATATATGTACCAGAGCCTGAAGAGGGCATTAGATGCCCTGGAACTGGAGTTGAAGAGGTTTATGACCCACCATGTGGGTGCTGGGAACATGCGCTCTTAACCACTGAACCATCTTTCCAGTCCCAAACAATAGATTGTCACTTCCTGTGTGTCTGTGTTACGGGCATTTAAACCTAGGGCCTGGTACTTCCTAGGTAAGTGCTCTACTACTTAATTACATGCCCAACACCATCTCTGATTTTGTTGAAGAACTTCTAGCTCCCATGTTTTACACCTAGTCTTAAACTAGGTGCTCAAGTGATTTACCTCTGCCTCCCAAGTAGCTGGCTGTGCGGGCCCTGCCAGAACACGCAACGCAAGTGATTAAATGGGCTTCCCAGTCAGTTTGCTAAGAGCTGTAATACTTCACCCAACCCAGGCCCAAGGAATCTTCTCTGCACACTTATTCTAGTTTGCTTCCTGTTGCTGTGACAAACACCGTGGCTAAACACAACTTTAGGAGGGAAGGGTTTATTTGGCCTACAAGTTAGAGTTCGTCGTCAAGGAAACCTGAGGCAGGAACTAAAGCAAAGACAGCAGAGGAATGTTGCTTACTGGCTTGCATTTTATGGCTTTCTTCTACAAGCCAGGCTCACCTGCTCTGAGACAGCACCACTCACAGAGGACTGGACCCTTCCACACTAATCATTAATCAAGAAAATGCCCCCACAGACTTACTGCCAGGCCAGTCCAATGAGGGCAGTCCCTCAGATAGGGTTCCCTCTTGTCAGGTGACTCTAACTTGTGTCAAGCACAACAAAATAAAACAAAACCCTAATCAGTATAGCACCTAACACATTCTGAGGTTACATACCAGTTTTGTTCATTGTTGCTCATCTATTATGTTTCCTTCTAGAAAACAAGATACAAAAGAGTAGAGCTGCCTATTTCTAACATCTTCATCTCCAGCCAAGTACCTAGAAGAAGGTCCAGTGTGTAGTGGCAGGTCAATAAATATTAATGAATGAAAAATATTTTATAACATATAATATTTTCAGAAATGATAAAGGAAATGTTACACACTCCAAAGGAATACAGTCACTGAAAGGGTTCAGGAATGAGAGGAGAGGGGGAAAAAGAGGAAGTAAAGGAAAAAAAAAACATTTTTTAAAAGGCAAAATGACAGACCAAAAAAAAAAAAAAAAAAAAAAAAAAAAAAAAAAAAAAAACCAACAACAAAAAAAAGACGTATGGATAAAAAAAGAAAAAAGAAAGTTCAATTTGTCAAGTGGCATGTGGTATCGACTCCCCAGAATCGATGGAGGATCTCAACCTTGACTGAGCGGATCTGAGCAAGTTAATATTTCACTTGGTTCAATGGCAGCTTTTACTGTTTGTTATGTAACTTGCTCGCCTTAGATAAACCACATGGGCAAGCCACCGCATTGAGGTGCTACACAAGGATGCAACCTTAGGTGTAACTTGTGACACATATTTGTATTGTGGGCCCACTACACACAAAAAAAAGAAGAATCAGGAGCTTGAGGAATCAATAAAAAAAAATAAGGGTCGGACTGTTAAAGGAGACAAAGGAAAACCAGAGATGAGAGTGAACGAAGTATAAGGCAAACAGACTCAGACCAAATGCACATGGTTTTAGGGAAGGAAAGAAAGAGAATGGAAGATGAGCAGGGGGAAAAAACAAAATACCAAACTCTTGACTCCTGTATTTGACACTCCTCCTTGCTCCTACTTTTTTGTTGTTGTTGTTGCGAGGAATAAAGGCAACCTGGGGAGAAAGGGTTTCATCTAACACTTAAGAGTCCATCCTGCGAGAAGTCAAGGAAGAAGCCTGGAGGCAGGAACTGAACAGAGACCTTAACAGAATGATGCTTACTGGCTTGCTTTCTTTGCCTTGCTCAGCTAGCTTTCCTATAGAGCCCAGGTCCACATGCCTAGATGAATGGTACCACCCACAGGTACTGAGGCCTCCTATATCAATCAACAGTCAAGAAAGTGCCCCATGGATATCCCACAGGCCACTCTGATGGAGGCAACTCTTCCATAGAGGTTCCCTCTTCCTTCCCCTGTGTGTCAGGTTGACAAACCTAGTTGTGACATCTTTAGTTCCTCTTCTGTCTTCTCGCTAGAGTGTTCCTTGTGTGTCAACTTCTACATGAGACCCATGTACCATCAGGAAATCCTCTAGCCATACCTATCAGCTAGCTCTTTCTGTCCTAGTTGGCTTTGTCAACATGAGACAGTCTAGAGCCATCTGAGGGAAAAGCCTTGATGGAGGAATTGCCCAGGTCAGGTGGGCCTATGCACACACCTGGGAGACAGTTCTTGATTGTTGATGTGAGAGGGCACAGCCTACTGTGGCCAGGTGAGCCAGAGCTATGTAAGATCCCTAAGCACAGACGTGCAAGCAAGCCAGCCAACAGTGTTCCAAGTAGTATTGCAAGGCCTGGCTCCAAGATATGTGTATGGGATTCTTAATTTAGCTTTTCTGCACTTTTAATAGTTTTGTTTCTTCTTGCTGGATAGAGTTTGTTTGGGTTTATCAACCAACTAGTTTATTCTAGGCACATTTTTTTCTTTTGAAGAGAAATAGAGGCATTGGAAATATGGCTCAGCAGTTAAGAGAACCAGATCCTCTTCCAATGGACCCTGATTCCGCTCCCAGCACCCACAGCCCCAGGGGAACTGATGCCCTCTTCTGTCCTCTGGAGGTACTGCATACACATGGTGCACAGACATGCACGCAGGCAAAACACACATAAATACAATTAAATTAAAATCTACTAGAAGAAGAAGATGATGATGAAGGAGGAGGAGGGAAGAGGGGGAGGAGGAGGAGGGGGAGGACGGGGGAGGAGGAGGAGGAGGGAAGAAAGACCTCTAAAGAAAACTAAAAACAAGACTGATAAAGACAGAAGGCTAGAAAGCCTGCCTAGAGCAGTTCTTAGATCTAAACCACAGCTTCAGTGAGTGCAAATATATTTATAGACACATCAAAATGAAACTGCAGAGAATGACAAAGACAACTTGATAAGCCACAGGAAACACACAGTTTCTTTTTAAGGGAGTGACAATTCGAGTAGGCTGCATTTAAGACAGACACACTAGAAACCAAAATATTGCACTGAGACCTTCCATGTGCTGTAAACTATAAATAGCCACCCACAGACCCACACGACAGGAAAGACAGAGGCGTGAAGACAACCCCAGGTGGAGGAGGAAGGGGCAGAGTCAAGACTTATGAGGATGGCAAACAGTTAGCATCACAGAAAGGGACCAAGGGATGGATGGACAAGCAAATCATGGTATGTCCATACAGTAGAAAGAAACAAAATATCAACACAACAGTGTGAGCAATCTCAAAATCGGTTATGCTGAACAAAATGCCTCAAACGGGAAGGACTGTGTTCTGTGCAGTTTCGCTGTATGAAAATACATTTGGTAAACTCCAACACAATTCAGCTCATTATATGAATTTATAAAGAAATTATAGAATAAGGATGGACCAGGGGAGAGACTAGACTGTGAAGATCAAAGCCAGGCATTGTACTGCAATCTGTAATCCAGCACTTGGGAGGCCAAGGTAGGAGGGCACTGTGAGTTCAAGGCCAGCCTAGACTATATAGCAAGATTGTCCCAAAACAATAGGAAGGGCAGTGTTTTAGGGTCATGAAACTATTCTGCGGTGACTCTGACAGTCATCAGTGATTGTGCACTAACTGGAAACTTCACCAAACAACGCACTTTAAAAATGTGAATCTGATTTTGCATAAATAATAGATAGTGAAAAAAATTTGACAACAAAAAGTGTAGCTGGCCCTGATGTGTAATAGATCTGTGTTCTTGCTATGGACAGCTTCCAGGCATTGGCTAACAGGCACCCTGGGATCTCCAAGTAAGCAGAGCTATGAGGGGCAGATCTATACTCACCTGGCCTTTCTGTCTGGACTCACTTCCTAATTCATAGGAAAGCTGTTAGCAAGGACAGCGAGACAAACTGGGTGAGTCAAAGAGCCAGGGTCACAGATGGCAAACCCATGTGGCTGGAACTTCCAAAGGTTAAGAGCTAGGCTGCTGGGAGATTCAAGTCCAGCAAAAGGCTGTGTGAGTCTTGGTCTGAGTGTTGGACTGTGTGTGTATGGAGAATCCACTGGGCCAGACAAAGAAACCGAGGAGGAGCAGGAACCCTGAGCAGCCCTGGAGAGTACACAGAACCAGAAGTCAGATTTCTAAAGTTAGAATATGTACAATGTAGGTGGACCTCAAAAACATTGTGGTAAGGAAAAGAAAGCATACCAAAGACTGTATTTCTATGAAATCTCTTTAAAAAAAAAAAAGGAAAAACTATACAGATAAAAAAATAATACATATGTATTTGTCTAAAGTTGGGAGCAGAAACAAGAATTGAACAAAAAGACAAAATCGGCAAAAATGAACCAAAAAAAAATCACAAATGTGTTTTTGTTTTTTGTTTCTCCAGACAGGGTCTCATGGAGCCCAGGGTGGCCCTGAACTCCTAACTCTTGCTACCTTCACCTTCTAAGTGAGGCACCGTGTCCATCTTAAAAGTCATCAAACTTGTCAAGTATGGCGGTGCACATCTTTACAATCCCAATGCCTCGCAAGCTGGGCTTTGTGAATTTAAGGTTAGCCTGGTCTATACATTGAGCTCTAAGTTAGCCAAGGCTGCATAGTGAGAGCCTGTTTAAAAATCAACACACATACACACAATCAACGATTCATCAAACTTCTAAAGAAAACAGGACCTCCTAGCTTATTACTGGCCCTTGTACAGACAGAGCCCCTGACCAGGACCTCAAAGGTCTGCATGGCCGTTAGACCTATTGTCACAAAAGTGTTCATTTTAGGATGAAAGAGCTTCTACTGGGGTGGAGCACCAGGAAGCTCTCAGAGCAAAAACACATAGCACAGGTCAGTGGCTCAAACTCTTCTGGCCTCTGGGGACTCCAGACATACCCACGTATCACAGATAAACATACAGTCAAAGCACCCATGCACATAACCCATAATATAAATACCAAAAAAAAAAAAAAAAAAAAGATATCTTATCCTTCTGGAATTTAGAAGATTAAAATAAGTTTCATTGAGCTTAAGTCAAAGTATTTACAAAGCTGCTTCCTTGTGGGGTCTCCATGAAAGAATGTGTTTCTTTGCTTTTTCCAGCTCAGAGCTCACTCACATTCCTTGGCTCCTGGCCCCTTCTTGTATCTCCAAGGCCAGAAATGCAGGGCTGAAGATTCACCTTCTCACACTGCAGTCCTCCTCTGTCTCGGTTTCCATGGTTACATCTCCTTCCCTGACCCGAACACTCTCCTGTTACCCACTTTCAATTAGGAAGACCCTGTGATTAATTCTGTGCCCATCAGGGTGATTCAGGGCCAGCTCCCATCTCAAGACCAGCTGGAAAGACCCTCAGTTTCCATCTGCAATCTTTTTTCTTTTTCTTTCTTTTTTTCTTGTTTTTGTTTTTGTTTTTCGAGACAGTTTTTCTCTGTGTAGCCTTGGCTGTCCTAGACTTGCTTTGTAGACCAGGCTGGCCTCGAACTCACAGAGATCCACCTGCCTCTGCCTCCCGAGTGCTGGGCTTAAAGGCGTGCGCCACTACGCCAGGCTTCCATCTGCAATCTTAACTCCTCTGCCTCCTCATGAAATCCGACATATTCACAGATGCCAGGGTCTAGAGTGAGGAACACTTGGGTGACGTTACTCCACCCTCCACGCTGGGCAGGTGAGCGGAAGTCAGTGTAGAATGTTTCACCGAAGCCTCACTCTGGAGTTGCTTTGAAAGACAATGGCAATGAGCTGGACTCCTCAGGGAGTAGCAATGGTGAGTGTTCCCGATGAGTGCTCCTACACCACATTTGTGTAAAGAGGAGCATCCCAAGATTGGATGTATATGGACTAAGGAGCAGTGGCAAATGGCCCCGTTAGAAGGTAGAAATAGAAAACATTGGTTGACTGGGGTCTGACTAGGGAGGAAGATACAAATAAAGCTAAAAGAACAAACACTTAAAAAAAAAAAAAAAGAAAGAAAGAAAAGAAAAAAAAAAAAAAGATCCAGGGCTAGAAAGATGCTGAGCAGTTAAGAACACTTACTGCTCTTGCTGAGGACTGGGGTTCAGTTCCCAGCATACACATACACAGTGGGTCACAAACGTCTGTAACTCCACTTCTGGAAACAGTGCCACCGTCTGGACTCCATGGGTAACTGTACTCACATACACAGACACATACACACATAATTAAACATGAAATACTCTTTTTGAAAAGAGAGAGAAGGTCTTGGAATCACATGTTAGTGCTATTAGAGAGGCCTCTACCACAGCCAGGGACAGCAGACGACCTTAGCCACTTGCCTTTGTCATCAGCCATACTGGAAGTGATAGTAGTCCCACAAAATCAGTGGCCATGTGGTAGAAATCGAGTCCTGCCTGGGCCCCACAGCACAGATGACCACACACCACTGAGGAATATTCAGTGCTCCCCCTCAGACCATTCCTGCTTCCTCACTCTCCACAGTGATCTACACAGAACTGCCCGTTATAGATGCTCTGCACCCAAGTCTCTACCTACACATCCTAGGGAACTTAATCCAAGACACGATATTCAGTGACCACCGAGTAAAATTTATTCTATTCTAAATATGTGTTTACTTTTATTTTATGTGTATTGGTGGTTTGCGTGCATGTATATCTGTGTGAGGATATCAGATCTTGGAGTTACAGACAGTTGTGAGCTGCTATGTGGGTGCTGGGAATTGAACCCAGGTCCTCTGGAAGAGGAGTCAGTTCTCTTAGCCACTGAGCCATCCCTCCAGCCCCCCTGAGTAGAATCTAACTACCCATTTTCACTGTGCACAGGACAATCTTCTTGGAAGAAGGCAAGCCACACACCCAGAGCTACCATGTAAGTCTTGGCTGCCTTTCGGCACACCCGTCCCTCACCTCCGTCACAATTTCCCTTTAAGGCATCACCTAACCCTGAGACCCTCACTTATCATTCGGACACAATGGCTCCTAGAACATGGGCAAATGGGTGGCCCTGGAATAGGTGGCAATATCTCCTCTGCAGCAGATGGGAGACCGGAACAGGCAGAGTACTCTTCCTACTGAGGTCCCTGCTGACAACATTACCGGGGCCACTCTGCTCCAAAGTCTCCATCACTGGGCACAAAGTGCCACTGGGTGGCATGTACACCACCTGCAGCTATTTATGTGGTCACTCACAAACTTGTTTATCGTCTGTCTTTCTAATACATAACCTTCAAGACAGCAGACACGGTTTCCATCTGATGACTATACACTGTGCTCTGAGATCTGACTGTGGAGGATGATGAGAGTGAAGCTGAAAACAAAAACAAAAACAAAAACAAAAACAAAAAACAAGAAAAATATCTGGGGCTGGAGAGATGCTACGTAGTTAACACGTGGCACTCTTGCAGAGCACGGTCGATCATCACTGTCAACTTGATACATTTAGAATCACCATGTGCGCTGGCTAATTTTATGTCAACCTGACGCAAGCTATAGTCATCTGAGAGAGGGGAACCTCAATTTAAAAACCATCTCCCTAAGATCAAGCTGTAGGCAGACAAGCCTGTAGGGCATTTTCTTAATTAGTGATTAGTCAGGGAAGGCCGGGCCTGGCCCATTGTGAGTGGTGCCATAACAGTGGCCCTGGGTTCAATAACAAAGCAGGACATAAGAACAAAGCCAGTGAGCCACACTCTTC
Source organism: Acomys russatus (assembly GCF_903995435.1). NCBI lineage: Eukaryota > Metazoa > Chordata > Mammalia > Rodentia > Muridae > Acomys > Acomys russatus. Next base: position 47,774,541 of record NC_067153.1, on the reverse strand, counting down.
TTGGCCTCTTCATCAGCTCCTGCCTCCAGGTTTATGTCCTGTTTGAGTTCCTGTCCTGACTTCCTTTAATGATGAACAGCGATACTGAAGTGTAAACCCAAGAAACAAACCCTTTCATCCACAACTTGCTTTTGGTCCTAGCATTCCATCACAGCAATAGTGACCCTAACAAAGACACTATGAAAACATACCTCTGGGTATTTCTGAGAGAATGTTTCCAGAGGGGTTTAGCTGAGAAAGGGAGACCCACCCTGAATGTGGTTGGAAACATTTATCTCATTGGCCCTAGACTGTTTAAAAAGGAGGTCAGCTGAGCACCAATTCAGTTCTCTCAGGGTCCAGACTGCAAATGTAATGTGATTAGTGACCAGCTGCCTCTGTCTCCTACTGTCCTGCCTTCCCCACCATGGTGGACTGTATCCCCTCAAACTGTAAGCCAAAGCAAACCCTTCCTCCATGAACTTGCCTTTTTTTTTTTTTTCCAGATATTCTGTCACAGCAATGAGAAAAGTAACTAATACCCTGTCATAGTCATGACATCCAGCATGGTGCCTGCCTCTGAAGGTCAAGGGCACACTTAAAACACAGTGGTCATTAGGCAGTGGTGGCTCACACATTTAATGCCAGCAAAGGCAGAGACAGGCAGATCTCTATGAGTTCCAGGTCAGACAAGGATACACAGAGAAACCCTGTCTCAAAAAACAAAACAAAACAAAAAAATAAACAAAAACTCAAAAGACCAAAATCAACAAAACCCACAGCGATCTGTGGATCTCAAGAAGGTCCCTCCATCTCACAGAACCTCAGCCTCAGACATGTCATCTACAAAGTGAGAACGGGGGTATATGGCCCCTAATGATGGGCTACTTCTAGGGGTGTGTACACAGAGTATGTATTTCTAGGTGAAAACATAGTCAGTGAATCTACTACCCCTGTACAACCAGAGTTCCCCCACCACGAACTAGAAGACGGAGCCACTTGGGAGGAGAGGTTGCAGGTTTGGGAAAAGTTCTGGGAGAGGAGGCCACAGACAGTGTGGAGCCAGCAGCTGATTTTGGGGGCTGTCATGTGCGGGGGCTGTCTCCCATGGGTGCATGGAGGCTGGTGAGAAGGTGGAGGAGACAGGTGCCCTGAAATCCCTGGCTCAGCCCGATGAGCAGAGCAGGAAGCACAAGGGCCAAGCCCTTGGGGGCGCTGGCCAGAGAAGGCTGATATGATGCCCTGGTTAGGAGGCCTGGAGGTGGGGAGCCAAGGGAGCCCTGCCATGGGGGAAAACACAAGGAGCTGGGATCAGGATGAGGTCAGGGGGCCTGGCCAGCTGGAGGCGTGAGAGGCCTGGCAGGCTCAGAAGAAGCTGTGGTCAGGGAGTGGGATCGTGGAGAGCAGTTGGAAATGTTTGGTGATGACAGGGCCCAGCAGAGGGCAGCGGGCAGCCGCAGTGCGGTGGAGGTGAAGGTCGGGCAGGGAGGTGTGGGAAGGGTGCGCAGATCTGGCAGCCCCCTCTGCAGGCCCTAGGGCATCTGGGTGACTCACATATGGCTTCTCTGCTCGCACCCCTCACCCCCCTTCTCCTCTTTGATGTCTTTCTGTTTGTCTGACATGTGAACTGTGTTCCTCACAGCAAGACCTTTCCCAAACACAACTTTATTTTCTTTTATACGGGACCCATGCCTCTCTAACCTCTGCTATCATCACCTCCCCAAGCCCCAGTTTTTATGTCGCTCGTTTCTCCCCTTCCTTGCTGGCCTTGCCCCCACCGTCTTGAATCTTCGTGAATGAATTTGTCCATAGCATTGTTTCCTTTTTCTCCCCACCCACCCCACCCTCAGTGCTTATACACACTGGGTGAGTGCTGACCACTGAAACTGGCTCCAGCCTGTGTCCACACCATTCCTAAGCATTGGGGGGGGGGGGGGAGACCTGCCTCCAGGAACTGACATCACACACCTAAACAGAGAAGGTGGAGAAACAAGTGATTGACAGAAGTCACCAAAGCAGGCTGGCAGAAGCCCCCGAGATTTAACAGAAGCACACAATTCTGTAGTCACACACACACACAAATGTTTTGCAGCCTGGCTCTGCCAATCGTAGGGTGTGGGGAGCTTGGGCAAGTCTCATCTCTTCGCATCAATTAAGCAGAACAAACAAACAAACAAACAACAACAACAGTGCCTAATGAGATAATTGGAATACTGATTGAAATTAGCCATTGCTATGCAGGGTACCCAGCAGATGCTGTATTCTTCCTTCTTTGCAAAGGATGTGCCATGCCCCCTATCACATGCTTGAAGACATGGTCAGTACTAAGCACCCCCCCCTCTCTGTGTGTGTGTGTGTGTGTGTGTGTGTGTATGTGTGTGTGTAATGTACCTTCGATAAAGCTTGGTATAAATTAATACAGTAAGAAACTACCAACAATAACAAATCAGAAAGCCAAGTATTATGGCACATTCCTGGAAACTCCAGCACTCAGGATGCAGAGGAGGGAGGATTGCCACAGTGAGGCCAGTGTGTCTACATAGTGAGTTCCACACTAGCCAGACAGAGAGTAAGGCCCTGTCTCAACAAAACAGAATAAAAAAAAATTAGAAGAAATCACAGGCATTTACTATAATAAAACCATGTGACTATGGTCTTTCTCTCAAGATGTCTTACTGTACCACATCCACCGGTCTTGTTTCTGTGCTGCGAGACGATACAATGCTGGCAGGATGAGACGACTGAGGCATTGCTGTATGGTGCTGGACCATGGGTCAAGGCTATACTTAAACCTAGGTATCATGGTAAGCAGGGAGCTGATAGGATAATGGAGAAGCCTGCTGGGCGCCTAAGGAGAGGGTAGCACACATACAACATGGTGTACACTGCACACCAGGATGATAACTTGTCAGGCTGCCCTGAGTTGAGTGGCAGCACTGTTGGGCTGCTCCTGAAATGCTTTGTAATCTAAAACTTAGTCATCGTTTGTTTCTGGAATTCTCCATTTAATGTTTTCAGGCTGTAGTTGAAACCTCAGAAAAGCAAAAACCGAGCACCCCGATTGTGCTACTGTAGTCAAAATGTGTCCCCACGGAGCCTTCCCTAAAGTGCAGTGGGCAGTGGAAGAGGCTCTGAGCTGGAGCCAAACACTCTTGAGATGTTTCTGGGACTCAGTTTCTCATGTGTAAAATGAATTACTGATATCTGCTTTGCCTGCTGCAAGGGCTGATGGGAGAATGAAAATATTTTATTTATTTATTTTTTTTAATTTTTTATTTTTTATTTTTTTGAGACAGGGTTTCTCTGTTATCGTTGCTGTCCTTGCCTCGCTTTATAGATCAGGCTGGCCTTGAACTCACAGAGTCCTACCTGCCTCTGCTGGGATTACAGGAGTGCACCACCACACCCAGCTGAAAATACTTCTTAAGATGCTCCACAGATGAGAACATTTACTCTTGGGTAAATTAACCAACACCGTTTCTTCTTGCTCCCTGTGATCTCGGCACCATCCAGTATGATTTCCTCCCATTGCCCCCTCCTCCTCCTTGCTCCTCTCCTTCCTCCCTCCCTTCTCCTGCTCCTCCTCCTCTCCCTCCTTCATACAGTTTCTCATTTGAGCCTGGACCTTGGGGTCCTCTGCCTCTGGGATTACAGATATGCAGCACAGGCACCGTGTCTGCTTGTCCCAGCTTCTTACAAACAAATACCTGCCAACGGGAACCTCAAGGCTGGGCTTGAGGAGCAAACTCTCCTTCAAAGGCTGCTTCGTTCCTGTCCCTCACCTCATCCAAGTGGCCGAGAGGAGCTCCACCATCAAACGGTTACATGTTTGCGGGGAGCACTGCTCAATCCTGTGACCCAGGCATGTCTGCCTCTAAGTGGTGCAGGTAGACAGTGGTCAGAGCAGACAGTGGACAGTCATAGCAAGTGTCTGCCGTGAGGCCAGCGTTTCATATGTTAACTATTGTCATCACCACAGTCATCACCCCCCCACCCTTCCATCCCGCCACCCCCCACCCCTACCCTGCAGGCGGTCTACACAGTCATCTCTGTCCTCTGCCCCCTCAGGATAGTGACATGACTCAGTGGCTTTGTCTAGACTCCACTGAGGATGAACACGCACCCAGAATGACTGGTCCCATCCTCAGGCGCTTTCCAACTTGGTTTTTTGTTATTTTTATGCTTGTACTCAAACCCAACGCCACACAGACAGCACCCCAGATAAACAATGTTAAGTAATTGATGGTTTGCCCCTCCCCCTTCCCCCCTTGAGACTTCTGGGAGAGATGTTTGTACACGACCTGGGATGAGAGGAAGCAAACTGGATTGGGAGGGGATTGGAATCCTTAGCTATTCACTCCCCTAGAGCCAAGAAGCCTTTGCTCCACACTGGTGTCTCTCGTCTCTGCCTCCAAGCAACAGCAGACACCTTTCTTTGCCTGCACCACAGTGTCCTGTGTCCTTCCCCTAGGCCCCGCCAAAGCATGAGCCCCAGCCTCTCCTGACAGCTCCTGTACCCAGCCTAACTTTATCCTCTACTTAGGCATATGGTACCTTGTGCCCTTTTTATGATTACGGCTATAATCGTTTTTGAATATTTCCTTCTTTCCATCATCCATTTCATTGTGTTGCCTTCGATGACATTCAATCAAAACAGTCTACATTACTATCTTCAGGGAATAAATGTGGAGGTGAGAGAAGACAGGGCAAACCAAGGCAGGAGGTCAGAGGTGGCTGGCCGGAGCTCAGGAGCTGAGACACTCCTTCCTGTGGAGGGGACACACGGAGGCCACAGAGCAGCCGCAGGCCCCATCTTCTCTCTCAGGGGTTCAGAGTGGGTCATGTCCAAGGAAAATCTAGGTGTTTTCAACCCTGGCGGTGGCATCACTGTGTAGTGAACACATTATAGGGAAAGGGGGCCCCAAATCGGGCGGGGGGCGCGGGGGGGAACAGACGGAAGCGTGACTGTCTGTAATGGAGAATTCTGAAATATGCTAGAAGCAGGGCAAGATAAACTATCGTCTGGAGAAAGCTACATACTGCCTGGGGCGCAAGCAGCAGCCATGAGAGGCCACAGAGTGCCACCTGGTGGCCACCAGGGGAAATGCTTTGTGTGGGTCTGGTTCAGTCCTCAACTGCTGAGGGCTCTCTGGGTTCACACTCAGGTTGGAAGTCTCTAGTGTCCATCAAGAAGTGGAGAGAGAGAGAGGTCTGTCTTGGAATTATCTCTGATCCTTCACTTCCTGCCTTCCCCCAAACCACTACACACACCCCTTCCTCTGTTCCTAGCAGAGATTAAACGCCATCCTGAGGCCCAGCTCTCAGCTCCGGATTTTGCTGGCAGGAGTGCTCAAAGAGCCATCTGTCAGAGAAAAGATTCTAGTTTGAACTAACTAAAAAAGTGGGGACTAGACGCCTGCCACAGCTGTCCTTCCAGGAATGGCTCCCTGCTCCTCATCGACGTTGGCGTCTCTTCAGCGGGACCCTATTTTTGTTGTTGTTGATGATGACGCTCAGACTTTTGTCTTTCATGCGACTCCTAAGAACAGAGTCCTTTGCAAACACAACTAAGTGGCCCCCCGCTTTATCATCCTTTAGGGTGGGATTCCTAACACAGGCCAGTTTTACCCCCTTGGTGACAGCTGGAGGCCTTCTGGACTGTCACACGGGAGGAGGGAAGCTGCTGCTGACCCCTTGTGAGATTAAGCTGACAGTGCACAGGATGACATTATGCAAACACCAGCAATGCTAACAGGTCACCATGGAGAGACTCCAGCCATCTCAGGAACCTTCTAGAGCTCTGTTTCTGTGAACATGTGGTAGCCCATCTGTCCGCCAGGGATTCTAACTGTTGTCTTGGCTCAGCAGCTACCTGCTATTCTTTGTTGTGGTTGTTATTGTTGTTGGTTTTCCGAGACAGGGTTTCTGTGTAGCCTTGGCTGTCCTGGATTTGCTTTGTAGAGCAGGCTGGCCTCGAACTCACAGAGGGCTGGAAGGACAGACATGAACCAACAGAGCCCAGCTAGTCTTGGTCCTTATGGCCAGTCCATTCTCCCTCAGTGTTTCTGAACAAAGAACTTGGGTGATGTAACAGTTAAGGAAGAGACACACATCACTCTGCAAAACCAGTATTATCCTTTATATGCACACATTTGTATTGGGTGAACTTGATTTTAAATAATGATTGGTGTATAACTTTTCCCCCAGCTAACCTTTTAACAAAGAAATGGTGGAGGCCTGCTAAAGCCAGGAGTAGCAGGCAGAACAAAGGAAAAAGACTCTTGTCAAGTCAAATATGAAAGGCCTAGCGCCCCTAATTATATCTTGGAAGAGAAGCTTTGTCCTAGTGACACTCGGGCTGGCTTTGGGCCAGCTCAGGTTTCCCCCTTGAAGATTTTTTAGGAAGTTTCATGATATGGAGACATTGTTGAAAAACCAACCGCTTAACTTCTGCTGAGCAATCAGCTGCGGAGATCAAACCCGCTCCTGCCACTTAGGCGGCTTAGAGTGCAGCTGGTTATCTCAGGCAAAACGAGCTTGCAATTTTAACCCGGCCTTCCCAGAGAAGTCGGGCCACTCTGCCTGCCTGCTCCCCACCTGCTTTTTGTGTGTGGGTTTCACAAAGGATCCCTGAGGAAGCTTGCTTTGAGAGGTGCGGACTGATTTCTGATACCCATCATTTTTCATTCACATTTATTATTAAAGCCGCAACAAATACTGTTTTTCTTTTTTAAACTAAAACAAAACAAAACAAAACAAAACAAAAAAACCCAAAGCCATATTAAGAAAAGCAGCTAAAAAAAAAAAAAAAAAGGAACTTCTCTCTTGCCCTCATCTCTCTCTTATGCTGGGGACCAAACACAGCCAGAGCCTTGCACCATGCACTCTACCACCAAGTTATACCCCACCCCCAATTCAGTCCCCTTTAAACACACAATTCTCATGGGCCACTCTTGTCCCATCATAATTCAAAGATTTTTAGCTTTTTTGGTTTTGTTTTGTTTTTTTTTAAGTCTGGGTCTTACTCAGCCCAGGCGGGCCTTGAAACTCCCTTTACAGCAGAGAACAGCATTGAATCTCCTTACCGGTCTTGTTTCTGCCTCTTAAGCTCTGGGATAACAGTGAGCATTATCCTGTGTTTTGCAGTGATGGGATGGGGCCCAGAGTTCCCTATAGGCACTAAACCGGCTACATCCACAGCCCAAGTGTTTGATGACTTAAAACATTAAGTTGGGGTGTCACGCTGCACTCCAGTCCCTGTGTTTGTATGTGGGGGTCAAGACATGGAGTCGACTGCCTGTTTCTGAGTAAAGCATTCATTCCTGGGGAAGGAGTGTCTGGTGACTAGGAATATATTATAAATCACATTTTTAGTGAGAATGACAAAGCTCAAGCACCCTTGCCTTAGGGAACCTGTTCAATTTGTCAGTTAGAATTCAGTCTGCTGAAATAGAACGAGCCCATTCTTGTCGTGGGAGGCCTAGTTCTAGAGGAAAGGACCTTCCGGGGAGCCATCAGGGTAGACGCTGGGGTGACGCTGGGCAACATGCAGACCCCTCTATGCACAGAGTTTTGGAGCAGGCCACTGCTTCAGCAACTCTCACACCTTTGCTGTTGAACCCCCACCTTTTGGTCCCACCTTGGGCCTTTCCAGTTGCAGCCTCTGGGATATGAGGCTGGCTTCCATATCCAGCTGTTTTCTCCAGTGACCTGAGAAGCACAGAGCAATCAGTAGCAGGAGGGACTTCCAGAAGGTGTCTCCCTCTCCAGAAGCACCTTCCGGCATGTAAGGAGTGTGAGCTTTGTCACCCCACACCGGTTTCCTGCCTTCCTTCCCTGATGGCTATGTGCTGGGCAAGCTTCACCCAGGCATCCCTCACCTCGCCCTGAGGGGAAACACAGTGGTTTCAATAATTTGCCCTGCTTGACCAGCTGAGGGCCTAGAGCCCTTCCTCATGTAAATGTCTATGGAGGCTCAGAAAACATGCACCCCCAAAAAGGGTGGGTGTGTTGCCAACTGCACTACAGTCTCACTGGCTTCTGCGTCGCTTGCTGCGGTGACACTATGTGTGCAACAATTCTCAAGCAGCCGGTCAGGTGGGTGATAGAGGAGGAAGCCAGGGCACAGTGGGGTGAACCAACTGGCTCAGGCCACACAGCAAGGTGGGCAGAGCTCCAGGGAGTTCCATAATGTGGTGTTTTGCCTAGCTTTCTGCTACCCCAAGTTACTCCTCACCAGAGAAAAATCTAGGTGCGCGGCACTCATGGATATGTTTTGGGTTTGATGGAAGCAGACAGTGGTGAGAAACAAGGCACAGGAGGGTGCTCTGGATCCAAGAGAGCTAGAGGGGAAGAGAGAAGTGCCAACTGGCCCAGACTGCTTCTTCACCACTGCTGCTCTCTGCTGTAACCACCAGAGGAGAAAATGCCAACTCCTTGTAGCTTCCTGGGGCCGGAAAATAACAGAAAGCCAGTCACTTCCGGCTATCACAACAGTTGCCTCCTGGGAATAGGCGCTAGGCTCATGTCATACTGTCTGTCGCATGTAGAGACTCATAGGTGCATGGTGGCTGGCAGCCCTTCCAGCCACCTCTGCACCCCAATAGCACCTGAAGCTGGCACCTCTTACCAGCTCCTCCTAACCCTACTACGCTGTTGTTATGAAATATAAGCACGGGAAAAGACTCTTTTGAAACAGACATGCTCATGGGCCAGGCCATGTGCTTTGCCTCCTATTCAAGCCTGTTTGTCCAACGTGAAGGGGCTTTCTGTTTAAGTCAAACTGTCCCTAATGCATTTTCTATTCTCTAAAAAAAAAAAAAAAAAAAAAAAAAAAAAAAAAACCCACAGCCATCAATTAAAAAAAGAAAGAAAAAGAAAAAAGAAAAAGAGCAGCAAGAAAGCCGTGAAGCACACTTCTCTGGCCTGACTTACCATCTTCTTTGATCCATTAAGATCCGAAAGTGAGCCCCTCTTCGTCTCTGGAGTATGAGGCAAAGAGGGAATAATTATCCATAAAGTGGCCATCCAAGTGTTTGTTTTGCGATGAAAGGAAAACGGTTAAGAGCTTGGAAGAAAGAAGGAATATGTAAGTCTCTCCAGACGCCATCAGTAATAATATTAATGAATTAATGATTTACCTGAGTCTTATATGTCTGTTTGCTTTGCTGCTCATAAGCATACACCGTTTCCATAGTAACCTTGACATCAGACCAAACTCCATGGCTCTGGGAACCAAAGGGCAGCTCTCAAGGAAAAGCATACAGTCTCGCTTGCTCTTTTCAGTGTTTGCCAATGGGAAAATGATAAATTGATATGTTCTAAAGGAGCCGTTTGTCTTTTTTCCCTTCCTTCCCATTACCACCGAGGCGTGACATTTGAAACGCCTACTGTATCAACACCTAATTCCACCACCTTCCTTCTCAATGTGCCTTTAGTCTTAGCCAAACACCGCCGCTCTCACCGCCGCTTTTCATTTATTTACATACGTGTGTACATGTGCACGCGCGTGCACACACACACACACCATCAACTTCTTACCAACAAACAAAGATGTTGATTTATTAAGCTGCTTTAAAAACTTCAGTAATCCCTTTGCTCCTGTACAAGGCTGCACTACGGACTTCATAATCGCTCACGGAGTGCGGGTTGATGAACATGGAAAGTTCTGGATTTTACAGAGGTTTAAAAGCCCACGTGTTCACAATAGCTTAAATGTCAGCAAGTCAAATTTCCTTAGTACAGATGGTCAGCTGGATGAATACAGGTATCTAAGAAAGGAATCATTTCTTTGAGTTGCTGTAGCTTGTGGAAATATTCTTGTAGGCTGGAGAGATAGCTCGGCGGTTAAAAGCATATTTTTCTTTTCTGCCTTTGCGGATGACCTAGGTTCAGTTCCCAGTGCCCACATGGCTGCTCACAGCTGTCTGATACTCCAGTTCCAGAAGATCCAATGCTGTCTTGTGGCTCCTGTGGGCACCAAACATATACCTGGTACACTTCCATACATGCAGGCAAAACGCTCATTCACACGACATGAAAAGAAATCTTTGGGGCTGGCTGCTCTTCCAGAGGACCAGAGTCAGGTTCCCAGTGCCCACCCACATCAGGTAGCTCACAACCATCTGTAACTCCATTGCAGAGGACCTGACACCTCTGACCCTCACGGACACCTGTACTCATGGGTGTGTGTACCTACACACGGACACCCACATAATTAAACATAGTATAGACAAATCTCTTATTAGAAAAGAATATTTCTCGCTTGGTGTAGTGGCGCATGCCTTTAATCCCAGCACTCGGGAGGCAGAGGCAGGCGGATCGCTGTGAGTTCAAGGCCAGCCTGGTCTACAAAGTGAGTCCAGGATGGCCAAGGCTACACAGAGAAATCCTGTCTCGAAAAACCAAAAAAAAAAAAGAAAAGAAAAGAAAAAAGAAAAAAAAAGAATATTTCTCGGGATGTGGTGGCACATGCCTTTAATCCCAGCATTTGGGAGGCAGAGGCAGACAGATCTCTGCAAGTTCGAGGCCAGCCTGGTCTCCAGAGTAAATGCAGGACAGCCAGGGCTCTATTACACAGAGAAACCCTGCCTCAAAACAAAACAAAAAACCAAAAACAAACAAAACAAAAAAATACCGACAACAACAAAAGAAAATATCCTTGCAAGAGGACTTGGTGATTTTCAACTAGTGGATGGGGAGCCAAAAAATAGGGGGCCCAGGAAGGAATCCATATTTGCTGAGAAGACTCTAACCTGTTACCTAACAATCAGAGAACCAAGGGCTCACCCTTCTCAATTAGCAAATTCAAATTCTTAGATCCTTGCTAGCCATGGGAAAAGCAGCCACATGGTCAAGGTGAGGCTTGGTACTGAGGGTGACAAAGTAGGAGGGTATCCTAGGAGGGTACGACACAGCCTGTGGCCTTACTGAGTCCTTTGGTGTGGGTGGATGGAGACGTCTAGGCAGGGATAAGACGGGGCTCTGTAAAAGAGAGTAGCACAGAGGCTTTGCTCAGCCTGGAGCAAACAGGAAAGTGTCGCTTCCTGGAGCTGGGAGGCTCTAGGTGCAGTGACTGCTGTGGCCATGTCGTTTCCAGAAGACAATTTTTTAAAAAAGATTTTCTTTTTATTTTGGGTGTAGAATTCTCTCTCTCTCTCTCTCTCTCTCTCTCTCTCTCTCTCTCTCTCTCTCTTTCTCTCTCTCTCTCTGTCTCTTCTCTCTCTCTGTCTCTCTCTCTCTCTGTCTCTGTCTCTCTGTCTCTCTCTCTGTCTCTCTGTGTGTTGCATGTGCCATGGGCATGGCTGGTACCTATGAAAGCTACAAGGGGACACAGGATCCCCTGGAACTGGAGGTACAAGTGGTTGTGAGGGGCAATGTGGGTACTAAGAACCAAACCCAGGCCTTCTATAAAAGCAAAGCATCTAAGCATCTCTCCACCCCATAGAAGATGCCCTTTTTGCAACAGGACTCCCCATCTGGCTCTTTGGTCCCTTTTACTCACTCCCTGATGTCCCTTGAGCCCTAGAGAGGGAGCTATAGATGACTTATTTAGGGCCCAACACTCTACTGCTTCCCTCTTCTCAGGACTTCAATCTGTTAGGAGTCTCTCTGCAATACCTTTGTCTGTCAAAGGCTCAGAGCAACACTAGTCTGTAGTTATAAACGTGACTCCTTAAAAGACAGTTGGACCACATGTCCACTTAATAAAATAATAACAGTGAGTTCCCCCTAGGGCCTAGGATCTTCCCAGCTGCCAGGACTTATCCAGGTTTATAGTGCCAGACATGTTCCTTCCTGTAGAGGGGACCTCAAATCCAATCAGAAAGCAGTTAGTTACCCCCCACAACATACATGTACCTACTCCACCAATAGTTACATCTAGCCAGGCCAGTCATTATTGTAGTTTAAAGGGTTGTAGCTGGGTAAGGCCGTTGATTTTTTTTTTTTTCTTCCAGTTCAGTTCCAGCTTGATTTCTCCACATCCTATCAACGAAGGGCCTGGTGTCTTCGGCAACAAGAGACCAACGTAGCTGGCTGTAGAGGGACAGCGTGGCAGGAACACGGCTGTCTGTTTCTCACATAACTTAACCAGACCTCCTGGCCACTCAAGCAGATAAGGAGGCCCACAGACTCTAGGGATGAACCCTGCCTCTGCTTCTGAACCACACCTCCATCTTCCTGGAATGGAAACGAGATCTGTGTCGTCCAGGTATCTGAGGCAGAAATGAGAATGCCTGAAGTGACTGGAGAAATGCAATGCTCGGCTGCTCGGCCTCTGGCTTGGTGAAACCCAGAGAAGGCACACCACATTCCCATAGCCCCGTCATGACACAGGTGGACGGGAACCCAGTCCTCTACCACCAGCAAAGGCTATTTAGGCCGTCTTGGCTTGCTACTAATTGCTGAGGCCTAGCTGCAGAGCCTTCAAAACAAAAGCAATTCCAGGCCAGCCAGAGCTACACAGTGAGACCCTGTCTCGAAAAACAAAACAAACAAAGAAACAAAACAAAAGAAGGTCTTACCACATAGCCCTGGCTGTTCTGGAGCTTGCTGTGTAGACCAGGCTAGCTTTGAACTAAAAAAAGATCTGTCTGCGTCTATTTCCTGGGTGCTGCACCACCACATCTGACTCCTACAGGGTTTTCCCAGGCATGATGGGACCCTGGCCAAGGTTCCTGCCACTCAGAAGGAATCCCAAAGTTGCTTGTTGTAGGTTGTTCTTCTTTTTTGGTGGGGGGAGGGGTGGTCTTTTTTTTTTTTTTTTAGTTTTTTGAGACAGGGTTTCTCTGTGTTGCTTTGGCTGTCCTGGACTCACTTTGTAGACCAGACTGGCCTCGAACTCACAGTGATCCGCCTGCCTCTGCCTCCCGAGTGCTGGGATTAAAGGCGTGCGCCACCACGCCCAGCTTAAATTTTTTGTTACATAAACTTCCAGTGGGTTTTTTGAGAAAGAAAGGCTCTAATCCCATAAACAAAGCAGGTGGGATTCAAGTTTCAGATCTCGATAGAAATCCATCTGAGATTTCTCTTTAAAAGCACAGTCTTGAGTTAATGACAGGTACGTATATGAGGAATAGCTTTGCTGGGGGATGATCTCATTGCTGTGTGAACACCGCACAGTACACACCTGGTGTAACGTCTCCCACATATCCAGGAGTTATGGACCTCCATGGTGTCTGCAGTCCCTCATTGGCTGAGCCTGAACACCATCCTGCAGGGACTAACTGCTGTATTTAAAGGTCCAAGAATCCATGCGTGTAAAGGGGGCCTGGCTGTGGACTTCGCTTCTAGCTTACTCTGGTGCTGCTGCTATGTGACCTAGACTTCATGATGCAACCTCCAGTGCCTCAGTTTCCTCACTAGCACCAAGGGTGATTTGAAGGAGACTGCTAACTCAGAGGAGGCCACAGGAGCACATCTGCCTGTGGCACACACTGCATGTAGGGGGCAGCAGGCTGCCTTGGTTACTTTTCTATTGGTGAGACAGAATGCCCTGTCTCACAACTTTGAGGGAGTGTGGTGGGGGGGGGGGGAAGGATTTATTTTGGTTTATAGCTCCTGAGAGGACTTCCTTGTGCTGGGGAAATCACAGCAGCAGGAACAGGAAGCTGGCTGACCACATGCCATCTGAACACAGGAAGCAGAGAGGGAGAACAGGAAGTGGGGTCAGGCTCCCAAACTTCAAAGCCTGCTCAGGTGATGAGCTTCTTCCAGCAAGGCTCTACCTCCTAAAGGTTCCACAACGTTCACAAAAAGTGCCACCAAATGGGGACCCCAGTTCAATTACAGGAGCCCATGAGGGACAGTTCTCTCACTCAAACCACAGCACAGCCACCTGGTCCGGGCTGCTTGTGGTTGGCTTGGAAGGTACTGCTGTGTGGGAAAGGAGCTCTTCTTTTAGGTGCCTGGGATGTGTGTGTGTGTGTGTGTGTGTGTGTGTGTGTGTGTGTGTGTGTGTGTGAGAGAGAGAGAGAGAGAGAGAGAGAGAGAGAGAGAGAGAGAGAGAGAGAGAGAAGAGACTCCAAGTTCCTTGGCTTTGTGGGTAAAAATCATCCCCCTATTTGTATACAAGGAAATACAAGAGATCAGAAAGTCCCACTGACATCTCAAGTCAACTCAGGCCTCTGTGACTTCATAATTTTTATGGTTTTGTGCCTTCCCAGGTCGATGCTTCATTGTTCAAACACAGTGAGTGTGGTGCACGGCCAAACATGCAGTCTTCCCCAAGGATAAGTGACCCTAGCTACTCAGATCCTCTGAGATGTAGGCTCCCTTCCTACATCAGGGTCACAGTCGGCCTGTGTTGTAGGACTCTCTGTCCAGCTCTGCTCATTTGGGGCCCTGTGCTGGCCGTGCTGGCCGTGCTGGCAGCCCTCTTCCTGCTTAGACTGGTTTAGGGAATCAGGGCTGGCGCGCAACTGTGGCTGGGATCTGTTCTCTCTGGGCGAGAACGTATCCAATGTGTCCCAGTCTCCAGGCAGTTTTTACGAATTCTATTTTCCAGGGCCAGCCCCACCCTCTCCGCTAAAGGTAGCTGCCTAAGACAGAACACTGAAACCTGGCTCTCACCTGGGTGTTCTGAATTTAGGTCATAATCACAGACGATCAATCAAGACTTCAGACACTGGCATCCGCCCCTCCCCCGCCCTCATGGAAGAGGCTGTGAGTCAGAACACAATGCCTTTCCTTTTTTTTTTTTTTTAAACCGTTGCCCGCTCTGGTGAATAAGGAGTCACTTTCAAGGTGGGGTCAGCCAGAGGAAAAGGAGACAATCTGCACCCTGACCCATGGGGAAGGGCACGTTAGGTGCTCCTCTGGAGGGTGGGTAGGTGCATGCAAGCTTCTGTGGCAGGGCAGGCTCAAAACTGTGGCTCCTGCTCTGTCTTCAGCTTGGTCCATCCTTTTTCTTTCTTATTTGTTCATGCTCACTTCCTCCACTTCAATAATTTCCTTGCTCCTTTGTTCTGGCCTCTGTCCCCTTACTGTAGGCACCCACCCCCACACCGCTGTGTGTGTGTGTGTGTGTGTGTGTGTGTGTGTGTGTGTGTGTGTGTGTTTGTAAGCTCCTTTCTTAGCGCATTCTGTTCTTGTTTGATAAATGCCTACTTTCTTCAGTGTGGGTGTGTTTACGTTCCTTTCTCATAGCAATTTGTTCTCGTTTGGCAAATGCTTGTTTTCTTCGGTCTGAGAGGTTCATTTTTTGGGAGAAGAGTCCTGTGCTTTAGGTATGGGGGGGGCGTCACCTGTTGGGGTTGCACTGGATCATTCAGGGTTTTCAGTGAGCTGCCTGCTCTGCAGAGAGACCTAACTATTATGGACCTTATTACTGAGACAGGCTCTCACTCTGTCGTTCAGCCTGGCCTGGTACTTGCTATATAGAGCAGGCTGATCTCAAACTCTTTCTGTTTGCTTGTTTTCGAGACAGGGTTTCTCTGTGTAGCCTTGGCTGTCCTGGACTCACTTTGTAGACCAGGCTGGCCTGGAACTCACAGCGATCCACCCGCCTCTGCCTTCCCAAGTGCTAGGATCACAAGCATGAGCTAACTAACGCATCTGGCTTGATCTCAAACTCTTGATCCTCCTGCCTCCTGAGGACTGAATTATACACGTGACCACCCCCACCCCCCCCCCCGTGCTTGGAAAGTGACTTTTTGCTTTATCTCAGAGAGACCAGTTATCAAATCTGCCTCTACCATAGACAGCTGTGTGAGCTTGGATGCAGTGTAAAAGCTTCCTGCTGGGTTGCCTCACCTGCATGATGACTTTAGTGAGTGCAGAGCACCTGGCCTGCTCCTTCAGCTCTGGAGTTGGGTTCCATAGCTATGACCACCACTGTTCATATCACCACACCCCAGTTAGGGGCAGTAGGACCCCTGAGCACACCACATATTGTCATGGAGGGTCTCTGTCATGTGTCCACAGAGGTTGGAAGAGGGCACTGGATCCTCTGGAACTGGAGTTATAGATGTTTGTGAGATGCCATGTGCCATGTTGGCACTGAGAATACAACCTGGGTCCTCTGCAAGAGAAGCCAGTGCTTTGTTTGCTTGTTTGTTTGTTTTTGGCTTTTTGTTTTTGGTTTTTTGAGACAGGGTTTCTCTGTGTAGCCTTGGCTGTCCTAGACTCACTTTGTAGATCAGGCTGGCCTCGAACTCACAGAGATCCGTTTGCCTCTGCCTCCTGAGTGCTGGGATTACAGGTGTGCGTCACCACATCCGGCCTGAAGCCAGTGCTCTTAACCACTGAGCTTTGTCTCCAGGTCTGGGAGCTATCTTTCTCAACAGTGTTGTGTATATTATATTTTCCTAGATATGTTGTGAATGTTACTCAGCAGGTCTCTAATATTGCATCACTAAAATGGCAAAACACTTCAGAGGTGCTCTTTGTTTCTTTTCTTTCTTTCTTTCTTTCTTTCTTTTTCAAGACAAGGTTTCTCTGTGTATCCTTGGCTGTCCTGGACTCACTTTGTAGATCAGGCTGGCCTCGAACTCACATCGATCTGTCTACTTCTGCCTCCCAAGTGCTGGGATCAAAGGTGTGTGCCACCACGCCTGGTGGGCAGGGGTGCTCTTTGAAGGATACAAAGAACCGACTTTAGACACTGTCCCTGCAGAATGTCGATGGACAGTTAAAGTCACTTGCCATCACGTTATGTTTATTTATTTATTTTTGCAAACTCCAGCCTTGAAGTATGATGACTTTGCTGCTTTCCTGTTGTTAGTTTCTTGTCATGGGATCTGTCCCCCGTGATTCTGGAGTCACCTGGAGGTCAGGCCAGGCCAGGCAAAGCAAGTCATCTAGCCACAAAGGTGTCCTAACCACTGTAAGGGGCGCAGTACCAGCTTTCTGGAAGTTTGTGCCCTGTGGCAGTGCTTCTGATTCATTGTGTGGCATTTTTGTGGCATTTGGAGGTTTATTTTCTTTTATAGTACCAGGCAAGGAATTTGAGGGTGGGACCAGGTCTGAGTGTCTGTGTGAGCAGAGCTTCCAATGCCATCTCCTTGAGAGGAGGTGCTATGGCAGCTGTACTGCGTGGAATGAGCTGTGTCAAGAACCACTCTCTCTCACACACACACACACACAAAAAGAACCACTCTCATCACTCCATCAGCCCAACCCCAACATCCTCATCCTTACCCCCATCACCTCCACCAACCCCACCCTCACCCCTGGCAGTGGAAAAATACAACCTTGGCCTTACCCCTTAGCAAACTTCCAGGGCAAATACTGTCTTCTTAAATTTTGATGCCTTAAAAAACATATATATATATATGTATATTACATATCCAAGCATGTGAAAAGATAGCTCCCTGCTCACAGTGCCTTAGGTCCCTAAGCCTTTTCATGGCTCTTTAAATGTTCCAAAACCTGTCTGGCTTCTAATTGCTGTTCCCTTGACCAATAAATATCCTTGACCAAAAAATATATAATAATATATATGGATTCCATATATGGTTTCTCTGTGTAGCCTTGGCTGTCCTGGAATCTCTTTGTAGACCAGGCTGGCCTCGAACTCACTGAGATCCATCTGCCTCTGCCTCCTTGAGTGCCAGCATTATAGACAGGTGTGCGCCACTGTGACCCATTTTTATGCTTCCTCTTTTAGTCATAAGGTCTGAGCAGGAGGAACTCAGGGCTGCAGATGCTGCAAGGCTTGGGACCTCAGCTGCGTCATTTGTCAAGTAAAACTTTAAACAGCGATAACCGCCAGAAAGATGAGAGAGACATATGATGTCTTCAGAAACCAGCCCATAGCGGGTTTATGGATTACTCTAAAGCCAGGTAGAGGCAGGAGAATCACTTTCAATTCAGAAGTTTGAGGCCAGCCTGGGCAACATAAAAAGATCTTGCCTCATGACAAAAATCTAAATAAAGATTACCGGGCTAGGGGGAGGTCAGTGGTAGGAGCCAGCTTATTTCGACCCCAAGCTCTCTGGGAAATACACACACAACACACAACACACACACACACACACACACACACACACACACACACACACACACACACAAAGTTCCAAACAACAACAAAAGCTCAGATCACTTGGGAGGGGCCTGCTTGACCACGCAGGTCCCTGGGATTTAGAACTCTCAGTCAGGGGCCTCAGAAGGAGCTGGGGAGATGGTTCAGCCTGCAAAGCACTTGCCAAGCAAGCATGAGGACCTGAATTTGATCCTCGACATCCATGGGGGAAAGCTAGGTGTGGCAGCCCACCCTTGTAATCCCACTGTAGGGGAGGCAGAGACAGGAGGGACCCGGTGAGCGAGCTCCAGCTTCACAGAGAAATCCTGTCTCAGCAAGTTATGCTGGAGAGAGATAGAGGAGGACACCCGACACGATCGCTCGCCTCCACCTGCAATGCACACATACACAGGAACATACATACACACATACACAGACAGCTAGGAAGACACATGTGCATGACCGTACAAAACTACAAACGAACTGTGGCACAGGCATCATAACACACAGGGTTTCTCAGGGTGTGGAAATGAGCTTCCTCCCAGCTGTTTTAGCACATGAACTTAATGCCAACCACCGGGACTCCGTTACCTGGCGGGATAAGGGTATGTTGAGGAGGAGGAGGAGGAGATTCTCACATGCGTGTTCCATCCCAGCCCGGTCACCCTTGCCAAAGATGACTCAGGTGAATGTGTTATTCCTACAATTGCCAGGCGCCTGCTGTGATCCAACCAGTACAGTCATGCCAGGCACCTAGGCCACTCACCTGTGTGGCTCGCAGAAAATTCCCTGGCTTGTCTCCACTAGAATCAAGATGGAGAAACTGGCTGCTCCAGGGGATGGGAAAGGTGTGAAAAGGAAGGGCACAACCAAATGTGAACATACCAAAGTGCCAGGAACCCACAGGGCAGGTTCAATATGGAGGAGCCCTTGCTTCCAGGGAGCTTAAACATACGGGTCAGGATAATGTCACACACCCATTACTACAAAGTATGGCAAGTTCCAGAAGGGAAAAACTCAAAGTCAATGACACAAGGTTACACAGGGGCCCTGATTTAAATAGGAGGAGGAGCAAGAGGCACAGTTTTAACAAGGAATGTGTAAATTAAGACCTGTGGGGACAATGTGGACAAGGATATTTATTAGTCAAGGGAACAGCAAGTAGAAGCCAGACAGGTTTTGGAATGTTTGAAGAGCTATGAAAAGGCTTAGGGAGGTAAGGTACTGTGAGCAGGGAGCTATCTTTTCACATGCTTGGATATGTAATATATACCGTTCTGCTCAATGAACCTCGCCAGGCTGGGGCTGGGGATTCCCATGTATTCTTAAAGCCTTGTTCCGAAGATGCCAGCTCAGATTTGAATCCCACCCCCCGCTGCTTCAAGTGTGGAAAGGGAAGGTACACACCCTCAAAACACTGCATCACTGAGCTCTTCACAGCTGCCTCTGAAGCTGGGCTGCACCGAGGAAATGTCTGGAATGCCCTCGGTGTGGCTTTGGGTGTGTAGTAGGCTCCTGTCCTCGGTCCAAACAAACATCTACCCTGCCTTCGACTGGGGAGTGAAGGGGATTTAATTCTGTCGCTGCCCTGCCTTGCCTCTTAGAAGAACTTGGAAGAGAGAAGGACAAAGCTTTCTAGGGATCTGCGTGGGGACCCACAGCAAGAAAACACCCAGAGGACGTGTGGGCATCTCCCCCATTTAGCGGAAGGAGCTAACAGGGAAGCCAGGTGGGAGATGGAGGTAGTGGTGTGGCACGGATTTTTAAAACTCCACTGCAAGCTTGTTGGGGCAGCACATGGACGAAAATCGGAATGGCGTGTGGAAGATGGCACAGCCCCTAAGGGTGGCACGCAAGTTGGTGAAGCATTTCATAGTTCTGGAACCTCGGAGACAATGGGCACTTGCTGACAAAGCAAACAGAGCCTGCTCACCTCTTTGAAGGAGAGATTCTTGAGAAACGAAGGCTAAGCAGAAATGTCTTCAAGATTTGCTGAGGAAAGCTGGAACTTGCAGAGCCACACTCGAGGAATGCCCCCCTCTCCCCGACCCCAAATTCTCCAAAGTGAAGGCGGCATTCCCAAGAGAAGTACGGATTGTCTGCATGAGGGTGCGGAAAAAGGCACCCGCTGGGTGAATATCCAAAATATTAGGTCTGTGGAGCAATAAAGAGGGAATGTACCCTACAAGCTACAGGGCCAACGGTGCCAGCCCGGGGAGAGGACTGATAAAACAGGGCACCAAAACAGACCCCATGCTGGGCCCTCAAGCAAGTCTCAGCAGATCTCAAAGGATTGAACTCCCACAACGGTGTGTTCTGACCACAGTGCAATTAAAGAGGAAAGTAATAACAGAAAGCTCATCAGAGAGTCCCCACGCATTTGGGAACACATTTCTGAGTAATAGGAGGAGAAATCACAGTGGGAATTAGAAAATTCTTTGCATTGAAGGATGAAGAAAAAAACCTTATCTGGCCGGGCAGCGGTGGCGCACGCCTTTAATCCCAGCACTCGGGAGGCAGAGGCAGGTGGATCCCTGTGAGTTCCAGGCCAGCCTGGTCTACAATGTGAGTCCAGGCTACACATCATCATCCCCATCATCCCACCACCACTACACTTTGTCTGAAATGTACATTTAGTGTTGCCAGGGTAACTGCATCTCCACAGTGCTTCAAGCTGGCCATTCTTTTCCAGTTCAGGCCACAGGATTCTGACCAGGGCCCTACAGGGCTTACTGTCTGCCTGGCTTCTATATACTGCTGAGTGCTGTCCTCAGCCCCTGGCATCCCCAAAGATGACAATGATTGCAGCAAGTATCCGTAACGTCCTGTTACCAAGCACTGTCACCAGGATCACGGCCTCCCGTCTTCCTCTTCACCAGAAAGAGATTGCTCCTGTTTGCCATTGCTCAGTGGCTCTTGTTCTAATGGCACTTTCCTTTTCTCCCCCACAGCCAACAGGTAAAACCATAGGTGATGACTTCATATAAGTAATAACTGCAAAGCGGTGTGAATAGCTCAAGGCCAGGGATAAACCAGTGGTGACAGTTACTGCTGAGCACCCCCTTATGTTGCTGTCTCTGCTGAGGCCTATACTGGCCTTGAGGAACTGCTTTCAGCTGCCCAGTGTCCTGCTGTTGCACACATGACCTCTGCTCTGGGGCCAGGGGTTTGCTCACTCATCAAATTCCAGTGGCAGTGAGCAAGCTGTAGTTAAAAGCAAAGTCAGCGTTGGTACAGTGGATGTGTCCTCAGAGAGGCCTGGAACAATGAGCTCTGGCAGCAGGACAGATGAATCCAAACAGTGGCATCTCTCTACTAAGAAAAAAAGTGATGGAGATGAGGTCCCTGGCAACATTCTGCAAGACAAGGCCTTCACAGTGACCCGCAGCCTTTAAGTACTTTCTTTAAGACATTTAAAAAAACATTAATTGTGCCGGGTGGTGGTGGCACACGCTTTTAATCCCAGCACTCAGGAAGCAGAGACAGGCGGATCACTGTGAGTTCAAGGCCAGCCTGATCTACAGAGTGAGTCCAGGACAGCCAAGGCTACACAGAGAAACCCTATCTCAGGAAAAAAAAAAGTGTGTGTGTGTGTGTGTGTGTGTGTGTGTGTGTGTACATGTGCACATGCCACACATGCACATGGAGATCACAGGACAACATGTGGGAGTAGGTTCTCTTGGGAGCAGGTACCTTTACCAGCTGAGCCATTTGCCTGGCTCCTTTCCTTTTGGTCTCTTATTCGCCATTAAATCTTTGGTAAAACATGCATGGCATAGAGCTCACGGCTTTAATCATTTCTATGAAAATGTGCAGTTGCGTGGCATGGAGCCTGCTCACAATATTGGCCACCATCAGTCCCACTGTCCAGAACTGTCACTTTTCCCCTAACTGATACTCCAACCCCTCTAAACAGCTCTTCAGCCCCCAACAACCCCCATTTTATCCTTCTGTCTCTGCGAATTTGACTAATTTAAGTGCCTCATATAGGTGGAATCACACAGGATTTGTCCTGTGTGCCTGTGTCACATGCACAGTCTTCATAGTTCATCCCTGTGACAGCATGTATTAAAATTCCCTTTGCTATTTATGATGATGGTGATGATGTTTTTGGTTTTTGATTTTGTTTTTTGTTTTTGAGAGAGAGTTTCTCTGTGTATCCCTGGCTGTCCTGTACTCACTTTGTGGATCACAAACTCACAGAGATCTGTCTCCCCAGGTGCTGGGATTACAGGGGTGCGCCAGCATGCCCAGCTGGCTATTTTATGTGTATGGGTGCTTTGTCTGAATGTGGGCTGGGCAACACTTATATGCAGTGCCCACAGAGGCCAGAAGAGGGCATCAGACACCCTGGAACTAGAACTAACATTCTGTTGTGAGCAGTCATTGGGTGCTGGGAACCAAACCCAGGTCCTCTACAAGAACAGCCAAGGATCTTAACCATTGAGCCATCTTTCAAGCCTTTCTCTCTGCTTTTTTTTTTTTTTTTTTTTTTTAGGATTTGTTTTTATTTATGTGTTTGTATGAGTGTATGCCACATGTGTACAGGTGCCCAAGGTGGCCAGAAGAGAGTCTGGTGCCCTCTTCCATTCTCTCTGAGGTAAGGTAAGATCTCTTTAAGGTAAAGTCTTGTCCTAAACCTGGGCTCAGGTTTTCTTAGCTAGGCTAGAAGCTAGCAAATCCCAGGGGGGCCTCCTGTCTCTGTCCCCCCTGGGAACTGGGGTTACAGGTGTGTGGTGGATGCTCAGCATATTATATAGATGCTGGGCTCCAAACTTCAGTGTTCATGATTGCACAGCAAACGCTCTTTAACTGCTAAGCCACATTACCAGCACCCACGGCTTCGGGTTTTGAGATATGGTCTTGATATGTAGCGCTGGCTGGCTATGCAAATCAGATTAACTTGGATTCACCGTGCTGATACTGCCCCAGAAGATGCTGATATTACAGGCGTGAGTTAGCACTCCCATCTGAGGCAGGTGATTTCAATTATGATAATCCTTTTATCTTTCACAGAAATTATTTCTAATTCATGCCTCATTTTGCAAGAAACTATGAGATGTCTGTCCTTTACGTGTATGCTTTACTCATAAGGTAGCTCATGTTCATGATCCCAGTATTTGGGAGGCGCAGGCAGCACAACTGTAATTTTAAGGCTAACTTGGGCTAGGTAGTGAGTTCCAGGCCAGCCTGGGATACAAGAGTAAAGACCTTATCTGAGAAATAAAAGTTAAAGCCAGGTGTAGTGGCACATGTCTTTAATCCCAGCACTCACGAGGCAGAGGCAGGTGGATGGATCTCTGAGTTCAAAGCCAGCCTGGTCTACAGAGAAAGCTGCAGGATAGCCAAGGCTACACACAGAAACCCTATTTCAAAAAAACAAAACAGAAAGAAAGGAGAAAAGGAAGGAAGGAAAGAAGAAAGGAAGGAAAAAAAATGTGCTTTAGGACCTGGCATGTAACTCAGTGATAGAACAATTCTCTAGCATGTGTAAGACCCTGGGTTTTTTTTTTATTATTTGCTTGTTTGTAAGAGCTTTTGAAAGCTGGAGAGGTGGCTCAGTGGTTAAGAGCACTGGTTGCTCTTCCAAGGACCCTAGGTTCAATTCCCAGCAACCGCATGGTGGCTCACAACCCCCTCTAGGCCCAGTTCCAGGGGATCTGACGCCCAGCTCTGACTTCTGTGCTCGTTCACGGTGCTCTGCACACACGCACACTCAGGCAAATGCCCATTCACATAAAAATCTAGTGGGATACTATTTTCAGGCAAGAACAGATGGCCTGTGTGTAGGAAGTGGCGCAGGGACGCTGCTCTAGAGGCAGCTCCGGGTTTCTGAGGCTCGTCAGTGCCCTCGGCCACATGGCAAGAGTTGACATTGATCTGAAAGTTTGTGTTGTGGAAGCACATGCCAAGTGCTGAGGTTTCTCTAGGCAGGTTACCCTTGTGCTATGTGCATTGTCTGTCTGTCTGTCTTTCTTTCTTTTTTTTTTTTAAGACAGGGTTTCTCTGTCCTGGACTCACTTTGTAGACCAGGCTGGTCTTGAACTCACAGTGATCTGCCTGTCTCTGCCTCCCATGTGCTGGGATTAAAGGCGTGTGCCACCACTGCCTGGCTGCATTGTCTTTCTTTCCAGCCTCTACTAGAAATAGACTCTGGAGTCTTGAGTACCAGTCTCTGAGCTTCTGGATGCTAAGC
Organism: Acomys russatus; assembly: GCF_903995435.1. NCBI lineage: Eukaryota > Metazoa > Chordata > Mammalia > Rodentia > Muridae > Acomys > Acomys russatus. The sequence continues at coordinate 47,750,404 of NC_067153.1, read as the reverse complement.
TCTCTTCCTATGCTCATTCCACCGTGATTATCCCAGAACACTGGAGAACCCTTCCCTAAATCACTGACCTCCCAGCCAGGCCACACTCCAGCTGCACAGATTACCCAGAGTCCTCTGCCACCCCAGCACTGTGATCAACAGAAAGGTTGGCAGGAAGGCACACATTTACCTTAAAACAAACAAACAAACTCCTTGTATTTTCCTAAGTGAGCAAACTCTGCTGAATTGTACAGCACAGAAGTCTGAAATTTAAAAACACCCAAGACTCAAAATCCCAGCCGGATAACAGGCTGAGGGCTTCTCTTCGCTCAGCAGAGATACCAACCTAGCCCAGTGTGCCCATCAATGCAGGCAGGCACCAGAACACTTGAGTTGCCTCTGTTGTGATCTGGGAACAGTGTGCTTGAATGTCCAAAACAAGGCTTCTGGAAGGTTCCAGTAGCTCCTGCTGGGGGTGGGAGGCTGAGGAGAAACAGTTTCAAGCAAAGTCCCTAATTTGGAGGTGACGTAGAGGAAATAACATAGGGATAATTCCTTTGAGCCAAACCACTTGGTGGGGATGGTGTGTGTGTGTGTGTGCGCGTGCGCGTGCGCACGTGCGCATGCACGCGCGCATGCCCCACTCAATGCCCTGCTGGCATGAAGTGACTTTATACAGAGAAGTGCAGAATGGGTGTTGAGCCAGGATCACCACAGGCTCCATACACAGGAGTGGTAGTTAGGCGAAGCAGCTGGGTGTGGTCTTGGTGCAGCTGGTGAGGGCCTCATGGCATGACAAAGGTTCTTTTTTTTTTTTTTTTTTAGTTTTTCGAGACCGGGTTTCTCTGTGTAGCCTTGGCTGTCCTGGACTCACTTTTTAGCCCCGAACTCACAGCGATCTGCCTGCCTCTGCCTCCCTAGTGCTGGGATTAAAGGCGTGCGCCACCACTGCCCAGCTTATGACAAAGGTTCTTAAGAGTTGCTTGTGGACCCTACCTTGTGTCTGGCTCCCATGACCACTTAGACTTCCCATCTATGATGTGGGAATTTGATCCCATAGAATCAATTGGCAAACACTTTGGATGGCCTTAGAGAATCATTTCTTAACCTGTGGGTTGCTACTCTCTTTGGGGGTCGACAACTGCCAATGGGGCACCTAAAACCCATCAGAAAACACAGATATTTACATTATTATTCATAACAGCAGCAAAACTACAGTTATGAAATAGCAACGAATATAATTTTATGGTGGTGGAGTTAGGGGGTCATTACAACATGAGGAACTGTATTAAAGGGAGGCAGCATTAGGAAGGTTGAGAACCACTGTGTTAGTGGATCCTGGGTTCTGCTTGCCCCCACCCCCACGCCCCCAGTGGCTCCTCCTTCCTTGGTTCAGTCCCATGTTCCATATTCCTTCCACTCTAGCCCACCTTGACTCCTCTCCCTACCTCACTCTCTGCCTGTCTCTCTCCGGAGCAGGCTGCGGATGCACTGGTTGGGTTGCTGAGTGATGGAGAGGGGCTCTGGCCTTCTTTGCACTAGAGCATCCCCACTTCCACTGAGGTCCCAAGGTGACAGGCCATAAGCTTCCATACACCTGTGCATTGTCCCCGAGCTTTATGCACAGGAAGAAAGAGTATAACAGGGAGGGAAACTGAGGTTGGCAGACTGTTGATGGATAGAGAGCAGACAGCAACCCTGGCCTGACCCCGTCTGCCCTTACCCCCTCCCAGCATCCACAGCTGCACCAGATTGGAGCCAATAGAGAGAAAGCAAGGCAGGGGAAAATTAAAAGACTCAAGGCTGTCTGGGACCATATCCCTGACTCCAATACTTTGCCCACTGGGACCCAGTCCTTTGAAGATTGACTTCCTGGGACCCCTGAGCCAATGTGTAGCTTTATAGACAGCGAGGAGGTGTGTGGCATGGAGTGTATGTGGGAGTAAAAGTTATGGACAGTGCTTTCCAGAAGCATCCAGAAAATGGACTGGCCGAAGTCCACTCCTTCCAACCTTGAGCCGAGAGGCCTTCTCACCCCAACCGCCCTGCAGGGGCCTCTGCTTTGAGCAGCAGCCTCTGACTTAAGCTTGTAGTGTAAACAGGAAGTGACAAGGTCACCAGGTTCCAGCAGAACTGTCCCCTAGAAGTCTCATGAGCATGCCAAGGGCCCCCAAGCACACTGGCAGGCATGCCCATGATAGGGTCTGCATACAGGCTGCCTGGCGCCTTTCCAGGGCAGTGGAAAGCTGGGCCCCCACTCCTTGTTACCTCCTCCCCTGGGTGAATTACCTGCACGCAATTAATTATGCAATTATCTCGATGGGGCTGTGAAGAGCAACCATCAAATTGCCAAGATGGGCTGTGGGATAAGATGCTTCTGCTTTGCCAAGTGGCAAACAGGCCTCACTCGCTTCTGAGACTCCAGTGGCTGCCATAGCTAGGGCCACAGTGCGGTCTTGGTGAGAACTTGGCTCAGCATGTCCTCCACCGGCTTCAAAGCCCAGCATGTTACCCCGGGGCACTGTCACAGCAACTGTCCTTGACCAGTAGCTCCACCCCTCCACCCTCTGCAACAGCCTGGCTCTTCTTATGTCGTGGAGAGGGTGCTATCTGGAAAGCTGCTTTTCTGGGAACATGGTTCTGGGTTTGGGGTCCAAGATCAAGGCCAAAGAGAATAGACCCATTGTCTACTGTACAGTTTTGAAAGAATAGGTGGGCAAAGTGGGCATAAAGTTGGGAGTCATTCTGTCCTACCCTAGTGCCATATTTTCAAAATGCAACGAAACCCTTAGCACCCCAAGAGCAGAATCTAGGCGCTAGATGCTCTGGCATTCTTAGTAAAATCCTTCCAACCTTGCTGTATCATTGTAGGAATTTTCTCTCTACGCGATACCAAGAAAGCAACTAAGCCCCTCCTTCTAAGGTCCCAAAGACAAACTGAAGTTTTTCCTGGGAGGTAATGAACTAGTGGGTTTATTAGGGTTTAGCTACAGAGCATGGGTGAGGTGTCACAGGCAGAAGTGTGGCTGACTCTCAAGGAGCCACACTGGAAGGTCTACAACCAGCATGGATGATGGTTCCCACACAGCTGCACAGACGTGGCCTTCCCTTTGTCCTCCCCACGCTGTATACTATACCTCCTCCCTAAGACCTCAAGGTTGCACTCAATTAGAGCAGAGGGACTGCATACAAGTGATTGAGAGGAAGGGCTGGATACCCAGGTGAGGGGCCCATGGCTCTCTGATCCCTCCTCTCCACTGAAGGAATGCCAACACTCAACAAGCCCAGCTGTGATGATCTTTTACAAGCAGGCCCCCCTGAGCTCATGAAGACAGCAGCTGTTTGGCTCTGAGGGCTGGTGCTAGGCAACATGTATATCTGAACTTCCAAATAAAATATTAAAAAGCGCCCCCTCCCCCCCCAAAAAAAACCCATACAATTGATTTCAGGTGGTTACTTGCTAGAGCAGACCCAAGAACCTTGTTGGGTCTTGGGAGGCAGGCTCTCCATCTTTGGTTCTGTCAGCCGGGAGCGTGGGGGGTTGTGGGAGTGCTCTGCTGCCCTTTCCTGGTTCCCTTGCATGCTATTAGCTGATCTCTCAAGAACGCAGGCTGTCCCAAGCATCTCTTTGCAGATGAGAGCTCTAGCCTTGAAAAACCAAGGTAGAAAGTGCCTGAGGAGTGATGCTTAAGTTTGTTCCTTGGCCTCATGTACATATACACACACAAGCAAACACATATATACAGGTGCCCAGAGAGAGAGAGAGAGAGAGAGAGAGAGGGAGGGAGGGAGGGAGAGAGAGGGAGGGAGGGAGGGAGAGAGAAAGAGAGAGAGAGAGAGAGAGAGGAGAGGGAGGGGGGCGGGAGGGAGGGGAGGGAGGGGAGGGGGGAGAGGGAGGAGAGAGGGGAGGGAGGGGGAGAGAGAGAGGAGATGAGGGAGAGAGAGGAGGGGGGAGGGCGGAGGGGGGAGGGAGAGAGAGAGGAGAGAGCGAGAGGGAGAGGAGAGAGAGAGAGAGAGAGAGAGGAGAGAGAGAGAGAGAGAAATGGATGGAGGAAACAGATACAGAGACAAGTCCCCTTCTCTGAAACAGCCAGTGATTCGGTCCTCTCAGGCCAGACCCACCACTGAGCCATTGAGAAGGAAGGAAGAAAACCCCTTTGTTGAGTCTGGGAAGGCAGATTAAGTCTTTAGGCTTTAGGGGAGATTTAAAATTCCCTGGAAGACCTCTGAGCTAGCAGGAGCCCATGCGCAGAGTGGGTAATGGACTCTCAGGAAGGTCATAAAAGCTATTTACCCTTGTGAGGAAAAATGGCTGCAGGGTAAAAAGAAAGCCAGCCACCCCCATTGGACACACCAGCCTATGGACACACTGGGACACATCAGCCACCCCTACGGCCACCCTGGATACACCAGCCACCCCTATGGATACCCTGGGACACATCAGCCACCTTCATGCACATGAGGCCATACAAGCCACCCCCCATGGACACACAAGGTCACACCAGCCACCCCATAGACACTCCGGGACCTACTAGCCACCCCCACAGACATACTGGGACATACCAGCAACCCCACAAACATACGGGGATGCACCAGCCACCCCCTATGGACACACTGGGACACACAGTCACCCCCAAGGAGACACCAGGCCACACACAAACCTTGCAGCTCACATCTTCACCAAGGGGCCCTCCTTTGAACAGAGCTGCAATCCCACCTCTTAAGTGCCCCTGAGGCATGCTTGTCAGCTGCTTTTAGGGAGAATTTATTGTACATTTATTTATATGCTTCTCTACAGCAGCCAAACAGGGCCCAATTGGTTTGGGGGGGGGGTGTCAAAATGTCAACCCTCATGCAGTCTGACTGGTCACCTCAGCTTTCGGATGGACTGCTGCGTTGAATACTCCTTCCTTGATCCTTAGCAAGGCCTAGCCCACAGGCAGGGAAAGGGAATGAGATTCTGCCTTTGCACTAAAAAAAAGCAAGGATTCGACCACAGGCTGAGCAATTGGACTTAGTGTTTAAGTGCTGCAGCACATCAGCTGGACTTAATTGATACAGCACAGGCTAAGGTACGTGGCCTTACAAACCAACACAAAGCCTCAACGGTATAGACAAGAACCTGGCAGTCACTGGCCACAAGGACTTGGCCAGGGGGTGGGGCGCACCCCTGGCTGTGCTTGTGAGCCAGCCCTCAGAACCAGTACTCGGAGACGAAGATGTGCACGTTGACAACATTCCGGTGGGAGACCACGCCCCCCAACACATAATTCATCTCCAGCCTCAGGACGGCATAAAATGGGCCCACGATGGGCCGCACTTGGCGCACGACACCTGGAGAAAAAGAGAGAGAGAAGAAGGCATGTTGTTGGATGTTAGCAGGCACAGAGCAACCTGGGTATCTGGGAAAGGGGTTCCCTTGGCAATTTCCAGATGAGGCAGATGCTTGAATCATCAGGATAACCATCCCCTTCCATCTTGGTCACTCAGTTGTTTCCATTACTAGGGCCAGGTCTGCCTGCCAGATTGGATAGGGTCCCAATGCTGAGCCCATTATATTCTCAAGGCTCCTTTGAACCCATGTGTGACACTTTTCCTCTTCCTTAGGCCCCAGGCTCACAGGGTGTCTACTAGCCATGGTGAATTCAGCCATTGGAGAGCAAAGGTGTCCTTAGCTCTCTGTCCATGGCTAAAAGGCTGCTGCTCAAAGGAGAGCCTGAGAGGTGATGTGCCTGGGGCCTACACAGTGGTGTGATAAATGTCTGCACAATCTGATCAGATCCTGCTTTGTTGCTATTAAACAGTGTTTTTCAATATAATTTTCTGGGGACTAGAGAGACGCCTCAAGGGTTAAGAGCGCATGCTGCTCTTGCAGAGGATAAAAGCTCAATTCCTAGCACCCACACTGGGTGGGCTCACAACAGCCTATAACTCCAGCTCCAGGGAATCCAAGGCCCCTTCTGAACTCCCGTGCACATATCCACACACACAGACTTATGCATATGTATATACTTTTTAAATTAAAATATATTCTATATAAATACTGCTATTTTGTGTAATTTATGTATTTCACTCAAAATATAATTTAAATATAGATACATTGTTGATTACATATAAATGACGTACAAGATTTCAATGTGTGACATAGACATAAAATCTTATGTCTTTTATTATAAAAATCGTATATCCTTGTGGGAGTGGGGTTTGAAACAGTGTCTCATGTAACCCAGGCTGGCTTCAAACAAACTGTGATCCTCTGGACCCCGTTTGTGGGGATTATAGGCATGAGCTACCATGCCCAACTTGAATAAGATCTGAAACGATAAGGACCGCTTTGTATTTACATGTTGGCATAATGTTTACATGTTGGCATAATGTTTACATGTTGGCATAATGTTTACATGTTGGCATAATGTTTACATGTTGGCATAATGTTACATCTTTATGTTGACATGCGTGTCGGCGTATCTTATTTGAGGGAACATTCCTGGATACTCGTGGGACTCTCACAGGGTCCACAGTTCAGACACACAGTCGTGTCTGCATCTGTGATAGGCGCCTGACATCTAACTATGTAAGAATGGAGAGAGAGAGCTGGTGAGGTGTCTCAGTGGGCAGAGCACTTGCCGTGCAAACCTTATAACCTGAGTTTGATACCTGGCACCCATGGCAGAAGAGGTGAATGGACTCCGTGTGTGTGTGTGTGTGTGTGTGTGTGTCTGTGTCTGTGTGTGTCTGTGTATGTGTGTGTCTGTGTATGTATGCATGCGTATATGTGCACACATACAGAAAAAGATAAGATTTTTAAAAAGGATGTAGAGAATGCAATGGTGGTAGCAGACAGTGGGTCTGGGTCAGAAGAGGTAAGAGAGAGCTCATGTATAGGGCTCAGGGATTGAGTGTGGTTGACCTGGGCTGGAGGAGTTACCTAACTGCTCTGAGTCTCAGTTGCCTTTTCTGTGGATGGAGATTAGAAAAACAAAACAAAACAAAACAACCCCCCCCAAACCCAGCAGTCTTTAAAATCAGAAACCAAACAAATGTGAGGCCAGGTCTGTTAGCACTTGGGAGGTGAAGGCAGGAGGACTAAGTTAAAGGCCTCCCTGAGTTACAGTGTAAGTTCAAGGCCAAACTTGGGAACTTAGTAAGATCCTGTCTCAAAATAAAGTTTTAAGAAAATGTAGCTCAGTGGCAGAGCACTTCCCAGCAAGAAGGCCCTAGATTTAGTCCCCAGGAACAGACAGAGAGACAGAAAGAGACAGAGAGAGAGAGAGACAGAGACAGAGAGAGACAGAGACAGAGAGAGACAGAGAGAGAGACAGAGAGAGACAGAGAGAGAGAGAGAGAGAGAGAGAGAGAGAGAGAGAGAGAGAGAGAGAGAGAGAAGTTGGCTATAAAAACAAACAATATTTCAATGTTGGCTATAAAACAGTATTTCAATGTGATCTCTGTGCTCCAATGGGTAGGAAATATTTGCACCAAAACCCATCATATCAAGGAATCCATGAAGGGCCATTTCCGTCATAGCTGAAGACTAGAACTCCATACTGTTGGCTGGTTGTTTGGTTTGTAAAAGTCACTCGGTGGGACAAGGCACCAAAACACATTCTGCCTTAGGGAAAGGCAGACTACAGGGCCTCCAGACACCAGGCAGCATCACAGAAACTAGTCATTTTCAGAGCCTGTAGCAGCTCAGGATTTTTGCATATAGCAATAAAGATGACTAAAGACAGCCTGAGATGCTGGCTGGGTTAAGCAAGAGCTCATGTGGGTGCAGGCTGAAGGAATGTGTCCCTTCCTGCTCATCCAGAATCTTTTGTTTTCTCCCCCTCTGACCTAAAGTCTATGTGGTACCTCCAACTAGCCAAAGTCTTACTCAGCCCAAAGCTATTCTTCCCACACTAGACCCCTCAGAGGGCCTGGACCTCACCTTTCCAGAGAATATGCTTCCTTCACCTCACTAATTCAAGCATGACCTTCACTCTCTTGGCCTCACCTTGACTGAACCAGGCTACAGTGTTTCATGAAAGATGACAAAACAACCCAGCTGGTCCCTAGAATCTGGCACTCAACAGATGTCAAGTGAATGGCAGTTCCTGGTGCCAATTCTTTATTCATAGCCTCCTATCACCTGCCATCTTCTCACTCGCCCATCATCCATCCATGCACCTACTTATCACCAGGCAACTGATCCATGACCTATCCACCCATCCATCCATCCACCCATCATCTATCCATCATCCATCTATCATCCACCCATGCACCTACTGATCCACCAACAAATTGATCCATCATGGCCCCATCTACCCATCCGTCCATCCATCCATCCATCCATCCATCCATCCATCCATCCTTCCAGGATCCATCCATCCACCCCACTGACCCAGTCATCCATTTATCTAACCCATCTATCTCATCAATTCTTCCAGCCACCCTTCCATCTACTCAATATCCAATAGAGGTCAATCTACACAGGGACATCTGAGGCTATTTGTACAGAGGTACCGACATTTAAATTGGGTTGTGAAGAGTACATAGGGGCCTAGAGAACAGGAAAGACATGTTCTCCGCTGTAATGCTCCACCTGCCCAGTTCAGGGGAACATTCCAGCTAGCCTCCCGTTCAGGGCAGAGACTGCACAGTGCTCATGCCTGCTCCACCATCCCCAGGGCTTGGACAGGCAGCTGGCAGGATCTCAGCCATGACTGCTGAGGGAGATGAAGGAGAACAGGAGGAAAGGAAAGGAAATGAGTTCTTGAGGCCACACTGTCTAGGAATGCATCACTGTGCCTCACTAGCAGCGTTTCCTTCTGTTTGATCTGCCTAAAACTCCTGTAAATACTCATTGGGAGCAAACAGTCCCTTCCCCCGTGGAGCCCATAGGCTAGTGTGGTCCATGGCACAAACTTGGAGTTACAAGGACCATTCTGGGAGTCAGAAATTGGCTTGTAAATTCTGGAGGCATTCCACGGTTTCTTCCTCCTGTGCCGTGTTGCCATCACCTTCCCGTGAGGTCCACCATGGCCACCATCATTGTATGTCTCCTTCCCCGTGAGTCTATTCTAAATTTGCCCATAGCATTTGCCTTCCTTCTCATAGCACTCTGTGAAAGAAGCTAGGCTCTCTCACCAGAAGTGTTGTCCTACAGTGCACAGTGAGAGACCTTGGAGCAGCTAGCCCTAAATGGGATGTTTTTATCAAACCTCTCCCCTCGGGGCTCAGGGATCTGTGCAGAAGAGGAGGCAGAAAGATTGTAAGAGCCAGAGGTGGTGGATGTTTCCCCAAGGAAACAGCAGCTTCCATCTTCCGGAACACACAGCAGGACATGAAGTTCCACCTCAATCAAGAACCTATTTGCAACTGACACCCGCTAGGGGAGGACAGTCACTGGGTAAATAAGCTCCATTCTAGGGCGGGCCTCAAGTGTAAGCGTAGTTGGCAAACACAAAATGGACTCTATGGTTTTATGTGTGCACTTTTGTTGTTGTTGTAAAGGTTTGATTTAGTTTTTTGAGAAAGAGACAGACAGAAATAACATGAAGTGAGCTGGGTAGGGAGGTGGGGGGAATCTGGGAGGAGTTACGAACAGGAAAATATATGATCAAAATATATTGTACAAAGGTTTTTAAAAATAAAATGTAAAAAACACACAAGCAGACAAACCTTTGTCCTGCAAGTGCTAGGAGATATGTAAGGCTTGGCTAAGGGCATATTTGGCCAACCAGTGTGACAGGAAGAGGCCCGTTTCCATCAGGCCTGACATGCCAATCCCGTCTAGTGGGGCGTTCCCTTTTCTTTCTTTCTTTTTTTAATTTTTAAATTTTATTTATTTATTTATTTATTTATTTATTGAGACAGTGTTTCTATGTGTAGCCTTGGCTGTTCTGGATTCACTCTGTAAAACAGACTGGTCTCAAATTCACAAAATCCACCTGTCTCTGCCTCCCGTAGTGCTGGGATTAAAGGTGTGCGCCACCACGCCCGGCTGGGTATTCCCATTTCAAAGGCTCTAGGAAAAGGAAAAGAGGGGCTGAGTAGTTGGTTTATTGGGAAAAGTGCTTGCCTTGCAATCAGCAATCAGGAAGACCTGAGTTAGGATTCTCAGCACTCATCAGCCAGGTGTAGTGACACGCGCCTGTAACCCTAGTGATGGCAAGATGAGGTGGGAGTGGAGGGGCTGGATAGGATTCCTGGAGTTCCTAGCCTACTCTGCAAAGTTCCAAGCCAATGAGAGACTCTGCCTTGAACAAAAGGTAGAAGATTGCTTAAAGACCAACGCTAAAGACTGGCCTCTGACTTGCACATATGCATTGTGCGTGCATGCACCTGTATTCACACACACACACACACACACACACACACACACACACACACACACACACACACACACAGAGTGGGTGTTGGTGCTGAGTTCAACAGCCTTAACCTTCTAAATCCTCATCTTAGGCATTTCTGCTCTAGGTCCAAGGTGCTGCTGGTATTCCTCCTCAGCATGTCTGTACCTCTTAGAGATATAATTAAGGCTGTTTTCCCCCCATTGAAAATTGTAGCCCCCTGAGGCAGCTCACCTTCACGTCTAGCTCTGCAGTGTAACCTGAAGCTGATGTTCTGGGAACCTTGATCCTGACCACAAAGTACACAGGGCCAGCAGGGGAAGACTGTCTTTTGGGGCTGGTGGTCCGCACACTCAGCCCCCGAGCTCATCCGGTCTCCTTCCACATAGTGAATTCAGTTGTCTACCAATTGCTTGAAGTGGCACAAACTCATCTGGGTTCTCTGTACACCGACTACTGGCTTTCAGGCATTCTGTTCAGACACCCCGGGGTCATACCCTCTGGCTCTTGGGCCGGCTCTGTGCTGGCCAATTGTGTGACCTCATGCAAAGCCTCACATGGTCTCAAGTTCAGTTTCTGACACGAAAGCGCTGTGATTCGAACTGACAAGAGTGTAATGGAGTGGACAGGGCTGTCAGAGCATTTGAACGAGCAAGATGACGAGTCAAGATGCTACAGCAAGGGAACAGACAGCGGCTTGAGTCGGGGGGTGGAATGGGGGGAAGGCACAGGTGACAGTCTGAAAGCCACATGTCATCACCATGCACAGGGTAAGAAACTCTCCCTACCTGAAGCCAGACTAGGGGTGGGGCGCATTTTTCTCCTCACTGATAGATCTCCCTACTGCAGTGTAGAGCCAAGGCTGAGGGCTGAGGACTAGTCCTGCGTGCCTGCTTCCAGGAGCTTCCCTCTGCCTGCCTGACTCAACGAACGGCTACTGAACGCGTGGACCACTGAGTCAAGCACAGAGTGTAACCGAGAAAGCTGGAAATTATCACCCACAAGTGGAAGTACCGGGAAATAATCACCAATAGCCCAAAGTGTTGACATTTTACCACCTGGGAGGAGAAAGGGCAACAATGAAGGGTGGGGCTCGCTGTCTAGCCTCAGTAGCAAGCCCTTCCCACCTCATGTCAGACACCCAGAAAGAAGTCGTCACTAGATTTTAGCAAACCTCCCCAGGATCGGGACCACAGGCTGGGACAGGCAGCCTGAGCCAGAGCAAGAAGGTTAAGGAAAGGTGGGAGAGCTGTCGGCTCACACTGAGCACTCCCCCATCAGGAGCACCTGGGACCAAAGTGATGGGGGCTTCGGGGTATTTGCACACACAGGTCCTGATAAATGGCAGGGAGGGACCCCACATCTGACTGTGAAGTTCATCCGTTTTCACATCTGCCTTGAACACACAGGTCATACACACAACATCCTTCACATAATAAGATGCTGCAGATGAAGCCAAGTTTCACCACGTGGGATATTTCACCATGTGGGGCATCCTTCTCATGGCCTCAGACACTCAGCGAGCCTCAGCTTTTAGAGCATTTTGTATTTGGGGGAAGTAAGGAATGCTTGACTTGAATCTATACAAAACTAGGGTACAGTTGGGTGGGGAGAGAGGCTATAGGGTGGCGGTGGGGAAGACTCCCGCCCCCATACCTGCGACCATGCTGAATTTGGTCCCCACCATTGATCTGTGAAGATAACCAGATTCATCCATGAGGAGGAAAAGGACAAAAGTGGTGCTCTGGGAGTAAGATGTCCCAAATTCCAGCCACCAGGGCCATGAGTCCCGGTTCAGGCAGGACTGATCCCAAAGCCAAGCGTGTCTGTCACTTTGCCATGTGACTCAACACATAAATGCTTCCAGTGTATGCCCCCCTCCCCTGACTGGAGTGATGGCTCAGTGGCTAAGAACACTTGCTGCTCTTGCAGAAGGGTAGGGTTTGGTTCCCAGAACCCAATGGTGGCTCACAACCATCAATAATTCTAGTGCCAGGACATCTAACACCCTTTTCTGACCTCCATGGACACCAGGCATGCACACAGTGCACATACATACATGTAGACAAAACACTCAAACACATAAAATAAAACAAGTAATTCTTGAAAAAAAAATCATCCAGCAAACTCGGCAGGAGAGTCTGGAATTCTAGAGCCATCACCCCAGGAATTAGGGCTGTGTCTGAACTCCCCACACCCTGCCTTCCCTGCTTGCCCGAGAAACCCCATAATGGCCGGACAGGTGTCTAGGCTGCATATTTAAAATACCAAATGTCACTCAACATGTTTCAGCAAAACTCATCAGCCATATTTTGGGATTATTATAAATGTGCCCCGCCCCAAGTCTCCAGTGAGCAACAGCAGATACATCAAGCAGACACCTGCAGGCAGCCAAGTGGAGGAGGAAACCTGGGACGCAGCTGCCCTGGGGAGAAATGACGGGAAATGTCAAGAGATCCAGCTTAGCGCTACATCTCCCAGAGCCGTGTCTGGGGACAGGGGACCAGCATTTCTGCAGCATTGGGCCCCCGTATGGCTCACACACACACACACTAAGAACTGCTGGTTGTGACTGGGGCCGTTGCTATCATTTTCTGTGGCTTGTTGAGGGAAGGAATAAAGCTCAGGGTGGCCAAAGGGGTCTGGGTAATGTTCTGGGAAGACGTGCCATCTGGAGCTCCTACTTAGACTGAGTTGGTAAGAAGTGTAATTGTGTTGGAAGGGAGCAGGTGTTGCCTCCCTTTTTCTTGTGACCCTGCCTTGATCTAGTCCCACTGACACATCTGCGGAGTCCTCCCAGTCCCTGCCCCATACTCAACCATGTACAAATGGCCCCCAAATGAACAGAATACCGAAACCTAAGCCACTGGCTCCTAAACCTCCATCCTTCCTCTTGGTGTGTGTGTGTGTGAGGGGGTGTCAGTCCTCACACTCAATGCAAATGATTTAGAGTCACCAAGGAGCCTTGAGGAGCACACCTCAGAGTCCCAGAGGATTAACTGGGGTGAGGTGGAGCCACCGATGGGATAGGAACCCAGAGACTATACAAAGGGGATAAAGGAGAAAGGCAGTTGAACACTGGTACTCCCTGCCTGAGGCTTCCTAGCTGCCATGATGTGAGTTAATCTCATGCCTATCTGCCATGTTGACCTGTGTGCCCTTGAGAACTGTGGGCTGAAAGGAGCCCTATCTTGCTTCTCTCAGGTTTTTTGTCATTGAGTAAAAAGAAACAAAAAGGAAAGGACATGACTACTCCTAGGTATGGTGGAGGAGAAGGTTTATTGTTGATAAAAGGGAGAGCATAGCTAGAGGCAGAGACATCTGGGAGAGTCCAGATTGGACGTGACCCTAAGCTAAGGGAGGAGAGTGTGGTGAAGAGAGGGGAGAGCCAGACCAAGAGGCCAGGAGGGCAAAGGGCAAGTGAAAAGGCCAGGTACTCAAAATGGCTGGATTACATAGGATAGGGCAGCTGGGGGAAAGAGTAGCTCAGCTCCTAGGCCAGAAAAGTTTAGGGTAGGGGGCGGGGTATGCCAGCATGGAGGACCCTGTAACAGGTCCTGAGGGATGCTGGGAGGGCCTGGCCGATAGGTCCTTTGATATGTCAGTGAGCACCTCAGCCACCTGCCCAGGTTTGAGGCCTAACTGTCACTCACGATGACAAGAAAACTCTATTCCCAAAGCCTACCTAACTCCCCAGAGCCAGGAACTTGGAGCCGGTCTCAGCTGATGCTTCCTTCCAGCCTCAGGGTCACCCATTCTCCTATTATCAGTGTTCTGTCCTTCACACAGGCCCTTGGGCCAGGCCCTGTTGTTCCCCCTCGAGCTTGCAGCCTCTTCACCGTCACCCTCCAGAAGATAAATGCGATAGTAGGGTCCCCCAGGGGTTCTGAACACCCGACGGATGCAAGGGCCTGCTACCTCCTAGTCATGTGCACACATGTACACATGTGTTCAAGAAACGTGTCTCTGTGTGTGTGCATGTGCGTGTGCATGTGCGTGCGTGTGTGTGTGTGTGTGCAAAAGAAGCATCACTAGTCATTCCCTTGTCAGCGATGAGAAAAGTTCACAAACTTTTCTCAACTTGTTCCTGGACTTGCCCATCCCATTGTTGGGTTCTGGCTGTTGCCCAACTTTCCAGAAAGTGGTACCAGGACTATGGACCCAGGTCCCAGTGCACATCCCCCATCCCCCACCCCCCACCAATGTGTCTGTCCTGGCTCCATGGAAACAGCCTTAGTGAGGTCACCAAGGCCTCTGTGTTGCCAACCCGATGGTGACCCCTTGGTCCTCGGTTAGTCTGATTCCCAGGAGGACAGCTTAGTGGCCTTTCCCGGGTTCTAGGCCTTTCCTCTGCCCCAGTTGCCAGCTATTCCTTGTCTCTTCCATCTCTTGGACTGTATTCAATCTGGGCTCTTCTCTGTCTTTCCTCTCCCCATGTTAATGAGCTCATCAACTCCTGAGGCCCCAACTACTATCTCTTCTTGAGAAGGATCCAGCCCATGATTTTATCCACATCTCTGAGGGTTTGACAAGCCCAATAGACCTAATGTCTGAACGAGCAGCTCATGACCTTACATTTTCCTGTCACCGCTTTGGCCACTTATCTTACAGAGGTTCAGAGCCAAATACCTGCTATCAAGCCAGTGCCCTATCTGTCCCATCAGCAAATATGACCTGCCTGGGCTGGAGAGATGGCTCAGAGGTTTAGAGTACTGTCTGCTCTTCCAGGGGTCCTGAGTTCAATTCCCAGCACCCACATGGTGGCTCACAACCATCTATGACACGATCTGGTGCCCTCTTCTGCCATGTAGGTGTACATGCAGATAGAGTTCTCACATACATAAAATAAATAAATCTTTAAAAAAATATGATCTGCCTTTCCAGTTATATCACTATCTGTCCATCACTGCTTCCTACCAGACGCCCATGGTTAGAGCCACCATCATCTTGCCCTTCTGCAGAATGGTGACAGCCACACCCAGGAAACACTTCTCTGCATGTCAGCTTCCTTCATTTCTTCCTGGCAGAGGCCTTCCTGTGGCTTCAGGGTCCCAAAGTCCCAGCTCCACTCTCCCTCTGCTTGTGCAGTATGTCAGTACAGTGAGCACATCTGCCTCGGGGCTTTGTGCATGCTGTTCCCACAGCCTCCAGCGCTCCTCCTCCAGCTTGTCTGAGGCTCATTTCCTGGGTTTCTTGGTCTTTGCCAAGTGCCCCCAGTATCCAGATTTGAAGTGGTATGTTCTCCCTCCCACCCCCCGACCCCAGCCCTAGGCCACCTCCCTTTTTGAAGGGCTTGTCACCACCAGACTGTGTATTACACTATTTGCTGCCTGGCAGTGGTATAAAAAGTATACAATGCAGAGAGAGGGCACATCTTCCCAGCTTCACCCCAGAGAATGGCCTGAGGTGGATTATAAAAGATGAATAGGCCAGGTGTGGTGGCACACGCCTTTAATCTCAGCACTCAGGAGGCAGAGGCAGGTGGATCGCTGTGAACTCGAGGCCAGCCTGGTCTACAAAGCGAGTCCAGGACAATCAAGGCTATACAGAGAAACCCTGTCTCGAAAAAAAAAAAAAAAAGAAAAGAAAGAAAAAAATATGAATAGTTTACTAAGAGAAAAAAGAGGTAGAGAGAGTATGCTGTGTGCTTGGGGTATGGGCATAGCTGGGGTGGGCACAACAGTAAAAGGGAACATTTATGAGAGGCAGGGCTGGAGGTGCTAGTGCACAAACTCTGAGTGCATTATGGCATCCTGGAGCCTGGGCTTCCAGCGAGGCACTGCTTAACTCCATAGTGATCAAGACAAACAGACAGACTGTCCCTTATGCTCTCTAGTCTGAGGAAAGGAGCAGGAGGGAGCCGCAGATCTAGGCTACAGATGTCTCTCCAGCCAGGCAGCAGGGAGAGACAAAGTTGACACTGGCTGTTGGCAGGGAGGGAGCCACGCAGTGGGTCTCAGGTCCTACCTCCAGGAGTGGAGGCTGAGTTCTGCAGTACAGCCAGGCCACTGTAGGACAAGGTGACAGGGGCTTGCTGCGCGGCAACAGCAGCATGGCAAGAGCCAAGCATCAGCAGCCATGAGTGCCGGAGGGGTCTGATGGCCAGAGTTCTCAGGGCTCACATATGACATTGTTCAGAGGCCATACAGGAGGCCTATCCCTGCACTGTGCTCACTCACATGGCCCATCTGTAGCCCTACCTGCTGGCTATTCTGTCACTTACGTATGGGCATCATGGGGTCTTACTCTGAGATGGGTAAGGGAGATGGATGGATGGATGGATGGATAGATAGATAGATAAATAGATAGATAAACAGATAGATTCTTTTGCTACCTCTGGTCCTTTATACTGACTCTGTGAGAGATACCTGCTCAAGACCCGCGCCTGTCCCCTGTTCAGAAGGACACCCTACCCTCATGTCCTGCAGTTTACAATCCCCAGGTACTTAGGTACATGTCCACAGGGACAAAGTGAGTGCAAGAGGATGAAATCTCTGAACACTTGCCAGACTAGTCTTCCCGTCTAACCTTAATGATCACCACTACCCAGGAGCGAGGCAGGCATCATCCTCGTCCATCTTTCTTAGGGACCTGGACAGTTCCACCCACACAGTTTCAACGGCCTGTGAAATTGGGTGGTGACATACTTGGTGATTAGCTTGGGTGGGGTACCCCATCATATCTGCTCCTCTTTCGGAGTGGTGGCTGCAGGGGCTGCTGGCCAGCAGCTAGGCTATGCTATGGGCCTAAAGTTGGGTCCCAGAGCTGCTTCGGCAGGGAAGGTAGCACTCAGGCATCACATAGCAGGATCCTAGGGGTCAGCTGGAGACACCTGGGCAAGGGCAGGGACTCCTGGCTGTTGTTTACGTTTATGTTCTTTAGCATCACTTCAGGAGGCCCCTAGCAGAGGTCATGCCCCCATCAAGCTCCACCCCCCCCCCAACACCCATGCCTGTGGGTTGTGGGTATATGTCTCTGTTTGGGAGATCTTTGAACTTCTGTGTCTGTGAGCCTAAGGGTAGGCCATCTCCTCTGGTGCCCTGAGAGGTTCATCCCATCTCTGCTCCATGGGATCCCCACACAGAGAGCACAAAAGGTGTCTGCCCTCTTCTTACCCTTCACACACACACACACACACACACACACACACACACACACACACACACACACGCCCCCTGCCCTGCCTGTACCTCCTGCCAGCCTCGTGGCAGAGTCAAGCCCTGGCCCATCCCAGACTGAGGAGGAGGCTGGGCCCCTCACCCGGGGAAGCAACTTGGCTGCTGGCCAGGGTGTGGCCCCGGGTGACAGGGCTGTGCCTCCCGGAGAAGAGAAGGTGCCTAATCCCTGGGATTTGCTGTGAAAGCCAGGACAGGGCCAATCACTCGTCACTGGGCAGGGATGGCTGTGCTGTTGTTTTAGTTGGAGTTTCTGAATGTCGTTTGCAGTGCCCACTGATCCCAGGCCAAACCTGCCAAATTGGATTTCAGGGCAGGGTCAGTCTCTCATATTTAACCCCTTAGGAGGTAATGGTTTGAACAGGCAGTCCAGCCCCAGAAGGTAGGTGCCTTGATGCCGAAGAGCCAAGGCAAGCCTAGACCTCAAGTCTTGACTCAGTTCTTCTGGCTAAGAGGGTGAAGTAGGTTGGTGTCTTTCTTCACAAAAGTCCTTATTCTGTGGCCACGTGTACGGTTGCACAGGTCATACTCTGCACATAGACTAAGCTAGGTATGACATCCCTAGGGTTTCGTGGTATGTGACAAGACTGCCACGGGCAGTCGAACTTGTCACATACTGCTCTCGCCCTTTTGAGATATGTAGGCAACTTCTGAAAAACAAGAACTTTCAGCCATGGAAACACTATGGATGCATGCTAGGGGAGCTGGTAGACAGCATGCCGAAAGCAGGTGAGAGGCTCCCAGAGGCAGCTGCTTCTCAGCGGATCAGTGTGGGGCCTGGCACAGGGCAGGGTCACACTTGCCCTTGTGGGATGAGTAAGATAATTCAAGGTTGGCAGGACCTGGGGAGCATGGCCTCCGTTGTGCTTTAGGCAAGGCCAGACTCACTGGCTCAGACTGTAGGACATGCCTGTTAAACAGTTCCCAGGCAGTGAAGTGAACTGGGAAGAACAGTCCTGCGCTTGTGTCCTGCCACCTGAGTGTGCTCTGAGCTCTCTCAGCAGAGAGGTCCAAACTGCCTCTCCCAGGAACTCATTTGTCTGAACAGCCCATTGCAGGCAGACTGTTCGAATCTTGTCTTTAAACACGTAAGTCACCTCAATCCCTATGCTCCCACAGGGCAAGGACTACTGTGTTGATCTTCTGAGAAGAAAACTGAAGCCCAGAGAGATTGTATAATCCACCTGAGGCTACAAAACTGAAAGTAAAGACATCCCCCCCCCCACCCTCCCACCCCCGCCCCCGCCAAGTCAAGCCCAGAACAGATTTTATTGGGCCTTTTGGAATCAATTGCATATGACCCTAAAAAAGAAGCACCCAGGCCCTTGGAATTTCTCAGATAGCATATTCTTCAGTTGATGAACCCCTGTGCTCTCTGTACTCATAGACAAGACTTTAAATGCTAGTTCAAAATGAAAAGTATTTCCGTGATCTTTAAGAGAGGGTGTGAGAGCGGGGGGGGGATAGTGGGTGGGTCATACCTCTACCGTTAGTACTTGGGAGACAAAGGCTAGAGGATTGTCATGAGTTCCAGGCCATGCCTGTCCTTCAAAGCAAGACTCTGTTCCAAAACAACAGCAGCAATAAATAAAAAAGCGGGGTGTGTGGGAGTGCTGTGTGTGTGTGTGTGTGTGTGCGCGCGCGTGCTACATTCGTGTCTAGGTGATGTTGGAAACACAGAATACTTTTGGTGTTAAAGGTCACCATCTATTTTTGAGTAGTGGCTTGATCAGTTCTCACCAGCAGGACACAACCTCCAGTTCTGTACTCCCAAGCCTCAGCTGCTGGGCCCACGGGGTACCATCTCTTTTCTGGAGTCTCTGAGGGATCAACTGCACCTGTTCCTTGGTTGGAATCAGCTGTGCTGCCACCTGGGTCTCACCTGACCATGCCCTGTGCCTACTCTCACCCCAGGAAGGTCTGGCATTTACAGCCACTCTCAGACCCTACACCGGAGAGCCTAGACTCACAGCACCTGAACCATCATCATCAGATTTCTGTAGGCCTCTCTGCACCTGGCATGCGAAGGACTCTCTCACAAATCCCTTTCTGGGTCACGCTGAAGGGACTCTGTAATCAGAGTCTTTCCCAACCTAATACAGCGATGGTGCCCAAGGTGAGCCAGCCCATCTTTCAATCTTTCTGGCATTCCACATTCCCAGCTGCATGGGGTTGGGCCAGCCACACCCATTCATGGGAGCTTAGGAGGCCACCCTTCTTCTTCCCGTGGGGTACCTAGAAGCCATGCCCCCAAAGCTATCTAGGAGATGAGGAGCTTTTGGACAACAGAGGACAAACCTAAAGGCCCAACTGCCAGCTGGCCAGAAGAGCCAGACATGTATTTTCCATTTTTCCTCTGTAAATAGCCATGACAGTCTGAGTGGCTATCATCCTTGAGGCTGCTCAGTGCACAGGCTGGGTGACAGAACAACACCAGCACCAGCACAAAGTGACTCCATAGTAAAAGTCGGCAGTCTCCTAACCCTGTCCCTGAACCTAAGGTGGGCTAGTACTAGGGACATGAGGCCTGGTGACAAGCCATCTGCAAGCCAGAGCAGGGAACCAATCAGAAACCAAACATCATGTGTGTCCACACACTCAACCATCCACTATCTCCCATACACGCAGCTGCCCTCACCCCACCCCCATGCCCAGCCCTGCACACACACCCTAATGGTGACCTGAGTTCCTGACTCTGCAACTGCTCAGGCACCGGGGCCCTGGAGGCCCAGCCTGCCAGTCCGTGGACAGATGGAGGAAGGGGGACATAATGCTGAGTGTCCTTACAAGCTCTGGTGTGGCACTGCCAGAGCAGAGACACATGGGTAGAGAATCAGGGTGGGTGCTCCAGAATCCTGCCGCACCCTCCCCGTGAACCTCATATCTTGGTCCCATGGATCTGCGAGGGTGTTTACTCCTACATGTCCCCAGAATCTGAGGACTATTTATATGGGACCCCGGCCTACCTGCTGCTGGCAGATGCCAGTACGATAGCCATCACTGCCAAGAAATGGGCTTCATGGTGGCCTCATGCGGGTGAAGTTGGGCCTTGGGTCTAAAGTAGTTGTGTCACCTCCTCCGAGAAGCCTGCCTTGTGTGCCCCACTATTAACTTCTGTACCATCCCAGCTGTCATGTAGATAACTATTAGGTGGTCTTTCAAGCCTCTCTAAGGGTCTTGCCGAGAATGATGGGATGCAGGGTCAGGATGGCAATGCAAAAAACAAAAACAAATGCGAACCCCCACAAACAAACAAACAAGCAAAAACATATCAGCTGAGTGTTCTCAGCTCCTCTTGATGGCTCCTCTTGGCTTTGGTGAGGCTTTAGTAGACAGGTTGTCAAAGCCAGCCCTCATTCTAGACAGTTTTTTTTTCCACTTCTAGAAAAACAGAGTTGAGAAGCTATGAGTTTGCAGGCTAAAGGGGAGGCCCAGGGCCCAGGTACACACAAAATCCCAGAGGTTCAGAAAGGGCTCAAGCTGACAGTGAGTGGTCCCCACTTTTCATGGCCAGGGCTCCCCTTAGTCACTCTACTCAGCTTCTTCCAAGCACCCCGACCCTAGTCTGGGCTCTGCAGAGTGAAGCCTGAACCCCCAAGCAGGCTAAGGAGGCTCTGTGGTGGCCCAAGCATGCCCCAGGCCGGAGAAGCATTCTTCAGTCTCATGACAGCTGGAGAGAGGAATGCAAGGGGGCTTTGCAGAGGCATCAGTTCTGCCCTGAGCAGCATCGTCCTGATCCCCTAAGATCCAAGGACTAGATTAGAGGAAGCCTGGGCTTTTTAGGTGTTTCCCCTCCCCCTCCCCCCTCCCCGCCTGCTCACTCAGGCACTTTACCATCTTGTCACTTTCAAGGGCCTGAATGCCATGGCCACAGGGGCTCAAAGGATCATTATCTGCTGGTTATTTTTCTGGGACTTCCAAACTTAGAGAACCTTGTCTATGCCAGCACTGGCCATCTATGGGTTTCAGCTCTGGGGAAGCCTAGGTTCGTGCTAGTCCTAGCCTCCATTGGCAGCCCTTGCTCCCCCATCCTCGAGTGGAGATGATTTCTCCATATCCCAGGGACTGGATGCTGGTTTCTGATCTGCTAATTCCTGAAGGTCCTAACCCTAAAGAGACTCTGCTTGGGCCCTGTCTCTCTGGTAAAGCCCTCAGTAGGGAGTGTCCACACAGGTTGTGGCCTAGACAGAAAGGTATTCAGCAAGCCCAGTGAGCAGGCAGGTGCCCTGGCATGGCCATATACAGGCCCATGCCCATTGTCAGGGACACAAGAGCGAGCCTCTTGAGCCTGGAATGGGAGCAGCAGACAGCAGGCCTGCATAGCCCTGAACCAATGCTTTTGCTGATGGCCAAGCCTTGGGGGGTTATTGCTTAAGGCAGGGCCTGAAGTGAGCACTGCACTCTTGTTCAAAACAAATCAGAATATGCCAACCTGTTCCACAAGCTTACAAGGTCATCTGACTCTGTTCCCTCCTTTGCCCGAGGGAGATCTTCCTGTCCCATTCCCAGCAGTCATGTTTGCAAGAACTAAACAAGAATGCGGGGGCGAGAGCGTGCAGTGGTGGCAAGAAGCCATGAGGGCAAAACCCCATTCCCAGGGTTGCTTCATGTCGGGCGGAAACTCAGGAGAAAATTCCATCCCCCAGTGGTCAGCTCTGGAACCATGGACAGGGTAGCTCCTGGGGGAACAACCCAGGTACACAGAGATATGTTTGGGTAGAAAGGGGGAAAAGAAATGAGGCTACAGGAAAGCCCAGGAAAAACGTCCCGAGTGGAGAACCGAGGCCAGAAAACAAGAAGTCCGAGAGAAAAGCATAACCCAGCCTTGGTTCCCACTCAGTTTAATCTGTCCCACCTGGTCTCTCTCTCCGCCTGGGAGGTGATATGTGTGCCAGATGGAGCACCCTGCAAACTTGCTGAGGAGTCAAAAAAGGTTGGGCCACTCAGTAGGCAGGGAGATGAGCCCCAGGAATTTCTGAGGGCTGGGGTGGGGTCCACCCCCATGCCATCCAAGCCTAGAATTCCAAGGATCAGGGCACCCATGACCAAGCACAGTGGGGGGATGTTCGTTCCCTGTGGCCTCAGCTGCATTCCATTCCCAGGATGCCACCTGTCTGAAGGTTACCTGTGGGCACTCATCACACCTGGGGTTACGTCATAGCCAGCTGTGCCCCTGAGTCACTAAGAAAAGACTGGCACCCTTGCCTCTCTGCCTTTCTTTCTCCTTTTGCGAAAGTTCTTGGAGAAGATGAGGCTTCCCGGCTCTAACACAACAAGGATTTTCTGACCTAGCAGATAGGAAAGCCAAAAGAGACACGCCCAGGGTTGTTCCGTCTGGGGTGACCGACCATCACTGGTGGCATCATTCCAGGACTCAGTTTACCCAACTTCCCAGCTTAGCTCACTCCAGGACAGACTTAGCCAGCAATAGAAGATACGAAAATGGCGAGGGCCACTTCCAGAGGGAGTTGGGATGGTTCAAAGAGGCCTGACGTAGTCGATTGATGAGGTTGCCTCTCTTCTGGGGAAAAGCAAGTGAGGGAAGGCAGTATTTATCCCTATGAACATGGGCCAGCCAGGGCCAGTAACTTAAGGGTTCAGAAAGTGAAAGAGAGCAAGTAAACTGGAAGGTTCTATGGTTGTAATCACAGGGGTTCGGGACTGTGTCATGCCACAGCAGCAGGTCACTCACAGGGCAAGCACTAGGGGGCTTCTGCAGGCCAGTGACAGAGTGCTCATTTTATGCACACCTGAAGCAGGACAAGTCTTTACTACCGCCCCCCCAAGCCCTACACAGCCCCTCCACTCATCCATAGCTGAAGGTGAGGCTTATGACGGCTGGCAGCCGGGCTGCTGTGCCCTCTCCTTGGAATCTCAGTGAGGGCTGCTGAACCATTAATTGTAATTAACTAATTATCCTTGCTGCCAAACAGCGGAGGAGGAGGCCAGGGGTGGTGAGCCCCCAAATGACTCAGTCGTGTTTACAACATGCAAACCCATTTAAGAGCTTGTAAAGTTGCTATAAATGGCTCTTTGGCAACAGGAGAATAACGATTCCCTTTCTGTAGCTGCCAGTTTAGTAACTGTCGGAGTTGGGGGGGGGGGGGGCGACAGCTGGGACGGAGGATCTGAGATCCAACAGCGCCACCTGGAGCCCAGGCTAGCAAAGGCGCTGCTCTGACCCAGACCTCACAGGCTCCATAGCCTGAGACTAGAGCATACCGGAAAACAGAGATTGGGGGGGGGGGGGGGGGGGGACGGGACACGACACAGGAACTGCCACTCAGTTTCTTAACTGCGTTAAAACGTTCAGAGCGTGAATCTAAGTCAGAAGTAGCAGTCCAGACTGTTTTCAATCTCCACGGACAAAAGTTACTTAAAGACAGTTCTGATAAAAATACTGTGGCAAAGGCGGGAAGACAGCAACAGGAACTACAGCCCCCTACCGAGCAAGCATGGCTTCCCTCCTTCCCTCACATCTCCCCTCTGGGAGCCAGTGTCTGGTTCATCCTTTCAACTTCCTCTTCACCAGGCCCAGGTGCCACCAACACAGAAGGGTCCTTTGACTGTTTTTGCCTCAGCCTCCTTTGTGCTTCTGAGACGCTGATTGTCCCGGGAGCAAGAACAGCAGGCTCCACATACAAAAAGGCTGAGCGGTGGGTGGCAGCTGGGTCCTTACCCACTGACACCTGGGGAAGGGATGCAGAATGGCTCAAGATTGCATGCTAGGTCAAGGTGGTTCCATGGCTAGGATTAGAGTTGGGGTGGGTGGGTGGTTGGGGGGTCTTCTGAAGCCCAGTTTTCTTGTCTTCTCACAGCACCATGGGAATAGCAGACAGACCAGCTCCCACTGACCAAGGAATGCTGCCTAGCCCTGGGACACTCAAAACAGCCTTTGAAATCCAGTTATGAGACGCAGGGTCTATTTAATCCACCTGTGGGGAGACTGAGGCTGACATAGTTTACAGTGGAGTCGGTGGCATGGCCAATTGGATCCCCAGAAGATTCTTTTACACCAAGCTCTCCATACTTGAGTAGGGGCTGTTGACCCAGGCCTGAAGGCCAGGTGGATTGGACTTGGGAAAGGGACTCTGTTTTTTGTTTGTTTTTTGAGACAGGGTTTCTCTATGTAGCCTTGACTGTCCTGGACTCGCTTTTGTAGACCAGGCTGGCCTCAAACTCACAGCGATCCGCCTGCCTCTGCCTCCCAAGTGCTGGGATTAAAGGCATGTGCCACTACCGCCTGGCCTTGGGAAAGGGACTCTGATGGAAGCGAAAAGGGTGCAGAGAGGCTGTCCCTGTACAGATCCCGTGGCCTTGGCCAATGCTTTGGGCTCTGCAAGAGGGGCACTCACCCACGGTCATGCCGTCCTCGTAGCGTTTGATGATGTCAAAAGAGTCCCGAAGGTTCCCTTCTGTGATGTCGAAGATGATGTCGGCCTGGTTGGCAGGGTACAGCGGTGTGACCGCCCTCAGAAAGACGATCTCTGCAGCAAGCGAGAGGGTGGCATGAGAAGGTCACAGAGCTGGCCGCTCTTCCCCCCAACACTTAAAGTGATAAGAATTCACTCCTAAGGCAACATCACTGGACCCCCCCCGGCCCCCCCCCCCCCCCCGTGGGTGGAGAGAGTCCTGGCCATCACGTCATAGCCCGTCTTTGAGGCGAAATTGAGGCCTTGAGACAACTTGACAATTCTTATCTGCCCTGAGGTTTTGGGGCGCCAGCCAGCAGTGTGGGCTCAGTTGGGCCGTGGTGGTTGTGGTTCCAGGTCACCTCACAGTGAAGGAACATAAGCCGCCTTAACCTTGGAGCCACCATTCAGATCCCAGCCAGGCTCAGGGTTATCTTTGCTGATTCCTTTTTCTGTGCCTCAGTTTCCTCAGCTATAAAATAGTAAGAGAGGAAGCTGGCTAATGTCCACTGAGGGTCTTTTCAGCGCTCTCGGTTTCCTGAGCCCAGGACGTTAACAGGCGTCTTGGCCGCTCCCATGTGGGTAACCAACTCCTATGTCAGCACTGGGTGGAGTACCATAAAAATGGCTGCTGGGGACTTGGGAGAGACTTGTGTGGAGGTTTGCTGAAACTCTACTTCACACAAGGCAAATATCAGCTGTGAAGACTTCTCTGAAAGAGTGAGCCAGTGGGGGGTCGGTGGGAGCTGGGGACATGTCCTAAGGACAACGCTGGCCTTGTGGGTCTCGCATGTTTCCCCAACTCCTGCTTGACTCTTTCACAGTGTTGGCCCAGGGTTCATCCTAGATGACTCAGGCACACATTTTCCTAGAGAGAAAGGGCCTTATTTTCTTAGTATATTCCCAGAGCCTGGCACACAAGCTCACTGAATGCCTGCTGGCCAGGGAAGGAGACTCCATATGCAAGAAAGAAGGTGTCTGGGCATCCAAGAGGCCCATAGCTACACATCCCAGAATGTGACATAAGTAGTGTGGTTCACCTAGAAGCATGCAACCCCAGGCTGCCTCAGAAATGTGCTGTGATGGATGGCACCTGCCATGTCCTTTGGGACATGGACACAAGAAGGACACAGAATTGGCATGTTACCCGTGGCGTCACTACCAGTCTGGCAACTCCACCCATTTGTCCCAGTCTCCAAGATGCCTTGACATGGCCAATCTTATCCACTGGAACCTCTCTATAGCTCCTGGAGCCTTGAGGGTGAATCCTCCTCGGCTCTGGGTTTAGGCCCCTGCTCATCCTTCCAGGCCTGTGAGTGTGTCTTGGTCCTCAATGCCCACACTGCCCCACTCACCTCCAGACCTTAGCAGCTATGATCTGCTGGCAAGTTTCTTCTCTTTCCCTCCCACTTTGGCCAGTCACCTCCTATCCACTCCCCTCAGGAAGTCCTCTGCAACTCCCCAGCGCTCAGCAGGTAAATAGCTAACTAAATGCTATTCACAGAATGGTGTCACCCAGCAGAATATAGAAAGACTGTGCAGGTAAGGAACCTTTGTGGAAGTGTTGTGCATCCCACCCCCACCACGTCCTAGAAGGAAGGGCTCCTGCAGGCCAGGCTCTCTGCTCAATCAGAAGGGGGGGCTCTGAAGCATGTCCCAGGACCATCAACTTTCTCTCCTCACCCTCAGGACGGGTGAACTCTCGGAAGGTAGGCAGCGAGATGACGGTGTGGGAGATGGTGTGCACAGGGTCCCGCACACAGGCCTCATCGTTGGGACGGCACGACTTGATGCAGCGGACAGTGTCTGTTTTCTCTTGGCGGAAGCTGCAGGGAAACACAGCCCAGGAAGGTTGATGGCAAAGCCAGGACCACAGCTCCCATGGGGATACCAGTTGAGGGGACAAGTAGTAGGTGGCCCAAAGGCAATTCTATCAGCGCCTAACAGTGGTCTCTGTGGCCAGACTGTACTGTAAGGCTCTGTGCAGCCTAGCTGCTAATGTGCACCGCTTGGAATTTGCCAACTGTACCAAGTGGGCATCAGTCTGCCACTGTAGCACATGCTCAACTTCTCAGTTGCTCAGCAACAGCGTTGAGTATCTAGGGGTACCAGGTGCCATGGATACCAAAGTGAACAAGGATGTTAGGGTCCTCCATCCTGGGAACCAACCATCAGGCAGCTAGCAGGGCTCTTGGCTGGGGATGGGGGTGGGGGGGAGCACATATAAACTGTGCCTATCACAGAGAAGTGATGGGAAGGAAAAGGCTAACTAACATTTACTGTAAGTCCACACCCACATTCCAGGCACCGTGCTACACAGTTCTTAAAAACTTTACCATGAGTCCAGCCCAGTGGTGCACACCTGTAATCCCAGCACTTGGGGAGGCAGAGGCAGGCAGATCTCTGTGAGTTCGAGGCCAGCCTAGTCTACAAAGCAAGTCCAGGACAGTGTTCTGTTACACAGAGAAACCCTGGAAAAGAAAGAAAGAAAGAAAGAAAGAAAGAAAGAAAGAAAGAAAGAAAGAAAGAAAGAAAGAAAGAAAGAGAAAACAAGGTTGGAGAGATGGCTCATCAATTAAGAGCACTGTTTCCTCTTTCAAACAATCCACAAGACAGCCATCTGTAATGCCAGACCGAGGGCATCCAATACTCTCTGGCCTCTGTGGACACTGTACACACATGGTGTACAGACATCCATGTAGGTAAAACACCCATATACATAAAATTAAATTAAAACTAAACAAACAGCTGGGCATGGTGGCCCATGCCTTTAATCCCAGCACTTGGGAAGCAGAGGCAGGCAGATCACTGTGAGTTCAAGGCCAGCCTGGTCTACAAAGCAAGATCAGGTCAGCCAAGGCCACACAGAGAAACCCTGTCTCAAAAAAACAAACAAACAACAAAACCAACAACAACAACAACAAACAAACAACAAAAAGGTGGACATTCAAAGTTGTCCTGTGGCCTCCACAGGACATGTGTGTATACACACACACACACACACACACACACACACACACACACACACACACGTAAATGAAATAAAAACAGATATGAATGGAATACAAATAGTTCGACAAGTTATTGAATGGAAAACAGCTTTATAATTATCAGCCATGTCAGGGGCTAGGGGCAGAAGGATTACAAGTTCAAGACCAGCCTGTCTTTAAAATCCTGTCTTTAAAAAAAATTATTCACATACATAAGGAAACCTCAGCCAACTGCCTGAGGCCACTCCGTGTTCACCAGACCAAGATCAAGTGTCCATTCCCCTGCATCTAATCCATAACCTGGGCCCACATAGGCCCCTCCCTGCTGGGTTTCTTCCCAGCTCCGTCCCACACCGTACATTTCTATGGACTCGCCTATGAATACATTATGGTTTTCTTTAAGTCTCTTTTGACTGACAGTCCCCTCCTCCCCCCCACCCCACCCCCATCCTTTTATTTTTCCACATGATCTGGTAAGGAACCTAGTGCATTTCTGCCACAGAGTCCCATCGTCAGGAGTCAGGTGCCTGCATCCTTGTGGTGTGGTCCAGAGTGCTCCTCTGTCCTCTGAGTTTCCCCCATAATGGCTGCTGGACTAGACACAAGCCTGGTCTTGTTGGTAAGAGGTGGAGTGTCTCCCATCAGGTCCTGTGGTTTCTGGCCTTTCTGTCTCACCTATAGCTGTCAGTACTCCAGGGCCTGCACCCACTGTCTCAGTTAGTTTTCGTCAACTTGACACAAGCCAGCGTCATCTGGGAAGAAGGAATCTCAATAGAGAAAATGGCTCCATCAGATTGGCCAGTTGGCAACTCCTTGGAGGTATTTTCATGATAACGATTAGTGTGGGAGGGCCCAGCCCGCTATGAGTTATGGTACCACTAGGCAACTGGTCCTGGGTTATATAATGTTTTGTGGGTTTTGTTCATGTTTATGTGTTTGTTTGTTTGAGACAGGGTCTCTCACATTGGAAATCAGTATGTAGACCAGGTCAGCCTTGAACTCAGATCCATTAGCCACTGCCTCTTGAGCTCTGGGATTAAAGGTATGCACAACCGAGCTGGGCGTGGTGGTGCACGCCTTTAATCCCAGCACTTGGGGAGGCAGAGGCAGGTGGATCGCTGTGAGTTCCAGGCCAGGCTGGTCTACAAAGCGAGTCCAGGACAATCAAGGCTACACAGAGAAACCCTGTCTCAAAAAACTAACCAACCAAACAAACAAACAAACAAACCAAGGTGTGTATAATCATGCATGGCTGGTCCTGGGTAATATAAGAAAGCAAGCTGGGCAAGTCATGGAAGGGGGAGGGTGACAGAGGGAAGGAAGGAAGGAGGGAGGAGGGAGGGAGGGAGGGAGGGAGGGAGGGAGGGAGGGAGGGAGGGAGGGAGAGCACCAGCATGCTAATAAGCAGCACACTCCCCTATGGCCTCTGCTTCAGTTCCTGCCCTCCAGGTGCCTACTTGAGCGCCTGTCCTGACTTTCCTTCATGAGGGACTATAAACTGTGAGGTGAAATAAACCCTTTTCTCCTCAAGTTGCTTTTGGTCATGGTGTTTTAGCACAGCAGTAGAAACCTAGGACACCCACTGACTGCACCTCGGGGATGGACAAATGCAGCTGGCCTTCACTTGACCCTCATTCGCTGGCTGGCCTTCCATGCAGGGCAGCAGCCTCATATACGCTACTGCTATGCGGCCCCCAAGAAGTATATAGTTCAATACTTGCTAGGTCCAATTCTACCCTGCTACTAACTGGTGTTATGGCTCGGATATAAAATGTTCCCCTCAGGCTCACAAGTTCGAACAATTGGTCCCAGATGGTGGTGCTGTTTTGACAAGTTGACAAGTTGGGGGAGTGGCTAAATGGGTCAGAGATGGAGATTTATGGCCTGGCTCACTTCCTGTCCTGTTTTCTAAGTGGCCAGGAAGTATACCAGTTGCCTCAGTTTACTGCCACAGCCAAGAGCTGCTCCAGCCACCACACACAGCAGCCATGATGGACTCTACCCTCAAACCATTAAACAAATATGTTCTCTTCCACCTAGTTGCTTCTCATTAGGAATTTGAGAAAAGCAACTAATACAAACAGGTGTTTGTATCGTGAACTTTATGGCTCTCTCTTACTCCTCAGAGTAAATTTTGTTGTTGTTGCTGCTGCTTGGTGTTTAGAGACAGGATCTCACTCTGTGGCAACTCTCTTGCCTCAGCCTTGCAAATGCATGAAGGGTGTGAGCCACCATGAGTCACTACACATCAGAGATCTGCCTTTCAAATGTGCTTTGCATACGTGAGGACTTCATTTTTGTTCTTATAACATAACAGTTTTATGCACCAATTTTCCAAAGCTGCCACGGGAGGTACCACCGGTGTCGCTTAAGCAACTGCATCCCAATGTTGGAGGCTGGGAGCACATACTCATGGTGTGGATGGGGTCAGTTTCTTCTGGGGCCTTTGTCTTTGGCTTGCAGGGGTCACCGTGCCTTCATTTGGATTTTCCCAGAGCTCTCTTCATATAAGGATTCAGATATAATGGATTCGGATCTTGCTTTTACTTTATTTAAAGTTTTGAAGGCCCCTGTCTCTATCTTCAAAGGTTAGAAACTGGTGTGAAACTGTGGTGTTATCCCTTAGAGGCATGTCAAAGTGTTAGGCCCCTGGTACCTCAGAAAATGGCCTTATTTGGAATCAGGGTTGTTGCAGATTGAATTATCTAGGATGAGGTCACAGCAGAGCAGGTGTGACCCCCAAGCCAGGAGCACATCAGTCCTCTCAGGAAGGGACCCATGGCAAGACAAAGATGGCACAGGGGCATAGCCATAAGCCAAGGACGGTGATGAGCAATCCACCAGAGGCTGTGCAGGTCTGTTTCTCTCCAGGGAGGCGGGTGTCCTGCTATAGATGGTGCAGAGACTGGGAAACACATAGTGGGAGATAATGGGCCCCTACTGTGCAAAGCCACCTAGTAAATGGTCCTTAAATGGACTGACATTGGTGCTTTTTGGTTGGTCCTCTTTATGAGGAATCTGCTTTCCTGGCATCTTAAAGGCAGTACACCTTTCTGACCTCCCAGAGCCTCCTAGTCTGTTGCCTCAAAGATCCCTTCTCTAATGTGTCCCTATACAGCCTGGGGCCTTCCCCTTCCGTAGTATTTGTTGTCACTGTCAGTTTTCTATTGTCTTCACAAACTGTCCCTAGAGAGAGACCCTGCCACTAAGGAAAGTCTTGGCAGCTCAGTCCCTATGCTCCCCGAGGGCTGGACTGCTCCTGCCCAACTCTGCCCCACCATGGGATCATGCACACCTTGGCCACTGGGGTGTGAGAGGTGGCTCCCAGTTCCTCTGAGCTCCTCGCGTTAGCCCGCTGCTCCTTCCAGGGGTGCCCAGGGACTATTTTGGGTTTCTCCACTTCTTTCCCAGTGATTTCCTACAGATGCCACTAACATTGCAGAGGCCCTGACTTGTAGCTAGGGAGTTTGTAGAGGTGTCTCGTTGCTTTGTTTAGCAGTAAGTCTTTCCCATGGATTTTTAATCTTCATGTCCAGTTGTTCTGAATGTTTTAGGGGTGGGATCCAGAGGCCTTCAAAAGCTCTGCTCGCATCTATCAGGTGGCCCAGTCTGCACACACTTCCACATTTAAATTTTTTCTTCACTTTTATTTAATGTGTATGGTTGTTTTACCTTGGGTGTACGCATGTACACTGCATGCAGGCTCAATGGCCAAGGAAGCAAGAAGGGGACATTGGATCCTTGGGAACTAAAGTCACAGCTAGTTGTGAGCTGCCACATGGGTGCTGGAAATCGAACCTAGGTCCTCTGGAAGAGCAGCCAGTGCTCTTACCCACTGAGCCATCTCTCCAGCCTCTACTACATTTTACCTGTCGTGCTCCATCCTACTCCTTTAACTGACAGAGTATCCTGCTGTGGCTCTTGGGGACCACAGAATGGGGACAAACCTTCAGAGACATCACATCCCAAGAAAGTTCCCTCTTCCTCTTATGTGGTATAGCTCAAGACAGACCCTAGACCAGGCTGCGAGCTCCAATGCTGGCCTCGGCAGACACCAGCAGTGCGATTTGGGGGAACTTACCTAAACTGCGTGCCTCTGTATGAGTCTCATGAAATAGAGAAATGAATAGAGCTTGCTTCCCAGCTGTGGTGGGATTGGAGAAGTCAAATGATCCTTTGTTTGTTTGTTTTTGAGACAGGGTTTTTCTGTATAACCTTGATTGTTTTGGATTTGCTTTGTAGACTAGGCTGGCCTCAAACTCACAGAGATCTGCCTGCTTCTGCCTCTCCCTCCCAAGTTCTGGGATTACAGATGTGCACCAAATGATCTTATTTGGAAGTTGGGACTTAAGACAACCATGCGTCCCTGTGAGTTCCATGTGTCATCATAATACTGATCAATATCTTTATCTTTTCTCCTTGCGAATTTGATTTACCACACTGACAAGGTGAGAAGATCACAGGCTTTAGAGGCATGGTTGCTTCTCCTATTAGTAACCACACAGATAGACCCAAACCACCAGAGCCTGAGTTTCCCTCTTAAACCAAAAACCAAAAGACCCTTTGGCTACTTCCCACTGGGAGGCTAGGGCTCACAGCCCGCTAACTAGACACCATACATGGCCTCAAAAGTCACTTCAAAGACCCTTCAAAGCTATCCACAAAGTGAGGCTGTGGGCTCTGAGAGGAGGCCAGTGAAGCCAGGGACAGAGCTTGTGTGTAGGAGGCAGGAGGCCTGCTCACTTGTCCTGTACCATCTGGTGTCCCAGTAGCATGACCTAGGAACAAAGCTCTGTGGCTCTGGGAAGCTTTTCAAAAATGGGGGTGGGCTAGTGAGATGGCTCAGCGATTAAGAGTGCTTGCTGCTCTTGCAGAGGACCTGAGTCCAGTAACCAGAACCCACGTTGGGTAGCTTACAATCATAGGTAACTCCAGCTTCGGGGAAATCCAGTGACTTCTGGCCTATGTGTGTACCCTCATATAAACATGGGACAACACACACACACACACACACGTCTTAAAAAATAAAGAGGTAGGGGCACAAAGGAGTTCAAGTAGAGGTAGAGACACTTGAAAACACTGTGGAGGGGGCTGTGGCAAGCCATGCGCCTGAGACCACTGGAGCCCCGACTCCCTCTTAACAAATCTGTGCCCATGAGAACAAAAATGCCCCTTTGCTAAATAATCTGGACCATGATGACCGACAGACTAAGATCTTTGGACCCTCCATTCCAACTAGAATCAAGTTCCCCACTAAGCTTTGCTGGCTTCACCGAGGACAGACTTGACCTAAACTTTGAAATTGCCATCTACCCAATACACACACACACACACACACACACACACACACACACACACACACCTCCTTTCAACTATCCATTCTTCACTTTATCCATCCATCCATTCTCCCATCCATCCATCCATCCATCCATCCATCCATTCTCCCATCCATCCATCCATCTATCCATCCATCCATCCATCCATCCTTTCTCCCCCTTACCCATCATACCTATTTGCCCACTTATTTATTGATTTGCTTCTCCAGGCTAAACAGCCCAAAGGTGCCTAAACCAACCACAGGGACTACTACTCCATTCAAAAGGCCACGACCTATTAGGTGCAATGAACAAATTAACAACTTTAAGACACCCGAGTAAATGCTCTGAGGGAGGATGCCTAGAGCCCCAGGGAGTGCTACCCAAGAAAGGCTTCACTGAGGAGATGGCCTTTGAGCTAAGTCTGTAAGAAGAATGACAGTTTGCAGAAAAGGGCAAAGCTCAAGCTGAGGCCAGGAGCCGACATATTCAGGGAAAAGCAAGGAAGGGGCAAGCTGCTCTATGGGCCAGGACACCAGCAAAGGGCATGAGGCAGGGAATGGGAGCTACAGCTGAGAGGGTAGGCAGGGCCAGTGATCACACTGGAAACAGACACCTTTCAAGGAAATCAGACATCACGATCTAGGAAAGAGAACCAGAGAAAAAAGAGGAACTGGAGAGCGAGACTAGTCCTTCAGTTCTCTGCTGAAGCCTGCGCATGCTGTGGGGAGACAGGCACCTGGAAGGCCACCAGCCCCCACATCCCAGAGCAAGGTGGGATAACAGAGTGGGAGGCATGGAGATGACTGGCTAGATGGGTTCATGCCAGGCAGCAAGGTAGCTGCTGCTCCTGTCCAAGGCGGAGGCCACTGCATACTGTCTTCTCCTCTCTCAGTGGGGAGCATATCCAGGCCCTTTACAAGTAACAGGAGGCCTGAAGATGCTGCAGAGTCCTTTACTCCAGTCCACCTGCCCACTCTTCTCCAGGTTCTGCTCAGACAGCACCAGCAGTCAGATTCACTGAAAGACTGAAAACCTAAGCCAGTGTGTGGTTTGAATGAAAATGCCCTCCCCCCCGATAGGCCCATAGGGAGTGGCACTATTACACAGTGTGTTCTTATTGGAGGCAGTGTGTTACTGGAGGTGGGCTTTGAGGTTTTAGAAGCTCAAGCCAGGCCCGGTGTCACTCTCTCTCTTCCTTCTGCCTGCGGTTCTAGCTGTAGAGCTGTCAGCTCCTTCTCCAGCACCATGTCTGCCTGCATGCCACCATGCTTCCCGCCATGACTATAACGGACTAAACCTCTGAGCCTGTAAGCCAGCCCCAATTAAATTCTATCCTTTTTAAGAGTTGCCATGGTCATAGAGTCTCTTCACAGCCATAGAAACCCTAACAAGACAGGCAGTGTTGGCAAAGTCACCATAGATATGGACAGTACCTGCTGTGTGCTGGGCACCTTGCTAAGAGACCAGAACAGTAACTGAATCAGACAGACCCAGTCTCTGCCCTTGTAAAGTTTTCTGGGTGGTGAGGAAGCCAAATCCAAAGAAGAGAAACAAATGGGAATCTCAGGCTACTCTTTAAAAAAAAAAAAAAAAAAGATTTATTTATTTATTTATTATGTACACAGTGCTCTGCCTCCATGTACACCTGCATGCCAAAAGAGGGGACCAGATCCCATCCTAGATGGTTGTGAGCCACCATGTGGTTGCTGGGAATTGAACTCAGGACCTCTGGAAGAGCAGACAGTGCTCTTAACATCTGAGCCACCTCTCCAGCCCCTCAGACTGCTCTTTTAAGCACCATAAAGATAGTGTTATAAGCAGAGACAGAATACCTGGGGCATCGGGCAAAGCTTCTGTAACAGAAAGGATGTGGTAAGTGTCCCCCTCAAGGCTTCATGTATTGACATTTAATCCTTACCGAGGTATTAGGAGAGGGGACACTCACTCCAACTATGACATCTAGAGATGGGGTCTGAGAAAGGTTACTGGTCTTTCAGTGGAGCCCCATAAACTGAATTCTAGGAGCTTTATAAAACAAGGGATACAAGCCAGGCGGTGGTGGCGCACACCTTTAATCCCAGCACTCGGGAGGCAGAGGCAGGTGCATCACTGTGAGTTCGAGGCCAACCTGGTCTACAAAGTGAGTCCAGGACAGTCAAGGCTACACAGAGAAACCTTGTCTCGAACAAACCAACCAACCAACCAACCAACAACAGCAACAACAAAAACAAGGGACACAAATGCTTATGCATGCTCCATCTTGTTCCATGTGACACCCCGAGACTCATCAGGATTCTACCAGCAAGGGGAGCCATTGTCAAGTGTAGACTCTTGACCTTAGATCTCCATAGCTAGACGCCAAATAAGAAGCTAAACAAACATCTTTTCTTCAGGAAGTGACTCGGCTTCCGGTATTTTGTTATCTTAATAAAAAACAGACTAACACCATCTGAAGAGGAAAGCCCGCTTAAGCTGAGATTTAACCAGCTTACAGGTTAAGGATATAAAATGATGTCATTGTGGTTCAGGGGAAGCAAGCAAAGGGAGAGTAATTTGAGGTCAGGATGGACTGTCTGTCACACTAAGAAGAAATTATGTCCACCCTTGAAAATCCCATTTAGAGATGGTCCCGTGGTTAAGAGCGGCAGCTGCTTTTTCAGAGGACCTGGGTTGAGTTCCCAGCACTTCCATGGAGAGTCACAGGGTCTGTAAATCCAATTCCAGGGGATCTGGCGCCCTCTTCTGTCCTCCACCAGGCATGCATTCAATGCACACACATTTGGAGAAAACACTCATACACATAAAATAAATATATATAACTTTTAAAGAATAGAATGGGTGCCAGGTGGTGGTGGCACACGCCTTTAATCCCAGCACTCAGGTGGATTGCTGTGAGTTCGAGGCCAGCCTAGTCTACAAAGCGAGTCTAGGACATCCAAGGCTACACAGAGAAACCCTGTCTCGAAAAACAAAAACAAAACAAAACAAAAAACCCAACAAACAAACAAAACAAAAGAATAGACTGGGTATCACAACTACATGCAACGGATGCCGTGAAGGATCCATGAAGGACGTTTGGCAAATTCTTCAAAAACACTCCGGTTCCTGAGCAGAGAATGAACTGTGGGAGAGTTGAGTGTTTGCCAGGAGACCGGCAGAAGGTGGCTTGGCTGGACTTGTGATGGAGAAGATACAGGCAGGAGGATCAGATAGAAGTACTGTGACAGAATACACTAAGCAAACCTGTGGAGCCATGGAACACAGACCACTTGTGTGGTCTTGGGCAACCCACACACTTCCGCTGAGTATCCGCAAAAACAACAGAGGCTGAAGGTATATTCGAACTATGTGATAAACACTTTATGGTTTTATAAAACCCCAGCAAGCACAGTGCCGGCCATTGCCTCTTCTTGCCACACACTGGAGTTCAGTGGTGGGAAATGAGCTCATTTAGCCAAGAGCTTCATGAGAGAAGTAGCAGCTGTGTTTGGTCTTTTCCCAGGACAGAAGGTTAGTTACATGCCCAGCCCTGGTGCTCTTACCAGGAGCCCCAGGAGGCAGAAGGCCCACTTCCTCAGGCTAGCTTGGCCACAACAGGCCAAGTCATGAGAGGCCAAGTCCGTTCTTTCTTAGGGTCTCTTTCTATATTGGAAAGATGAAGGAGGCACAAGTCAGGCATCTCTGAGGGTGAGGTGCCTTACTCAGCCATCAGCAGGATTTCCATAGGTGTAGACGCAGCCCAGCCTTGGCTTCTTCCCTTGCCTGGCTGTTTGGTAGTGCATTAAAAAGCTCTGCTGCTAGGGTTCAAGTACCCACATCTTAGGAAAGGTATTCCCTAGTCACCTGTTAGGGAAACCAATTCTGGAAGGGGCTCAGCTTACCCCTAATGAGAAAGAAAGCACAGAGACCCCTGTCCACACCAAATAAAACCAAGGCACAAGAGGCATGCTGTGCTGGATGGCTACTGAGACTTTATTAGACCCCCCCCCACCCCCACCCAGGGTAGGAAAGCAACAGGAGGGAATGCCCAGGGCGCAAGCAAGAGCTCAGAGTTCTGCAGACACAAAGATATAAAGCTTGGCCACAAAGGAGCTGACTGTGCCATGGCGATAGAGATCCATCTTGACGGTCAGGAGCAAGTCCCTGGGCTCAGGGATGGGCTTGGTGAGGGCCACCACGCCACTGTGGTGGCTCACTTTTCGAGTGGTGAAAAAGCCCTCCTCATTGCCAGCCGTGATGGCCAGCTGCATGCTGTCCCCAGGGACAGCATTGGAGGGGCCCATGCGGAAAACCACTGCGGGCACTTGGATGTTGGTGGGGAAAGAGAGGTGGTAGTAGGTTATTCTCAGAGGCAGCCTGGGGCACTCCTGGTTCTCATGGCAAGGCAAGCGCTCACAGCGGCTGAAAGACAAGTGGACAGAGAGACGGGAAGAGGGTTAGCGCCACCTCAGCAAGCGGAGAAACAACAGAGTGTGGGCAAGCGTGGCTCAATGGGCAGGGCCTCCTGCCACCCGCTGGCCGATATGGCCAGCGCAAAGAGCACCCCCACTCAACTGGGGGAGGTGCTGTAGACCTCCAGGCTGCAGGCTCAGGTACCAGCCTCTTCCAACACCCTCTGGGGGTACTGGGGGCTGGAG
Source organism: Acomys russatus (assembly GCF_903995435.1). Lineage (NCBI taxonomy): Eukaryota > Metazoa > Chordata > Mammalia > Rodentia > Muridae > Acomys > Acomys russatus. Next base: position 47,712,559 of record NC_067153.1, on the reverse strand, counting down.
TCAAGCCATACCCACGGTGAGATGTGTCCCCATCTCAAGGCAGAGAGCTATTCTGAGTACACTCAGCAAAGGCCTTACCCAGATAGTGGCCGAGACCACAAAGAGCTCCTGGGTGGGTCTCAGAGATTACCCAGAAATCATCACAACTGTGGCAATTTACTGCATGTGGGACTAATCCCCAGACACTCATTAGGTCCATCACTACCAGTGTTGAAGGTGGTGGTTTGAGTGCCACTTCTCAGATAAGGAAACAGGTTTAGAGAAAGGCCCAGAGTAAGAGAAGAAGCCAAGTCTATGCTCAGGCATGAGATCAGCTCCCTGGCCCTTGTCATTTAGCTTTATGCACCTGGTCCAGCTCCCTGATTCTGTCCACAGAGACTCAGAATGGAGATCATGACAGGTTCTAACATCCTGTGAGAAGACAGAGCTTCCTGTGGCAGGATGAAGAGAGGTTCTAACTTCCTGTGTGGTGGAGATAAAGACAGGTTCTCATTTCCTGTGGCAGGATGAAACAGGTTCTAACTTCCTGTGTGGTGGACATGAAGACAGACTAAAATAATGTGACAGAAATAAACTTCCTGTGATATGCCCAGGATAGGCTTTCACTTCCTGTGGCAGGATGGAGACAGGCCCTAACTTCCTGTGTGGCGGAGATGAAGACAGGTTCTCACTTCCTGTGACAGGATGAAGACAGGCCCTAACTTCCTGTGTGGCGGAGATGAAGACAGGTTCTCACTTCCTGTGACAGGCTCTAACTTCCTATATGTGATATAGATGAAGACAGGTCCTAACTTTGATGAGGACACTTCCTGTAACAGAATGGAGGCATGTACTAACACCGTAGTAGCAGAGATAAAGAAAATGTGATAGGATATAGGATGGAGACAGTCCTTAACTTCCTGTCACAGGAACTGATTTCCTGTGATAGGATGAGGATGAGTTCTCTTAGTAAATTCTAATTATAGACTCTTAACTTCCTGCAACAGGGTAGGGGACAGATACTATATTCTTGTGACAGGATGCTGACAGGGAAATGACAGGAACTGTGTTCTATGTCCTGAACACCAGGCTCAGCACATTCTGAGGGCAATGTGGACACAAACTTAAGAAGCAGAGCCAAGATGTCAAGCCTCATAGGACTTGACCTAACCCTTCTCAGGAAGTTCTGCCATTTTGACTGAGTTTGGATTCTTCAGTTGGGGAGTTTCTCCGGGTCTTCCTTCCATCACATCTCTCCTGTTATGTTTTGTTTTGTTTTGTTTTGTTTTAAAGTCTCCATGTCTTGTCCTGGATTTACTTCACCCTTGGCACTTCCTATACATGAGGTTTCTGTTTGCATCTTATCGGACGCTTAACAGCTGCTAGGAAGCCTCTCATTTACTTGACTATTTACCATTCTGGCTCTAAGAAAAAAAAAAACAGTCCCACAAGTAAGATCTGTGGGGTCAATGATGGGAGAGGACAATGTCCACCGAAGGAAGAGGGACGTGTGGGAGAGCCCAGAGCTAACAGCAGGAAAGGCCCATAGACATTGTCAAAGACCAGGTCAGATGAGGGTGTTCTAAATGACCAGAGATCTCTCTATCAAGGGAGGACCTTTGATGGTTGGGAGCAAGGAGGGCCGTGGAGAGCCAGCCATAACACACACACACACACACACACACACACACACACACACACACACCATACACGCACTACACCACACAACACACACACACACACACACACACCATACCATACACCACACATACATACACACACCACATACCACACAAACACCACACTCACATCTACATCCACACCACACCACACACACACACACACAAACCACACATATGCAATACACAAACACCATACACACCATAAATGCACACACAGCACACAGGCAGACAGACAGACACATACACACAGACCACACACAGTCACACATATGTACATACACCTACCCACCATACACACCATACTCGAACACACAGCACACACTGGACACAGACAGACAGACAGACACACACACACACACACACACACACACACACACACACACACACACACAGGAGCACTGCTTCAGGAATACTCTGAATGTGTTTGGTCAGTAGGTGGCGCTAGAGTCCCCTTGGTGGAATCCGGCTTCTCCACTTGTCCCATGGGGCCCTCTACTGACCAAAGAGCAATAGCTCTTGAGTTGCCACAAAAGCACAGCAAATGTGAAGGCAAAAAATTTGAGGCACGCAGGATCTCCTGGTCCAACTCCTAAGACCTTTACATCCCAGAGCATGGCAGAGATGACACTCTGTCATTTATCAGGGCACCTGAGTGCTCCCTGGCAAGAGAATCCTAGACTGGCTCTTTTTAGACCACTCATGTCCCAGATGAGGCCATGGCTCATTGGCTTTATCTACTGTGTCAGCAGAGGGCTGCACTTTGTAAATTTTAACCGTACAGGCAGATTGGTCCTTAATTTTCCTTCTCTGCCTCAAATTTATTGAAACATCCTAGAAACCAGCCAGTGGGTGGAGGCACACGCCTTTATTCCCAGCACTCAGGAGTAGAGGCAGGCGGATCTCTGAGTTCCAGGACAGCCTGGCCTACACAGCGAATCTCAGGACAGCCAAAGTTACACAGAGAGACTCTGTCTAGAAAAAAAAATGGAGGTGAAGAAAAAAAAAAAAAAAAAAAAGAAAGAAAGAAACATCTTAGAAATCATATTCACGTGTGTGGCAAACTGCTGGTCAGACTAGGAACAACAGAACCTGTTAGCTGAATCAGACGGGGACGGGCAGTCACTATAGAGCAAAAGGGAGCTGGACCAGCATCCTGGCTAGCATAGGGACCAGTCTCAGCTTCCATAGACACAGTGCCTCCTTACATATACATTACAGTGCAATGTACCCCAGTTCTCTAGCTCAACATCTTTGATCGTAGCACTCTCCAAGTCCGGTGAAGAGGAGAGACAAAAGCTCAGAGGAAGGCTGCTGGACCACCCCTGTGGCCACCTATTGACATTGTTTCCCTCACAGTATCCATTTGAATCCAAATAAAGATACATCCAAAAAAGATGTCTCCAGCCCCATCTAATGCCAGAGATAGCCTGGAACACAAGAGTAGCAGGCACTCTGAGGTCAGGACCTTGTCATGTCCATGACTCTTTTGTGGCTTGTGGCCCTAGCTTGCTGGGTCAGGCTCCTGGGTAGCCAGGATCATCATAGGAGAGAAGGAAGCTGCATGAAGTGGAAGAGGGTCTTGGGGGGGGGGGATGAGAGAGAGAGAGAGACAGACAGAGAGAGAGAGACAGAGAGAGAGAGAGACAGAGGGAGGGAGGGAGGAGACAGACAGAGACAGAGAGACAGACAGGAAGAACAGACAGAACAGACTGATTCCCACATCTTACCCATCTAGGTTCCAAAACAAGCCACCTTGTGAAGCTTGAACCTCAAGAGAGCCACCCACTGGCTCCTTTGTACACACATGTATGCAGTGTTCGTGTGCATGCGTGCATATTCATGTGTGTCTGGGTACATTTGTGTGCACGTGCATGTGGAGGCCTGCGGTTGCCATCTGATGATGCCTTCTCTGATTGATCTCTGCCCTATATGGTGAGGGCACCTTACTAAACTCAGGGCATGACAATTGGGCTAGTCTAACTAGCCAGCTTGCTTTGGGGATCCCCCGTCTCCACACTGAGATTACAGGTGAGCTGCTATGCATCCTTACACGGGTGCTAGGGATCCGAACTCCAGCCCTCCGACTCTTTACCTCCAGAGCCATCTCCTCATCCCAGTTCATTTTGTCTCTTTTTGAGACGGGGTCTCACGAAGACGGGGTCTACCTGACCCTAAACTCCTGATCATCCCGCCTCCACCTCCCCAGTGCTGAGACTGCAAGTGTTACACTATGGCATCTGTTTTACACTGTCTACTGTCTCCTTTCTTTCTGTGTAGCCTTGGCTTTCCTAGATTCACTTTGTAGACCAGGCTGGTCTCGAACTCACAGGGATCTGCCTGCCTCTGCCTCCTGAGTGCTGGGATTAAAGGCGTGCGCCACCACACCCAGCTTATTGTCTCCTTTCTAAAGGTCATGGAATTAAGAGGTTTCTGATGAGAAGAAAACGGAGCTGTAGAATAGAAGCCTTCCCACCACGTGCAGGAAGTGGGTCTCTACTCGCTAGCGCCACTCCCCCAACTGGGGGTGAGCAGACTCAGGCCCCACCCCCACTTCTTTCATCCAACACTGGTTTCACAACTGATTCACAGCTCCTCAGTGGGGAGCATCACAGGAGAAAGCCATAACCATGTGTCCTCCGTGTGCCATCTTAGTCTTCCCCATCTGAGAGCTGAGTGACCTTAGATAGGGCCCTGTCACAAACTGACCAGCAGAACAAAACTGACAACATCACTCAAAAGGACTTTTGTCCTCTGACTTGTGCCCTGAGGAGGAGGAGGAGGAGGACAACGGCTCACCACCCTCAACCCTACCACACCTCAATGTGCAGACTGAGCCAGGCTTGCTACCCCTGATCATCAATGCCTGATTGAGCAAGTAAGCTTAGTACTAGGTGGCCCAAGGTTGACCCAAGGCCACAGCACTTAGAAAGGCCAGGACCAGGAGCCTAGCCTTTCCAAATCACAGCCCAAGTCCTTTCATCTCCACATGGCCTCCCAGATTTACATGCCACAAACACTGAAGACTCAGCATCTCTTCACCCCAACAGTACTGCAGGGATGAGTGTGTCTTGGAACTCCTGTCCCTGCCCACTGGGCAGATCTAGGGTGAGGTCTACGTAAAACGAGCAGAGAGAGGCTGTGCTCCACAACCACGGGTCACTCGCAGGGACCCCTGCAGGCCTCCTCAACATTCCATCTTACAGTTGAGGACAAGAAGCTCCAAGAAAGCCAGGAATCTGCAACCCAAGTCAGCCAGACTCTCAAACTGATCTCTCTGGAGTGTCACAGCAACTCCATAAGGCTTGAGCCCTTGCTTGGAAGAAGAGCAGTCCTGGGGGGGGGGGGTGGGTGGGAGGGGTGGCTCACTTGGGCCTCCCCAAATCCTCAGTGCAAACGATTCCACTTCCTCATCCTCATTCTCCTCCCCAGCCTCTGTTCAGGCTCTCAGTGATACAGATGCAAAGAGGACAGCGAGTGACACAGGAAGATGGCCACTCTCCCAGGGTTGAAGCATCTCCCCCTGCCTCCCTCATCCCTGTGTCCACTTCTAGCCACAGAAGCAGTGGGATGGGCCAGTTGAGGCTTGCTGCATCAATCCCACACTGGAAAGAGACAAACCCCAGGTGTCCCAAGGACACCCTATTCCAGAGTGTGCAACTCCTTAATTTCCCCCACTGCATAATTCAGATCCCAACCCCTCCCCTGGCCAGACTGGCCTCCCTCCACTCTTTCAGCATCCAGTGTATTCTCTGTCCACTATGTAGCATGTGCTCCAGAAGTTGGCCCAAGGGCCAGGGCATCCATGGACCCAGAAGCCTGTATAGTCAGCCCACTAGCACCTTACCTTTGCTTACCATAGCAATAACTCAGTAAGCAAGGAGGTCCAGCTGCCTACCCATGGACTTATATGTCCTGACCTTAGCAAGGCAACCTCCTTTCAGCCTGATGGCTGCACAGGATTTAGAAGTTGCCATGGCAACCGCAGCCTGGCTTCTGGAATCCTCAAACCCAGGCGTTTATAATGGGAAACAGAACAGAGCCTCAAAGTAAGGGTGCATCGCTTTGTTGGTGACTCGGGGCAGATCTGCAACTTGCAGCCAGGCCATTGCATAAACTCATGAGCTCTTGGGGATGTGACACATTTGCAAGCCTATTTCAAGAGTAGCTGTTCCCTGGCCCAGACACAGAAAGAAACTGGATGCTGTTGAGACGGGGGTCTCAAGATGTAGCCCAGGCTGACCTCAAGCTGATAAATCAGCTGTCTCTACCTGCTCATGCTGGGATTACAAATTTGCAGCAACACACTAAGAAAGGTGATGGGTTTGTAAGTAGATTTAAAACATGCTAGGGAAGTACAGCAGGTCAGGGGATGTGGTCAGGGTGGTAGGCAAGCAGCCCCAAGGCCAGGAAGAACTCAGGGCTGCCAGTGTAGAGCAAGTGGAAGCTGGACAGAACCTACAGAAGAAACAGCTGTCCCCTGATGCCTGATGCATCACCAAAAAGAAGCACTGACCACTGCTAGCTGGCCAAGCACCAAAGACAAATGCAAGGTCAAGAGGCCACAATGGAGAACCCAGGCTGTCCAGCCGCCATATGCTTGCTTTGAACATATGCTCCCCCGCCATGTGCTGGGGGAGAGGTCGTCAGTCCACACTCTTGGAATGAGATCCCAGAGCGGGGTTTTCCCCAAAGCAAGAAAATGAGGTTCTCTGGGTAGAACTCAGATGATGGTGGTTGTGGTGAGAACTGTAGCCTAGATGGCCAGCTCCTAGGAACACATGCCCCAAGGAAGGAATTCTGGGATACCCTGGTGATCAGAACTTATAAGGGCACATGGCCACACAGCTTCAAGTATAGGACACAAGATATCCTATGCTGTCCCCACACATCACTCAGCTAGATGCCTTAGAAAGTCACCTTGAATCGTGGATTTCGGCCAAGACAGCGACACTGCCACCTGCTCACCCAAGCTAGCATAGTCTCACACATGCATGCTATAGATGAGGAGACTGAGGCATACCTCAATGACAGCATGTCCAGAGTCCAAAATTCAACTGCAGGCACACCCATGGCCTCCTGATAGTCTCACTGGCCCTCAGAGGCCTGAGAACCAAGAACCAGCAGGTTCTTAGGGCCCAATAGGAGAACACCAAGGTCACAAGCTTGTGAACGACCTGCCCATGCCCAGAACTGGGCTTTTAGGAAACCAAACCCAGACAGACCACAGCAGGCCCCAGGGACTTACGTGTCTGCGGAGCGGCGATAGTTCTCGGGGCATTCAAAGGACAGACAGCGGAAGCTGCCCTGAATGTTGAAGCAAGTCTCGTTGATAGAACAGTTGTGGATGCCGGTCACACACTCGTCAATGTCTGGAGAGACCCAGAGACAGTATGATATAGGCTAGGGCCATGAAAGCCACCTCCAACCCACACAAACTGTGCACTGACACCCTTGTCCTCCATGGGAGCAGTAGCCAGCCCCAGATCTGCTGTTTACCAGATATTAAGCTACAAGAACACTAGCTTATTCACGATCCCTGCAGTGGGGGTGTGCAATGAGATCAGATACCATGCGAAGGTCACTGAAGCATTACCAGGAATGGCAACGCATGAGGCAAGTGTTGTGACAAGCCTCATCTTAGGGAAGGCTTACAAAGCCCTCGGTCACACATTCTGTAAGTGACAAAGTCAGGCTTTGAACCCAGGCAGTTGAGCACCAGAATTTGGTGCTCCAACCACCTAGCTCCTTTCCATGGCTCTCAAGGAATGCCACCTTGACATGAATGGCTGGCTACATCCTGAGGGTCAGGAAGGGTCAGAGCCTATAGTCCTACGTCACAGGTGAGGAATTAAGGCCTACAGGAACCATGCATTTTGTCTTGGGTCTCAGGGCAGTGACTAAAGTGGCTAGACAGGGGGACTGGGCTTGGAGGTCCTGCTACAGGGCCTGGAGCTTCTAGAAGTGGGGGAGCACCTTCCATGACATGGTGGGGTTCAGGGGTATCACCAAGCCTAGGACACAGCCATTAAGAAGCATTACATTTCTGATTGTCACTGGCAAAAGCAACCCTTGCCAGTCTCAGAGGCCACAGCTCAGGAATGTGGGCTTGTGGTGTTTTTACATTTTCATTTGGAGGGCGGCGGCGGGGGGGGGGGGGAGGGCGGGACGGGCATGGGCCACAGCACGTGTGCAGAGGTCAGAGGACAACTCGCAAGAATCTCTTCCCGCTTTGTGGGTCCCAGGCATTGAACTCAGGATCAGCAGGCTTGGCAATGAGAGCCTTATCCAATGAGCCATTTCGCCAGCCAAGGAATGTGTTTTTGCTGCTTCTGGGCAGGACTCCAGGCTGTGGTGAGGGAGCTGGGCCAGGAGAGCAGAAAGCAGGACTGGGGGAGGGGTGGTGGCATGTGTGTGTGTGTGTGTGTGTGTGTGTGTGTGTGTGTGTGTGTGTGTGTGTGCCCTGTCCAACCTCAGAGAAGCTAAGTGCGTCCCTTCCAGAGAATGCTGCAGGCCTTGCCTTTAGCTGGCCACCTTCTTTGTTGTTGTTTTTGGTGATGGTAGTGTGTGTGTGTGTGTGTGTGTGTGTGTGTGTGTGTGTGTGTGTAAGGTGGGTATGCACACAAATGTGTGTGGGTGCATACATCTGATGTCTCCCTGTATTGCTTGTTGCCCATGCTCCCCACCCCTCCAAGACAATATCTTTCACTAAACCTGACGCTCAGCATTTGGGTAGCTCAGCTGGTCAGCCAGCTCCAAGGAACTCTCTTGTCACTGCACCTGCCCTACGGGGGTTACTAATGACCATCTTCATGTGCAGGCCTAGCATTCTCTGGAGCCCCTGGATGGCCAGCTCATGGGAACATGTGGGGAAGGGGCTGGCCAGCTTTGCCTGTGCTCTGGTCCTCAGGCACTCCTGGTGTGAGCAAGCCAGAGTGCACACAGGGTCGTCTGTTCACAAGTTTGTCCTGAGCACTGTCAGTAACCCAAGTGGATGATCGTGAGATTCAGGGGAACTCAGCAAGTTCTCTGAAAGGGAGGTGGGTAGATAAACTCTACCAGCTCTCATCACTGAGCCCACGCCAGAGCTGACCCTAGCCCAATAAACGCTCACAACTACTATTGTCCCCAAATGCAAAGACCTCAGGGTTCTCACACGAGATCACAGCCAGCCCCTTGCAGGAGCTGAGGCACGTGACACCTGCTCACTTCTGTGACCCAGGACCCGGCTCACAGCCTGTCTGTCCAACGATGGGGTGAGAGGCTGCACGCCTAGACTAAGCTGAGCACAGGGTCCTTGAGTCACTCTTCCAAGGGCTGACAAGGACAGAGTGGAAGGGCACAGTGTTCTTAACCTAATAGGACCTAAGGAGCCCAGATAGCCCTGAGGACAGGCTAGATGTTGTGTTGGGAGAGGCCGGAACTCCTCTCCCTACCTTGTGAATACATTCCCAACTGTGGTACAGGCCCTACATGTGGGAAGCACATCTCTCTCCCCTGACACGGTGGGAGTTGTAACATACCTGGGCTACCCCAACGCAGAGAATCTGCCTCACTCACCTTGGCAGTTGCGACCATTGGGGGCTAGCCTGTAGCCAGACGAGGGGCAGCTGCACTGGAAGCTTCCGGGGACGTTGATGCAGCGGTAGGAGCAGATGTGACCCCCAGTGGGCAGGGCACACTCATCAATATCTGAAAGAGCAGAGACACAGTTCTTTCTCAGCATCTAGCTCAGGTCCATGGCCATAGCTGCAGCAAGGCCAACTGGTAAGCCCTAGAAGGCCAGGCTGGGCTTTGGGAGCACCAGCAGAAGGCAAACCAGGAAGAGGTCTCAGGCACTGACTGGGGCTGGGGGTGGCCACAGAGACCATTGTTACAGAAGGGGAAACTGAGGCCCAGGGAGGGGGTGGGACTAGTGGAGGGATATTAGCAGGTTCATGGTGTGAAGTATACACAGAGAAAGGGAATGGAGAGCAATCTGCTAAAACAAACAAACAAACAAACAAACAACCATTCAACCCAACCAGCCAAACAAACAAAACTCACAACACATCACATGAAAATATAGGCTGGGTCTCCCTGATCTGTCTCCCTTATCTGAAATACTTGAGACCAGAAGTGTCTCAAGTATTTGGGGGAAATTGCCACTTGTACAATAAGGTATCTTGGGGGTAAGAGTCAGGTCTAACCTCCAAATCTATCTGTTTTATACACGCAGACTAAAAGGTATTTCTAGACAGTGTTGTCGGTGTGCCTGAGTCTGGACAGGACTCATGGTAGAGAATTTGTCACTGTGGAGTCACACTGGTACCCAGAAAGCTTCAGGTTTTAGAGATCTGGGGCCATAGCCCGGTAGAATAACAATTGCTAATGCATGCACAACGTTGTTATAACAGCTGTAGCATTTCCCCTTGAAGCTCCCAGGTGCTCCTGAGCTAGCTGTAATCTGGTTGGACTGTCCAATAGTTCAAGGAAGGAGTATTGCATTTGACAGAAAAAGATAACGGCCAGGTGTGGTGAGGGTGGAGCTCAAAAGGCCAGAGCAGAGCTCGGTCTCAAGGACTGGTGGCCCTCAGGTTGCTCCTCACCTCTCAGCCACATACTGCTGCCAAGCCCTGTGCCCTGTGCCCTGAGTGTCAGCACACTGACAGGTTATGCCATGGTATGTGTATTTTAGAGCAATCCATGGACTGGGCTGCTCTCTTCCTAAACCTCCCTCCCAACCCCAGTAAACAGTCTTCAAGATCTATCAGAAGAAACCAAGGACAACACGTGCAGTAAACTTCGAACCCCTACCCAGATCTAGCCAATGGACAGGACATTCTCCACAGTTGAGTGGAGAGTGGAGACTGACTTTCACACAAACTCTGGTGCCCCATATTTGACCACGTCCCCTGGATGGGGAGGCCTGGCGGCACTCAGAGGAAGGATAGCAGGCTACCAAGAAGAGACTTGATACCCTATGAGCATATACAGGGGGAGGAGGTCCCCCTCAGTCACAGTCATAGGGGAGGGGAGTAAGGGGAAAATGGAAAGGAGGGAGGAATGGGAAGATGCAAGGGATTGAGATGTAATATGAATAAATCAATAATAATTTTTTTTTAAATGAAGAAGAAAAGTAAGCAGCCGGCCCAGCCTCCGAGGGCGCAAACAGGAACTTGGCCAGGTGGAGAAATCCTACTCTGCCCCGAATTCTGAAACGCAGCCAGGAGCTGCTAGGCCACGATGAGGTCAGGGTGCCCCCCACAGTACACACCGTGACCTCACCTTCACAGGTGACCCCATCCACGTCACTCAGCTGGTAGCCTCGTCGGCAGTAACACTGGTAGGAGCCATAGACGTTAGCACACTCCTGGCTGCAGGGGATGTCGAGGCACTCATTTACATCTAGAAGAGAAGAGGTTGGGGGAGGGGTCACGGCTTAGGCCACACCTCCAGTCCCTGCCTTCCCAGCAGTCCTGATGGAGGACACAGAGAGCAGTGGGTCTAATACTTCTTCACCAGCTCCCTGGTGTGAAACAGGGATGTGAAGTTTGAAGTTTCACAACTGAGTGAGATGCCCAAAGACAGAGGGGCTTCCACTCCCAGCCCACTATAGCTGAGAAATCTGGAATTTTCTAACCGATTATCGCCTCTGGGAAGCTGCACCATCACCTGGCAGGATGGCAGCGACGGCCTTCAGGCTTGGCTCCATTCCATCCTGTCCCCATAGGGCACAGGCTCAGCATGACGGCATATCCAGAGTCCCATCAGGACCACAGTCCCTTCTAACTCTCAGTGAAAAACTTTCCTGCTTTCCTACTTCATCTCCTACATGGTGACACAGGTGACACAGCCTATGGGACAGTGACCCTGGTACTTCTAAACTTCTGGACATAGAAGCTATTCAGCAACATAGCTATCAGTCATCAATTCCTTCCACCTAGAGCAAGCTCCAGGCCAGGTTTGGCCCGCCCCTTGTTTTTGTAAATAAAGTTTTATTGGCACATAGCTACAAACACATTTGACCAAGACTTATGGCTGCATTTGTACTCCCACAACAGGGTGGGATACTATGTATAGCCTGGCTAAAAAGGTTTCAAATAGTCACCATGCAGCTGGAAGAAAAAAACTTGCCAACCCTCTGGCTTAGAGATTCCTTCTTACATTCACTTACTGCTGTTTCTGAGAGAGAAAGAGGGATAGACCACTATCCTCTCAGCACGTCATATCTGTGGCCCCCGCATGCCTGGCCAGGTCACCTGCTCGGTCTATAGGCAGCATGGCTCTCCATCACATCATAGACAATACTCCCTGACACAGGAACCACATCTTGCTACACCCACAGTACATGGGCTCAATTACACATAGTCGAGGCAAGGCTGGCCAGGCCTCAGGGCCGTGTCCTCAGTATTACCCAAGCACAAGGCTCAGATGCTTAAGCACAGCCAGAAACAATAATCACAGCTGATAATACAAGACACTCTGTTATCTGTGCACAGCAAGACTCACGAACCCAAACGACCGACCAAGCCCTGCCAGAGAGACTGGCCAAGTTTCAGCATGGCTGCCACTGACACACAGTCATATCCCAGGAAACCCAAAAGTGAGTCTGTGAGCAGAGGAGGGACATAGCTGAGGCTGCTGACCACTGGCCTGCTCCGTGACCCACCCGCTTACCTTCACAAGACCGGCTGTCTATAGTAGACAGGCGGAAGCCTGCGGAGCAGCTGCAGTGGTAGGAGCCTGGGGTGTTCTCGCACTTGTGGCTGCACAGGCGTCCAGGATAGCGCTGGCACTCGTTGACGTCTGAAACGGAGGGGCAGGCGGCTCAGAGCATGTCCGCTGGAGCAGCACCATATGCCACCTTTCTGCCAACGGCAGCCGCTCGTGGTCCTCTGCCCCTAAAGTCCTTTCGTGTCTCAGGTGGAAGGCCTGAGGCCTGGCTGTGCAAAGCCCTGTGTTTGGACCAACGTAGCACATCTGGACAGATACCCCTCTGCCCACAGGAGAGTCCGTAGGGATTTGTTGGAGGTCAGGCAGTTGTCAGCCTCAACCGAGTACCCTGGTTTGGTAACAGCAAGTGCTAACTGGATAGAGTCTGACTCCACCCTGGGCAACCCTTTGTTCTGACTACTTTTGGGAGCTGCGCATCCCGAGCCCCAGGGCCCTGCAGGTCTGTAGCAAATCTGAGAAATCACTGACATCTTGGCAGCTGCAGACCTGGGCTGGGGTCTTGGAGACCCTTGGAGGCTGGGGTCAAACAGAACGCCTGTTCCATGAGGGAGCAGGCTGACACCACTAGGGTCCTGCTGGTGGCCAGAGGCCAAGGTCGCAGCAGAGGTGCAGTTAGACAATGTCTCCTGACTGAGCATTTTCACTCTGGGACTGGCTATACTTGCAGCCTCCTGAGAAGAGGATGAGATGGACATGGTCACCCTAGGTACCACAGACTGTCTCCTGTGTGGCGTCACCTGCTCAGGGCCCCCCAGAACCTAAAAGACATCTACATACCCACACAGGTCCTGCTGATGGCATCAAAATAGAACCCAGCCTTGCATTCGCAGCGGAAGCTGCCGGGGGAGTTCAAGCAGTGGTGTCCCTTCCCACAGGGCTCTGCTGGTGGTGAGCACTCATCCACATCTTGTGAAAGAGAAAGGATGACACGCTGAGAGGCCTTTAGTGTACACCCTAAACTGTACTCCGACAGTAGCAACTTATTCTTCACAGAGCACCTGCTATGTGCTGGGCCCAATCTAGAATAGCAGCTGACCCTCCAGGAGGCCAGCACTGATGCCCAGTGAGGCAGGGCGTACCCAGGACTATGAAGGAGATGCTGAGATGGCCTGGGGTTGTTGGGAGGATGGTCCCTTTCCTGGAAGAGATCTGGGCCAGCTGACTGCCCTGGCCCAAAGCTACACAGAAGCAGGCATGTAGTAGGCATAAACAAGATGCCACCTAGCAGTCTCGTGTCCTCTGGGGAGCAGCAAGACCTATGTCATGCCAGTTTAGGAGAACTGAATTCTGAGTGTCAGGTCCTGGGCCACCAATAGGCTAGGCTATGATCGGGTAGCCTGAGAACACTAGGCAGACTGAAGACAGGGCTAGCAGTGCTGGTGTGTTACTGTAATGGTGCAGGTAAGACAGCAGAGGCCTGTGCCTGGGGAGGGGCAAAGAATTGATGCACAGGCAGAACATCTTCACTTTGGGGACCAACTCTCCCTTCTAGAGAAGAGAAGGGATGTGCTGGAAACACAGAAAAGCCAAGTTTCAGAAATTATAAGTGCGTGTGCACGTGTGTGTGTGTGTGTGTGTGTGTGTGTATGTGGTGTGTGTGGTGTGTGGATGTGGTGTGTGTGTGGGGTGTGTGGTGTGTGTCTGTGTGGTGTGTGTATGTGATGTGTGTGTGGTGTGTGTGATGTATGTGTGTGTATGTGTGGTGTGTGTGTGGTGTGTTTGTGTGGTGTGTGTGGTGTGTTTGGTGTATGTGTATGTATGTGGTGTGTGTGTGTGTGTGTGTGTATGTGTGTGTGTGTATGTGTATGTGTGATACCAACCAACACAGCGAGTTCCCTCTTCGTTGAGATGATAGCCACGGCCACAGTTGGGCACATTCTTCTGACATGTGTAGGAGCCCTCTGTATTGATGCATGTCTGCCCCACAGGGCATGGGGCACTGATACTTAAACACTCATTGATATCTACAGAGAGAAGAGACAGATGCAGCCTGGTTAAACATAGGGGCTAGCCATGAATACAGCCACCGAACCTCCAAAAGAGCCTTTCCCTTCTCTCTGCCAAGTCACAAGCCAACAGGCCCGGATTCCTTTACCCTGCAGGACAAGGCAGCCTCAGGTCCCACCCTGTTCTCTCCCCCTGCTTCCAATCACAACCTCTCCATCTCTTGCAGCACCTGCTGGTCTGACTTTCCTGCATGCATCTAACTCACACAGGTAGATAGGGCCCTGCCCTGAGCTTGGTGCCAGGGAGACAGAGGTACCCACCCCTCTGTACCAGCATCAGACCACAGAGAGGCCCTATGCTCCTCTGGTGGGTATGTGGTCCCTGTCAACATCACCTGGCTAGTCTTTAGAAGCCCTAGTTATATAGCTCCTGGGCCACTCAGTGTGACAGCCACGACTGTGACCACCATCTCTACCAAAACTCCTTCCTGCGTCCCCCATCCAGGCTGACTCAAGCCACTTAGAACTCCCCACATGGGGTTTCCTCACTCAAAAGGACACAACTCTAGTCTGGGGCAACTGGTAGATACGCACAAAACACGATGGACACACACAAAGGTGTACCAGTAAACACTCGAGAAACACTGGAGTACATACACATCTGTTTGCTCTTTATGTGCAAATTCTATCCCATAAACCAAACCTCTTCCCAGAGCACATTTAAAAAGGACCTAGGTCTCAGAAAGTCACCTTCAGGAGCCTCCTAGTTCATATATTCACAAAGCACATGGGGTCAGGGGACAGCAGGAAGGGAGCAATAGTGGAAGATTCACAGCTAAAGTGGGAAAGTGGGGTCAGCTTCCTGGGGGCCGAGCCCTATCCTCCTCGGGCTGTGTAAAATTCAGCCTGACTCCCTCGCATCCCTGGAATGGGCCTCAACACAGACTATGCAGCACTTCAAAGTTTACAGCGGCCTTCCCATCTGTAATCACGCTGGACTGCAACAACCAGCCTGTCTGTACATTATACTGGGAACCCAGAACCTGGGGAGAGCAAGCCACTCCTCAGGCTCACAAGAAGCCGAGAAGGCAATAGAGTCCAGGTCTAGAGGCCTGGCATGCGTCTTCACAATCACTTCCAGTCTCCTTCCTCAAGATCCCCTCTAGCCAAATCTGGCCCACTGCTTATTCCTGTCAATAAAGTTTTATTGGCAGCCAGCCAGGGCTGCTGCCTCACATGTGGCCTACAGCTGCTTTCTGCATTACCATTGTAGAAGCCTGGTGGTTATGACAGAAACCAGATGGCCGCAAGGCCATTAATCTACTCTTCCACACAAAGCTGGGTGACCCCTGCCTGTTGTCAGCAATGAGTGCAGTGGCCAGTGGTGACCCCGCCCCCTCAGCCTGGAGTGCTCTGTCTGATGTATTTCCCAAACTGTTCTACGCAACACTGGTGTCCCTTGATACTGTGTGCTCTTTGGAGGAGAGTCTCCCTGGCCTGGGCTGCGCGAAAGTTAAGACAATGGATGAATCAATGAAATCAAAAGTAGATCGACAAAGATGAATAGACAGGAGAGGCCAGAGGGGGGCTGTGGGGGACATGCTGAATGTCTTCCCTCTGGGGACTGCCATGGCACAAGCCAGGCACCCCACTTGTCATTCCCGGTTCTCTTTGTCTCACAAAGGACTCCTAAGACCAACCGGGACCTGTGACTGCCCCAGGATCTTTGAAAAACTCCACAGCTGTAGGCGTGCATACAGGAAACAGCGCTCTGACCCCTTCCCTCCTCCTCACCAGGGAGCAAAGAAAAAGAATAAGACGAGCCAGAAAAGACTTCCTCAAAGTGTTGAAGAACCAACCACAAAGATATAAAAGAATTTTACTCTTTGTACTGAGACGGCCTCTGCTTTCCTACGCCAGCCTTTTATCTTCTATGCTAGTCTGATGGAGGCAGAGTTTACCTTTCCTTGCACAGGGTTAGGAATGGAGCGGGGTTCTGGGAAGGTAGATCCTGGGGGTCAGTATTTTCCACCATAGATGGGGCTGCTTTGGGAGAGCAAGGAAACACAGGCAGAAGTGTACAGGTTGTAGGCCCTGGATGCATACACAGGAGAGATGGACTGCAGTTCTCTCCTGGGTGGCCTCCATCTTCGGTTTTTATTTTTGTTTTGTTTTATGAAACAGGGTCTCAATGTGTAGCCCAGGCTGGACTTTAATTCCTGTAGAGCCCAGGCTAGCCTTCAACTCACTTCAGTCCTCCTGCCTTGTCCTGTACAGTGCTGGGATGACAGGTGTGCACCACGGTACCCAGCTCCTCCCTTTATAATTCATACGCTGTCCCCTGATGGGTATTTCTGCTAATGATGTGATTTTAAACAGGGACAAAAATGCTGACACAGCATGATTTCTAAAAACATTGTCAAGAGGGAAAAACCAAATGATAGAACAGTCCGGCCCTGTTTCCATGAAAAAACAAACTGTGGGAGCAATGCCCAGAAGGACGGCCCTGCCCACCCAGAGGCTGGCCCAGCAGGCAGGGCGTCATTTTCTGTTCTTAGGTTTTTCTCATTTGTAATCAGGTAGGCATGGTTTTTATACTAAAAGAAGTAATTTCTAGAAGAGTGAGTCCTTGGTTTAGTTGTGACCAGTAAGGACAAAGGGGACCCTCTCCCCATGACAAATTAGGGGCCTCTACACTGAACATTTCTGGTTGTGATATCACTGTGAACCTACACAGAGGTGATGGAAGAGGTATATGCCACCAGGTTAGGATCTGACCAATATCCTGGGCTCCTCCTGGGTTTGTAGCTGATCTGGTTGGGGTGCCCATGGGGAACCTCTGCCCCTGAACTCTGTGAAGGGAAACCCAGAGCATGACAACACCCGCAAAGATTTTCTCACGGAAAAAAGCAGGGCCAATTCTGCCATGAGTCAGGGTTTCCGTCCCCAGCTGATACAGTCTCCACAAGAACCCCTGAGCTACAAGTCTTAGCAGGGACATTTTTCCTCCCGGCCCCAGGGAAGTCACAGCCTGCTTACTGCAGAGTGATGACAGTGATTTTGGGAGGCTGGCAAGGGGCCAACTCACAACCCAGCTGAGGTCCCCACAGCTCAGACACTTCTCCACTAGCTAAGACCCGGGATGTGTGGGCAGGGCTTAGGGGAAACTCCTGGCCCAAAAGGTTCTACTTGGGGGTATTAAGACAGGGACAGGGGAAATGATGTTTCAAACCCATTTCAAAGAAAAGACAAAGGCAAGGTCATTGGAGAGTCAAGAAAGAAATAGGATAGGAACTTGCATATCAGAGCCCAGTACCTTCCTTTAAGAGGGACAAGGGTTGGCCACCAGTGACACCTGCAGCTCAGATTAAAGGAGTGGACTCTCTGACCTCAAAGGAAAGGGTTAGAAGCACCTTCCTGCCAGGCAGATCTGGACTCAAATGCTAACAGCCACAGGGTGCCACCGTCAAGCACAAAAACAAAACAGAGAGGGGCTGGTGCCCCTCCTACCCGAACAGCCTTTCTCTGACCTCTATTGTCACACTGAACTCATGTCATCTTCTCTCCTTTACATATCGGTCTACTCTGCCATCAACCTATCCACCTCTGAGTCTTCTCATCTTCCAGGTTGAAAGTGTCTCCATTGAACACCAACTCTCCATCCCTGGGTCCCCGGTGACCACCACTCTATTCTGTCGCGACGAATTCAACCATTTTCTGCGAAACAACTTCTAATGGTCTAAGTGGCTGTGACAGGGAGCCAGTCAAATGCTGCTTCCCACATCCCCATCCCATCACAAGCACCCACCTTGGTCCTTGCTTCTAGCCTCTTAGCCAGATGTTATAGTAACACTCCCATGCAACAGGGGAAGCACTTGAGGCTCCAAGGATGAAGTAAATCTTAGGACACTAAGTTAAAATCTAAGAGTCTTTTATTCTAAAGTCCGTATTCCTTCATCCAAACTATGGAGATGCCTTAGACCACATGCAGCATGTCAGTAGTTCTATAAATAAAGTTTTATTGGGACACAACCCCACCACCTGGGTGTGTGTATGTGTGTGTATACACACACACATACTTTGTGCCTTTTGACCTGTGACTTCCCAGCTGAGTCACTGTGACCCAGACCACAGGCCTCACAATTGTCCCTGGACGCTTGGTGGACCATCCCCACGAGTGGCATCATATCTTACCAATGCAGTTGCCTAGAGCATCCTGTATAAAACCGTTCTTGCACTGCAGCTTGGGTCTGCAACGGAAGGATCCCAGAGTATTCTGACAGATAAAATCGGGGGGGCAGTTATGAATACCACTCTCACACTCGTCAATATCTGGTGCATCATAAAAAAAGGAGATTGTTAGCAAGAGTCCCGCCAGAAGCGTCTCACAATACTTCAACAATACAAGAAAGTACTTTAAAAATATACTCATTTCACAGACAATAATCCCAAAACATTTCAACAGAAAGGGTGTTACGAAAAGGCCGTCAGTGAGCCAAACTGTGTAAAAATTGCTAAAGATTAAAAAAATACAAACAAACAAAAAAAACCACTCCCCGACCCTGACTTATGAGGCAAGGCTTTTGCTATTTAACAAATTGCCCAGGCATTTTCCTGGCAGGTGTTATTACTCATTCAGAAGTCTATGTTTAGATTAGATCATTACAGCAATTATCTTAGTGACAATAAACACGAACTCTGTAATCCTTCTCATCCCGAGGTCTTCATAATATTCCAAATATTAACAATAGTCACATCAAGATAGGACAAGATGTATGGGCCTGTCTTGAAGTTCGTGGCTGTCAAAGGCTCAAGTGTATCTCTTCAGCTGGCCTGGCTCCCAGGCTCTGGAGTCCAGAGCTTAGCCAGAGGCCAGTGCTGGGTGGGGCAGCGGGATTGCTCAAGGGCTTGGCTGCTAAGAGAAGCCGTCTGGCTCTTGGGCCACCCCACATCATTCAATGATCAACATTTTTACACAAGACCTATGCTACGTCTTTACCAGAGCCTGGTCTGATTCGGGTTTGGTTTTGTCTATACAGAAACATGAGTGAAGACCTGGAGTTATTTGTCAGGGATTGGGCTCCAGTCTTCCTAAGTCAGACGTGCTAGCACAGCCCCATACTAAAGTAAACCTGCTCATCACAGACCCGGCTCTTCCTTCATTGCCCCCACCCTACCCCATCCTAGTGTACTTGCAAGGAGGTTGACCGCCTCTTTCTTGCAGTAGCCCAGGCAGCCACATGGAGGCAGCATCATAGAGCCGAATGGGCCCTTCTGTCTATGCCACACCCACAGCTGGGGAAGGGGAGGATTTTAGATTTGGATATGAGGTGTACCTTTGCAGTTATTATCCTCTGTGAGCTCATAGCCAGTCCCACAGCTGCTGTCCCGCTGGCAGCGGAAAGAGCCCATGGTATTGATGCAGGATTCTCCCAGGCGGCAGTTATGGCTGCCTGTGATGCATTCATTGATATCTAGAGAGATTAAGGTGACGCAGAGGTAACCAGCAAGAACAACCAAGCCTTAAGCTTGAGCAGAAGGACTGTCCCAGAAGCCCTGGCGGATCTGGTTTCCTGCCTTCTTCAAGCTGCCCAATCAAACTGAGCTGGTCTTGCTGTGGGCACATCTGGGGAGGGGTCTGGGGAGGGGCCATCACCAAATTGAGCCCTGTTAAGTTTCAGATCTCTTTGGGTAAGTGCCAGGCCCTAGCATCACAGCATCCACAAGACTCCCACAAAGGAGACAGCATCATCTCCATCTCCTAGACAGAGGGAGAGGCTGAAGGACCAACCCAATGCCTCATAATAGATCCTGAATCCAGAACCCAGGTGAACGCCAATGTAGCCCCTTTCCCACACTGTTTTCTATATACATCTAGAACACAGCCTTGTCTAGAGGCCTGAATCCCAGGCAACAACAGCAAGCAGGTACCAGTTCTTCTGCAGGAATGGGGCCAAGGTTGTACCACACAGGTCCGCTCAGACCCTTGGTAGAGGTTCCCATACACAGTGGCCAACCCTCAGATATTACCTTCACAGGAGACACCGTCCGACTGCAGTTGGTAGCCCACAAAGCAGGAGCAGACCACTTTGTCCCCGGTGTCACGGCACTGCTGCTTACAGGGCCCGCCACCTGCAACCAGAACCCATGGGAGGTAATGAATACACCGAGAGACCTTCAGAGACCCTCCCAGGGTACACTGACACAGAAGCGCCACCTGCAACCAGAACCCATGGGAGGTAATGAATACACCGAGAGACCTTCAGAGACCCTCCCAGGGTACACTGACACAGAAGACAGGCTCCTTGATGTCATCACATGTGGTCCTTAGGACACTCCCAGGCCTTGACTCGTGCCATCTCTGGGACCACTGAAGGCAGCAGAGGTCTGACAAGTTAGGTAACATGCACTGCCTGTGTGGTTAGAGTGGACCTGGAGAGGCGGCCTACTCACTGACAACAGCAGGCCTGGAGGAACAGGCTCCACCTGGAGGCCATACTCTACAGGAGCCCATGTGACTCTCAAGCCCTCCCAGCTGCCCATTCCCACTAACACTGGCCCAAGGCCAGGTGCCACCACATCTGTGGGTATGGCCTCTTCCTGCCTGGCACCCCTTCTGTGACCCACACTCCTTGCAGAGCACATATGGGGATACTTTAACTGTAATCCCACTGGGACGGGCTATCAGGTACACACAGGCTTTACCATCCTGGCTAATGCACCCTCCTAAGTCGCACACTGGCTGTCACTCTCCCAGAAATCATCTGTGGCCACCCAGAGAGGGTTCCAGGTTTCGCTGGACCTCCTTATCTTTCTCTGGCCTCCCTCCTGGCCTCGGTGCTGGTTGACACTGTGTCCTGACTTCCATCATTCTGTGATTACGCTGCCTCCACAACTAACGCCCCATCACAGAGTGAGCCCCAGAGTGGAACTGAAACAGGCTGGCCAGGCTAGATGTGCCAGAATGTTCCTGAAGAAAAATAGTTTTAATCAGGAAAAGCAAAGCTATAAGGCCACTCTGACTTAAGTGTAAAGGTCTCCTGGGAGACCACGACTCTAAAGGGACAACTGGGATTCCGGGGCCACAAAGGGCAAGGAATTAGCTACTCTTCTGGGGCGTTCCACCTGCGGAGAAGCTTCACCATCGCAGGGCCCGTGAGCTTGCTGGTGCTGGAGAACTCACACCAGTCCTGCTTCTGTAAGCCACTGTCCCCCACAGACCCCCAGCTCTGAGCACTCAGAGACAGAGAAGACAGGGGGCCTGTCGGGGCCACAGGAGCAGAAGTATTTTCCAGGTGAGTCCCTGCAGCAGTCAGCACTGTCCCCTGGGCTTTCTTAGCTAACTACCAAAGGGTTCTCGAGGGTCCCAACACCTCACCTCGACAGCGGTCATTCAGATAGGGGTCTTCTTGTTCCTCATCATCAGGGATCTTAGCTAGGGGCAGAGAGACGAGACAAAATCACGAAAGCAGCATCCGATCTCATCTTAGGAGAAGACATAGCTACTTCTGTCAGCATCAGGCAGGAGACTTCATTTGTACACTCTGCATTCTCTCACCTTTATTAAATGTTCCCTCACTTGAAGGGGCAGTTAAGCTCTTAGGCAATCTCCTGAAACAAGGCCTGAACTGGTATTGGAGTCTATAAGTATAAAGCTCAAGAGAGGTGAGACTGAGACAGAATCCCCAGCAAGCATGGTGAACGGGTGCCTGCACCTTCCCAGTGCTTCCCAAACGGCTCAGGAGCTCACAATGTAAGTGAGAGCTGATTAAAGACCAGGGAGGCCAGGGCTGGAGACATGACGACTCAGCCATTAAAAAAGCATTTTCGTGCAAAGGACCTGGGTTCAGGTCCTAGCACCCACAATTGGTGTACAGCCACTGGTAACTCCAGTTCCAGGGATTCCAACTCCCTCCTCTGATCTCAAAGAGCACCCTTCTAGCCTCTGAGGGCACATGGTATACATATATGGAAGAAACGCAGATATGCATAAAAAATAAATGAATTAAAACCAACAAGTTCCTACATCACAGAACCATACTCCTCGGGGCTTAAGCACATCTGGCTTGTAGATGATGAAGACAGGTAGAGCTGGTTAACCACAGCTTCAAGTTCTCAGGGAGCTGTTTCTGGGGTCCTACACCCCTCTGAGGAACAGCCTGCTACTTGAACAGAGCCACTGGCCCACACTGGCCAAGCCTCAAAAGGCCAAGTTCTCTCTCCTTCACTGCTCATCAGGTGATTTTAAACATCAGGTCTTCACAGGAGAATCAGCTCAAAGGGCAACTGGGCTGTCACCAGGACAAGGTGAGGTCTCGAAGGCAAGATGCCAGTGGAGCCAGATGCCTGCAGAGCACTTGGTGCTCTTCCAGTCTCACAGCCATGATGGTTAACCTCACGTGGCAACTTAATAGGATGTCATTATGAAGGTAGCTTTGGTGAGATGAGATTAGTATTTAAATCAATGGACTTTGAGATGAGCCCCTCCTGAATGGTCAGTGAGCCTCGCCTAACCAGCTAGAGGCCCTAAGGGATGGAGACTGAGGAAGAGAATTCTGCCAGCCAAAGGCCTTCGGACTTCAGTCACATCAGCTTTTCCGTGGGGCTGTGGCTCAGAGACCTGTGCTCCAGACCTCCACCCCCATCATACAACTTCCTCTACACGCCATCCACGGGGATTGGTGCCACGACCCTGGTGGGCATTAAAACCCACAGACAAGAGGCTGGAGAGATGGCCCAGCAGTTAAAGAGCCTGTGCTGCTTCTGTAGAGAACCCACGTTTGGTCCCAGCACCCATACGATAGCTCACAGCCACCTGTAACTACAGTTCCACAAGAGCCAATGCCTTCTGGTTTCCATAGACACTGCATACATGTAGTGCAGAGACACAAATGCAGAGAAAACATTCATACACACAAAATAAAAATAAATTAATTTTTTAAAAATCCAGATATTCAAGTTTCTTATAGAATACCATGTCTGTCCATAATCTATGCACATACTCCTGTAAGCCTTTAATCACCTCAAGCTTACTTTTAATACCTAATATAATATCAGTGCTATTAAATAGTTGTTATTATGTTCAGGGAATGACAAGAAAAATGTCTGGACAAACCCAGTACAGAATCAATATCTTTTCTCCAACATTTTCTTTGAGTGTGTGTGTGGCGTGTGCACATGTATGCACAGGTGCTGCACCCATGCATGCACATGTGGAGGTCAAAGGTCAACATTTAGTGTCTTCCTCTATTGCTCTCATCTCATTTCGTTTGTTTGTTTGTTTTTTGAGACAGGGTTTCTCTGTGTACAGCCTTGGCTGTCCTGGAACTTTCTTTGTAGACTAGGCTGGCCTCGAACTCACAGAGATCTGCCTGCCTCTGCCTCCCAAGATTAAAGGGGTGTGCCACCACGCCCAGCTCTCATCTTATTTTTTGAGACAGGGTCTCTCACTGAACTGAGGCTCACCTATTCAGCTACACTGGCTGTCCAGTGAGCCCTGGGGATCTCCCTGTCTGCTCTACACCCCAAGCCCTGGGTGAAAGATACATGCTGCTTTCTCTAGCTTGTATATGGGTGCTAGGGATCCAAACTGAGGTCTTTGTGTTTGCACAGCAAAGCATTTTACCCACTGAGCCATCTCCCAGCCCTCTTTTCTCTAATATTTCTAATCTGTGATTGGTGGAATCCAGAAATGCGACTCCTGCAGAAAGGGTGAGCCAACCGTATCACAGACGCACATGCCCCAGAGAACGCTGACACACTGCTCCATGCTGCAAGGGAGAGGAGTTACCTGGGTCCTGAAGGGTCCCACCATTGCCTGGGAGGAAGTCTGAATTCTCTTGGTCCTTCACACAGCAGGCACGGAATACCAGCCCACACTGGTAGCTTATCATGAGGTTGGCCTCACAGGTCTGGCCTCGGGCCCGGGCCGCCTTTCCCAGCATGCAACAGTGGCAGCACCTCTGTGGACAGAGATTCTAGATTGGGGACAGGGGGTTGGACAAGCAGCCCTTGGGACCCTACAAGAGCCTTAGGGACACACCTCTGACACCCTCATGTCCGTGTTCTCAGGACAGCAAGAAAACATCTGGTATGGGTAATTTATCTTGGTATCAGAAGAATGTCAAAAAGCATGCTGGGCCCCTCCAAGCCTCCTGGGTCTGGTTTGAAAGGAACCTACACGGTCTGGCACCTACTAGGACTCCACTTCCCTCCCCACCCTCTGATGCGTGACTACTGCAGTGGTTTGAATAAAAACGGCCCCCATAGACCCATAAGGAATAGCACTATTAGGAGATGTGTGTGACCTTGTTGGACTAGGTGTAGCACTGTTGGAGTAAGGGTGTCACTAGGGGTGGCCTTTGAGGTCTCAGATGCTCGTCATGCTCAGTGCCTCACTATCTTCCTGCTGTCTGACAATCTGGATGTAGAGCTCTCAGCTCCTTCTCCAGCACCATGTCTGCCTGTGTGCCGCCATGCTTCCTACCATGACGACAAACGGACTGAACCTCTGAACTGTAAGCCAACCTCAATCAGATGTTTTCCTTTATAAGAGTTGCTGTGGCCACAGTGTCTCTTCACAGTAGTAAAACTCTAAGACAACCACCCCCTTGGACATCCCTTTTCTGACCAGCAACCCCCAGTTCAGCCCATCTATCTCAAGGAGAAGGGACCAAACCAATGCCCCCAATGGTCTGCTCTGTCTGCAAGGTCTCAACTCCCTGCCAGAAAAATGGGTGCACACTCTCAACCCCAAGGGTTGGGGCACAAGAGCCTCAAGGTCCCCAGTAAGGCATGAGGCTTGATTACTGCCTTTCACTGAGACCCCACACCCCCAAAGTTAGACCTGTGCCCTAATCCACATCCTGGGGTACACACAAAAAGTTCCAGGTCAGTCCTTCTAAAGACAAAGAATTTTCCAGAAAGCCCACAGCCAGCAGCTTTGCTTCAGTGCCTGTGGAGGCTGACGGGTCCTCTTCATGTCACTCTACCCACTCTGCTGCCTCAAGGAGCCACTGTGACCTAACCCTCCTGCGGGGTGTGACTAATCCTTTCCAGAGACACACATCATTAATTCAGCCAGGTAATCTGTCCCTGCTCTTGCCAGAATGTTCTAATATTTCACACCTCTCTTTCCTCAAGTCTAGGGATGGAGGCACAGCTGTCTGCCAGGCATACAACATAAGACGAGCCCAGGAAGGCAGTCACTGTATGCGCCCAGGGTCTTGGCTCACAGACCCCCTTAACCAGGCCACTCACTCTAGCCCTCCCTAGCTCACCATGTCAGCGTCTCCTCCCCATCACCATAAAGGCCTGATGGCTGTGATAGGCCATGGCTGCCAAGGCAGAGCTCTGGATCCAGTGCAGGCATGCCTACCACCCTCCCAGAATCCAGACTGTAATCAGATTTTCACTCCTAGATTCTTCCACCACCTTCCTGATGGCAGTCACCCAGGAAGGCACTGGCTTTTCTCCTGGGCAGGTGGGGCCTGACCATTGGTCTGTTTGTATTCAAGCCTGGAGATGCTGTGATCAGCTCCCATGCGTGCACAGGCACATGTGTATACACACACACACACACACACACACACACACACACACACACACACACATACACACATGCACGCACACATACATACATACACATACACACACACATGCGCGCGTGCATGCACACATACAAGCTTTCCATAGCCATGGCAGTTCTACAGTCTGGCCAGGACCTGGGGCCCCAGGAGCATTCAGGAAAGGGAATCTCATTACTTATCCTGATTATGTTCTATGGAGACTCCCCTCTGAGAGGCCACAGGAGTCTTGGCCTCTCTGAACCAATGTCTTCTATAGATGGTTACAGAAGTCTCATGTTATTAGAGGCCACAGTGTGGGTCCGCTGTGGGCTCAGAGCCTCAGTTTTACCTGAAGAGCAGAGAAACACTGGGACCTCCTAGGCAGTGGGGGAATGGAAGAGATTCTGAAAGGCCCAGAAAATCCCTGATCTACCTTCTGCCTAAAGACTGGGACAGGGTAATCCTCAGGCTCTTCCTGTTTCCCCAGGGGGAAGCTGGACCATCACCTATTCCTGTCTGGAAGTCCGGCTGGTAAGGCTTACCCATTAAATGAGGAGGGGAAGGGTACCTGCGTGGTCTTATGGTCACAAGGAAAGGTGGACAAGGATAGAGAGAGAGAATGGTGGCCTTGTGTGGTCCTCAGCCTTACTTACCCTTATGAATATGGTCTCGAGGCTACTGTTGTAGCTGTGGAGCGTGGAACAGCCTTCTGGCTCGCTGGCCAGGTTGATGCCTGTGGTACAATGCAGCTCCTCCAGATGGTTGTGACAACACTGCTCCTGGACCATCCTGTGGGCAGAGCAGGGGTTGTGTCAGGGCTTTTTGGTGGAGCCAAGCTCAGAAGAGAGTACCGAGGAGAGAGGTGCCACCTTCTGGAATATCCCCCACTTCCCAGCTCCCACAGGAAGAGAGACACACAGTGTCTAGCCTATAGGAAGCACTTGGCAGATGTCTAGTTAGAAAGACCAAGTGCAGGGTAGTGTCTGGGGTGGGAGTCAAGAGACCCCACTATGCACACAGTTGAGAGCCCTTTGCCAAGGCTGGATATAGAATGTTCTTATCCATCTGTATAAACAAAGCAGCCTGCTGTAGGCTCCATGCTCCACCCTCCCCTCTTTCTATCTAACTCAATTCTTCTCAGCCTCCCCTCTGTCTTCCAGGCTCAGAGGGGGAAGTTTCAGTGTCTTTTGACACGCTTTGTAGAAGGACCCAGTGTGGAAGACAGTAGCAACCAGGATTCCTGGCCCCAGCCTCCCGTCCCCTACAGCCTTGGCTATGAAAAGCTCTTCAGAAAACAGGGGCTCAGGTAGGACCCGAACCTATCAGAGTCTAATCCTCAGACTCAAACGCATTTTGTGATGTCTCAGGGGCCAAAAAGCCAGGTCCGTAGGCCACAAGGAAGGAGGGGTGTCATACATGATCTCATCCAGACCAAAATAAGCCAAAGCCAGAGCCAGCAAGGGCAGAAACAGCCACCTAAACCTGTCAGCAAGAGAGGACATGGCTTCCCTGTCTCCCTTTACTGCCAGCCAGGTTGCCTACACCCATGGACAGCTGCCCTGGCCACCTCTTCCTCTCCCCAGGGCTCAGAGGTGTGAACCTGGCTTCCCATGTCTCTCCAGAGCCACCTTCCAGATCTGGGTGGTATGGATGTGTCTACACTATGCCATTAATACCCATGATGCTAAAAAGAAGGTAAATGCTCCTGTGGCGCTTTGAATGTGAACGGTCCCAACAGACTCATATATATTTGAATATTTGGCTCCCAGTTGGTGGAACTGTTTGGGAAGGATTAGGGAGTGTGGCCCTGTTGGAGGCGGATTGTAACTAGACTCTATCACGGACATAACTGCTTGGAACTGTAAACTCAATTTAAAGCTTTATTTTATAAGTTGCCTTGGCCATGCTATCTTATAATAGAGAAGTAACTAAGACAACGAAGATGATGAGACATGGGGGGTGTATAAATTGTCCATGGCTGGTAGGAAGGAAACATGGGCAGCTATTGGGAAAACAGCACTGGGTTCCTCCCAAGACCTGAAGACAGATTTGTCATAGGATCCAGCTACTCTAATCAAGAGAATTTGGGACAGGGTCTCCAACAGACGCATGCCTGCCCAAGCTCGTGCAGTGCCAATTGCAACAGGCAAAATGTGGAAGGAACTTAATTGTGAGTGGAGGAACAAATAGGTGAGCACAATTGTCACAATGTGACGGAATGTGACTCTGCCTCAAAACCCAAAGGAAATCCTGATATATGCAGTGACACAGACGAACCTACAGGGCCCAATGCTAAGTGAGACAAGTCAGTCCAACAGCGACACAGAAGTCAAATTCAGAGACAGGAAGTTGGTGGGGTAGCCAGGGTCTGAGGTTGCATGGGGTCAGAAGTTCCATTTTGCAGGACTGTAAGGGTCTAGGAGGTGGACAGCATGAATGGGCCCTCCCAAAGGACCAAGATGGTGAGTTTTATGTGTATTTTTATTACAATTTACAAAGTACTGTTGTCTGCAGACCTACTGTGTGCTCTTCAACCACAAAGGCTCTAAGGACACAAGCCAGATGGCCTAGTCCCCACAAGCATTCTGGGGTATAGACACAAACCTTGCCCTAATGGGAAAGGTGCCTGGGGAACTGGCTCCTGATCCCTACTCTCCCTTCATTGCTTCTGTTGCTAAGCAGGGACAAGCACTTCCGCCTCAGGGAGTCCATTTCTCCCCTACTGGATTGGGCAATGTCACTATGTCACTATTCAGTAGTGTCACAGTGGCCCATAAGCTCATGGGCACACTATTGCCTTAAAGTTATAAGCCCCACCTAGTTCTATAAGTGTAACCCCTCCAGTGATTGAGAACCACCCCCTCCCACCTCCTACAGATGGTCCTTCAACTTTGTACAAGTAGCCCCAGGCACCAGTGGCTTGGCAGAGGCCGAAGATGGCTAAGAGGCAGCTGGCAGGAACCTAGCCCCCAGCCTCTATCTTTCCTTTTATTTGAGAAACTGACTTGCCCAGAGTTAGACAGCTGTGGCAGACAGGGCTGCAAATCTGGATCATCTTTTTCAGGCCAGGGAAAGCAACAGATGCCCCCAGTGAGCACAGGGCAGCCCAGGACAACGAGCCAAGATCTGTACAAAGGGCCCAGAAGCACAGAGGAAAGAGAAGCAGGTGGGGGGAGACAGGTCCCCCATCCATATCTCGGACACCTGGCGCATACCGTCCTTCCTCCCACTTGCCTCTAGATGGGCATGTGCCGTCAAACAGTGGCCACTGGCACGCGTACCTGCACTCCTTGGATTCTGAGGTGTATGGCAGCGAGCAGTCCCTGTGCTGGATAGCCATTTGATTTCCCTCTGTACAGCAAGCCTCCATGGAGACGTCTGCGTTCACTGTGTAGAGAAGAGGACAGGCAGATGGGTGACCTGCTTGGTATCTGTCCCCCAGCCATGTCATCAGGATGCCTGCTTCCTGCAGCCCCAACTACAACAGCAGACCAAGTCTGGAAGGGCGTTGGGTGCCCACAGAACACTCTTAATCACTTTGTAAACCAGTGCTGAGCGCGCCAATCACTCTCAGCTGGATGCATCCATCCTACTCTTCCCACAAAGGCCTAGGCCAGCTCTGAAAGCATCAAGCTCAGTGCTGGGACCTGAGCATACAGGTCCCATCCTTGCTTTTCTGGTCCAGAGAACAAAAGAGAGTTCTGCTGACAGATGTGTGGTGGGGGCACCATCGACCTAGCACTTACAGGATGGCCAGGGCCCTGATTCCCCAGAGGGGAGAAAGGAAGAGGAGTCTCAAAAAAAAAAAAAAAAAAAAAAAAAAAGGCCTTCCATCTCTGGACCAGCTTCTGGGGCCCACATTCAGGTTCTCATTTACTGTTTGTAAAAAGCTGGGAGAGGGGCTTTCATCCTCAACATAAGGATGGGGAAAGTCCTTACTGATACAAGACCCCATCTCATCTCAGGGTGGCAATTGACATTCTGAAGATAGCAATCACACTATCTTCTGGATTCCATGTGTACACACACACACACACACTCACACTCACACATATACAACATATACATACGAACACACACACGCACACACATATAAACATACACACAGACATATATATATACAAACACATACATATATACACTCACAGACATACAGACGCACACATACATTTATACACATAAACACACACACACACACCAGATGTGATAAGACTCCTACCCTCAGCCTGTCTCCTTAAGCTCTTCTCCAGACCCAGACCCTCCTTACACTCACTGCCTGTCACCTCCCTACAGGCTGCTGGCCCACTCAGCCAGTCTTAGGGGCCTGGCTCCCATCTCAGAATTCTTCATCCTGGGCTCATCTCACTGCCTCTAACGTTCCATTTATCTGACTCTCCCAGCCAGAGATCCTGACAGTGAGTCTGCCCCCTTGTCCCCTTACACTTTGGCAAAAACTGACGTGGAAGCAAAGAGTTGAGATAATGAGATAGGTAGAAGGCTGAGGCAGGAGGATGCCTGCAAGTCTGGTCAGATATACACGGTAAACTGCTCTCAAGAAAAACAAACAAGAGGCGGGTATGGTAGCGCACGCCTTTAGTCCCAGCACTTGGGAGGTAGAGGCAGGTGGATCACTGTGAGTTCGAGGCCAGCCTAGTCTACAAAGCAAGTCCAGGACAGCCAGGGCTAACACAAAGAAGTTCTGTCTTGAAAAAAAGAAAGAAAAGAAAAAAGAAAAAGAAAAACAAACAAAAACAAGGGCAAGATTGGGGGGCAAAGTTTTGGAGCCAAACAAACTTGGGCTCTAGTGCTAGAACTTTCTCTTTGTGACCCTGGCCAGGCCACTTCATCCCTCTGACCATGAGACTTCTGCAATGTCTGAGACAGCAGACAAGTTGATGAGGTTCTGAACATGGCAACTTGTTAAGACATCGAGGACTCTAGGTGAGAGAAGTATGGGAGAATGGGGAAATAGAAGGATCCAGAGGATCCTAGAAACCACAAGAAGAACATCATGATGGGTGGATTTGGACCCAGGGGAGTCTGCTCAAACTACTGCCCCAACCAAGGATGCAGTAAACATTGAACCCCTACTCAGATCTAGCCAATAGACAGGACATTCTCCACAGTTGTGTGAAAAGCGGGGACTGACTCTGACATGAACTCTGGTGCCCCATATTTGATCACTTTCCATTGGTGGGGAGGCCTGGTGGCACTCAGGGAAAGGATAAGCAGGCTACCAAGATGAGACTTGATAGGCTGTGACCATATAGTGGTGGAGGAGGTCCCCTTCTGTCACAAACCTAGGGGAAGAGAATAGGGTGAAAGAGGGAGGGAGGGAAGAATGGGAGGATATAAGTGAGGGAATAACAATTGAGAAGTAATCTGAATAAATTAATTAAAAAAAAAAAAGATTAGGAGGGAAGCCTTCTGTTACCTGTTAGAGGGGAGCCTCTGCTGGAGGCCCTGAGTGGAGAACTCCCTTGGTGCAGCTGTGCTCTGAGTAGGTGGGTGGGACTTGAGTCCTGAGCTGCAGGGAGGCTTCTAGTGTGTTGAAAATGATACCTGTCTGGGGACCTTGGACACTCAGAACCTTGTGCTTAGCAAGACAATCAGATGTTGGACCTTCGGGGCAATCTGGAAACTTGGAATGTGCCTGCAATGTGGCTCAAATGTCCTTGAGTGGAGTGTCCCAGACCTGATATTTGCAGACCAAAGCTGTCTGAAAGCTGTCGGGGGCTGCCATGAAGCTGCACGGGGTCAGCTCACCTTCCCTGGGCTTGAGGGGTCTGGTAAGTCATAGGACAGTGCCTGCATGTCCCCTCAGGGAGCAGGAAGAGACAGGCAGGGACCACAACTAGGCAGGAAGTGGCCAGAGGAGTGACAAGTGTCCCTGCTGAAACAAACAAGGTCCCACTCAACCCCCAGGTCCTATCCCCTCAAGCTCTGAGCGTCTTGCTGCCATCTCAAGCCCAGGACATAGTGTTAGTGGACTTAGGGGTGCAACTGAGAAGCTACAACCCCTTCCTGCCTTGTTTGCCTTCCAGGGAGATCGCTTACTTCTAACTTTCCTCTCTCAGGAAGGAATACCCAAGTTTGGCAGAGCAGCTGTGCAGAACACCAAGATTTAGAAATCTTATTCTAAGTGACAATTACTTGCTCTGGCTAGAGCCTGAAAAGGAGAGCAGCCAGGCTAGGGACAGCAATGTTTTCTGACTCCTGTTGGTGCACACAGAGGATCGCTCTATAAGCCCAGTCCTATAGCTAAATAAATAGTGAGGCCACTGGAGATTGCCAAGCATGACCCGGGTCAACTTGAGCTACCTTGACTGGCCCAAGCTCACAGGCTCCTTGAACAAGGTGGAGTTGTCTGTCTAAGGATGCGCTGGGAGCTCCTGCCCAACATGAAAGAAGCCCCAGAGGGCACATGCTAGTCTCGAAGGGTTTGCGGCCACTCAAGATGCTGAATGAGGGAGGTTGGAGGAGGCTGGCATGGGCACACCTGGATCTGAGCTACTGCCCTGCTTTCTTCTCCTGGACACACCCCTGCAGCAGCTGAACCTCCAGGTCCTCATCCGGGGAGGGGTCTGGTGTCACCACCCTGAAGTTATGAGAAGTCCACCCGGGTTCTTCCTACTTCTGTTCCCCCATCCCATAGTCGCTAGTCTCTTTCAGATACCCTAAGTGCTCTGCCATCAAATGTCCATAGCAAGGAAGGACTTCAGACTTCAAACTGAGCTAGGAACCGAAGCTAAATCAAGTCACCATAAACAAAAACAATGCTGAGGTGCCGCCATTCCCATCAGAGCTTTGTGTCACCCAGGACTTGGCAAACTCCGAGGCCCTACACACTGCTGCTCCCCGACATGAGTTCTGCAGCCCCACCCTGAACTGGACCTTCTTCATGGATAGAGATGCATCTCTCTCCCCTCACTGTCCCTACAGCATCTGTATTGACGAGCATACCCATTGAGGCTCATGAAGCAACCGGTGGGCGTGGCCATCCTTAAAACACAGGCTATTTGGGCAGGATGCTCTTGCCTTTTGAAAGAGGCTTCTTTTTGGTTCTTTTGGACCAGAGGGAAGGTTCCTAGGCTGGGGCTGACCACAGCAAGGGGCAAGACTGGCCAGAACTTCAACAAGAGCCAGAGAGCCTAGAGTTGCCACTTCTGGGCCCTAGAGATGGCCGCCTTGCCCTTGCTGGGCTCAGCATCAGTCACCTTATAGCCATTAAAAAAAGACTGAGCTGTAAGAAGAGGAGGGGTTGGAGAAATGAGGAGACATTCTCAGGGGGAGCCCCTGGTATCACAGCTCAAGATGCCAACAAAGGCAGCCTCTATAGAAGGTTAATCACTAAAAGATGTGTGTGTCTCAAGCAAGACAGGTTCTGTAGGGCACAGCCAGGCTGGCCTGAAGCACAGGAGAACATACACACACATACACACACACACACACACACACACATACACACACCATCCCCTCCAACACACTCTCATTCTAGTTAAAAAGGTGGATTGCTATGTCGCATTCATTCATTCATTTTTTTTTTTAAAGATAAGTTATACTATTCCTATGAAAATGAAACGTTCAGGGATGTGGGCTTGGTGCTCCAGACAAGGGCACAGATGGCTCAGAGTGCAGGTGGCGGTGCCAAACCTGAAGACCCAAGTTCAATCCCTGAGCCTGGTGTGGTAGAAGGAAAGAGCGGATTTCCTGCAGGCTGTTCTCTCCACACATGCGCCACTGCACAGGCCACTCACACATATGCACCTTTTTTCAATGCTAAAAAATTATAGACAGTAAGCAGGTGTTTGTCAGGGGCTCAGAGGCGGAGCGTGGAATTTAATAGGTGTGGAATTTCTGCCTGGGAAGATGAGAAAGTTCTAGTAAATGGGAATGACATTTGCCCAGCAATGTGTATTCTCTTACGGGCTCTGTGAGTACACACCTGACAGTTAGGAGGATGAGTTTAATGTGATACACATTTTACCACAATGAAAACATTCATTTAAAAAAAAGTTTTTGTGTGTTTAGGGGCTAGAAAGACGGCTCAGCAGCTAAGAGCCCTTACTATTTTTACAGCACCCACATGGCAGCTCACAACTGTCTGTAACTCCAGCTCAAAGGGATCTGATGCCCCTTCTGGCCTCCTTGGGAACTACACTCATGAGATGCACATACATAAATACAGGTAAAACATTCATACACGTAAATATAAACAAACCTTTTAAAAATTTAGTGTTCTCATCAGGCATGGTGGTGGCACACACCTTTAATCCCAGTGTTCAGGAAGTAAAGGTAGGTGGATCTCTGTGAGTTCCAGGCTAGCCATAGTTACATAGTGAGAATGTCTTTTAAAAAAAAAAAGTGTTTAGGCAGGCACTAGTGGTACAGTCCTAGGCAGGCATTAGTGGTACAGTCCTAGACAGGCACTAGTGGTACAGTCCTAGACAGGCACTAGTGGTACAGTCCTAGACAGGCAATGGTGGTACAGCCCTAGACAGGCAATGGTGGTACAGAGCTAGACAGGTAATGGTGGTACAGTCCTAGACAGGCAATAATGGTATATTCCTATAAATCTCAGGTTGGAAAGCTGAGGGAGCCAGATCTCAAGTTTGGACTCTGTATGAGGTCCTGCCTGCCTAAAATAAAATAAAATAGGTTTTGTGAGCCATTCTGCCTTCTCTGTCATTAGGAAAGAAACTGAACATTTTGCCCATAAACTCATTTGTCTTTTTCAGCCAGTGCTGGTCTGAACACTGTGAAAAGATTAATTTGGTGAACTGCATTGTAGAATGTTCTTCAAGAGCAGCTGGAGAGGCAGTGAAATGGGCTGCATGCTGAGCTATGAGATTCCAAATGGGGACAGTTAAACTGCAGTAATGAATAAAAATCATTCAAATACTTTATTTTTAAAAACACCCCAGGGAGCCAGGCATGGTGGCGCACGTCTTTAATCCCAGCACTCAGGAGGCAGAGGCAGGCGGATCTCTATGAGTTCAAGGCCAGCCTGGTCTACAAAAGTGAGTCCAGGACAGCCAAGGCTACACAGAGAAACCCTGTCTCGAAAAACCAAAACCAAAACCAAACCCAAACAAAACCTCCCTGGGTAGCACCAGCCCCTGTGCCTCTGAGGTATCCAGGGGGGAAGTGTCAGGTCCAGTGAAGGCCCCCAAAATGGCAGCCCTGGTGGCAAGGTTCTAAACAGAACTGGGTAAACACAAAGATTTTTACTGGGTAAGCAGAAGCTTAAACATAGGATTCCTCAGGAATCTTGTAAGGCGGTTTTCTCTTTACCAGGAAAACCACTGCCTCCCTTATCTGCCCCGAAGGTCAACTACACCAGGCAAGGGCATCTAGTTTCTGCTTCATCTGAACAACCTGTATGGACTCAAAGACCATCACCTGCCGCTTCCCGCCAAATTGCTGCTCTCCATTCCTGTGAGACAGTCCGCAACCTGATCTCCCAAACAGGTGTTTTCTTTCTACCCACAGAGTGGTCCAGTTGGGTGGTTTCACTGCCCCCTCACTTCCAACAGGGCATGGAGAAAGGGCCTGATAACCACACCTGCTCAACTGTGGCCAAACCGGAGTTGATCACGGCATTGGTGCAGAAAAGAATTTCAAGACTGGCCAGAGTTGAGGTTTGATAAAAGTATTAAAAAAAAAAAAAAAAAAAAAAAAAAGAAACAAACAAAAAAGCGGGCTTAAGTAGGAGGATTAAGAGAAGGAAAGGTGCTCAGATAGAAAGATAAGACCCACCCAAGCGTATGGATACGGGCTTCTCAAAGGAGTCTCGGGACATAAGACATACCCAAGTGTGGGTGTGGGCTCCCCAGGGAGAGTGGGAGATCACTGAATTTCTGAGAGTCATATATATCATTTGTGTAGGGTTTGAAGTTACGCTCTTCAAAGGCTCGCTGTGAAAACTAAATGATTACCCGAGGGCCGAAAGGATCGCGGCTGTTAAGAAGACACAAAAGTCTATCCCACAGGAATGTGGCGGGTGGAAGACCCGCACTGTAAACACCCCCACTTCGCTTGAGATTCCCAGGCCCAACCTACATGAAAGAATGAGGCCCTAACCCAACGCCCTATTGTCCAGGCTTTAAGCCTGGTTCATCTCACTTTAATGCAAAGCAATGGTTCTCAGACCTTCCTAATGCTGCAGCCCTTTAATACAGTTCCTTGTGTTGTGGTGACCTCCAACCATGAAATGATTAAGTTACTACTTCATAACTGTAGTCCTGCCACTGTTATAAATCATAATGTAAATATTTGATATGTGACACCCACCACCACCACACCCCCCCCCCAGCCCTCACAAATTGAGAACCGCTGATATAAAGTATCTGTAAACGAGAGGAGTATTGTTTGCAAGAACTGGAATTCTTGATTCTCAGTTGACAAGAGGCTTCAGTCAGACTCCAGGGTGAGGGGCTCCTCGCCTTCCCGTGTCCCCACAACTCTGGTCTTTCTACTCTGCTTCCAGGACAGCACAGCTGCTTCTGTGTAGTCAGCATTCAGGGGCAGCTTCAGAGTCTGTCAGTTAATTCACCAACACTCCCTGAGCTTTAAGGTCTGTCCCTCCACTGAGTAGGCCCTCCAGCCAATCTAGAACCTTCTCTCACTTCAGTCCTGCTTGTCTTTTCTGAGGAGAAATACTACCTATCGACTACTTTTAGCTTCTAACTCAGCCATCTGCCTGTGTGACAGGACCCACAAGCAATTAATAGTATAAACCAGGAATAAACTCACTTGCCAAATATGGCTGACCATCAGTCAAATGTCCAAAGGCAAACAAACAGCACTGAGTGCCATCCTCTGTCAGGCCATGATGGCACACACTTTTAATCCCAGCCCACAGGAGGTAGAGGCAGGTGGGTCTCTGTGAGTTCAAAGCCAGCCTGGTCTACAGAGAGAGTGAGAGAGTTTCAGGGCAGCCAGGGATACATAGAGAAACCCTGACTCAAAGCAAACAAAGGGCCATCCTCCTTAGGGCTGGAGAGACAGCTCAGCAGTTAAGAGAACTGGCTACTCTTACAGAGGACCAGGGTTTGAGTCCCAGCACCCAGACAACTTACAACAGTCTGTAACCATCCAGGAGATGGGGACCAGCTTGAGTGACATGAGACACCACCTACAAACAAGGTGACCCTGCAGAGCCTCAGACAGGCTGCCATTCCCTCTAACCTGTGAGACCTCAGTTCCTCAACCTGTTGTGCAGGGATAGGGAGGTGAAGGGGGTAATCCTGGGGTCGGGACTACAGGATAAAACAGAACCCTCAAAATCAAACAAACAGGACAATTATTCTCCCCTACCGACCACCTGATGACCCATATCCTTGCTCTAAAAGATGGCACCGGCCCACAGAACTACTGTGGCAGGGGGCAGAGGTCATCGGGCTAACTTTCTTCCAGGTAAGTTAACACCATCAAGGGGCTGGGAGAGTGCTTGGTCAGTGAACTCCTCTCCATGAAAGCCTGTGCTCCTGAGCTGAAACCCCAGAACCCACATAAAAGGCTGAACATGGTGCTATGCATTTGTAATCCCAGTGTTGGGGAGGCAGAGGCAGGAGGATTATTGAGGCTTGCTGGTCAGCCAGCCAAGCCTAACAATGCTAAACCACAGGTCCCGGTGAAAGGCTTTGTCTCAAAGGCAGGGTGGGGCTGGAGAGCTGACCCCAGCAGTGAAGAGGAGTACTTACTGCTCTTCCAGGGGGCAGTAAGTTCGGTTCCCAGTTCCCAGGCTGAGCAGCTCTCAATTCCAGTGCTAGGGGATCCCACACCCTCTTCTGGCCTCTGAGGGTACATATATACACACATGGACACACACACACACACACACACACACAAATTTTTTTTTCAATTACACTAAAAACCAAGCTACAGCTGGGTGTGGTGGCGCATGCCTTTAATCCCAGAGTCAGGCAGATCTCTGTGAGTTCGAGGCCAGCCTGGTCTACAAATCAAGTCCAGGACAGCCAAGGCTACACAGAGAAAGCCTGTCTCGACAAAACAAAACAGGAAAAACAAAAACAAGCTAGACAGTTCCTAAGGAACAACACTGGAGGTTAACCTCTGGACTTCACACACATGCACACCTGGACACCTGCACACACCCACAAGTAAGTAAACCCCACGAAGCTGAGAGGTATCAACAGCACACCACATGTGTTCCAGCACAGATGCTCTGTGAAACTGCCTCTCAAGTTGCTTCCCTCTCCTCTCTCTTCTCATGAGAGTTGGGCATATCCTATTCTGTCAAATTTTCTCTGATTCGTCACCTTTTCTGCAACTCAATTAGACATCATTTTTCCAACATGGGTGCTTCCTTCTACAAACTAACATTACCTTTGGCATTAAAGGCATGTATCACCATGTTTGGGCCCAAGCTTTTCTTTACCTGAAACTTGCTCTATTCCAGGCTGACCTTGAACTCAGATCTGTTTGCATCTGTCTCCTGGATTAAAGGCGTGTTTGTATTCCAGCTGGATCACACAGACCTAGGAGGTCTTTGGATGTGATCTGTTGCCAGAGCAGCTATGTTCTGAATTAACACTCCTCTACAGATTATTGGATTTTTTTTTTTTTTTTTTTTTTTTTTTTTTTTTTTTTTTTGTGTGAGAAAGGGAGTGAGAGAGGGACTAATAGTGATGCTAGCATCAATTGACTCCCTGGGGTTCTGATCAAGCTTAGACCCTCAAAGAGTGTGGATAGCCCTTGTGTTCCCGTAGTGGCTGTGATTCTGGGCCTGCTCCCTGGAGCCGCCAGAGCTCACACCTTGCAAGGATCCTGCGCATTGCCCCAGTCACCGCCTTCTTTAAAGCTATAGCAGAAGTGTGTATGAGGGGGTGTGGGGGGGCCCTACAGGGCCCAAGAGCCAGGGATGAAGAAGCCAGAACTGCAGTGAGATGCTATCTTCAGAGACCCTGACAAGAAAGCCAAACCAAACACAGTACGCATGCCCACAGATGGTGCAAGGGTCAGGAAGAGGCAGCAGCAGAAGACATGAGCAGTACACAGGTGGGAAGGTGAATTAGCTTCCCCTTGAAGCTTCCATGGAGCAGGTCCAGCCCAGGCAGCCATCTCCTGTGCCAAGCCTAGCACACACCGGGCCATCCCCAACCCCTAGCCCCCGTCGTAGCACTGTACCCTACACTGAGGGTCTCTTGAGCTCCTAGGACCCATCTCTCCTTGGTTTTCTTCACCTCTCTGGCCACCTGTCATGTATCCTTGCACCTGGCCTTTAGAAGTTGCAGCTGGGTGGTCCTGGGCCAATGCACTCCTGCCAAGAGCCCTTCCTTCAGGGACTCCTAACCACCCTCAACTCGCTCCAACATGCAGGCTCATGGCAGATCTGTTTCCTGTCTTGCACAGCCTCTTTGTTCTCTTACATCCCCAGCACTTAGCACAAATGATTCTACTTGAACTTAACACCTGGAGGGCAGGGCACCGGCTGTGTTTCACTGTGTGCTTTGTCCCAGCGCTTCGCAACCGCCACCGCTCGAGGTCTGCGAATAAACAAAAGATCTCACGAGACCCTAGCAACTCTATTTGGACCATTAAGGGAGGGATTCAGGCAGAGAAGCAGAAGTTGGCTGGACCTCAAGCCAGCTCAGCTTCTAAAGCTCCCGGGTGCACTATAAAAGCCCAGGGGAAGCCCGATCCCCTCACTGAGGCTGGAATTGAGAAAACAGAGCATTAACTGGAGAGAGGTGAGGCTACTGAGCATCCTTGTTAGGACTGAAGTGCTTGGCCGGACTGCCTCGGACCCTTGGTCTCTGTGTGCCTTCGTGTCCTTCTGTACAACAGGGACAATGACAGTCTCCTCTGTGAGGAGGCATTTGAGGTGCATCCAGGTCCTATAGGTGAATTGGGGCCCAGGGCTAGTTTCAAGAATCCACAATGTCAAGGGAGAATAGTGTTGCATGGCCACTCTCAGCCAGACTACAGGCAGTACAGACTCCTAGTAATGGGATTCTCCCAGGAGAATTTTAAGCAAAAAGGAAAAACAAAACTTCACACATGTAGCAAAACTCAGTCTATCTTAACTCCAGTAGGTGACAGGGCCAAAATGAAAGAGACCAGGAAAAATACCTGGTCACCTATCTCATGGGGCTGTGAAGAGTCTGGATAGAAACCACTTCAGTCAGCCTAACAGGCCAGAGCAGCATTAGCCACAGTGAAGTAGACTGACTCTTTTTAAAAGATTGATTTATTTATTATTAAGTATATAGTGCTCTGCCTGCATGTACACCTACAGGCCAGAAGAGGGCATCAGATCTCGTTATAGATGGCTGGGAGCCACCATGTGGTTGCTGGGAATTGAACTCAGAACCTCTGGAGGAGCAATCAGTGCTCTTAACCTCTGAAACCATCTCTCCAGCCCCTTGAGCTACTTTCAGAACTGAGTCTAGCTGCCTCCTCCTTCTTTTGGGGGGGGGGGTAATACTCCCCCCCCCCATATACACCTCCTGGAAACATAAAGACCACTGGAGTAGCAATTACCAACTACATCACGGATCCGGCCTGACTCAGGACTGGGATGGAAGGAAGTGAGGCACCCTGCTTGCCTTGAGTGGGCCAGATGCCTTGCCCAGATGTTGAAAAAGTCCCTTCTCTCCCACCCTATTTTGTTACACAGCCACAGCTGAGATCATCTCAAAGAAATTGGACTCACATGGAATATGTCAAAGCAGCTATCAATCAAATTGTTATGATCTGGTATTTCACAAAAGGAAAATCTTTTTTGGATAAAGTGCACTAGGCCGGGGGGAGGGGAGTTAGGCTAGAATGGTGACTTAGAAGTTAAAAGCACTAGGTACATGATACACACAGAGAAACCCTGTCTCAAAAACAAACAAACAAACAAACAAACAAACAAACTAACTAACTAACTAACTAACAAAAGCACTAGGGGGCTGGAGAGATGGCTCAGAGGTTAAGAGCACTGATTGCTCCTCCAGAGGTTCTGAGTTCAATTCCCAGCAACCACATGGTGGCTCACAACCATCTATAATGTGATCTGATGCCCTCTTCTGGCCTGCAGGTGTACATGCAGTCAGAGCACTGTATACATAATAATAAATAAATAAATCTTAAAAAAAAAAAAAAAAAAAAAAAAAAGCCCTAGGTACTCTTGCACAGGACATGGGTCCAGTTCCTAGAATCCATATGGCAGCTCACAACTATCTGTAACTTGAGGACCAGGGGATCTGATGCTCTCTTCTGGCTCCTCTGGCACTGCACACACGTGCTACACAAACACGCAGGCAAAACTCTAACACAGATAAAAATTAAATAATAAACCGCCGGGCGTGGTGGTGCACGCCTATAATCCCAGCACTTGGGCAGCAGAGACAGGTGGATTGCTGTTGAGTTCGAGGCCAGCCTGGTCTACACAGCATGTCCGGGACAGCCAAGGCTAAACAGAGAAACCCTGTCTCGAAAAACCAAAACTAAATAAATAATAAATAAATAAACCTAAAAAAATAAATAAAAAGAAAGTGCACTGGCAGAATCTTGTATGCCCTTTGAGAACTGTCTCCCAGAGTGTTATCTGCAGGGCTGCCTGTCCATGCCTTTTGCTTAGGTTGCTGGGGCTTCAGGGAGTTGCAAGCAGGGGGCTTCCCCAGGCACAAGGGTAGGGCAGAGCCCCTTTAAGTTCCTGGGTATCTCATTGTGATGGTTTGAATGAGAATGCCCCCCATAGCTTTATATATTTGAATACTTGGTCCCCAGTCGGTGGAACAGTTTGGGAAGAATTAGGGGGTGTGGCCTTGCTGGAGGCGTGTCACTGGGGTTGGGCTTTGAGATTTTCCAACTAGCTCAATTTGCCTCCTGGTTGTGAACTAAATGTAAACTCTCAGCTATGTCTCCAGCACCATGCTTGCCTGCCTGCTGCCATGCTCCATGCTATGACGACCATGGACTCCAGCCTTTGATCCCCAACTTAAATGCTTTCTTTCATAACTTGCTTTGGTTATGGTGTTTTGTCCTGGCAATTGAGAAGTGACTAAGATGCTCCCAGTTTCTTTGGCCAGCAGGACTTTGCTCAGGCTCTTCCTTCTGCCAGGGACACACACTTCCCTCCCAAGCCTACCCACACCTTTGACCAAATGGTGAGATGAACTCTCTTCTGGCAGAGTGTGCTGCCTCCTCCAGGAAGTCTCCCCAGACTCTGACTCTGTCCTGACTCTTGATCTGGATCTCCTGGGAGCCCCCCCGCCACATCCAGGAAACCTCAGTGTCTGGCGCTGAGCTGTCCCTGGGCAGCTATTTAGTGAATGCCTCTGCATGACCTGCACCATCAGGGCTGGCTGTGAAGGCTACAGTCTGGGACTCTGCTGGCGTGCTCCTTCTGGAAGAGTCTGAAGTTCAATATTAGCATGAGCAAGAATGACACAATGAGGCTGGGCAGTGGTGGCACACGCCTTTAATCCCAGCACTGGGGAGGCAGAGGTAGGCAGATTGCTGTGAGTTCGAGGCCAGCCTGGTCTACAGAGCGAGTCTAGGACAGCTGAGGCTACACAGAGAAACCTTGTCTCGAAAAACCCAAAAAAACAACACAATGATGGTTCAGCCTCTTCTCAGTTCAGTTTTGGCTTCTCTTCCTTAACCCTTAAGGCAACCAACCTAACAAGTCGGAATCTGTTATCTCGTTTTTTTTACAAACCAGGAACCACCCAGCCATAGTACTGGATTTTTCCCTGTAGATAGGAAAACTGGTTTCCAAAACAATAGGTACCCAGGTACCTACCCTGATGAGTGAGTTGGGTAGCTAGGCTCCCCGACTTCTGCCCTCCAGAGTACAATGTGGGGGAGGGGGGACGACACAGGAGGGAAACATGCAGCTCAGAGTTAGGCCACCTAAGTACCGGAGGTCTCAGTGCTGCCCCCAGGGTTCTCCCAACCCCCAGTCTCATCTTCCTGCCTCCGGTCTCCACCTCCTGACTGGGAAACTTCCAGGAGCTCTCAGCTCACAGCCACATGTTTCTGCCAAGCCGCCCTCTGCCTTTGTTGTCCCTCCCAACAGGACTTTCTTTTAATCAGTCGGAAACTGCAAGCTGGAGCCAGAGGCCAAGAAAGCCTTGGAGAAAACACAACTGTTTCTCCCAACACCTCCCCCTCCCCACACCCTCAGCTGGCCCTGGAACAGGCAAGCCCTACAGGGACAGATCAGTCACAGGATAACCATGGGCTGACTCTGTCCCTTGGCAAGAAAGATGAGGGCCCTTCTGCATAAAGGTGGCCACAGAACCCACTGGCGGCCAA
The DNA here is from genome assembly GCF_903995435.1 of Acomys russatus. Classification (NCBI taxonomy): domain Eukaryota; kingdom Metazoa; phylum Chordata; class Mammalia; order Rodentia; family Muridae; genus Acomys; species Acomys russatus. Next base: position 47,669,398 of record NC_067153.1, on the reverse strand, counting down.
ATGAATGGCAGCAGATTAGGAACAGGGCACACTCCATGTCTATCTTCTCCAAGGCCTTTTTCAGATGTCTCTGAGGCCTAAGATTGAGCTCACCTGGCTGCAGGAAGGAGCCGAGCAGACTCAAACCCTTCCCTAAGACCACACCATCAAACCGAACTGACCCAAACGCAAGGCCCAAGACACAAAATGGGTCCCGGGCTGTTCTATCCTGGGTGGCTTCAGGTTGAAGCTTTTCTATGAAGTGCTTGCAGCGCTGAACAGGAACCAGGTTGGCAAGTGTGGGTTCTCACACGCAGCTGGGAGCGCCTCATGTCTCCACCTGCTTTGTTCATCTGCACAAAGTCGTGCGGCGGGGTATCAGAGGTCCCCACCATTTGCGACAGTGTGCCTCCCTTCCTTATCAAAAGTCCTCTCTGATTTTCCCTCTCCCTGGCAGTGACTCAAATGCCTTCTCTGGCCCACACCCATCTCACTCACTGTCTCTGGGCCAAGCACAATCTCCTCCGAGAAGCCTCTATGAACTCTGAGGGGCTGCAAAGCTCTTGGCACTAACAGAGGGCTATGAGCCTACCCACTCTGTCTCCTACACTGAGGAAGGACCCAAGATGTGCCAAGGCTGCAGCCAGTGCCCAGAACAGGCAGAACTCCTCCAGCATTCAGAACCAGGCAAGCCAGGCCTTTCACCCTCCCCTCTGCCTCTCTCTAAGACTCCTGCCTGCAGTTATCTACAACCCCGTGGTGACCTTTTGACCAGGAGGTTAGCTATCCGAGAATCTAAAAATAAACTAAGCTAACCCTAAAGAGTAAGAGATTACGAGAGTGGTGTGGAGATGGGCCCCTTGCAGAAACAAAGACTCCAGGAGGGGCCAGGCTTGGTTGATGGCTCTGAGAGCCCCAGAGCCACAGAGGTTAAAGGTCATAGATTTACAGCCCCACATCTTTTCTGAGGTACAGGTGAAGTACTTGCCCCAGGCCTTAAGAATTATGGATTGGCGGGGGGGGGGGGGGGGGGGGGGAGAAGCACAGCCTGGGTGGACCCTAGTTCATTCTAAGTTTCCTGTATTGGGGAAGTGGTTTGGGGCCACCAATCTGCTAGCCAGGCACTCAATGGCCCAGCAGGGAGGGGGTGGCCAACTCCCAAATCTCCCGGGATGTTCCTCTATTTTCTCTTTTCTTTCTGCCCCCATCCTTGAACAACTTATTGATCCTGCCTTCCTGTCTCGGTTAGCTCAGGAACAAAATGAATGCAGCAGACCCCCACAGCACCCTCGCATCTGAGGGTACAGGCTGGAGGCGGTGAGGAAAACACACTAACGCTGCTTCCAGAACAGATTGATTACTTCCCACCCCACGGCCACCCAACGGGCGGCGTTCTGGTTGTCCCCACCAGTAGAGAACGTGGCTGCAAGAAGCCGCTGAAGGATCTCTTTCAGGAAGGTGAAAGAGTTTAAAACAAGTCCCCATAGCGAGGAGGGGGGCATTAGGGCCGTGCCGGAAGTATTGTTGGGGAGAGGAGGTCGCGGGCCTGGATTCCATGCAGCTCTGGGGACCATCCGGTGACCCCCGGGGCGCAGTGCGCGCTCCGGAGTGTCGGCAGCTGCAAACTTCCAGGGAGCGCGAGGCCCGGGTGGGGACCTAGTGCGGGGCCATAGACTCGGGGCGCCCCTACCTCGGGCCGCCAGCAGCGAGAGGCTGCTGAGCAGCAGCAGCGGCAGCGGGACCGGGCGCGACGTCGTCGCGAGTCGCTTCATGGGGCCGGTGGGCTCGGGCAGCGGACAAAGGAGCGGCAGGCAGCGGCTGCACGTTCTGGCTGGGCCTGGGCAGCCGAAGTGAGGCTCCTTGTGTGCGCCGTTCAATTATCCCGCCCGGAGGAGGCGCGGCGGGGGGCGGGGCCCGCGGGGATCCTCCCTCCGGCATTGCCGCCCGGGCACGCGGCCACCCAGACTCTCCTGCAGGGACTCACCCACGGGGGCCACTAAGCTGTGAGACGTGGCCCGCCACCCAACTAGGCGCGGTACCCCAGAATCGATCCGCATCCCATCAGCCCCCCAAAGATGGCTTGCAGAGGACCCGGACCTTGCTGAGCTTGGACTTAAGCGTCCCAGGCCTCTCATGGAGTCCCCTTTGCCACTCCTGCCCCCGCACCCAGCATAGGCTTCTTTCTTGCCTCACGAATTCCCGGGACTCCACAAGTCCGTGGTTGGCTCCAGCGGGTTGGATCGGACTGGCCGGCCAGAACTGCCAGTCAGGCCAAACAGACTCCTAGGACCAGGGGTATATTCTGGGCTCCTCAACCGCCTGGAAGGTCACTGGAAAAGTTTGTTTTGACCTGACATCTCAGGATAGCAAGCAGCCCTCCTAGGCTGGACCCGCAGAAGCCAGTTTGTGTAGAATGCAGGGCAGCCACCAGCCAGTTTAGAAGACTCATAGATTTATTAAAAATAAAGGAAACAAACAAATAAAAAAAAACTGGGGTAACATACTTATTGTGAAGGCATGAGGACCTGAGTTCGAATTTCCAGCACTCCTGTAAAATAAGTAAAAATCAACGCAAAACATTAGACTTTTAGCAAGATGTGACAGATGCCCTTAGTCCCAGCACTCAAGAGGCAGAGGCAGCCAGGTCTACAGAGGGAGTTCCAGGACATCGGAGGTTACCCAGACAAACCCTGTCTTGAAAAAAAAAAAAAAAAAATACTAAAACAAAAAGACAAATCTCAGTGCAAGTAAACTTGGAGGACCATAGGAAACCGTTTAGTGAGTTGTGTGGGACCAGGGACTCAATCACAGGGATTAGGCTCTGCTGAAATAAATGCCTTTCTGCACACAGAGATGTTGAGCTAGGACTGTCCATGGTGGGAGCCACCCAACATCATCCACAGTCAGTCCTGAGGGAGTGAGGGTGGGGAGGGGGAGGAACACATGGTAGGACCTTAAACTCTGATAGTGCAGAGTGGGAGCAGCCCCAGGTGAACTTCTGCTGTGTAGGTCTGCTTGTAAGGAGGGACAGGAAGGGTCAGAATTTAGGAGCATGGTGCTTCTGGCATAAGTAGTATCTGAGAAGTGATTTCCGTCATATAGTCAGTGTGTGAAAACTTAACAGGCTGTTCACTTGCAACATATGCCCTTCTGTTTTATTCTGAGAGGTGGGGTGGGGGGGTGGGGGTGGGAGTGGTCATGCTATGTTGCCCAGGCTAGCCTTGACCTCCTGGGCTCCAGTGGTCCTCCTTTCTCACCCTCCTAAGCAGCTAGGTCTACAGGCATGCACCACTGTGTCCAGATGACGCTGTGTCCAGCTGTCTCTGAATGAAAGAAACCTCAACTCAGAAGACACCTAATGCTGGAGGTGTGCAGAGAGACCAGGAAAGCTGGCGGAAGGACCAGGTGGCTCTGGCTGTCCCTTGGTTCAGTTCAGGAGGCTTCCCAGAAGTGAGGAAGGGCTCAAGTGGGTAGAATGTTTGCCTAGTATGGAAAAAAAAAAAAAAAAAAAAGCTCTGGGTTGGATCCCCAACAGTGCATACAGCAGCTATGCACGTGTGGCCCCAGCAGTCAGGAGAATATAAGCAGGAGGGTCAGAAGTTCAAGGTCACCCCCTCAGCTACACAGTGAGTTCAAGGACAGAGGAGGTTGTGTGAGATGGCCTCAGGTGACAAGAAAGAAAAGGAGAAGGGGAGGGAGGGAGGGCAGAGGGACCAGTCTCTGCAGAGGCTTACAAGCTTTGGCACCAGAGAGGATGGTGAGGAGTTTTGCCTGGACATGGTTCAGGAGGCCTGAGCACGTGCTGGAGAGAGGGGTCCCTGAGCTGTGAGCAGACTGGAAGTTCATTAGGACTTTGTTATGATTTGATTATTGATGCGGAGTTTGGAGGAGGAGGAAGAGGAGGAGAAGGAGGAGGAGGAGGACCAAGATCTGTGCTCAGTCCTTGTTAGGCTCTGCCAGTTCACTCTTTCTCATCTTCCCTTACTTTTGAGGTTCTTGCCCCGACGCCTGACCCCACAGCTTTTCCAGATCTTCTTGTCACATGCCTACTGGCCTGGAGAAGCAGTTAGCAGATGTCAGGAAAACAGGTATCAGCCAGAAAGCCCCAGGATGGCCTAGAGGTGGTGACCAAAAATGAGGAAAATGGATGGCTCTCAGACTAGAGCACCCAGGTCCAGTCCAGGCTGGACCACTTCCTGTCTCTTTGAGTCACTCACCCATTTGGTGCCTCGGGCCCCCATCTGTTGAATGTGATAGAGCTTCAATCAGTTAGGACATAAAGGACACAAAATTCCTGTGACGGAGTTCCTCCCAAGAATACTGTGGTACACTTGCTGTCAGCACAGCGGCTATCAGTCCCACTCCTGCCTGGTCCCAGACTCAATAACCCTACTTGCAAAGATCAGCAGTAAAACTTCATAAACCCCCCCGCCCAATGTTAGATGACTTCAGGTTCCTCAGCCCAATCTAGGTAGAACTGAGCTCCCAGATGTCCCTGGAAAGAAGGAAGGCCCGGGCTTTTTACAGATGCTGACAGGGGCTGCCTACCCAGAGCCCCAGGCATTCCCACACAGTTTGCACACAATGCAAAGCCTTGGCTACCCTGTTATTTGACTGTACCTCAAGGCTGAGCCATAGTGAGCAACCTCAAGGATGGTACACACATGTGATCCCAGCACTTTTGGAGGCAGAGGCAGAAGAGTGTGAGTGTGAGGCCAGCCTGGATGACATGTGAGGGTATACCTGAAAAAAAAACAAAACAAAACAGGAGAACAAGGAGGAAGTGGAATGTGAGGGCGGGGAAGAGGAAGAAGAGAAGGGAGAGGAAGCTATCCACATGTCCACATGGAGTCGTTCATGTCAGACCCTAATAAAAAAACAGTTCAATAGGAGGGTATGAATAAAGGAGGGGTGCTCACATGGGATTTCCCAGTAACAGGAACCCTCCATCCCAGGAGACTCTTCTACCACAAAAGCCATCCCATCCCAGAAGCCCAGAAAATATTTCTGTGAAGATACCTACAGCAATGACATCACCCTTGGGATTAATCTTTGTGCCCAAAGATTGCTGTCACAGAATACTTTATACAATCCTCTTCACTTCCTGTTAAACCGTCCCCTTGCCTCCAGCTCCTTGAATAGGACAATAGCCAACCATGGCAGTCACGGCCCCATCACACTGCCACCCCTCGGTATGTGCTGTCACTGGAGAGTAATTTCTGCTATTTAGATCAGCATGTTAAGTTCCATGTTTTCTGAGTGTATGAAGGCACTCAACACTGGCCCTTGACCTCAGTCCCCTGGAGCGTGGGAGAGTCAGGAAGCAGCTGGCTACTCTCTCACTTCTGACCAGGAGGCTCAAGGCTGGACGGTGGTGCCACTGGGATTGGATTCCATGTCTTCTGACTCCTAGACCCCCACCCCTGGTCTACTTGGTATCTGGGTGTCCAATCTCTACCAAACGCCAGTGCAGAATATGTCCTTGCCTTGGTAAGACTCTTCCTTGTATATGTAGTGAACACACTGGGTGAACGTTATGGGTATAACCAGTGGCCACTTGACTGTTGTGAAGTGTTCTGCAGGGTTAGAAACTATGGCAGTGTGAGTTCTGTCCTCCATGCTGGGCTGTCTTTGACATTCCTGGCTGGGGTGCCCTGAAAGCCCAAAAGTGAGGAATTCACATTCAAGGGAAGGGAACCAAAAGTAGAGTCTCTCCACCTCCCAGCCAGTGTAGGCTAGAATTTCTTCATGCAGGCTATTTTCACTAGCAAAACCAAAACCAAAAAAACAGTCTAATTTCCACTTCCAGAAAGAAACAAACATCTCTTATGTGTTATGGGCCATTTGTATTTCTCTTTTACTCAGTTATTACAATGGATGAATTATTTGTAACAGCAAAAATATAGAAAAATGCAATGTCCATCAACAGCCTACTTGTGGTATGCATAATTGAATTGAATTAACAATTGTGCAAGAAAGAAACTTAGAGAGATATAATTATTGCACCCCAACTTGACCCTGAGTTTCTTGGCAATGAAAAGAAAAAAAAAGCAAACTGTGATGACTTCTGCGGTTCTTGGTTTTAGCCCAAAGAAGGATCCCATGTTACTGGAAGGCACAAATATTATGTAAAACTTAAGAGAACTTCAGGAGCTACACGTTAGATTGTATTTTGCAATCAATCAATCAATCAATAAGAGTTCTGTTTTTTAAAGATTTATTTATTTATTATGTATGTTTTTGCCTGAATGTACACCTGCAAGCCAGAAGAGGGCACCAGATTTTATTATAGATGGTTATGAGCCACTATGTGGTTGCTGGGAATTGAACTCAGGACCTTTGGAAGAGCAGGCAGTGTTCTTAACCTCTAAGCCATCTCTCCAGCCCCCAATAAGAGTTCTTAAAATGAGGCTGAGGCAAGCCTCTTCAGCACTCAGGAGGCAGAAGCAGAGTTTGAGGCTGGCTTGGTCTAAGGAGCAAGTTCCAAGACAGCCAGGGCTACACAGAGGAATCCCGTCTTCAAAAAGAAAAATAAAATGAGGCTGATCTTCCGAGAGGTTCTTTGTGGAGAGTGAGAGTGGAGCTCTAGGACTGGGTCCTAGGCCAGATGACACATAGCCATACAAATCACACAATCCACGCCTAGCAGGAAGTCGTTCATTACGGCCTGTGTGACAACCCAGCTTTGTCTCATCTCCAGGGCCAGATTAGCAGATGGCTTTCCTGATAACAAATAGCTCTTCATCTGGTTGAGAGAGTGTAGCTGGCGTTTGTAGCCTGTCCTGTCCTTCCCCTTCCCCCAAGTTAGGAGACAAATGGCTTCAAGCTGCTGGCCTCTAAAGCACAGCTGCCTGTGATTTCTGTACATGAAGCCCGGTTCCCTCTCTCGTGGCATTCTGAAAGCAGAGGCTGCTCTGACCTCTGTCCGTCCCTCAAGGGCACATCTCAGCCCCATCCTTAGCCCCGCAGCCTTTGCACAGCTCCCAGAGCACCTAAACCCTCACCTTGTTTTCTGCTTCTGTGCAGAGAGAAGCCCTTCTCTGGAAGGGAGCTGTGTGTGCGGTTCGACTATTGGCTTCTGTCTGGTTCCTAAACCCGCTTCAAAGGCAGCTTCAAAGGCAGCTTCAAAGGCCTCATGGCCTTACATTTAAGCAGCTGGCTTCTTCCTGTCCTTCATGCCTTGGCCAAGAGTCACCTCTAAGAGGGACTCCTGTTTCCCATGGCTAGCCACATTTGGACCTGGATGTCCCCTGGCCTGCACTGGCTCCTCTCCTACCCCTGGATTCCAATCCCCTTTATGCTCCTTCATTTCTCTGTTAGTGCATTGACTTCTGCGTTCCTGGAGGCCAGGGACTGTCTGCCTCTCACGCTATGCTTGGAAGACCTTGTGGAGGCTTGAACGGAGAGAGGCCCTTTCTCTACAGTGGTGCTCTCACATGCTAAGAAAAAGTCAGCCTTCAGCAAGAGTCTCATGGAACACTACACCCACTGCCAGGACCCACATTCTCCTTTGCCCCTTACATGCGACATTGAGAGACGCCAGCCCCCAGGGTGGCTTTGCAGGGTCACTACTACCCCGCCGCAGGCTAGGAGTGGGCCTGGGCCTGTAGTGCCTCACTGCCCTTCTAGACGCTCCTTCTTTAGTTGCCTTGTCTTCTTGGGATGGTCATTGTGACCAGGAAGAGAAATGCAGAGAGATGGGGTGGGGCCTTGAATAGGCTGCAGAAAGCAACAGACAAAAACGACGCACAGGTGTATGCTCAGAGAACGGTTCCTGAGCCCCGCTTGCAGGGCCTCTCCCCCCTCTTCCTCATAGGCGGGAGGTACAATTTTACACATCTTCTGGATCTGATCTTTCCCACCATCACTTTTTAATTTTTTTTTTCAACACAAATTGTGTGTAGGTTCATCTCTAAGTTTTGTTTCACATCCTGTTTATTTTTCAAAATTTATCATCAGACCCCTGACCTTGGAGGCAAATTTAGCTGTTAATAATTTTCTACTCTGATCTTCTAGTTTGGATAGGGAGTTGGCTTAGAAAAGTTTGGGGGGAGCAGTTGGACTCTTGGGCATTAGCAAGGGGTTAGTGTTATGTGTTCCTTTATATTCAGTGATGAGGAAGGGGAAAGGTCAACCTTTGGCCTCCATGTGCATGCACTACCCTCCCCCCCCTCCCCACACACACACATGTAAACCTGTGTAAGCAACAAAACAGAAAGCATAGACAACCTCTGAGGACAGACAACCCAGAACCGATGTCACCAGGACCATAGCTACACAATACTTAGTTGCCTCTAGTGAGGGCAGTTAATGAGACAGTTGGTGTCTTAGTTAGGGTTTCTTTGGCTGTGACGAGACACCATGACCATGGAAACTCTTATAGAGGAAAACATTTAACTGGGGCTGGCTTACAGTTTCAGAGGTTTACTCTATTTACTGTTTTGGTGGTGTACACCAGAGCTCGGAACATATTAATCCTGAGTCTGCAACTTGGAAACCAATGCCCTAAAGCCCACCCCCAACTTCTCCCCTGCCTCCTGGGCCTGGTAAATATCATGCGTTCTGAACCCAAATGTTGGATAATTTTTAAATGACCTATAAGACACAAGATGTTTTTCTTTCTTTCATTTTGTTGTTGTTGTTGTTTTTGGTTTTTTTGGGTTTTTTTGTTTTGTTTTGTTTTGTTTTTTGTTTTCGCTTTTGTTTTTTTTTTTTTTGAGACAGGGTTTCTCTGTGTAGCCTTGGCTGTCCTGGACTCACTTTGTAAACTAGGCTGGCCTTGAACTCACAGAGATCCGCCTGCCTCTGCTTCCCAAGTGCTGGGATTAAAGGCATGTGCCACCACTGCCCAGCAAGGTGTTTTTCTTTCTGTGGGTGTTTTATTTCACTGAGTGTAGTATCCTCCAGGTTCATCTGTGTGTGGGAACTTCCTCACCATCACCATCAGCACCAATATCACCATTATCACAACCACCCCCATCACCACTATGATCACCATGCTCACAGTGGCACTAGGGATTAAGCCAGGGCCCTGTGCCTGCCAAGTGCAGCTGTGGACCTGCACTCGCACCTCCATCCTTACTACTATAGTACTAAGCATTTTGTATTTGATTGCCACTCTGAGTGGAATATTTCCATGGAAAAACGATATGATATGATATGAAAGAAAGCTGTATGGTTTTACATGTTTGCTTTGGACAAGTACAGGAGCGTTGTGTGCAAATATTTATCACCATGAGACTTACCATAGAAACATAATCATAAAAAGAAATATAAATAATATATTATACAGGGACAGTCATATAAATACAACATACCCCCCCCCCGAAATATGGTAAAACTTCACATTTGCAAACAGGAACACTGTTGAAATAAACTATTGTCTGAATAAACTAAAAATGAAAGCAGAAGTTAAGACTGTGTATACACTGCCTTTGTTAAAATAAATATGACTATTGGGGCTGGAGAGATGACTCAGGCAGTGAAGTGCTTGTGGGACAAGCCTGAGAATCCAAAGCACCCACATAAAAGCTGGGTGCAGCCTGGGCTTCTGCAAGTCCAGCACTGGGGAGGTGAAGGCAAGGGAATCCCAGGGCTTCCTAGAAGTTAGTACAGCCAACTCACACATTGCAGGCTTGCAGAGAAAGGCCCTGTCTCAAAAAATAAAGCAGAGTGAGTGAGGAAGACATCTAACATGGGTCTTGACTCCACTTGCACATGACCACACATATGCACACACACATACATGCATGTACACACACACACACACACCCTCATACACACTCACACACACTTTTACACACACACACACACACACACACACACACACACACACACACACACTGGGAAGTTGACATTGATATATTTTCCCCCTCAACATATTCTACTTATTAAAATCAGCCAGGGTGGGATTCCATTGTCTGCAGAGACAAAATCTAAAGCAGGCCATGCCAGTAATTCTATAGAAACTGCTCTTTACCAATTCAACTCAATCTCTCTCTCTCTCTCTCTCTCTCTCTCTCTCTCTCTCTCTCTCTCTCTCTCTCTCCTCTCTCTCGCTCTCCTCTCCCTCTCTCTTCTCTCTCCCTCGCTCCTCTCCTCTCTCTCTCCCGCTCTCGCCTCTCTCTCTCTCTCGTCGCTCTCTCTCCTCTCTCTCGTCTCTTCTCCTCCTCTCTCTCGCCTCTCTCTCTCTCTCTCACACACACACACACACACACTCACTCACTAAACTAGCCATTTCCTTCTATGCTTTTGATTGCTTTTTATTTACAATATATCTTTAACCAAAACCACAACGTAAACAATTGGGAAAACGGAAACAAAGATTTCCCACAATCCCTCCCTCTTGACACAGCTGGAGCTGCAGTGTGCTCATTTTGGTATTTGATGTGTGCAGCTTCCATAGATCACCGCAGGGTACAGGGTACAGGGTTTTGAACTCTTTCCTCCACTCTCCCATGTTTTCCGCGGAGCTTCCTGGCCACGCCCACTCACAAGCAAGGTAGGTGGAGCAGCATCCCTCCTTCTCCTCGGTGCCCTCTGCTCTGCTGTCATGAGAAATCCTGCTCATAAGCCTTCCCATATTTGGAGTTATTTCTTTAGGACTGATTCCCAGAAGTCGGATGAACAGGTCAAAGGACACATACTGTTGTGATGCTCACCTTTCCCTGTTGGCCCAGCCACCTGCTGTTTGCTGGAAGGACAACCGGTTCCAATTAAAGGCCTGGCGTTTTCTCATAGATTCCAACTGCAGAAATGGGGTGGGGGGGAACCCCTGAGGCGCACACAATGTAGTGAACTTGCTCAGCTGAATTGCCAATGGGGGGCAGGGGATTCTGTTAGACTGTTCTCTGAAGAAACTCAATAACTTTCTGTATAGGCTTACGTTTCGGGGGATAGTTGTGGCTATAAATGTGTACACTTGGCAGAGTGAGGGGCAGGTCCAAAGCCCCCGTCCCTGGACCTGGGCTTGAACTGCCATCACCTTACCTCACAGCTAAATTCAGAATTTATCGGTCTTTCTATCTCTCATTGCCTCGTTGCCTCCATCCTAAGGATGGGAAAACAGAGATGCAAAAAGATGAAGGAGCTGAGCTGGAAATCTGATGTTATGAAGTCACCAAGTCACTACTTATTTGAATCCCTCCACTCCAGGTTCTCTTCTAGATCCATTCACATTGCATTGGATTCACCCATTACACACACACACACACACACACACACACACACACATACACACACACACACACACACACACACACACACACTGTGCTGGGCCCTGGAGAGCAGGAGGAGATGGTGCTAGAGAGAATTATTGTGGGGGTCCTGAAAAGAACACCCTACAGGAAGTGAGGGGCCCTCTGAGGAGGGCAAGAATCAGCAAGATGACTCCACAGGTAAGACACTTATTGCGCAAGCCCGACAGCCTGAGTTCATCCCCAGAGCCCGTGATGGATGGAGGGAACTGACTTCTGGAAGCTGTCCTCTGGCCTCCACGCACGTTCCCCTGGTATGCGTGCAGCCACACGCAGGCACACACATCATAGACACACCGGAACGATAAATAAAAAAATACAATAAAAAAGTTTCCTCCTGGCCTCATGGGTAGGATCCTAAGGAAAAATGATCAGAAGTGAGTGGCTAGGGATGGTGTTGGAGGCCATGGGCACTTTCCCTTGGCTGTTGTGTGCTATGGTGGTTAAGAGCAAGCTTTGCTCAGGAAGGTCTGCACTTGAAGGTAACTTCCACTTCCCACGGGCTGGAAAAATGTGCAAGCCGCTTGCCTTCCCTGAGCTGCAGTGGCTGCTTCATTAAAAAGCATAACAGCATCATATGGCTGCTGGCATTGGGAGGGTTCTGGAGGACGACATGTGTGAAGGGGTTTTTGTTTTTTTGTTTTCTGAAACAGGGTTTCTCTGTGTAGCCTTGGCTGTCCTGGACTCACTTTGTAGACCAGGCTGGCCTTGAACTCACAGAGATCTGTCTGCCTCTGCCTTTCTGAGTGCTGGGATTATAGGTGTGCGCCACTGCACCCAGTTTGTGTGTGAAGGTTTTTTTTTTTTAATAATTTATTTATTTTTATTTTATGTGCATTAGTGTTTTGCCTGCATTATGTCTGTGTGAGAGTGTCAGATCTTGGAGTTAGACAGTTGTGAGCTGCCATGTGGGTGCTGGGAATTGAACCCAGGTCCTTTGGAAGAGCAGTCAGTACTCTTAACCTTGGAGCCATTTCTCCAAGCCCATGTGTGAAGTTTTTAACTGGGCTCTTGAGACTTGTCTGCTCAGACTTGGATATGATGATGGAGGAGGAGGAGATGGCTGACTTAAGCTTGGAAGTCCTCCTGAAGCTTCAAAACCTTGGGTGAGAAGGGTATGAAAAGATCATGGGCAGAAGTCGATGGGCAAGGCACCGGAGGCAAAAAGATAGCAAAGTCTTGGAGAGAGGCCTCAGAATCTCCAACTTTTTAGCCTGGTCATGGTGGCACATGCCTTTAATTCTAGCACTTGGGAGGCAGAGGCAGGTGGATCTCTGTGAGTTTCAAGGAAGCCTGGTCTACAGAGTGAGTTCCAGGACAACCAGGGCTACACAGAGAAACCCTGTTTCATCTCCAAAACCAAAACCAAAACAAAACAGTGTATATATACATACATACATATATATACATGTATATAACTTTATTTTATACACATGGATATTATCTCTGAATGTATATCTGTGCACTATATGTATTCCTGGTGGCCTTAGAAACCAGAAGAGGATATTGGATCCCCTGAAACTGGCAATCAGTTACGACCGATTGTGAGCTGCCATGTGTGTGCTGGGAACTGAACCTAGATCCTATGCCAATGCTCTGAAGCCCTGAGACATCTCTCCACTCGGCCCCCAATTTCTTTGAGACAGGGTCTTTCATGAATTAACAGATTTGGCTAGGTTGACTGATCTCCAAACCCCAAGGATTTCCTGTCCTCACCTCCCCAGTGCCGACATTACAGACATGTACCACTGTGCCCAGCTTCTTCTACACGGGACTAGGACTCGGGTCTTTGTGCAGCAAGCGCTTTGCCAGCTGAGCTATCTCAGCCCTTCTACCATAGGTTTTAGCTATTGCACACATATGTCTCCATGAGCCCTGGTGGGGGAGAGGGGCAGGCTCCTCGCTGTCTGTTGGCACATCATCAACTTGTTGTTCTCATTAAGCCTCCTATGTTCTTGCAAGTATCACACAGTGCATCCGTCTCTGCACTCTGCATCCTGGGATATGCCCCACTCAGGGCACCGGGAGGCCTCCTCTAGATGTCACAGTATAGGTGGCTCAGTTTGGGCTTCCTCCTCACGTCCTCCCGTTTGACTTTGCTGTAGCTTCCTCTGAGCCAGGTAGGGCAGGTGGGTGTGGCCATGAGACGTACCACGGGTAATCCGTGCCTACCACTGGCTCTTTCTGGGAGCCTCCTGGGGCCTGAGGTATTTCTAGCTGTGGTCTTAGAAATGCCCAAGGTGTGACCAGCCACACATCCTCTGGTTCTGTCATGGTGCTTGGGACAGCTGGACAAGAGCAAAGTGATTTCTCCCTGTCTGCGGGGCTAGGTCCAGCACCTCAGAAGGCCACACTCAGTCCTTGGGATCCTTCTGTCTGTTTCTTTCTCTTTCATCTTCAGCCCCTTCTTTGTACACAGAGTGAACAGCTCATTCATTCACCCATATATCAAGTGCTTTACTAAGCACTTACTATGTGCCAGGACCTGTGCCTTGCCCTAGGCAGGGTCTCACTATATATCCATGACTGGCCTCAAATTCATAGTCCTCCTCCCTCGGCCTCCTAGGTGCTGGGATGGCAGGCACGAGCCACTGAGTCTGTTTTTAAGCATTGCTCTAGGCACAGAAGTGAACTTCACTAAGCCCTGGCTTCCATGAAATAGCACTATGGGGGGCGGGCGGATCAGCATTTCCACTGAGAGGATCTAGCGCCTCCTCGGTGGCTAGCAGTGTGTTCTGCTCTTGCAAGCAACCTGAGTTTGGTTCCTAGCATCCAGACCCAGTGGCTCACAACAGTTCCTAACTCACCTGCACATAGCTATATGCGACATACACCAGTCTGATCCAACCTGCGGGGTTTGACTCAAACTCGAGAAGAAGGTCACCTGTTGAAAATGCAAGACACAAAGAAGGAGAGCAAGTCTGATTGATCAAACTCTCAAACTTTATTAGTCAGGCAGCAGCTTTTATAAGTCAGAAGGCAGGGAAGTATATTGCTATAGCAACCAAACTGCAGCCTTTCTCAAAACACAGGGAATTCCAGGCAGGGTCATAATGTCCTGCCACACAGGGCATCTTGCTTTGTCTTCATCTAGCTTTAGTCTAGCTGCTGACCCACAACAGGGTCGCTCCTTCCCTATCTGTCTTTAGTCTAACTGCTGACTCGAAACAGGGTCAGCTAGTTTCTGGTGAAAGGCAAGCTCTGGGAAAGACAGAGACTTAAAGGTACAGACTTGGACAAGATGGCTGAACATTGGCCATATGGCCTATTGTCCCCAACACCAGTCCACGTAACAAAAACTAATAAAAATAAATTGTTGAGGCTGAAGAGATGGCTCGGGGTTTAAGCACATTTACTGCTCTTGCAGAGGACCCAGGTTCAGTTCCCGGCACCCACGTAACTCCAGGTCATGCACATATATGTAAATTCAAATACATAAAAACCTTAAACACACACACACACACACACACACACACACACACACACACATACACACACCAAAAATCCCTCCACTGAGACATGAACTGTTCTCTCTCTCTCCTTATATACAGGGGCTGTTCCCCCACCCAAAAGCCCCCTCTACCTTGCCAAACTCACTCCCACTCTTCAAAGAGTCCTGTAGGACTCCCTCAGGAGCCATGCGACATGAGACCACTCCATGGTCCTGACCACAAACAAGCTTGCAAGGAAGGTATTTCCCATTAAAAAAAAATGGCACTGGAAGCTCTCTCTCTCTCTCTCTCTCTCTCTCTCTCTCTCTCTCTCTCTCTCTCTCTCTCTCTCTCTTTGATTTGGGCCGTACAGTACTTACTCCCAACTAGGAACAAGTGAGGCTGTACCTTGGGCTTCAGTTTACAAGGCATTTGCACGTGTGTGGTTTTACTGTCTGGTTCACACTGCCTACCACCAAATGCCTTCAAACACCCTAAGGGGGCCTTGGGTTTCATAGTGTGATGTGCGCCCGTGTATAAATGTGGGGAACTGAGCTGGGTGGCCTGTTGGGGCATGGAGGTACATACCTCTGCCTCTTAGCCCTCCTTTGGGTCTCCTTGGGTGCTTGGGGGAAGGGAGGGGTCAGGGCAGGGGGTACAGATGCACCTGGAGGGACTCTGAGTAGGTAGGGACAGGGCAGCAGCCCATTTACTGGAATCTGAGATCAGATCTTGCAGGCAGAAATCAAGTAAAGCCCAAGAACCAAGCCTGGAATTCTGAACTATTTTGGAAAATTCGGTGAAGTACATGTCAATGCCAGTAAAAGAAGTAAAGACAGAGGAAAACTGACCCATGAAGGATTTCTTTCTTCGTGTCCATTTCTGGCTATTGGGGTCTTGCATCAAGGTTTCTCTGGGTCACGATGGAGCAGATGCTACTGCGCATTTGATGTTGGTTGGTTTTTTTTTTTTCTTCCCAAAACAGGGTTTCTCTGTGTAGTCTTGGCTGTCCTGGACTCACTTTGTAGACCAGGCTGGCCTCGAACTCACAGTAATCCACCTGCCTCTGCCTCCCGAGTGCTGGGATTAAAGGCATGCGCCACCACATCCAGCTTGGTGTTGGTTTTTAAGCATGGTTTTCTGTTCTAGAAGCAAACCCATGGCCAGGCTATGCAGAGACTCCCCTTCACTACATTTTAAATCCAGCAAGTAGATGTTCCCACCATAACAAGCAGAAGAAGCTGGTTGGATTACAAAAATCTGAGCTGGTAAAGTGGCTCAGTGGCTAAGTGCACTGACTGCTCTTCCAGAGGACCTGCATTTGATTCCCAGCACCCACACAGTAGCTCACAACCATTAGTAACTCCATTTCCAGGGTATCCAACGCCCTCTCTGGCATCCATGGGCACTATAAATGTGTGGTATACAAACGGTCATGCAGGCAAAATACCATACACATAAAATTAAAAAGAATCTGTCTGTGTATCCTTGGCTGTCCTGGACTCGCTTTGTAAACTAGGCTGGCCTCGAACCCACAGCAATCTGTCTGCCTCTGCCTCCCGAGTACTGGGATTAAAGGCGTGTGCCACCACGTCCAGCCTAAGAAGAAGCCTTAAAAAAGTTAATCAGAGCTGGGGAGACAGGTGGCTCAGTGGGTAAAATACTTGTTGATCTAAGCCTGAATCCACAGCGTCTTTGGAAAGGCTGGGCATGGTGGCATATACCTACAGCCTGAGTCCTGGGAATCACTTGTCTCCACCTCCACCTCCATCCACCCCTCCCAGTTGTAGTCATGGCCTCCCATACTGAGTTTTGTTTGTTTGTTTGTTTGTTTGAGACATGGTCTCTCTGTGTAGCCTTGGCTGTCCTGGACTCAACTTGTAGACCAGGCTGGCCTCGAACTCATAGCAATCTGCCTGCCTCTGCCTCCCAAGCGCTGGGATTAAAGGCATGCACCACCACACCCAGCCCATACTTGGCTTTTACTGAGTGCTAGAAATCTAGATTTTAGTCCTGGTGCTTCACTGAGCCACCTCTCCAGTCTGCTCTTTAGTTAGTCTTCTTTCTGAGAGCTGAGGACAGGGCTTCTTATGTGGGGGAGGGGAAGGCAGGGGGGAAAGGAAAGCTGTGAATACTTGAGAAATCACGAGGAGAAGGCACCAAGAGTCCAGGAGGGGACTGAGATGATCAGCCTGTTTGTCCTGGTGGCACAGCTGTAGAGACCCCTCCCACACCCCACACCCGCACCCAGTGTGGAGCAAAGAGGGGTGAGTAGGAAGATCCACAGGCTATCTTGGAGTCTTCAAGGGCAAGGAGACAAAGACCTGACAAGTTCCCAGCGAAAAGACTGAGGAGTCAGGCAGTGGTGCCACACGCCATTAATCCCAGCACATAGGAGGCAGAGGCAGGCGGATGTAAGAGTTTGAGGCCAGCCTGGTCTACAGAGTGAGTACCAGGGCAGCCAGGACTAGGTAGTGAGAACCCATCTCAAAACAAAACAAAACAAAACAAAACATAAAACAAAAGATGACTATGAGGGCACAGTTGGGGCTTTTCTTCAGCCACAATCCTCCTTATCTAGGAAGGGCAATTTTATGTTTAGCTTCTGTCCTTTAATCATAAACAGTTTTAGGAGAGGAGGAAGAGCTGTCCTGTCCACGGAGAGAATGACGGTGCCCAGAACCTCTTTGCTTTTGATGTATAATGTCCAGGATTCCATTAAAATAATTAGACATGAAAAGAGCTAGAAGAATCTGGCAGGCAGTGAAGGGAAGAAGGCAGCAAGAGGTGGAGAAACAGGATGATACAGATGTGGACATCAGGGAACAGGGACGTTTACGCAAGCTGACAAGTGAGAGGCTTTGCAAGGGGACAAGGAAACTCAGGGAATCAGATACAGGTGACCCCAGCTAGGGGCTACATAGGCTTTCCAGAAAGGACACATATGGCTGTGGTCCTTAGAAGAAAGAAATATGCTCCAGACAGCTGCCTTCAGTGGTCCTGTCTGTACTCTATGGCTGAGAAGGCCCTCTTTCTTTTTTTTTTTTTTTTTATTATTTTTAATTTTATTTTATTAATTTATTCTTATTACATCTCAATGGCTATCCCATCCCTTGTATCCTCCCATTCCTCTCTCCCTCCCATTTTCCCCTTACTCCTCTCCCCTATGACTGTGACTGAGGGGATTTCCTCCCCCTTTATATGCTCATAGGGTATCAAGTCTCTTCTTGGTAGTCTGCTATCCTTCCTCTGAATGCCACCAGGACTCCCCATCCAGGAGACATGGTCAAATATGAGGCACCAGAGAACGTGTGAAAGTCATACAGAAGTCCCTCTTTCTTTAGCGGAATACCTAGTGGGCAGGCTCCCTACTCAGGCACTGTGCAGCATTGGAGCCCTCTCCCTCCCTTCTCAGAAATCCTTCCCTCCAGCCCAAGCAGCTGCTGTAATTTCAAGACAATGTCTCAGCTGAGTTTCTAAATTCTGTTTTGGAGGAAGAAAGGGGGAAAAAATGAGGCTGAGGATGTAGCTAAGTTGGCAGAGTGCTTGCCTGGCATGCACAAAGCCCTAGGTTTGGTTCTTAAGGCCCTAGCATGGCATAAAACCAGGTGCCATGGCAGACATTTGTAATCCTAGCACTGGGGATGGGGGCAGGAGGCGGGGGAGGAGGCAAAAAGGACCAGAGGTTTAAAGTCCTCTTTGGCTGTATGCTGAGTTCAAGGCCAGCCTTGTCTACTTAAGTCTCAAGGAAAGATGGATGAGAGGAGAAAGGAAAAGAAGAAAAGGAGAAAAAAAGAGAGTGAGGGGGGAGAAGGGAGAGGAGGAGGGAGAGAGAAAAAGGGATTAGAGAGAGCGAGGGAGGAAGGGAGGGAGGGAGAGGGAGAGGCATAGATGTGTCTTCTAGGGGCCTGCTTATGCAATACATGTTTCTCTTAGAGACAACCATGTTCAAATAATCTGCCTCCCCTGAGTCTTGAACCAGGGACTCAAAATGAAAGAAAGAGCAAGACCCAGGCCTGGCCCTGGGGAAGAAAGATTCTTAACTCAAAGCATTTGAAAGCCAACAATTGAGTGAGTAAATTGCTTTTGAGCCGATATTCTGGAAAATACTGTCTCTTTCTTTCTTCCCCAGCCCCCTACCCCACCCCTGCCATGGGATTAGTTCAAAGTACGTGTCTCGAGCACTTTCCAAACGCACCCTGTATCCCAGCACATGTTCGCTGTTGGCACAAAAATCACATTGGAACTGAGAGCGCACAAAGTGAGTGAAACAAATTGGATGTCGGTACCACTTCACAGTCTCATGCTAGCCCCAAATGCCAGTTTTCCAAGGTTTACATTTGGGCAGGTTGGAGTCACAATAGGGATTTAAGACAAGCATACAAAGCCAAGCCCAAACCGAAAGCCAGAAACGTATCTATACATTAAAGACACCACTATCATCACCAGGCCAAGACTGAGCCCTGCAATCAAAACAGAGACGTTCCCCAGAGACCGAGTGTGTTTTTTATGGCAGGCTTCCTTTGTGCCTAATCTCCCTCTACATAGCAAAATCGCTTTAATAAAACAGCCCTGGACACACACTCAGCTTCGAGAAAGAGACCATCTGTTGACGATTCTGAGGTCTTATGACTTCATTCTAAAATCAAAATATACTGTTCAAAGCTTCACGGAAAATGAAACAGACCCATAAAGACATGAGGTCTACTTTAGCAGAACAAGAAAGAAATTGATTCACAGTTATACAGAATTCAGAATCCACTGGTCCTCAGCCAGCAATGATCCTTTCAAACACAGAACACCAGCAAGACTTCAATGAGGGATTTACCACCTGTGTGTCTCCCCATTTCACAAAGAGAAGGGGTGCTTGCAAGCACCCCACACTGATTGGCTGTGTGTTTGGAAAAGCAGCAGCAGCAGTCAGGGTCTCCACAAGCAGACAGGGTCTCATGTAGCTAACCTCAAACTTCTGATGCTCCTCTTTAAATCTCCCAGGTACTAAGACCACAGGCATATACCACCAAGCCTGGCGTTATGTGTCGCATGGGTTTGAACCAGGAGTTTGTGCATGCCAGGCAAGCACCATTCTAGCCCAGACCTTGTTTTGTTTTGTTTTGTTTTTTTTGAGAAAAGATATCCCTAGATAGGCCTAGCTAGAACTCACTGTGTACACTAGGCTGGTTTTGAACTCTCTCGGTGATCCATTTGTCTGCCTCTGATTGCTGGGATTACAGACGTGCGTGGCCATGCCCATCCACCTCTGCTGCTTTATTTGTGGCACTTTGGAATGGAAGGATTTCCAGACAATATTTCCTTGCCTTCTGAAACAAGGTATAGGACTAGCAAGCAGCCAGTCTACTAGAAATGGTGAACTCTAGGTTCAGTGAGAGATCCTGTCTCACAAAATAAGATGGAGAGCGGAAGACATCTGACATTGAACCATACCCTCGTGAGCGTAAATATACACATTTTTAATTTTTTTTTCTAAAAGCTGTTGGAGCTGAGAGTGGCAGGTAGGAGCAACAGCACAATGCCTGCAAGCCTAGCACTAGGAAGTCTGAGGCTAGTGAGCTCAAGGCTAGCCTGGGCTACACAGTAAGTTCCAGTATAACCTGGGCTACTAGTAAGACCCTGTCTCAAACAATGGAGGGATGTGTTGGAGAAGTGGGCTTCTTTTGCCAACTGCACCGAATGACAATCACTAGAATGAGTTTCACAAGGTAAAAAAAAAAAAAAATGTTTATTCAAGAAGAGGCCATCTCTGGAGATGGAAGAGCAAGTCTCAAATCTACCTCCCCAAGAATTTAATTAAGTGGTCTTTTATGTGCGGCAGCCTGGGGAAAAGGAATGGAAGGTTAGGAAATTGTCCGTGGTCTGCACACATATAACGAACTTCATCAGTTGTCACGTGTGACACAGGGAAGGGGTACTCTCTATATTCCTAAATCTGGTGGTTGGGGCTGAGTCTGGAGGTGGAACCCAGGGCCCTGTGCGTGCTAGGCAAGCACTCTGCCTCTGTGCTAGACTGTCAGCTCTCAGACTGATGAGACGGAGGTAGGTAGCTGTCTGTGTGTTTGAAACAGGGCGTCACTGTTTTCCCCTGCCTGGTCTTGAGCTTGTAGGCTCAAGCAACTCTACCACCTCTCCTCCCAAGCGTCTGAGACCACGGGTGTGTGCCACAGCTCACTCTGCCACTTCCCACTGCTAACTGATGGTCTCACTGTCAATAGACTTTAAAGCAGGTGGCTCCACATGGGTGGAATGCACTAGACACTCTGCCCAGCTTAGTCCAGCTTCGGGCTCCTAAAGTGTCCTCTATCACCTTCTCCTCTTGTGGTCCTCAAGGACGGCAACAGGCTGCTGCGGAAACCACAGAGCTTTTGAGAAGTTTGAATGCGCCTGCAGCTTCAGCCACGGCCCCATCCACATCATAGAGCACTCACCTACTTTTGTGAAGCCTGGAAACAAGTTGGATTCGCAGCACTTGCTCTCGAATTCCACATATACTACGTACCTACTGCCTTAGGAAGGGAAGGCTCAGTGACGAGTAAGTGGATTACATCAGACTTTCCAGGGGGAAAAAAGACCAAGTCCGTTTTACACTAACTCTTTTAGAACATAGAGGAAAAGGACTCCTTATGAATTCTGAGTACAGACACAAAAATCCGTTATGCCAAACTTCGAACCAAATCCAGCAGTCTATAAGAAAAAGTTTACGTCATGACTAAACGTCATTACCAAACTTCCTGATCAGTTTAACATCTGAAAATCAATCAGCCAGATCCACCATGTTGACACAAATCATGCAAGCATTTCAGTATTGGCGGGGAAAGTGCTCGACACAATGCAGCCTCCATCCTAGACAAAATGTCTCTGAGAGCTGGGAATTCTTTGCCTTGAGGAAGGCACTTGACCTGGAACCCTCCCCTGGATGCCGAAGGACGGCTGGCACCCTTCCAGTTTAGAGCCATGAAGAATAAAAGTGTGGAGGCTTCGGGGATAGCTCAGTGCATAAAGCACTTGCTGTGCAAGAGTGAACATGTGAGTGTGAGCCCCTAGATCCCATATGGAAAATCATGTCTATAATCTCAGGACTCCTATGGAGAGATGGGAGGTGGAGACTAGAAACTACTGGGCCAGTTAGTTTGGGGTGTGCAACAGTGAACAACAGACAACAACAACAACAAAATGAGAGAGATCCTGCCTTAAAGAAGATGGGAAATCTAGGAGGAACACTCACACATACCCGCCATTACACTAGCAGTGAAAGATTATGCATTGCTGCTTTTGTTAGGTGGGGTGTCTCCAGCATTACTTAGCTCTTGTTGGGTGATGGTGTTTCTTTTATAGCCTTACTGGTATTCCATTTCATTCTAGAAATTAATTAATTAATTAGTTGGGTTTTCGAGGCAGGGTTTCTCTGTGCAGCCTTGGCTGTCCTGGACTCGCTTTGTAGATCAGACTGGCTTCGAACTCACAAAGATCCGCCTGCCTCTGCCTCCCGAGTGCTGGGATTAAAGGCATGCACCACCACGCCCAGCTTCTAGATGTTATTGAGAGAAGATTATTGAAAGATCCAAATACATGGGCAGAATTACTGATTTCCTTATTGGTTGTAAATACTGCACAGTTTTGCTTTTTGGTACAAGCACATTTAGAATTGCTGCATCTTGGTGGGCTGACTCTCAGACATTGTTCCTCTCTCTGTCTCTGCAGCTCACTTCTGCTCCAGTGCCTGCTGACATTTGCGGCCTGCTTTCTTCTGCCTGGGAGTCCCTAGAAGGGGCTTGTCTTTAGGACCTGCATTTGCTTTCACTTTGCCGAGCTGCGTCTCGTAATTGCTCCACAAGACACCACTCATGGCTGTGGTGATTATTGATGCACCAGAGCTTGTGTCCGCCCTTCACCTTTTTCTTGTGATTGTTCTCCCTGCTTGGTGTTTCTTTTTCTTTCACCCAATAAGTTACCTGACTTTTTTTTTTTTTTAAGAATTTCATTTTCTTCAGGTAGTGATGGCACATGCCTTTAATCCCAACCCTTGGGAGACAGAGGCAGGTGGATCTCTGAATTTGAGGTCTCCTGGTCTACAGAGGGAGTTCCAGGACAGCCAGGACTACACAAAGAAATCCTGTTCCAAAAACCCAAATAACAATAACAAAGAGAATTTTAGTTAATTTCTCTATCATATGTTTTTTTCTTTGTTCAATTTTGTTTTCTTGCCTTGTAGCCTAAACAGGACTTGAATTTTCTATGCTTCTACCTCAGCCTCCTAGGACTACAGGTGCCACTGGGGCATTTGATATTGATTTAAGTATTCCCTTCACATCTCTCTAGAGCCACATTAGTATTTTAAAACAACGCCCACTGAGGCTGGAGAGATAACTCAATGGTTAAGATCACTGGCTACTCTTCCAGAGGACCCGGCCACAGTTGCTAGGACCCACATCGTGGCTCACAGGCATCTATAACTCCAGTCTCAGGGGATCTGACTCTTTTTCTGGTCTCCATGGGCACCAGGCACATGTGTGTTACACAGACATACAACACAGGAAACAACCATACATGTGAAATTTAAAAAAAAAAAAACTTAAAAAAAAAAGTTCCATTGTTTGGCTTCCTTCCTGATATTCTGAGATTTCTTATCCTATCATATCTTTTCTTTCTTTCTTTCTTTTTCTTTCTCCTATTCTTTTTCTTCTGAGATAGGGTTTCACTATGTAGCCTTGGCTGGTCTGGAACTTACTATGTAGACCAGGTTGGCCTCAAACTCACAGAGATTTGGCTGCCTCTGCATCCCAAGTGCTAGGATTACAGGTATGTGTCACTATGCCAAGTTTCCTTCCTTCCTGTGTGTGTGTGTGTGTGTGTGTGTGTGTGTGTGTGTGTGTGTGTATGTTTATGTGCCTGAGTGTACCTCTGCGTACCATGTGCATAAAGAAGCCCAAGGAGAAAAGAAAAACTGTTGGATTTCCTCGAACAGGGTTTACAGGCAGCTGTTAGTCACCCTGTGGGTATTGGGAATTGAACCAGGGTCCTCTGGAAGAGCAGCCAGTGTTCTTAACCTCCACACCATCTCTTCAGCCCCTTCCTTTCTTTTTGAAATGAGCTTATTGTTTACCATTCATGTCTCAGGTAATGTTTTTTTGTTTTATTGATTTGTAGTTGTGTGTATGTGCGAGCATACATGTGTGTGTGCGTGCGTGCGTGCGTGCGTGCGTGTGTGTGTGTGTGTGTGTGTGTGTGTGTGTTCATTCAGGAGCCCATGGAGGCTGGAGGTATCAGATTACTTGGAGCTGGAGTTACAAATTGTTGGGAGCTGTCAGATGCGGGTGCCAGAAAAGGAGTCCTGGTCCCGCAAGAGCAGTATGTGCTCTTAGCCACTGAGCCGTCCCTCCCACTCTGCCCGTTCTTTTGTTCTTAACAAATATTTTCACTGGGAAACATTCTGACTTTTTTCTCTCAGTCCTGCCTTCTGACCACAGGGTTCGGATCTGAACTCTGCAGTAACTCCATTGCTTACCTGCAGGATGAAGCTCGCTGCTTTCAAGTGTCTCCCTTTGTTTACAGGCAGTTTGACCTTGGTGCTGTGTCTCAGTGTCGGTCTTCAAATTTATCCAGTTTGAAGGTTAATTAAGCTTCTCAGAGGTTTGTGTATGCCCCCAGTTTGGGGGTTTTTAAATTATTTCATCTCTACCCCTTTTTCTTCCTGCAGAATTCCATGTAACAAGTGTCCCCAGGGTTCTATTGGGATTTCCCTTCAAGGCTTTCTTCTATTGTTCTTTTTGGGCAATTTCTATTTTTCTATATTTCTGCTTATAGAAATTGTTTTCTTTTGTGGTTTATAATTATTTGTTGAGGAGGGCTGGAGAGATGGCTCAGTGTTTAAGAGCATCGCTTGCTCTTCCAGAGCTCCTGAGTTCAATTCCCAGCAACCACATGGTGACTCACAACCATTTATAATGAGATCTGGTGCCCTCTTCTTCAGATAAAGCACTCATGTGTAATAAAATAAATTATTTGTTGAGGCTCTAATTTTCTTTTCCTTCTCAGACATAATTGCCTACACTGTGGCCTCAAGATCTTGGCCTGATATTCCAACATTCCTGCCACCCCGTGGTTATATCTATTTCTTGTCATTTCTCACTCTGATTGCCATCTTTCTGGCAGTTGGTAAGACGATGAGTGATTTTTCCGTTGGAACCTGAACAGTCTCATATTTCATATGAGACTCTGGATCTTATTTAAGTATCCCACCGCAGCTGGCTTTGTCTACTGCAGCTCTGGCACGGGGGAGGGGCTGCTGCCTTGTCACTACAGTGGAGGCAGAAGGCCAGCTTTCCCACTCAGCCTTCCCTGATAACCTGGGGTGGGAGAGGTCTGTTTCTTGTCATTGCTGAGTGGAAGTGACAGTTTCAGCTCTCCCAGCTAATCTCCACCAATACCTGCCTGAAGCCACGGAGCTGGTGGAGGGGCAGCTCTGACACATGGGACGTGACAAGGGTCTTGAATCCCTAAAGGAATGAAAAAGGTGCCTTGCTATCCTAGATGAGAGAAGTCTCTACTGACACCATGGCAAGGAACCTGTTCCCACTCCTCCACCCCCATCCCCCCACCCCCTATCCCCATCCTCCCCATCTCCCATCCCCTATCCTCCCATCCCCCCACCCCCACCTCACCATTGTGCCCCCAGTAGGAAGGGTGGTCTTGCTCTCTGCCATGCCTTCTGCAATGCCAAATGGCAAGGTGTTTGGATACTTCTTAGAGCTTGGCGTGTGTAGTAGTCACTCCTCCCCCAACTGTTGTGCTCAGTGAAAGCACACCAGTTATTCTGTCTTGGTAGGTTCGGTGTCCTAGCTCTGTTTGGCTGAATTTAGTCTGTGCCTATTGACGATTCTGGACAGCAGATACCTGGGCTCCTTAGATCTGGAGGTCCCTACTTGGCCCTCACCTGTCTGTCAGTCTCAGTCTGTCCCGGGAGAGTAAATCTGTCTATCTGCCCCCAAACAGCAGTCTCTCTGTGTTGTTTTCATAACTTTCTGTGAACTTCAAAATATGTAGTTAAAAAGAGGGCTGTCAAGATGGCTCAGTGGGTAAAACGCTTGCCACACAAGTGTAAGGACTACAGTTCAAATCCTCAAAGCCTATGTGAAAAACTAGGCCAACATATTGGCCAGGTACATGCAGTCCTGGCCTGTGGGAGGGGGCATCCCTGGGGCAAGCAAGCTAGTTAAACTAGCTAAATTGATGAGCTTGTGATTTCGTGAGAGACAGTGCCTCAATAAATAAAGTGGAAAACAATCAATGAAAACATCAATGTCTTGTTCCTTTGCGCTCATACATGTGCCCCTGCATCTGTGTTAAATGCACAGCCGCACACATGTGCACCCACATACATGCAAACACATATACACGTAAGCACATGAAAAAGTTAAAAATTACTTCTAATATTGAGGTCTTATTTACTTAAATATCAGAATGTAAGAAAGATATGTACTTTGAAAGACAGGTTTTTTGACCTGTGGGTTGTGACCTCCCATTGGCAAAATTACAGTTATGAAGTATCAACAAAAATAATTTTATGGGTGAGGCAACATGAGGAACCATATTAAAGGGTTGAATCATTGAGAAGGTGGAGAAACCACGGCTGTACAAGAAGAAGTTTATTTATCCATCCAAGTCAGTCACAGGTATGGAGGTCCTATCACTAAGAGCAGACCAATTCAGTCATTAGGGTTCCCAGAACACCTCCCACAACACCAGCAGTGGTGCTGAGAGAAGAGGTGCTGCATAGACAGGCCTTGGGGTGTGGGTGTGGCTCAGGATCACCAAACCCTTTGCAAATGAAAAGCAGGAGTCCCTGCACACTTGACTTTCATGCTGAGGCCCTGGTAAGCCGAAGAGACCCAACAAAATGAGCCTTAGAGCTGAAGGGTCTTCAGGGGAGCCTGCCTGGCCCTAGCTACTACAAGAGGCAAAGCTTACACAAGCCTTGATGCGGTGGGTGTGTGAGAAGCTGGGCTGGGAAAGTCCCTCTGGCTGTGGGCAGCCAGACTGAGGGTGGGGGCCCACTTGGCCAGCCAGACTCCTGGCTGGAGAAGATTGGAAGCATCTGAAGGCATCTGGAAAGCATCATTCCCTTCAACCAATGGATCCTGAGAGACCAAACAAAGCTGCAATGAGCATAGGCTGGGTGGATCCGCCCCCTCCCCCTCCCCCTCCCCAGTTTAACCTTCTAAGCAGAATATCCATTTGGATGTGTCATTTAACTGCAGAATCTCCTGGAGAAGTCATGAGCATCTTAGGATCAAAGGCATATTGATTTGCCCTACCCAGACAGAGGGAGGCTTCCATGAACATAGAAAAGCATACCTGCTAGGTGGATACAATATTTATGTATTTTAATTTTTATTCTGTTTCCAGACCATGGCCCGGGGGTGATGAAACACAGCTGCTGCCCCTAGCTGTGTTGCATCTTGTAGAAGACAGGGAGCTGGATGGGAACCAGGTATGAAGAGGCCCCAGGGCTATGGCGTGCGTGTGTGCGTGCATGTGTGCATGCGTGGGTGCGTGCGTACGTGCCTGTGTGTGTGTGTGTACGTGTGTGTGTTAATACTGAAAAATTGGGTCTATGGAGACTTTCCTTAAAAGTGGTTTCAACAACGCTGCAACCCTTGAATATAGTTCCTTATGTTGTGGAGACCCCCAACCATAAAATGATTTCTGTTGCTACTCCATTACTTGTAATTTGGCTACTGTTCTCAGTTGTAATGTAAGTTTTTTGGAGATAGAGGTTTGCCAAAGGGATTGGGACCCATGGGTTCAAAACCCCTGCCTTAAAGTAACCCCTTGTTTGGGACCTTCTAGGACTCTACCTAGGCCAGGGTCTTCCAATGCACTGGCCACAGCTTTCATCTGCACTTTCCCCTGGGGGCCCTAGACCCTGGTCCTGTGTTCTCCTCCCTCCCCTTTCAGTGTTGATGCGGTCATTCCTTGATCCCTGTCACTGCCCTTAACTCCTGAATTCATATCCCCTGCCAAGCTGTCCTCTGAATCAGATACGCACCCCCAACACTGCCTCTTAGATGCTTGCCTGTTTCTCAGACCTCGGACTACGCATGTGCCATAATGGCTGCATCATGCCCCATGCCCAAATCCTAAACCCCAGGATCTCAGCCCCTGCCATACTTGAAGTTAGTAAAGCCCTCCTAATCCAGTAAGGTGCCATCCTTACAAGGAGATGGGAATATAGAAACACACAAAGCGACAGTTACACAAAGACTCAGGATGCCAAGGAGAAAGGGCTCCAAAGAAACCAGCCCTGGAGACATCTCGACTTCTCTGTTTTCTTGCAATGTAAGATGCTGTGTCCTATACTGCTTGGTCCTAGAAACTTGACTGGACAATGAGCGATGAGGAAAGGGACAACACAGAGACACCCATACACAAAAGCTGGGGTTGGGTGGGTTCTGCTTGCTCTGGTGAGGGTACCAACTGCAGCCCCAGAAGCTCTGCCCGTTCATCATATACATCTCAATGGCAGAGGCAGGCTTGTTGCATACAACTGAATAAGGAGGTCCCTGTAAGGCAGTGGTTCTTAACCTTCCCAATGCTGCGAACCTTTAATAGAGTTTCTCATGCTGTGATAACCCCCAACCATAACATTATTTCTATTTTATAACTGTAATTTTGCTACAGCTATAAATTTTAATGAAAATATCCCATATGCAGAATATCTGATATGTGAGCCCTGTGAAAGGGTCACTCAACACCCAAAGAGGTCATGACCCACAGGTTGAGAACCACTACTGTAGGGGGACAGTTCCAACCTACAGATATCCTCAGGAGAAAACTGTGTTTGATAGTGTTTGCACACCTGTCAATCATTCATAAACACTTGTATGTGGACCAGGACAAGGCATTGGCAATTTCCCTGAGCTTAACCTGGTTTGGGGGTCTGGGGGGAGGGGCAAAGCTTTGCCATTTCCATGGGTCTGAGGCATTGAAGTTCTTGACATGGCTGTGCTCATGTCAACAACACAATTTACTCAGGTCGTTATACATTTCTTGCACATTCACTCAGGGCTTCCCTCTCCCCCACAGCAAGAAAACTCATTTCTGAAGTCTAAGTCCCCCGGACCAATGTTTTTCAACCTGTGGGTCATGACCCCTTTGGGATCAAATGATCCTTTCACAGGGTCTCAGGTCAGATACTCTGCACATCACACCTTTATGTTGCAATTCATAACAGTAACAAGATCACAGTTCTGAAGTAGCAATGAAGGAATTTTATGGATGGGAGTCACAACGTGAGGAAGCTTGAGAAATCGCTGTCCTAGACAGTGGGAGTCACTGAAAGTTCTCACATGTGTTCTCACACCGATGCTGGCTGACTTCTGTGACTGATAGTACCACCTGGCCAGCTGCTAGAGCAAAGCAAGAGCCTCAAGGACTTTTCCTTCTTCTCCTCCAAGCTCCATCCCTGGCCATTCATGGCCTAGGCAATCAGGCCTTCTGAAAGTTTATTACCAGAGAGAAGACTAACTGGGGTGGCATGGGTACCAGAGGAAGGCAGAGGTCAAAGGGGACAGTGGCTCCTCTACCAATTCACTAGTTGCTGTGGGCAATCCTGGGAAGGATTTGAAGGCACAGACATTCATACCACTGTCTCGGGGTTTTTATTGCCTCGATGAAACACCATGACCAAAAGCAAGCTGGAAAAGGAAAGGGTTTATTTGCCTTACACTTCCATATCCCTGTTTATCATCAAAGGAAGTCAGGACAGGAATTCAAAGAGGGTAGCATCCCTGAGGCAGGAGCTGATGCAGAGGCTGTGGCTTGCCCCCCTTTGGCTTGCTCAGTCTGTTTTCACATAGACACCAGGCTTACCACTTGCAATAACTGGTACTCTCCTCCAACAATCACTAGTCAAGAAAATACCCTACCGGCTTGCCTATAGCTGAGACTTATAGAGACATTTTCTTAATTGGGGTTCCCTCTCCTCAAATGACTTAAGCTTGTGTCAGGTTGACATGCAGCACACCTCAATTCCTCTCAGGTCCTACTGTCATCCACAGGAGGTGGACGAAGGACAGTCAGAGGTGTTCCCTGAGAGACACATCTGGTAGGCATGGGAGAATCCAGAAGCAGGGGAGAGGACTCACTACTGGGGAAGAGCCTTGACAACCAATACTCCCATACAGATTAAGAGAGGAAGAAGACACGTATGCCAGGTAGACAGGGAAGTGCAATCCAGGTGACAGACAGTCCATGAAAGACTCTCTGAGGTATTGGTTCTAGAGGGGCTGAGGCTGGTCTGGCTGGCAGGACCATTTCTGCAGGGCTTTAAAGCCATTGCCCACACCTCTGAGGTTAGACTTGTGGAGAGTGCTGAGGTCAGGTTTGTTTCTTGGAAGAATCTGGCCCCAATGTTCTCAAATATCTTCACAAATGGCAGCTTCAGAAGCTGGGGCTGTGTCTCAGTGGGTACAATGTTTATTTGCCTACCATGCTTGAAACCCTGAATTTGATCTCTGGCACCACATCAACCGGGTGTGGGGGTGCACACCTATATTCCTGACACTCAGGAAGTGGAGGCAGGAGGATCAGAAGCTTGATGCGCTATCCTCAACTACATAGCAGGTTTGAGGATAGCCTGGGCTACGAGAAATCCCCTTGGCAATCACCTGAACAAAAGGTGACAGCCTTAGCGTCTTTCTCTGTTAGGTGGAGGCATATAACAGAGTGTGCCGTGCGGCCTGTGTCACTTCTGAGTGACCATCAGGGTATGGCAGTTTCAGGAGAATGCAGCCCTTGGTGTTGTGGCTCCCTCCCTCCCAATGCCCCCCCCCCCCGAAGGAGGTCAGAAACCACACATCAAGAAGGCTGTTGGCTGCAATCTTAGCCAGGCCCAAACAGTAGCGTGGATGATGGTCTGTGAGCTAACCAGACCAGGTATCTGAGCCAAGGGCCACATGCACCGGAGAACTAGTCTTTGAGGCAGACTAGCACAAAGAACAGGGGATTCTTTGATTTAGGGGAGCTTTTCTGTTTCACATCTGTAGTGTTAGGGTCCCAAGAACAGTAAAGGGAGCTCTAGTGTCACCCTCATGTTGAGGGAGGGCTACAGGCAAAGAGCAGACTTCTAAGAGTGGGGCTGAAGTGGGGAATCATTGTACTAGGAAGGAGGCCCCCATCATCTCCTTCCAGGTCAGAGCCCTTCCCTGGAATGCACTTCCAGATTTCAATGGGATTCTGTGAGCAAATAAAATCGTGACCCTCAGAAGTCAGTGTCCCTAACCTGCCTGTCCTAGCACTGTGTGTCACATAGAAGGGGGGCTAAATGTCAAGTTCCTCTGAGATCAAATATTCCATCTTGGAGGGAAGTTCACTGAGACAAAGAACGTTCTAAGAAGAAAACATTCCACCCTTGGGGAAGCTAGTTAACACACAGGATGTAAAAAGGGAAGATAATGTCTTTCCTACAAGGAAGCACCTTAAGACACAGTATATTCCAAAAGGGAGGTGAAACATTCCATCCTGTACATAGGCTCCTTACACCCAGGAAGTAAACAACTCAAAGGCTTCAGGAAGTCCCTGAAACTGACCAGATTCACTAGGTATCTCCCTCCCTTATATGGGCAGTAAGAATGGCAGCGAAGAGCTCTCAGATAGTCTGAGCTGCCTAGAGGGGACAGACCAGCCAAGCTGCCTGGAAGAGGCTGAGTGAACTACCTGGAAAAAGGACACTCTCCAATAATGTTGATCCTCCTCCTGCAGCTCCAGTTTTCCAGCTTTCATGAGATGTCACTCATGCTGGGGAGGGCTTTTCTGATATAGCTGCTTTTGAGTCATTTCTGTTCCTGTAAGAAACCCCTCACCCACACGCCTGTACATAACGCAGATAAAATTCATTGATTCACAAGGATGGGACTTTGGTGTTGTCCACACCTTGGTCTGACCTCTAACCCTATCTGAGGTAAGTAAATGCTTGGTCACATCTCTCCAGGGAAAGTGTCACATCACATAAATCCCGGGACAGAGTCAAGAAAACCTGAATCAGGCCTTGCCTCCAGCTCTCTGAAGCTAAAGAGTTGGGATCCGGTGGCCGGATCTCCCTAGTCTTCTTGCCTCTAACCTGGACAGTGGATAGGAGCCTGAAGTGAGAAAACCTGTATATAGCACAGAGCAGGGCCTGGCACAGGACAGGTACCTCATAAACACCAGCAGGGAGTCATCGGGGGTTGAGAAAACACATGCCAATACTTTCCACTGACACCTGAATTCCGTTAGAAGGTTGTAATTTGGCCAGGGGTTTGTTTTAATTAGCGAGCTGCAGGAAGAGTGAATTTGGAGGCGGGGTGTATGTGTGTGTGTGTATGTGTGTGTGTGTGTGTGTGTGTTTGACGGACTCAAATGCTTGATGATTTCTCCAGGTGGCAGGAAAAAATATTAAATGATAAAAACAGCCTGAGAAACATTCCTGGGAGTAGAGCCTGTTAGCGTGGCCTAAATATAGCAAAGGGTATTTTTGTAGATGGCAAAATGGTGCCCAAGGCTTGGAAGAAAATGGCATCTTTCCCTGAGTTTCCATCCAGATCCCTCATGAATCAAGGTGATCAGCAATGGCTGGCAGCATCCAGCCACATGAGTGTCAGCCTCACAGCCTGGCTGTGGGCACTGCCTCGTACAGAGGGGCGAGTGAAGGCGAGCAGTTTTCCAATCCTGCCTGACTGCAGGACCCTGCTCAAGCATACCTCCAAGGCTTTTTGCAAATCTGTATTTTGAAATGGAAACAGGGCTCCAAGAAGGCAGAATTCAGTGAAAGAGCTTCAAAAACAAGCTCAAGGGCCTGAGTCCCACAAACTCCTAATTGGGACCAGGTTAGCAGAGCCGCAGCAGGGACTCCGCCATGTGGTCTTTGACAAAAGCCTTCCTCCCCACCCCCAGCGGCTTCTTTTCTGATTTTTTTGACATAAGCCATAACAAACACCATACAGAACCAATTACTCGGAACCCCATGGAAGAGGCAATGCTGTGGCTGGGGTGGCTGGCTGT
The DNA here is from genome assembly GCF_903995435.1 of Acomys russatus. Lineage (NCBI taxonomy): Eukaryota > Metazoa > Chordata > Mammalia > Rodentia > Muridae > Acomys > Acomys russatus. Next base: position 47,636,679 of record NC_067153.1, on the reverse strand, counting down.
GGGCCCCTCTAGGATGCCTCCTCTGTGCAAAGGCCACTCCACTGCCAGTTCTGTGACCCTGCTGTGTCCAGAGCCAGGCCTGCCAATCCCCCAGGAAAACCACAGGGTGACTGATGGAGAATTCGGAAATGTGGGAGGTGTGGTGACTTCCACTCAGAAGGATGGGTTCATGGATGCTAAGCCAATGAATAGATGCTGCTGGGGTGGGAGGGGAGCTTTTAATGTCATCATCCCAAAGAGGGGCTCACTAGGGGGGATAGAGCGTGGTGGGGTGAGGGTTGCTGGGTGTGTGATTAAGCAAGGCACCTATGTGCTCTGCTAGGAAACGAGTGCTTTGTTCAAAGCTATGTGCCATGTGGTTCCCTCAGAACCTGTGTCCCTGCTGTTCGTGGCCTTACCCGGAGAGAGAAAGAGAATGTGGAAGGTGAAGACGGCTGAAGTTTGCCCTGCCGTGGGACAGCACAGGATTGCCAAGCATGCCTTCAGGAGCGAGGTGCCTGAGTTCCAGTACTCTCTGCCCATGTGACTTAGTTGCTTAGGGACCTCATTTGAAGCCAGAAGACACCTGAGGGTGACACTCTCAAGTGGCTGTCAGCAGAACATGGAGGAACCCAAGCAAAAGGCCTCAGGACAGAGAAGGACTGTGGTTTCCTTTCTGCTGGAGGCTCTGTGAAGCTAACAGAACCCCATATGGAGCTCTTCTGAGCTTGTTGTTTGGGGCATGTCAGGGCAGCCTAGCAGGGAAGGCTGTTTGAGGAAAAAGGGGATAATTTCGTTCACCTAACATATGTTTATTTCCTGGCTGCCTTATAAAAGCAAAGCAAACAAATGCACTCAGACCTGTTATTTTAGAAGCCCCAAAGGTGGCAGCAGGCATACCTGCAACCATAGAGATGCTGGCTCAGGCCCTAGGAGCTAATCCGGGTAAAGTATGTGAGCCTCCACACAGAGCAGTGGTTCTCAAGCTGTGGGTCAATGACCCGTCTGGGGGCCAAGTGACCCTTTCACAGGGGTCGCCTAAGACCATCTGAAAACAGAGATATTTACATTATGATTAATAACTGTAGCAAGACCATAGTTATAGAGTAGCAATGAAAATAATGTAATGGTTGGGGTGGGGGGGGGCACAGTCACCACAACATGAGGAGCTGTATTAAAGGGTGGTAGCATTAGGAAGGTTGAAAACCACTGATATAGAGTCTTCAAGGCAAAGCCCTTGTGAAAGGTAGACCATGAAAAGGAAGCCAGGGAACACGTTAGCCTTCTTTCTCAATAACCTGCCATTGCCGTCCACTAATGCTTTGCCGGGCCCCAGAGACTGACTGAGCCTTTGGTCTGCCCTGCGCCTATTCTCTGATGGGCTCTGATGCTTTAGGATCCATCCTCCTTTTATCAACTTTCCTTTCAGTCGGTCCTGCTACCCAGACCACAGCCCCTCAATGGCAGGGTACTTGCTGACTTTGTTTGTTTGTTTGTTTGTTTTTTGTTGGTGAGGGAGACTAATGGAAACATCTATTCACCCCAGATAAGAAGCCATGCTCTTCCAAAGGACCCAGGTTCAATTCCCAGCACCCACACGGCAGCTCACAACTGTCTATAACTCCAAGATCTGGCACCCTGATACAGGCACACATGCAGACAAAACACCAATGCAGATAAAATAAAATTAAATAAAAGTAAAATTAAAAAAGAAGCCAACAGACAAAAGAAACAATTACAATGTATTTATTGGGGTTAAGTTACAAGAGCATGGGTCGGGGGTTACTTACAGGAGTGCCAGTGACTCAAAAGCTGCCACACACCCGCTAAAAGAGCTTACCTCAGCACAGGTGACCCCCACATAGGTGATAAGTCACAAAAGCTAGGCCACTGGAGTCCCCACCTCAGTCAGTCCTCCTTTGTATTCTGTTACCTCACAATGGTATGCTGCGGAGGGTGCTGGAGCGGGTGGCAGGAGGGAGTGGCTGGAATCTTGAGCAAGCCTCCTCACACATCTCCCCGTCTTCCCTGAGGGAGTGTGAATAATTCCAATCCTTTGGGCTCTTCTTACTGGTAATCAGAGTTGCTTTCGGGAAAGCAGTGGTATGTCATACCTGGGGACAGAGGTCTAGTAGATAGGACGACATCAGAGCTATCCCCCTGCCACAGGCCCTGCACTGTACAGTTCTACTAAATTCTTCCACCAGACCACTGGTCCCACTGTGCTGGGCACAGTGAGGGAGCAGGAGGGACAGGATGAGTGTAGCCTATAGCCCGAGCATCAGGGAGTAAGGGCAGTTTCTGAAAGGTCTTCCCTGGTGGATCCTAAATATAAGTTTATGTTGATGCTATTTACACCTTTTCCTTGAAGGCGAGTTCAAGTTGAGAACACTGATGGAGTCACATCCCCAACTCAGGCTTTTGGGTTTTGTTTTGTTTTTTTCATGTGTGTACAGATGCATGTGTGGAGGCCAGGGGTCGACCTTGGGTGTTGTTCCTCCCATTAAATATATTTTTTAATTGTGTATGCTTAGTCTATGGTATATGTGTGTGCTGTGTGTGGAGGCCAGAGGCCAATACACAGTGTCTCCCTCTCTATCCTTCTCCATCTTTGTGTTTGAGACAGGGTCTTTCCCCTGAGCCCAGAACTCACGAATTGGCTAAGCTGACTGTCCATTGAGCTCCAGGGATCCACCTACCTGTCTCTTCTCTGCGGGGGCCTTAGAGCTATAGATTCACATCATGGGGCCTGACCTTTGAAGTGGATGCTAAGAACCCAAATCTGAACCTTAGTGATTGCACGGCACTTGTTTTGCTAACTAAGCTATTGTCTCCATTTTTTTGAGAGAGGGTTTCTCCTTGGGGCAGTCTACCAATCCATTGCTGGGATTACAAGTGTGCATCACAGTGCTGGGCTTTTTTACATGGATGATGGGGATCGAAGTCCTGTCTTGCACATCAAGCACTTAGCTGACTGAACTGTCTCCCGGCCCCACCTTCAGTTTTGGTTATGGCTGAACAGGATCTGTCACCCCCTGCCCCTGCAAAGATCATTTTGGCTGGAGGCGGGCTTGGGAAGGAAAGGTACTATTCTACTTTGGCAAAGGAGGCTCCTGCAAGGCTCGGGGTCTGGAGGGAGACTGCGTGCCACCACAGGAGCCAAGTGTGTGGATAAGAGGGAAATGACATCAGAGTGAGACCAGGCCATTGGCTGGTAGGGGCAGCATGGGGAGGGGTGGTCAGGAATGGTTTCCAGGTTTCTCCTGTAGGACCAGGACTGGCTTTCATCAGTGTGGCACCTAGTGATAGAAAAGCAGACCAGGCTGGAGGCAAATAATGGGTTTTGGTTTTGGCATGCCCTGCGGCATATCTAAGTAGAAGGTTCTAGATGTGGCTAAGGAAGATGCTCAGAAGAGAGAAGACTGGAGATCTGACTGGAGCTGTGGGGTATCTACATCAGCCGGTGGAAGCCTCTGAAGAGGCTGCACAGACCCAGCTCACCCATGACTGGAGAGGGGAGGCAGCAGGAGTCCCCAGGGTTGCGACATCCCTAGGTGATTTGTAGAAGAGACATCTTGTGTGTTTGTTTCTCAGCGGGCCTTCCAGAGGGAATCTAAAACCCCGCATTCTGATCCTCAGTGTAATTTCCAGTCATCTCCACCAACAACATTTGGTTCTTATTATCAAAAGATACTCACACAGATGCAGCATTAAAACCTTGGCTTCCACGGATAAAGAAAACAAGATAATCTGAAGTATTGCAGCAGCCCTCAGACTTTTACGATTCCAAGAAATGCTTGTTGGCTAACTCTCCAGCGGATCCATTTCCAGTGTTTCTGGGTGGATGAAGGCCAGCGCTCCGGGGATTCGAGGCTGTCATTTGAACTTTCAGCCAGGAAGGCCAATGGGAGGAGGCCTGGGCATTTGCCCCAACCTCCTGCCTCACACTCCGGGGGGGGGGGGGGTCCTCAGACAGGCCTAATCACGGCTTGTTACTGAGAAAAGAAACAGGCCAATGCCACAAGTCATCGCATGTAAAGTGTTCTTATTTCATGTTGCTTACCAAAGGATCTAGCGGCTTATTACCCGGAGGGGTGATCTTTCTAAGACGGAGATGGAAAAAATATTTACTCAGAGCTCTGGGTTTGGACTTTAGTGGGGGAACTTTGCCTTTCCCCCTGTTAAATTTGATTTCAATGATTTTGGCTCCTTCCAGATAACATTACTGGCATGACAAGCTACATGTGTGAGCTCTGGGTATCCCCGAAGCATGCTTTTCATGTAATTGTCATGTATGTAATTCTCAGAATAAGATTAGGATGACGGTGTGTTTATTAAGCCCATTTTGCAAATGTGGAAAGCCATTCTTGGGATGTCTTAAGCCCTGTTTCCAAAAGTCACATGGGCAATGAGAGGACTGAGGAGGTGACTCTACATCCTTTTGACACTGGGTCTGAAACCCCGAGGCCACAGTGACCTGGGCTGGGCGGGATGTCCCATCACGTACTCATCAGTGATCTAAATCTTAGGTGAGTGACTGCGGGTCAGATGCTTGTCACAGGAAGAGAGAAATCTGAACCTGGTCCCAGGACTGTCATTCTCATCATAGCCCGGACTCTGTCCCTCTCCCTGCATCTCCACCTTGTGTGGTTGCAGGCACATGGAACAGCCTCCCTCCGACAACTGGCTTCCATCAAGTCCTCATTCCTGGGAACCCGGCATACTCTAGACCTCAGTGAAGTGATGGCTCTGGGAATTCTGAAGAAGAGGCAAACAAGGCTGAATGTGTAACTAAGAGTACACAGACGGAAGGAATCCCGATCCTCAGACTGGCATCTTTCTTTTCCCGTGTGTACATCCTGTGCACACAGTAACATGAAACCCAGTCAGCTCTCCATCTGCCCTGGGACTTGCTTGCCCAGTTAAGTATCAGCTGAGTCTGGGAAGTCTCCTTTTCCCTACCTGCTTTGTGCCTCAGTGGCCAGCCAGCTCCCGGCACCACCCAGCCATGCCTCTCACTTTGGTTGGCCAACTTGTAGCCCCTGAGTGGAGGCTGGGCTTCTAGAAAACAAACTCAAGTTGACCAGGATGCTGACAGCCACAGACGGGGCTGACATCCAGAGCCTGCTTTGTCACCTGGACACCACCACCTCACAATGACCTCAGGATCCCAGAAGTGGCTGCTAATGTCATTCATGGTGGGTGGGCCTTTGCAGTGAATTCTCCCTTGGGATCTGCCAGGTGAGCAGTTGGCATATGGAAGACAGGAGTCCCAAATGAGCCACACAGCCTGGGGTCCTGGCCCTGCTTCTAGGACCTGGAAGAAATCCTTTCCTCATTCTGAGCCACAATTTATCTTGTCAAAAATGGATATAATAAGACTTGTTGTTATTTGTTTTTTGAGGTGGGGTTACTCTGTGCATCCCTGGAACTCATTTATGGGCCAGGCTGTCCTTGAACTCACAGAGGTTCACCTGCCTCTGCTTTCCAACTGCTGCAATTAAAGGCATACACCACCACACCTTGCTAATATGAAGGTTTAAAATCTGGACCCGAAGACTCCCACCATATCCGTGAAGAAGAGGTGTAGGAGCCATGATATGGAATGAAAAAAAGAGCCCTGCAACTAAAAATGCAGCGCTTCCTCTCAGGAAGATATGGAACATTCCAGAAGAGTGCCCACAGCACCTGTGGCCACTTCATCTCTTTATGCAGCCCGCCTCAACTTCAAAATTGGAAAGGCCATTTGATCTATCACTGGGCCATGCTTAGTAAATTAATTTATATTAGCAGCCTCCTGAGACTGTGTCCCACCACAGGAACCTGAGTCTGTGGGAAGCTGGGTAGGTTCCCTCAGCTTCCCTGTACAAACTCCCTCCATGCTTCCAGTTGTACCTGCTTGGCTTAACCACCTGCTGTAGGCATCTCCCCACCAGGGGAAAGTGACTCTAATGGCCAGTGGGTCGACCTGCCTAGTGGGCTCAACCCAGTAGAATGTTGAAGAAGAAGGCCTCCGTTTTGAAACAGCAATGTCACCCAAGCAGTTTCAGTTCCCAGACCTTGGATTGGCCATTGAAGGTCATTCCTTCTCCCTTCACATCAAATGTGCCAGCATGCCCAGCCACACCATCTGTGCCTTTGCCAGATAGCCAATCCCGTTTTCTTCATTTCCACTGATTTGCCCCGACTGGGTAATTGCAGAGGCCTTGTCTTTCTGGTCTCCCTGCTGAGCCCTTGCCTTTGTGCTCCTGCCTCATCACAGAGGCCACAGAGTCATTTCAACGTGCAGCTCAAACTGGTCCTTGCTCCAGAGGAGCAGATCTCTGACTGAAAACTCAGGTCTTTACAAAGCCTCCCATGGGTGATGCCTCCCTGCTGTCTCCCCTCCCCCCCCCCCCCCATCTCACTGTTTGCACTCACATGAGCACCCGAACACAGCCACGGGACTGACATCCAGAGTCTGCGCTCACCTGCACCCAAACACCTGCTCTTCTTGGGGCGTCTGTACGGCAGCCCCCTCCACCTTGCCTGCTTACTGCAGTGCTGCCTTCCTGCAGAAGCCTTCCCTTGCTCTGAGATAGTGAGACCTGCCACTCAGATCCTCAGATGATGGACTGTCCCAAACTAACTGTTGTTCTCTGAAGATTGTCTTGGCTGAAATAAAGCTGTCTGTCCAAGGGTGTATCTTCCTCTAGAGTGGCCACATCCAATGATTGGTGTGTGTGTGTGTGTGTGTATGTGTGTGTATCTAATGGCTGGCTCCTGGCCCTGATTCCAGACAGTTCTGACAACTTATTCCCATGCAGATCTCCTTATGGGCTTGGCTGGGGCCCTTATGGCCCCAGATCCCAGCTCAGTTTCCGTCTCTGTCCAAGCCTACTTCCACTGGCTCCCATAAACCCATTCATGCCACTGGCACAGTCTGAAAAATGCCCTGCCTTACTAACCTCCCAATCAGAGTCTGCTCCCTGGGAACCCAAACAGTGGTCCTTGTCACCCACCTCTAGTAGCAGCACCTCTCCCCAAATGCACCCACTTTCCCTTGCTTTCCTTCTCTTGGGTACCTGTCATCATCTGTACCAGCAGACTGCATTGCTCATATTTCTGTGATTTATCCTCCCATCAAACTATAAGTTCTATAAAGGCAGGAGCAGGTTTGGTTTGCATGCCTTGAATTCTATGGCCTGGTCCTCTGAGCATCCAGTCAAAACAGATAGCCACGTGATAGTCAGCCAGCTCCTCCAGGTAAACTGCGCACCATCTGAGGCTGTGACATGCTGAGACTCTGTAACTGATCTGCGGAACTCGGTTCTAGACCTGACTTGTCACAACCGAATTCCTGTATGCTCCTCATTGCGTTTTGTGGGTCCTGATGTTTTCCCTCCATCATCTGGACACCAGGGGATCGGGTTGTGCTTTCAGTTTTATCTGCTGCAACCAGCAGGGCTTTGGAATGGACCTGACTTGGTGGATGGGGAAAGACTGGTGTCAGGTGGGCTGGGGGTGGGAGTAGGGCTGGGGGCTGGGAGCTCTGGTGGAGAAACTCTGTGTTTATTTAAACAGCTCGGGAGGGGACTGGACTGGTAGATCTTGGTAGGGCATCTCTGTAGGGGAGCAGGGAAGGAGGAAGCTGTGGTTGACACTTTCTGCACACACTGTCATCATCCCTACTTGGACCAGGGCAAGACCTTGTGATTGCCCTGAGCCTGACCCAGGGACAGCCTGTCGTTCCCATGAGTCTGAGGCATTGGTGTCTTTCCCACGGCCATATTCATACCATGAGTACTCCATTCACACAAGGGTACACACGCTTCCTACATTTATTCAAGTGGCTAATAAAAACATCAAAAATCACTCAGAGCCATTTTGTGGGTCTGTTTGAGGTGGGTCTTGTCTATATATTTACTTATTTCTGTCCCTTGGCTCTCCAGACTGCATGTTATTTCTTACTCCTCCCCACAACCGTTAAGTTTGAGCCTAGGGCATGAGTTCAGCAAGAGTTCTCCCACTGGAATGAGAATGTCCCCCCAATAGGCTCAGCTGTTTGAATAGTTTGTCCCCAACTGCAGGAGCCCTTTGGGTAGGTTTTAGAGGTCTGGCTTTGCTGGCAGAAGTATGTTGCTGGGGGTGGGCTCTGAGGTTTCAAAAGCCATGCACTGTTTTGAGTTTGTTGGGTTTGCTTCCTGCTTGCCATTCAAGATGTGAGCGCTCAGCATCCTGTTCAAGCCTGGTGCCTTCTGTCATGCTTCCTACCTTCCTACCATAATGGGCTTTTTCTCCTCTGGAACCGTAAGCCCAAACAAACCTTTCCTTCTGTAAGTTGCCTTGTTTATGGTGTTTTATCACAGCAACAGAAAATTAACTAACACACCCACTGAGCTCCACCCCAGCTCTTTTAACCACTACAGCTAAGGGCATAGCAATGTGCCTGCCACAGCATGAGAGCTCTGTGGTGGTTTGAATAGGTATGGCTCCCATAGACTCAGACTCATGTGTGTGAATGCTTGGCTCATGGGGAGTGGCACCCTTCGGAGGTGTGGCCTTGTTGGAGGAAGTGTGTCACTGTTGGAGTGGTCTTTGAGGTCTAATATGCTCAGGCTCTGTCTAGTGTGGAACACAGTCCCCTTCTCCTGCTGCTTAGGATCAAGATGTACAACTTCATGCCAGGTAGTGGTGGAGCACGCCTTTAATCCCAGCACTCGGGAGGCAGAGGCAGGCGGATCGCTGTGAGTTCGAGGCCAGCCTGGTCTACAAAGTGAGTCCAGGATGGCCAAGGCTACACAGAGAAACCCTGTTTCAGAAAAAAAAAAAAAAAAAAAAAAAAAGATGTAGCACTTCTTAGCTCCATCTCCAGCACCACGTCTGCATGGATGCTGTCATACTTCCTGCCATGATGATAATGGATGAAACCTCTGAAACTGTAAGCCAGCAATAAAACCCAAACTAAGACAAGCTCTCTATAGAAACCTGTGAGTTGAATGAAAAACAACCCCTCCTTCCGGACTGTGAGGTCTCTGGGGCAGCAGCCCCACCCAGCAAACTTCAATCGACAGAGAAGAGTCGCACAGCACTAGTATATGACTTATAAGTGCTTGCAGCCAAGCACGGGTAGAATGTAATTCAAAGCTGAATGCAGCCATGTGGTCTTTCCAACCCAGGAAATGGCTGTCACAGTCACTGACACTGTTGTGGCATTCGAATCTACCGGGAGAAATCAAACACTTAGACTCAATCCAAGTTTAGATTAAATGAATTTATTCTTACCGCTGGTAGGCTGGGCAGCCTTACAGCCAATAGAGCATGCTGTTGTGGAAGAGGGTTCAGGTGGGGCGTTGAGGCAGCCGGCAGAAAGGTGTGTATTAGAGCTATCCACGGAATCCACATCTGGGCAGGAAGGTTGTTTTACTTTCCCCAATTGTTTCTTACTTTCCCACTATGGAGTAATCAAAAGATAGTTTCATCCCTTTCCCACAGCGATGAGCAGGTTTTACAGAAACAAAGGCAGCTGTTAATGCCTCACAGCCCATTACCCTGTCCTTATCTCACCTGCAGGCCACTAGGATCCCTCAGGCATTCCAGAGCAAAAAGGTCAACTGCTCCACAGGGATGCTGGGCTCCACTGTAAGTTTCTGTAGTCACCACAGGGAGCCTGTGAAAGTTACTACTCAGATCTATCTGAGCACTCTAATGACTAGGAGAGAGGAGTCATTTCTGAGCAAGCAAAACCCACAATGCCATCAGGTTCGGGCTGGCTGTCACATCCCCACAACACCAGGTTTGGCTGAGCATACTCTCTGACACCTCAAACTGTCTCTCAGGTGCCACACCAGGATTTATCCTGCCTGGTTGTCTGTCCCTCATGTCTCACAGGGGTGCTGGCCATTGGACTTCTCATGGCTTCTCCTCCCCCCACCATCCCCCATTATCAGTGAGATAACTAGGCTACACTGTGCCAGGACGGAGGTACTGAGTAGAGATAATGGGCCGTGTGGTGGGATGTAGGCCAGGTCAGTATTGCTGGGTTAGAATAGCTGAAAATCTGTCCAGCTGTAGCGCCTAAGCTTATAAATGTAAGTCTTTGCATCATTATTCGGGTCCAAAGAAAATCTCATTTTAGGGATTGAAATCAGGTTGTTAGGCTCGAATGGAGACCCACTGCTCCAGCCCCTCCCCCCAGCTTTCCTGTTGTTTTGTTTTTGTCAAACATTTCACTACAGGGACTCTGCTGAAGGTTAGCTGTTGGGCATTTCTCTCCTATGGGAGGCCAGAGCTTTGGAATCAGAATTGGATCCAATGCCTGACCTCACGTTCACCTGGCCCTGAGGACTTGGGGACGCTAGTTCACCTCTCTAAGCCTCTGATTTTCTTCTAGGATGAGGAATGTGTACTAAAGGACAGTGAAGATTTCTTTTTAAAGATTTATTTATTTATTATGTATACAGTGATACATTTGCAGGCCAGAAGAGGGCATCAGATCACATTACAGTTGGTTGTGAGCCACCATGTGGTTGCTGGGAATTGAACTCAGGACCTTTGGAAGAGCAGTCAGTACCCTTAACCTCTGAGCCATCTCTCCAGCCCCGACAGTAAAGATTTTAATAAGGTAATAGCACTGCGCCAGCGTGGTGCTGGGCTTCACAGCTGCAAGCCCACAGCCGCTCCTTCTCCACACAAGCCTCCCCTGGCGAGGATGAGGCCAGGGATGGGGCCTGTGGACTGCCCCTCCAAGCAGATGACTCACTCTACTAAGACTTACTGCTGGTGATGTTAAGAATCCCTCCCCAGATCTAGCCAATGGTCAGAACATTCTCCACAGTTGAGTGGAGAGTGGGATATGTCTTTCTCACGTACTCTGGTGCCTCACATTTGACCATGTCCCCTGGAGGGGGAGACCTGGTGGCACTCAGAGGAAGGACAGCAGGTTGCCAAGAAGAGACTTGATACCCTATGAGCATATACAGGGGGAGGTAATCCCCCTCAGGAACAGTCATAGGGGAGGGGAATAATGGGAAAATGGGAGGGAGAGAAGAATGGGAGGATACAAGGGATGGGATAAACATTGAGATGTAACAAGAATTAATTAATAAAAAAAATTAAAAAAAATAAAATTTGAGAGATAAGGAAAAAAAAAAAAAAAAAAAAGAATGAACGAGGTCCAGTGGACCTCGTGCTGGAGCGCCCTTAGATAAGAGGCTTTGTGGTGACTTTCTGGCTCCTGTTCTTGTCCCCAGCAGATCCAGATGTTTGTTAGTCCTGCCCTAGGTTCTGCCTGGACATCTTTTCAACAAAGCTACACTTTGGACCAAAGTCCCAGATGGAGACCTTCGGGATGACTAATTTTGAAACTAGTCTGGTGTGGAGATGGCCCTGGAATTTTCTTTCCTCAATAAGCTCTGGAGTGTTCTGACTGGTAGAGCTGGAGTTTCTCTGGCACCATTGAGAGAAGGAAGCCTGGAACATTTTCTAGAATAACTGTTAAAAGAATCCTTCAATTCTGGGCATTCTACTGGCCATGCCCCATTTCAGGGCTATGCTAAGATGCTGACCTCTTCCTCCTCACCCTCATGTTAAAATTTAAACCTGGGACAAACAGCTGAGATACCTATTTAACATATCAAAGCAGATATGGCCTCCAGGTTTTCCCAGCATCCCTCAGTCCCTACCTGTTACAGGATATGGTTGGCACACCCCACACTCTACCCTGAACTCTCCATTTCAGAGGCTGGGCTGCCCTTCCCCAGAGGCTCTTCCCTATATAATCCAGACATTTTGAGTACCTGCCCCTTTTGTTCCTTTGGCCTCTTGACAGCTGAACTTGGTTTTCTCTCTCTCTCTCTCTCTCTCTCTCTCTCTCTCTCTCTCTCTCTCTCTCTCTCTCACACACACACACACACACACACACACACACACACACACACATGCACGCATGCGCGCGGCTCAGCTCTGGACTCTCTCAGATGTGTCTGCCTCTGTCTATGCTCTCCCTTTTTTTATCTACTATAAGCTTTCTCCTCCACCATACTTAGGAATAGTTAAGCCCTCTCCTTTTTATTTCTTCTTTTCCATTCACCTCATTCATAGAAGAAAACAAAGAGAGCAGCTCTACAAACACAGACTAGAAAGACTGATGTTGCCAGATGTGGCGGGGGGCGGGGGGCGGGGGGGGCGGGCACGGGCTGAGCCATGGGCAGCAATTGCCTGGAGGTAATGGTTAGGGAAGAAACCCGGACATCTGGAACGCGGGGAGCAATCAGAGATGAAGTCCCATTCTGCAAATGCGCTCTCTCCACTTAGCTCCTGCTTGCCTCCCTCCTCCTCCTTCACCGTCTTCAGCACTCCCCAGACCCTCCCCATGTTCTGCCAGTGGGTTAGGACTGTTGCTCAGGGACGGTGTGGAGACATAATGTCTCCTTGCACTTTCACCCAAAGTGGCTGTTGCTCAGATTGTCATAATGACCTTCAGCCTCTTCTATCCGCAGAGATTCTTGGTCTTGTGGGAGATAAGATGGCCAGGGCTCCGCCGAGGTTGGAGCAGGCGAGCCAGAAACGCCACCTGCTGGTGGATGTGGTAATAGCTGACAGCAACAGAGCTGGCAGAACCCTAGGTTTGTTAAGGGGTCCTCAGTTGCAGTCCTGGTAGAAGTGGGGTGGGGTTTTTAATCTGTACACTTAATCCATTCCTAGCAAGTAGCGTGTTTCTCTGCAGTCATCCCTCTGTCTACCTGGGGGAAAGAATAGTTTTGCTGATTCTGGAATTTCGAACACGTAGAGCCTCGTGTTGTATCCTCTTTCATATCTGTTGTCCTGTTTCCGCCTGTGGCTTGTGTCTCTGCCTTTTGGTGGAGCTTATCAGCAACTTCTTTATTGTGGTATTGTGGTATTATGAATACAACACAGATGTGCACTCGGTGACCTGTTGATAAACACTTTGGTTGATCTAGTTTGGAACTATAACAAATAGAGGCATCGTGGCCATTTCTATGGACATACATTTTCCTTTCTTTCCTAGCCCCCCAGGGGAAGCACATGATTGACTTTGCAACCGTTCTTTTCCCACTTGTATTTTGGTTGGGACTTCCTCATATTTTCTCTCCTCTGTCTGGGTCTAGTTCTAAGAGTTTTGGTATATCCCATGTCCTACAGCCATCATTACTAATTCTACAACATTCTTAGCACCCAGAGAAACTCTCTACCCTTCAGCTACCACTCAGCCTGTCCTGAGTAGAAGTATAGCCTGCTTTCTGTCTCTGAAGACCTATTCTGGACCTGTCCTACCTAAAACTGCAGTCACACTGTGTGTAGCCTTTTGTGACTGGCCTCTTCCCTTGGCATGTTCTCAAGGCCATCCATGCTGTGTGTGTGTTCTGTTGGCACCTCGTATCTTTTTAGGGCAGAATACTCACATTTTGTTGCTCCATTCCATTCATGGGCAGACAGTGTTTTTGTGGACATTCCAGTTCTCACTGATGGGTGAGTTTTCTGGGTTGTGATATCTCTGCCTCGGCTACCTATGAACTCAGCGAGACCAGTGTGTTCTACCTTGAGCTCCAGGAGGGGCTGCTACAGGGCACTGCACCTCCAGGGAGGAATCCCAGGTACGTGGGTAGCTCACCTCACTTCTCTCTGAGGTGATAGTTCTGAGCTGCTGTCACATTGAAATAATTTTTAACTTATTTGGTCATTTCCTGTTGGTTATAGCAACAGTCTAGTATGGGTCACATCCCCAAAGCTGGGAGCCCAAGACCCTGGCACCTTCAAAGCTGTGGATTTTGAGAGCATCATCATCTGAAGTTCCTGGAGATCTAAGCACAGATGGTTGCTTCCACTAGCGAATACTCACAGTGGCTAGTTTCCTTACAAGTTTAATGTCTCACAAATGCCTTCTCTGGTTTAATGTGGAGAATGTAATCTTAGGAACACTGTGGGTACAAGTCATGTGAGCTTTCTCCCAGAGCTGATTTCTGTTAGTGTCTAACTGGCACCATCAGGTCCTTTCCAGTTGGCCCCTCACTCTCACAAGACGAACTTGTGACCATCACATTAGTTTTTCTGCTGGGATTTCTCTTACTTCTATGAATAAATCAGTGTTCTGGGACCATAGAAGAAGTGTGCTTGTGAGTGGGAGTTCTCAAGGACCGCTGGAAGGCAGAGCAGAGAGACATGGGAAGTTACAGGGGCACGAGAAGGGAACAAAGCCCTCATCGGGGATCTAGGTTGCGTCTCCTGCTGATTGTCAAGAATTATACACAACTGAAACTATAACAACCAGAGACTATGTTCTTTTCCAAGAGCTGTCTCCAGCAGGATGCAACAAACAAACAAACAAAACAGTAGAGGCTGGGCTTGTAGTCGCATCAGACTCCCTCTCTTCCCCCTCCACCCCAACAATGTACCCCACAAAGCAGAAGGAACTTAAGGAAAATAAGTAAAAGGGTTCATATACTTTCTCACTTTGAAAAATTTGCTTAATCTTTGAACTTGTTTAATACATTTTCCAGCAATGTTTAACTTCAAAAGCCACAACATCTCATGTAGAGCCATTATTTTTCTCCAACACAATGTTTTTATTAATTATTTGGGAATTTCATACAATGTACCCTGATCATATTTGCTTTCCATTCATCTGAGGTCCACCCTCTCACCCTCCTTCCCAATAGACAAGAGAAAAAATAAGAAAAGAAAACAACAACAAACAAAAACAACCCCTCCTCACTGAGTCCACTTTGTGTTGTCCATATATTTATTGGGGCCTGGTCAAACTCCCAGTGGCCAGCCCCTTAAAGAAATCTGAGCCTCTCCTTCCCCCTCCCCCTCCCATAAGCTATCAACTACAAAGATCTACAACTCAGCATCTTTATCACAATTTTTAAAGACTAGGTGTTTTTTTTTTTTTTTTTTTTTTTTTTTTTGAGGGGGGTGTGGAACAGAAGCCTTCAGTGTCTCTCATTCTGTTATGAATCTGCAGTCATTGATATCAGTGCAAGATGCCTCCCTGACCATAGCAGCCAGCAGCAACAGGATCATAAACATCAACATGGTTTGCGTCAGCAGCTCCCATCATGGACATCAAGCTGGTTTCAGGCAGCAGTACAGATCACAGACATCAACATGGCTTCTGGCATGTATACTAAGACACTCAAGGTTTGATTCTCTGTAGAGCTTGGCTGTGTAGTGCTCTTTTCCTTAATCCTCTCTCCCTTTCTCTCTCAATGTCTAGGCTTAAATCTGAAGTACTACTACCTCAGTCTCTCAATAACTGAATTGGTTGCCAGAATCCTCTATACAAAACTCCACATTGCTCCAAAGAGAAGCCTCTATCCATCCCTGAGGAAAACACTAGAACAACAGGTTCTAGTTTTATGACAGAGGCTTGGGCCGTGTGCAAAGACCCAGACAAAGTGAAGCCTGTAGGAAAGTGTGTAAGTGTGTGTGGTGCTGCACTTGACCAAACACCCTGGGCCACTGCCACTGGACTCTTGGCCCAGGGGGGTGTTTGTAAAAACAGGCTGTCAAGGGTACCTATTCATAACTGTGGCCAAAAGTGATGGTCACTGGGAGCACACTGCCCTAATGCCCTGGTGACGTCAGCTTGAGAATAGTTTGACCTTCCTGAAAGCCCAGCAGGGGTTGGCAGTGTCAGTGGTGGCATATTTTCCAGGAGATGCATCTGTGGTGGGTAAATGCATAGGTCTCCTTGGTCTGAACATGCCCAGACCAAGAAGGAGCACTCTGGCTGGCAGGAGTTCAAGACAGAGTAGAGATGTGAGCAGAGGTGACAATGGATACTTTCTGGACCACATCCCAGGAGAGTGGTAATAACTCACTGGCCAGGAACAGGTGACAGGATGTGGCGCAGGGTTGCAAGTTAGAGCAGAGGCCTAGACCCTAGGATAAGAGCTATGTAGTGGCAAGGGAGGCTGAGCAAGTAGCAGAGGGTGCTGGCCCCTCCCCCAACCTGCAGGGCTTCTAGCTCAGGTTGTGTTCATTATAGCAAGAAATAAAACCGGATGCTTTATAGAAGCCACTGTTGCCTGGGGTATCTGTCACAGCAGCTGGGAGATGAAAAGGCTGAAAGCCAGACTTGGTGTGTTCAGTCCTGAGTGCTGACATTTTCTGGGTGGGAGTGGGGGTGGGGAGTCACCATAAGCCAGATGTGCGCCTTTAAATCAGATTCTCACATTAGACATTGGGAGCAGTAAAGGTACTGACCACCCTGTGGCCTCTGTGGTGAGAATGCAGTGAAGGAGGGCTTCATGGAGCACACGGAACAACGCCTATGATGCTCACTGAGTTAGCAACTGACTACTGCAGCCAGCCCTGAGCCTGAGCAGCACACAAGCCCTCGTCATATCCTCTCTAGAACTGGTTCACTGTGCCCTGTGTCCACAGCACCCAAAGCTGCACTAGAGACCTTTACAGAGCAGAGCTTAGCCCAGGGTGATGGAGACAGCACCCTGAATAAGGGGATGTTCGTACCAAAGGGCAGGTTTGCCTTGAAGTAAGTGTACCTCCTAGGGGACCACACAGCTATAGACAAGAAAAGGAGAGTCTTTCGATTAACGGCTTCTTGTATTAAACTGTAAGAAATAATCTTCTGTGGGTTGGCTTGAGAAGGCTGCATCCACTTGCTTTTTCCTAATAACAAAAGAAAAGAGATGAACAAAAGTGAGGCAAAGCCCACAAACATTTTATCCCAACACTACAGAATCTGAGCTCAAAACAAGAGTTACCCAGGTTCAGTTTCCAGCACCCACATGGAGGTACACACCAGTCAGTGACTCCAGTTCTAGGCAGTCTGATGCCCTCTTCTGGCCTTTGTGGGCAATGCGTGCAAGGGGTACACAGGATTTATGCAGGCGAAACACTCACATACATTATTAAAATAAATAAATAAATGTATGGGAGGTTTTTTGTTTGTGCTTGTTTGTTTGGTAAAGAGTCCTCTCCACTGCTCCACAGTGGTGACACTAAAGTTGGAAGAGGGACTGGTGTCAGTGACTAATGGGGACATTCCCCACAAATATAACTGTATCTTGTTAGGTCATGTCTGAATGCTCCTTTTAAGGCTAGTGGAAGTCATGACAAGCATCAGACCCATTGGACAGAGTTCTGACTGGAGCAGACCCCAGGGTTCCCTTCAGGGCTCAAGTTCAGATAGAATAGCTGAGTGACAAAAACCTGCCCAGTGCTCGGTTGCTAGTTTATCTGGCATGGCTATCCCAGAGCCACTCTGGGGGTTCTGTCTATACCCAGGTCACTCTGACATGTAAAAGAGCCTGGGATTCTTCCTCCCCTCTGCCTGAAGAGACCATGCAGTGGGCTACTACTAAACCCCAAGACTAAGCCACGAAGCCTCCTTCAATTTCCCATGTGACTCAGTGTTCCTTAGGCACCTAAGACACACATGGTGATCTTTGGGGCTGCCAACCTACTCTGCACCCACTTGAGGGCCCTGGCACTCACTGTAAATATTGCTCCCTGGCCAGCCTGAGGTTGCTACAGTCCAGGGCCCTGCGCAGTTCCCGCTGTAGGCGCTGCTGCTGCCGCTCATGCAGCAGGCTGGTACGAGCCTTCTGGATCCTGCGTCGGTCCCAGTCCATGATGCGCTGGCGCTCTTCCTCCTGAAGTCTCTAGGGGCAGGAAAGGGGATTTAGCACCTTCTCTTGGGGCCCAGGAGCCTTGGGGTTTCATCTGAGAAGCCTGGCCTCTTGTTATGGATGGGGAAACTGAAGCTTGGAGAAGGGGAAGAGAGGTGACCTCACCACCCTGCCTTTGTCCTATGTGGCCTGGCTGCTTTCTGCCCTCAAATGGCAGTGCTGCCCTCTTATTCCTGAGGGAACAGTGGGGACTTGGGTACCACAGTGCTTCCATCCAGGCTGATCCCTTTCAGGTCCTCAGGAGGGTTCCCAGTTGGCTTTGCAAGCCAGACACTGCTCCAGCAAGCTGTCCAACATGGACACACTGACACTGAGCCTCACCCAATGACAATAGTGTCACCATGGGGTGTGAGGGCGATAGCCTAGTTCCAGATGAGCTGCCTTTCATGCCTGGATGTGCACTCCAGATCCTTCTTCGCAAAGCATGGAGCTCTCCAGAGGACAGTGGATTTGTGGGAAGTGGCCCCTAAGAGGGCTCAGTTTGTGATCTCACAGGAGAAGCACCTAGGTGGTCCATGAAGGAAACATGAGCGTCTACACCAGAGGGGCAGGTGGTGTCCAGCATGGCCTCATGTCAGGACCAGAAGGCAGCCTACACTGGATTAGTTACCTGCCACCTGCAAAGAGTGTCCTTGCTTCTGGGACTCTCAGAGGCTTCTCTGTAAAGGGACTGTTCAAAGGCCCCTGGCCAGCAACACACTTGCTTAAATATGAGCTCCATTTCTCAGATCACCCAGACAGAGTATGGAGAAGACAAAGCAACAAGAATTTTGATTTGGTTTGGTTTTTTTGAGACAGGGTTTTTCTGTGTAGCCTTAGTTGTCCTGGATTCACTTTGTAGACCAGGCTGGCCTCAAACTCACAGAGATCCTCTTGCCTCTGCCTCCCAGAGTGCTGGGATTACAGGTGTGCACTACCTCACCTGGCCTGAGCAAGAATTTTAATGTGGGCTTTCTCCCTTTGTGTGCTCCTGTCTTTTAGATGTTCTAGATTGAAAATGACCAAAATGGAGCCGAGCCGGGTGGTGGGCACGCCTTTAGTTCCAGCACTCTGGAAGCAGAGGCAAGAGGATCTCTGTGAGTTCAAAGCCAGCCTGCTCTACAAAGTGAGTCTAGGACGGCCAGGGCTACACAGAGAAACCCTATATCTGGGGGGAAAACTGACCCAAATGATGGCTTCAGGGCAGGTGGTCAGCCTTCATTCCACAGCCTTGCTGAACAGATGGATGAAAGACAGGCAAAGCCTTCTGCCATTTCTGTTCTGTGCTCTCCACTCAGGCCACCCCCTCCTCACTCCCACACCCTTTCACAGGGCAGCCATTTCTCACCCAGCAATTCTGTCTCCTGGGTTGGTGAGGGGCCAGTTCTTGTCTGGGGAGTGACTTAGGTGCAGCAGTTTCTTCTCTTATCCTCAAGGGACACTTTCCCTTCCCTGATCCTCCAGGAAATCACTTTGGACATCTATCTACCCATCCCTTCCCCGGATGGCCTCAGCAGGTCCCTGATTTATAAATGATGGTTTCTCTCCTGCCTGCACTCACCCATGACCGCACCCAGGATTGCTACCTTGTTACTCTATATACGTGATAACTCCCACACTGAAGTTTCCAGCCTAGACCTTGTTCTGAGTCCTGCTCACACATCTTGCTCCCTCAACTTTTCACCACCTACCCTTTACCTAGAAATTATAGACAGAGAGTGATATGAATCCCCCAGTAGCCATTACTCCCTCATCCCTGATAGAAAAGGACTAGTGATACATTTCCCAATGTCCTTATAAATGGATTAATTTTCTAAATGTTGTCCAATGACACATGACTGGAAGTATTTTGTGAAGCTCCTTTAAAATGTCATCCTCACTTCTCCACAGTTTGCTCACGTATGTGACGGCTGGCATTTAAACAGGCATTATACATAAGGGTAGGACCAGGTGCCAAGGATGGCAGAACACAGTGGGCACAGAGCTTCTCATCAAACCCGAGACTATTCCTAGGACCGATACAGACAGCCAGGCTCTACCTTGCTTAAAATGCTGTGCTTGGTGCTTTGGGGTCCTTTCCTTTTGCCACATCAGGCAAATATCACCCCACAGCTGCCTGGTGGACATTATGCAGTTAACATATCCAAAGTCATTCTCATGAGCTCCCGCACTCTCCAGCCTGCCCCTCTCACCAGCTTCTCATCACTGTAGACACCAGCTCCATCCTCCAAAGGCCTGCAGTCCTCTCTCACACAGGCTACACCAGAATGAAAACTGCCTGCAGCAGGACAGCTCTCAGAGTGAGCACTGATGCAGGCGC
This sequence comes from Acomys russatus, assembly GCF_903995435.1. Taxonomy (NCBI): domain Eukaryota; kingdom Metazoa; phylum Chordata; class Mammalia; order Rodentia; family Muridae; genus Acomys; species Acomys russatus. The sequence continues at coordinate 47,616,744 of NC_067153.1, read as the reverse complement.
TGGCTGTGTGAGCAGCTCTGTGGCAGGGTGGGGGTGGGGTGGGGCACTCACCAGCTTCTCCTGGATTTGCTGTTTCTGTGTGAAGCGGATCTCTTCCAGCTGCTCCCGGTTCATGCCCTTCCAACGGTCAAGGACCACACGGCGAGGCCCAAAGGAGCTGACTGCCTGCTGTGGGTTCTCAGAGAGCAGGTCTCCATGCAGCAGGTTGGTGATCTCAGTCATATTGTCTTCCTGCTCTTGTTGCTTCATTTGCCGCTTCCTTTCTGCCAACTCCATAGCCTGTGCAGAGGGCAACCTCAGACTAGGCTGGAGTGACTAAAGGTCAAGACCTCCCATCTCGGCCCTGGCTGCAGGCTGGGGACCTCTAGCCATTGGAGCACTGTTGGGCAGTGGTTGGGCTTTGGGTCATTCCCCACAAGTGTGTGTACAACCATGGATCTCTAAACCAACTTGTCAAAGCAAGGAGTCGCCCCATTGGCTTGTCTCCAGTACAGGCAAGTGCACTGCTTGCGTCCCTTTGGACATCTGTAGGCCACCCAGCAAGCCACCGCAACAGTGACTTCTACAGGTGGAAGCACATTGCTGCCTCAGCAGTCCTGACAGTTTCAGTATAGCTCCCATTAAAAATGATTTCCTGTCAACACACTTGCACAAAGCCTGGAGGCGAGAGGCTGTGTGATTTGTGTAGTAAGCCACCTGCCCTCTCAGGCTCTAGACATTTCTCGGTACAGTCAAGGGATGCTGTGATGGCTGTTCTTGGTTGCCAACTTGACTACATCTGGACTTAACTAAAACCTAAGCTGCTCGGTACATGTGTGAGGGAGCTGTTGTTTTTGGTTTTTGTTTGATTGGATCGTTTGAGGTGTGAAGGCTGCAGTGGTTTGAATAAGAATTAGGATTAGGAGCTGTGACCTTGTTAAGTGAAATGTGTTGCTGGGGTGGGCTTTAAGGTTTCAAAAGTCCATACTAGACCCAGTATCTCTCTCTCCCTGCTGCCTATGGATCAGGATGAAAAGATCTCTGCTCCAGCACCGGGCACGCCACCATGCTCCCAGCACCATGATAACAAACTAACCTTCCGAAGCTGTGTGCAAGCCAACTAAATGCTTTCGTTTTAATAATTAGAGATGCCTTGATCCTGGTGTCTTTTCACAGCAATGAAATAGTGACTAAGACAAAGACCCACCTTTAAATCTGGGCCACACCATCTGGGGGCAGCCTGTCTAAGGGGTGTGGAGGAAGGAAGCGCTTGATCTTTGCCAGCTTGCCCACAATCTCACTGGCAAGTTCATTCATCCACTGGTACAGAACCTACTTCTTTGAGATTCTAAGGTATACTGGTGACCACCTGAGACATCCAGCCTTGTGGACTGAATGAACAACTGTTGGGTTCTTGGACTTCCTGTCAGCCTTTGTTGGAATAGCCTGAGCCACAGCCTATAAACCTACAGTAAATCCTGTTTTTACAGAGACTCACTCCTTCAGGTCTGTCTCTCTAGAAGACTCTGACTTACACAGATGGATTAGGAGACATACCCAGCACTGGCTATTCTTACACAGATGGATTAGGAGACATACCCAGCACTGGCTATTCTTACACAGGTGGATTAGGAGACATACCCAGCACTGGCTATTCTTAGAAAAGAACGGGCAGAAGACTCACAAGGCAGGGGCTTGCATGACGCCAGCTGCCTTGTCACCCAACACAGGCTTGAAAATTGCTCACCCCCTCTGAGCCTTTCTTTATCAATGAAGTGGCATTAATCGGCCTCTCTGCTGGGGCTGTCAAACAGCCAAATATGCTAGCAGGGAATTACTGCCGGGCCCCAGGCCAGAGAGACAGTTTCCTGTTTAAGAGCAGAGGACCTAAGTTCTATTGTCAGCATCCACATCATGCAGCTTCCAGCTTCCTGTAACCCTGACTCTGGATGATCTGACATCTTGGCCTCTGAAGGTACTTGCATTCATATGGCACACATGCATGTGTGTACATACACAATTAATAATAAAATAAATCTTAAAACAGTGTCTACAGTTCAGAGTCCTGACAATGGGCTAAAGTGTCCTGGCACCACATGGGTCCTTGAGAGCAAGTGCAATAGCCATCACTGCTCACTATGACGCTGTGCCTGACCATGGCCTTATTCTGCCATACAAAATGTGAGCAAGGGCGGTTTTGCAGTTTCTTGGAAGACACAAATAGGGCCAACCAGGTCCTTTCCTTCCTGTGCTGCTGGAACTCTCCCTGGCAGTTGCTCTGACCCAGCTGGCCTGGGATGGACATGCAGCACGGAGGTGGAGGGGAACCATTGATTTTGTGTGAGGAGCCACTGAAGTCTGAGGCATGCCTTATTGGAGCAATGGTACATGCTGAATGGTGAAGTGGGTATTGCCTTCACACACACACTCTGTAGACAATAAACCAGGCCTTGCTGGGCTTGCCTTGAACTTTGCATGTAGGCTGAAGCCTGCATGCCAAGCTCTGATGCCATACCATCTTCTGATGAAATAAGCAGTCCCCATGGTGTCTGCCCTATTGACACCAAATGGTCTGCCTGAAATGTTCTTTTCTTTTTGGGGGGACCGGGTCTCTCTGTGTAGCCCAGCAGTCCCAGGAATTCCTCCTATCAGATCCTTGGAATTCTGGAATTCCAAGTGTGGAGCATCATGCCTAGGAAGGAGTTTTACTTTCAATGTTCCTGGCTAAATGGCAAAGCCTGAATCCAGCCAGAGACAGGAGCTGTGAAGGCTGATGTGCAGCTCCCTCAGCAGAGGCACTGTGACAATGCTGCCTTGAGTATTCACACAGGGAGCTATTGGGTCTGGAGGCAACACTGCACATGCTTATTAAATAGGATGGACCAAGCCAACCATAGTGGCACACACCTTTAATCCTGGCACTCAGGAGGCAGAGACAAGCAAGACTGTAAGTTTGAAGATGGCTTGGTCTACAGAGTTGAGTTCCAAGACAGCTAGAGCTACATAGTAAGACCCTGTCTGGGAACACACACACACACACACACACACACACACACACACACACACACACACGAGACACTGTGGTTCCATAAGAACCCCACAAGTGCTTTCAGGAGGAGCTCAGTCTGCATTTGCTAAGTTATACATGATCCTGAGTGAATGGATAGAACTGTCTAGAGCTCCATTCTGCCATCAGTTCACAGAGCTAATACCTCTGTCCGGGCACCTCTGTGAAACAGAAGGACTAGGTTATGTGTACGAACACTTGCAGCTGGCTGGTTGTGACTCTGTCCTCTGGGTCCCTCACCAGGACCAGCTGTTTGCCTCCTTTCCCTCTAGACATTGCTGAGCCTGGCTTCTCTGCTTCACCTCAGCCTTTCTGAGTTTTACTGCATGGCCCATCACAGAACATTTTTCCACACGGCATCTCAGATTCCGCTCACAGCGTGCTACCACCATACCATAATCACACCATGTGCTCGTAAAATCCATGTGAGCGTTTGAGTTCAGAGAGGTGGGGTTAAGAGTCAGTGTGAAGCAGGGCATGGTGCTGCGTCCCTTTAATCCTAGTGCTTGGGAGGCAGAGGCAGGTGGATCTCTTTGAGTTTAAGGAGGTGAAATAAAGTCCCCCATTTCTTCCTGAGACCATAGGTCTAGAGACAAGGAGATCTGGTAAACCACCAGGAATACAACTGCTTGTGGAAAAAAAAAAAAAAAAAAAACCCTAGAGGAGGAAGCGGTTCCCAACAGAGCCAGCTCAGGTGGGGCTGGAGGACGACAGGAAGCTTATGGGAAAGCCAGGTGGTTGAGAAGAGGAGGGCGCCACTGGGCTGCACTGACTGCCTCATTACTGAGCTTATGACCTGATAAGACCGAGACCAGTCCAGGCCAAGGGGTCTTCATCTGGGCAGATGTTCCTATCCTCTGGAGGTTTTAAAAGTGACCCACCTTGCTGGACGTGGTGGCGCATGCCTTTAAATCCCAGCACTTGGGAGGCAGAGGCAGGCAGATTGCTGTGAGTTCGAGGCCAGCCTGGTCTACAAAGCAAGTCTAGGACAGCCAAGGCTACACAGAGAAACCCTGTCTCGGGGGTGAGGGTGGGGGAACAAAACCCAAAGCTCCTACAGCTTACAGGGTGAAGTTTGCAGGTTTACAGATTTCACTCTGAGTTGAGGGACAGGCCAAATCAGATAGCATCTACCCCTATCATGGGGTGGGCCCTGTTAAGGACTCTTTCAGAGCTGGTGGTGTGTGCAGTCTAATGTTGGGGTCCCTCAAAACTCAGGGAGGCCCCAGAAAGCTGCTATGTCCATGTCTTTCCCTTCAGACTGAGCTGAGGGTGTGTATACCTGCTTCTTGTTGAACTCTTTTATGGCTGCACAGAATTCCTTCCTGGTGGAGCCTTCCAGCTTCTGCAAGTCTCTGGCTGTTTCATCAAACTTTAGTCTTGTCTGAGTGTGGAGGTCTTCTGCCAAGAGAGAAGATGCCATTCGCCTTAGTGTGCTCACCAGAGGCACCACCTGAGAGCATGGTGAGCCACACTCGTTTCTTGCCATGGAGGACAAGGGGGAGTGAGGGGAAGGGGAGAAGACTACTTGCCTCACAGGTTCTAAGAGAGCTGGATGCTTTAAGTGTAGCTCTTAGATCTTTGTGAGCAAGGGGGTACTGGCGATCTCTATAGATTGCTGATGTCTGCAGCAGTCCTCGGGTAGATTAGTTACGCCTTGCTTATTCTGATCTATCAGGAGATCGGTTCAGTCTTAGACAAGTGGTGGTAGGAGCCCAGGAAAAGGGGCTGTAGAAACCAGGAAAGACCCAGAGCAGAGTGCCAGGTCACAGATACTTGTGGAATGGCAGCAGAACCATGCCTGGCCAGTGAGAGAGACAAGGAGGCATGAAATTGGAGGGTACCAGGAGTGAAGTAGAAAGGACTGGAGCCAAAACAGGCTTCCAGACACGGCCCAGCATTATTAACAGCAGCTACTGCCTAACCTCTGTGCCCCCACACTCATCTGCGAGGCACAATGCTGATGTGAGAGTCACTGGTCTGCAGCTTCTACTTTCTGTACCTGAGCTTTGAGGAGCTCCTCCTTATGGCCAATAACAAGGAGTACAGACTCTTTGTTGTGCTGGAGATGCAGGGCCTTCCACATGCTAGGCAAGTGCTCTACCACTGCACTACACCCCAGTCCCAAAGGACCAGTCTCCTTAGCCTTGACTTTCTGGCCTCTGCACACCTTTATCCTCGGCTCACGCTGTATCAGTTAATCTGCCATGTACCAACTAGTGATCAAGAGCCTAGGTTGGGTCCAATATTGCTTAAGGTGTACACACAACACAGAAGTGAGAAATGGGAGTTTCCCCCACCTTGAAAGCACACCCCCACCAAATAGATTACAGAGTGTGATAGTCCATAGAGGAGAGGGAGGCTGAGAGAGGAAATGCTGGGAATGCCCGGCTTGGGAAATTGGAGGGTAGGGACCAAGAAACAGCTTTTCTAGGATAACATGTTTACTCACACCTGAAGGACTAAATGGTCAGGGCAGATGAAAGGACCTGAGGTGGGAGAGATAATAGAATCCAAAGGTGAAAAAGACATGAATGAGCTGACTTGCCTGGGTAGGCAAAGGCCGTAGGTAAAGCCTGTGGGCTGTGTGTAGCATAAGGTTATTGGGTAATTCAAATGCTGATTTCTGTACCCTGCCCCCATCTGATTACAAGCCTTGTTCTGAGAATCTCCTGTCTCAATGCTGCATAAAATCTACTTCCCAATTGTCCTCTGGTATGCCAATAAAGCGACTTCTTGCCACCCAGGGGAGGAGGAGTCAGAGGAGAAAGTGAGGGATTCAGCCAAGGGTAGAGCTTCAGGAGACATCAGGAGAGAGCTGGAATGGGGAAAGCTACAAAGTGCAAAGTGTACACTGGAGGAAGCCAAATTAGCTTAGAGGGTTTAGAATAGAGTAACAACTGCTCAGTTATTGTGTTGTGAAGCTTATTAAAATAATACGAGTCTCAATTATTTGTGTGATAGCCAGGTTAAGAGAGAAACTGAGAAACAAACAGTTTTATAAAAAAAAAAACTTTAACATTTTGGCATAACAATTGGGGCAAGAACTTATATAGAAACCAAAACTACAGAGCGGTTTCTTAGTTCTATTCCTCAAAGAAAAACATAGCAGAGCGACTACAGCAGTTTCTTTTTCTTTCTTCTTCTTCTTCTTTTCTTTTTGTTTGTTTGTTTGTTTTTTGTTTTCTGTTTTTTGAGACAGAGTTTCTCTGTGTAGCCTTGGCTGTCCTGAACTCACTTTGTAGACCAGGCTGGCCTCGAACTCACAGCAATCCCCCTGCCTCTGTCTCCGGAGTGCTGGGATTAAAGGTATGCGCCACCACACCTGGCCCCACAGCAGTTTCTAAGGCAGAAGCTCACAGCTTCCTGATTAGAACCCCCCCACCCCCACCCCTATCCCCTGCCACAAAACAGAAGGTGCTGCAGAAAAACAAAAACTGGCATAAACCCCAAAGCAGCAGTTTCTTTAGCTAGCCATTGCTAAGGAGAAAAAGATAAAAGTAGCTCTTTAACACAAGCAAGCTTCTCAAAGCCAGACTTTCCCAGCCAAGGCAGGAAGGTAAATCCCTCTCAGAAGGGGCTTTTGCTGACCTGACTCCTGTAGGCCAGAGGAGCAAACACCTGTGGACACGTAACTTCCCAGAGTGGGGGATGGGTGAGGATCCAATGAGGGAGGCAGAAAAAAAAAACCCTCTCCCTGGTAGCAGGAGCCACAGACTGAGAAGCCTCAAGCATCTCAACTGGTAAGGTCTAGAAGGAAAGCTGGGCCTAAGAAAGTAAACTCCTTAGGAAGAACTTTTGAAATTAAAGAAGATTATTTTCTCTGTTGAAAAAGATGGAAGACATAGTGACACAATGCTTCTGGATTCCATTTGAGTTTGTTTCTCTTAGCAGCTGTGGGATGATTTTAATCTTACGCTATATCCCATGAAGAAAGCAGATAGTTTTGAGCTAGGATGAGGGCATGGGTGTGGCAAGGCTCACTTGACATTATTTGAGAAGCATCATCCTGCTTGTCATGTTCGGGATGGACTAGAGAGGAGAGGAAACAGTTCCAAAGCCATGGTAAGGACTATCCAGGCGAGAAAATGTGATGGCTTGTCTCTCGCTGCTGGCAATAGGAGTGGTGCAAAGTGGGCAGTTCAGAGTATATGCAGGAGGCAGAGGGGCACAGCTGAGAGTGGCTGAAGATGAGATCAAGATTGCCTCTCAAGGTTGCTGGTTTGCCGGGCAAAGAGGAAGCCAAAGGAGGAGCAGATGCAACAGAGCAATGCAGGGAAGGAACTGGCTCGGAAGCCAAATAAATGCATATGTCTAGGAAGCCGAGGCTGAGGAATGACTTCGGATAAATGAGCGTGATAATGCTGGGTCAGGCTGGCCACAGCACCTCTGGTGGACAGGGTGGGCAGAGGAGGAGGCTGGGAGGGGAGTCCATCAGAGTGAAAGGAGGCTTGGAAGCGCCCAAGCTGAGCAGGAAGACTGACAACACACAGGAGCAGCAGAGGAGGCAGGGTGATTGCTCCCCCCTTAGCTCTGGTTTGCTCTTCCCGGCAGCTCCTCCCTAGTCAGTCACTAGTGATGCGCCCCGCTGAGGAGGGGCTGATAGCTTCCACATAGGCAGAACACACTGGGTTGGTTGGTTGTTTTTAAATCCCCCCTGCAGAGGCTTTTTCTATCTAAATCCAGAGGTTCCTTGGGTGAATCCAGAGAGACCTGGAGGGGGGGGGGGGGAACCTGCTAGCACTGGGCCTATGACTGGGCTCCCAAAGTATCCAGTGCAACCTCCATTTCCACACCCAGGAGACTCAGAAAACCCTCTCTACCTCTATCCATCTTCTAAGCAGGCTGTGCCCCAGCTCCTGCCTCCTGGTTCCTGCCCTACTTGAGTTTTGCCTTAGCTTCTCTCAATGATGGACTTGTGACCTGTAAGGTATTTTTATTTTTATTTTTTAGATTTATTTATTAGGTATACAGTGCTCTATCTGCATGCACACCTGCAGGCCAGAAGAGGGCATCAGGTCACATTATAGATGGTTGTGAGCCACCATGTGGTTGCTGGGAATTGAACTCAGGACCTCTGGAAGAGAGGTCAGTGCTCTTAACCTCTTAGCCATCTCTCTAGCCCCACCTGTCAGTTTCAACACACCCTTTCCTCCCCAAAATGCTTTTGGCCATGGTGTTTTATTACAGCACTGGAAAGCAAACTAGGACAGTAAGGGTGCTCAGAAAGTGTCCCCTGTACTGTGGTGGCACACTGGGAGATGGTGGCTCCCTGGGCTGAGGTTTTGACTTTTGTAATGTTAGTAGTGCTTTGGAAAGCATGCACTACAACCATGCTAGGGCTGACTTGCTGGCAAGGCTCTTGAGCCCGACCATCTCTTTCATTACCTGCAAGCTTGTGCCGTGCCCGGGCTCTCTCCCATTCTCTTTGCTGCTGCAGAGACCACTCTCTGTTCTGTTCCTCTTGGAATTTCTTCCTCTCGTGGAAGTTTAAATCCTCTCCCATGAACTTCTGCATCCCTGACATGGTGTTCCGCATGTCACAGTCTGACACCCGGGCTGGAAGATCTTTCTTAAGGGCCAGGGGGTCAGACAGATCAAATTCACGGCGAGTTTCCGGCTTCTGAAAGCTCTGCTGGAAGTCATTGATAGCTCTACAGAGTTGCTGCCTGTCTCTTCGTTCCCGGTCATGTAGTATGCAGGAGACTTTGTCATTGTGCCTCATTTCAGCAGCTAGGAAAGACACAGCGCACATACAAGCTAAGATGGCTAAGAACGAATCTCCTCTAAAAATACTTTTCATGACTTAAAGACAGTGTTCCAAAACTGTAACATAACCATTAAAGGAACAATATCCACGTATATAAAAAGCACCCACAAACCGATCTTAAATACACAGGAAAATCAACTGAAAAATGAGCACAGGCTAGGACATGAAAGCACCATACAGAAACCCAAGTCAGGCAACATACTTAGAAAGGAACATTAACTTTTCATGGGACCCGTTCAATGACCTTCAGGCAGAATGCTTAAAGTGTTGCCAATAGCACACATGAGTGATGGTGTGAGGAATGCCGTTGAGAATCTCCAGCTTATTGAATCGTAACTTTGTACACTTCTAACAAAGCAAACTGACCCATCAATTCCGCTCCAGTGTCCCTCTCACATGTGCACAAGGGACTTAATATGGACATTCACTACAGCAGTATTTGCCAAAAATCTTTAAAAGTCTGGGTGTGGTGATGTATACCTTCACTCCCAGACCTTGGGAGGCAAGGGCCACCCTGGTCTACGTGGCGTCTGTGTGTGATTGCACAGGCATGCCTACCTGCACAGATTATGTGCATCCACCACACACACACACACACATACACACACAGCATACACAGATACAAAGACACACAAAAGCAAGTTTATAGTATTATGGATACATAGAGAGCACAGGTATAAACACATTGGAAATGCACATCTCTGTAGAAGAAAAGAGGGGGAATTGTAATGGGGGGGGGTCATTTTTGTTATATACAGCACAGTTCTCAGAAAGAACTCCTAACGGACAATACTGGAAGCTAACATAGCAAGATGCTGACATCAAGCCTTGTGGTGTCTACATGTGTGTCTGCTACATTGGTTTTATAAGTTTGAACTACTTTACAAATAAAAATAAACAAGATTGAAAAGTCTGAAAAATGTACAATAGTATTAAGAAAAGCAACTTCAGCCAGGAGTGGTGGTACACGCCTGTAATCCCAGCACTCTGGGAGGCAGAGGCACCAAAAACCAAAAGAAAAGAAAGAAAAAAAAAAGCAACTTTACTCATAGTTCAACTATCCAACATAGCCACTGACAACACATTTTGTCTTTTTCTTTACTTTTCTTTTTATTTTATTTACTTATTTACTTTTTGGTTTTTCCAGACAGTTTCCCTGTGTAACCTTGGCTGTCCTGGACTCACTTTGTAGACCAGGCTGGCCTCGAACTCACAGTAATCTACCTGCCTCTGCCTCCAGAGTGCTGGGATTAAAGGTATGTGTCATCATGCCCTGCCATTTTGTCTTTTTCTAATCATATGTTTTAACAGCTAAGTTGATAGCACATTTGTCTCTACAACTATGTCTAGTTTCATATATATAAAATCCTATGGTATTTAAAAAATCAAGCATTTAACAATTGATTAAATTGCTGGCTGGGAAAGGAAAACTGGTTCTGTTTGAACTGTTTTTTCTTCTTCTTCTTCTTTTTGCTTTGTTTTTGAGACAGTGTTTCTCTGTGTAGCTTTGGCTGTCCTGGCCTCAATTTGTAAACTAGGCTGGCCTCGAACTCAGTGATCTGCCTACTGCTGCCTCCCTGAGTGTTAGGATTACAGGCATACGCCACCACACCTGGCTGTTTGAAAGTTTGATCTAGGACCTAGAACACTGTTTGAACCATGTAAATCACCAAGTTAGCTCAGAACTCAAAACTGCTTTTTCTTGAGAGGAAGAACATGCTCATTAGGTTAACTAAGCACAAGACATTGTGAAATTTTAAGAGAAAGACCATAAAAATGCGGTGGTGGCGCACGCCTTTAATCCCAGCATTTGGGAGGCAGAGGCAGGTGGATCGCTGTGAGTTCGAGGTCAGCCTGGTCTACAAAGTGAGTCCAGGACAGTCAAGGCTACATAGAGAAACCCTGTCTCAAAAAACCAAACCCCCCCCCCCCAAAAGACCATAAAATAATAACTCTTTGTGTGTGTGCGTATGTGTGTGTGTGTGTTTCACACTCTGGCCCCTGTATATCGCTTAGCATCAGTGGCTGTCCTTGATGGGTTAGCTTTGAGTTTTGAAGCAGAAAATGTGTATGTATGTGCTTCACTTCAGGCTTTTCCTTTTTAGAGAAAGAATTTTTAAAGCAAACAATGAAAAATGCTAATTTTATTTAATATATATTGGCTTATTTTTATTTATTTATTTTGAGATAGGGTTTCTCTGTGTAACAACTGTGGCTGTCCTGGACTTGCTTTGTAGACCAGGCTGGCCTCGCACTCACAGAGATCCTCCTGCCTCTGCCTCCCGAGGGCTGGGATTAAAGGTGTGTGCCACCACGCCCGGCTAAAATATATTTTCTACGATGTACATTAAAATTCAATCACTGCATTTTCTTGAGAGGAAGAATATGCTCATTACGTTAACTGAGCACAAGAAACTGTTAAATTTTAAAAGACAAAAGACTGTAAAGATGGTGGTGACCGTGTGTGTTTGTGTGTGCACATCATTCGAGCACATGCAGGGGACTGAATCCAGGGCCCTGAGAACACAAAGCAGATGCTCTGGGTTTCTCAGTTGTGCAGAAAAGGAAGACATCAGGGTCTAAGTGACAGATGGGCATTTTAGAAACACTCACCAAAGGTTTCGTGCCTAGCTCTTTCAGTTGCTTTTCTTCTCTTCTGGTCATGAACTTGGACATCCCAGGCATGTGTGTCTCCCTCAGAATGGACAAAGGAAGGGACGTTAGAGCCAGCTAGCACTACTTAGTAGGCCACAATGCCCCTCATCTGGCCACGGCATCAACAAGTTGCCTTCCCGTGCTTGAATGCCTTTGCTTACAGCTGCGTCTTCTGCCTGTGCTCTCAGCTTGCACCAGAGCTTCCTTCATTTTCTACACAACACACACACACACACACACTCACAACACTGCTTAAGTACTACTCCTCTGGGAAGCCCTTTTTGATCCCCCCTCTAGGCTGCAGTCTGTGCTGGTGCCAATCCCGCTGCTTTTTCTGTGGCCATTTTAAGGCAGCTCAGGCTAGCCTGGGCATTCGTCACCTGGAAGAATGGAAAATTGAGCTCAACAGGAGGAAAGCGAGTGTAGCCTCCCTTCCCCTACTGGCTCCGGCGGGGACACTGCAGGGCGGGTGAGGCTTTCCAAGTCACCCAGCCAAAGTCGGCGTTTCGATATAAAGGATCATACTGAGCCTTGGCTCCTCTCTGGCCCCAGTGCCTCACCCCAATGATCCTGTTCCTGGCATCGAAGACCCGTCCCTGCCTGCACAGCTCCATGTATTGCCTCTTGGCTAGGTTGGCGTCCTGTTGCAGGTCCTTAGGCATTGCTACCTCCATGGCGCTGGGATTCGGCAGCTTTCAGAACAAACACGGTAAGAAATAGCCACAGAAATAAGCAAGCTACAGCTCCCCCTCCCCGGAAACTTTGAGAGAGAAGTCCGTCCCGCAGCCGCCCTTCTATAAGGAAGGAGCTGTGGTGCAAGGACCGGATTCCCAGAGTGGGGGGGAAAAAAAAACGCCAACCTCCGTTGCTAAGCAACGGCGTCTCGCTCGCTCACGCAAGTATCGCGATACTTGGGAAAGTTCTTCCCGCGCTTTTCTCACTGGCGCACGAGGGAGCAGCTGAGACACGGAGCACAGCCATGGGGCGCCTTGAGCTGCTGCTGGTGGAGAATTTCAAGTCGTGGCGAGGCCGCCAAGTCATTGGCCCCTTCAAGAGGTTCACCTGTATCATCGGCCCCAACGGCTCGGGTAACCAGCGTCCGAGAACAATTCAGCCTGAGGGAATCCACGGCCACTGCCGCCCGCTGTAGACCCGAGGGGGCCCAGAGGCCCGGGGTGTCGGCCTGAGGGGACCCAGAGACCCCGGGTGTCGGCCTGAGGGGACCCAGAGACCCCGGGTGTCGGCCTGAGGGGACCCAGAGACCCCGGGTGTCGGCCCGAGGGAACCCAGAGACCCCGGGTGTCGGCCCGAGGGAACCCAGAGACCCCGGGTGTCGGCCCGAGGGGACCCAGAGACCCCGGGTGTCGGCCCGAGGGGACCCAGAGACCCACCGAGCCACCCGCAGTCCCTTCTGTCGCCTGCTGTATGCTTGGGGGGCGGGGTACCAATACCCCATCCCCCACCCCGTGTTTACTCCCGTAGTCCCAAGGGGACCCAGGGACCAGTGTAGGCCTGAGGGGACCCGCGGTAGGCTGCTGTAGTCCTGGCTGGACTTAGGGGACCCACTGTAGGCTCGAGGGGACCTGGGGCCCACTGTAGGCCTGACGGGATCTGCTCTTTACCCATTGTTGGCATGGGGGCACCAGAGCACCCACAATCTCCGCTGTTGCCTTCTGACCAAGCCCCTATCCCCACTTCCCACTCGTCCCGACTCCACTGTCGCCTGTTGTAGGTCCAAGGGGACCCAGGGGGACCTGCTCTCACCTTCTGTTGATCTGAGGGCACCAAGCCACCCTCAGTGCCTGCTGTTAACTCCTGTAGGCCTGAGGGGCCCCACTGTTGGTCTGAGGGAACCAACTCCCCATCCCTGGGTCAGCCTGAGTGGACCCACAGGCCTCTTTAGGCCTGAGGGGACCGAGCACACACACCCTCACTTACCCATCCCCGTCACCTGCTGTAGGCCTGGGAGCCCACTGTGACCGCAGGCTGTGTAACAGACTAGGTTAGGGCCAGGAGCCCCAGATTCCTCAACCACCGACCCTTGTTGGCTTCTCTCACCCGTCCCCAGCCTGCCTTCCTTGTATTCCCCTCCCTCCGTACCCCCCTCCCCCCTCACTCCAACAACAACAAACATTAAGAATGAAAAGGATTTGGCCTTTGTTGGAAAAACAAAACCAAACCACTTGTAACCCAAGCATAGGGAATTTTAGAGCCGAAACAATAATTGCTAAAATAGTTTTAGATAAATAGGTCACAGCAGGTGTCTCCAGTCTGAACTTGGTTTATTTATCTTTTTCAGCAAATCATTGTTAAGCTTATGCTGCAGGCCAGCAGTTAATGTTTACTAATCATACTATCTGAAGTTACCCTCTGATTCATCGTCCAGCTTCTTCTTCTTCTTCTTTTTTTCTTCCATTTTTGATACTCTAAAGTGGTATGATACAATCGTTAATCCCAGCACTCGGGAGGTAGAGGCAGGTGGATCTCTGTGAGCCTGAGGCTAGTAATCCCAGCACTTGGGAGGCAGAGGCAGGTGAATCTCTGTGAATTTGAGGCTAGCCTGGTCTACGAAGGTAGATCCAGGACAAGCAGTGCTACACAGGGAAACCCTGTATTGAAAAACAAAAAGAAAATCAGACATTTATTTACAATTCAGAGTTGATTGTTCTGTTCCTTTGGGGCATATCCATACAGATCTTACTCTGTGTAAACTTCTGAAAAATGAAAATAAGTTATTATATACTGTTTCTTCTTCAGAAGATTAGCCTTGCATTAAATGTTCATCTGCTGCTCAAATCAAGATTTCCTCAACTAGTCCCAAAACAGTCTTCAGCCAAAAGCCTTTTCCACTTCAGAATTATATAATGTATCAGAATGTTATCTTCTTTAAAGTTATCTTAATTTAGCACAGTGCTTATAATCTAAAGCATAAAATTCAATTTTTAAAAATGTAGTATGTTAGCTGGGCATGGTGGCACACAACCATTCATCCCAGCACTCGGGAGGCAGAGGTAGGCGCATCGCTGTGAGTTCGAGGCCAGCCTTGTCTACAAAAGCGAGTCTAGGACAGCCAAGGCTACACAGAGGAACCCTGTCTCAAAAAACAAAAAAGTTATACTTTTTAGGTGCTTATCTAGCCTTTTCTCTTTCCACTCCCAAGCTTCCTTTCTTACTGGAATAATACCATGTTTTCTTATTCCTTTGTACATATGACCAAGTTATTTTTATTTACTCACTAAATTTTAACCCAGAATTATCACCTAAAAAAGCTAACTCAGGATAGAGAAATTGCTCTGTGGTTACAAGTACAAGCTTCTCTTGCAGAGGACTTGGATCCAGCTTCTAGCACCTACATGGTAACTCACAACCTTCTGTAATTCTAGTTTCTTTTTCTTTTGTTTTTTCAAGACAGGATTTCTCTGTGTAGCCTTGGCTATCCTGGACTTGCTTTGTACACCAGGCTAGCCTCAAACTCACAGAGATCCTCCTGCCTCTGCCTCCCTGAGTTCTGAGATACCTTACCCGGCAGTATTTCTAGCTTTAAGGAATCTTAACACCCTCTTCTGGCTTCTGCAGGCACTAGGAGCACATGTGGTATGCATGCATACATTCAGGAAAAAATACCTATGTAATTAAAATCTGAGAAAGGGAGGGAGAAACAGAGAGAGAGAGAGAGAGAGATTCAACATGGTCTCTGCCTATTGGTCCTTCTGTTAAGTGTTTCTGTGGTATTTCACATTTTTCCTTACAACTGATTATAGTATATGTTGAAGTATTATTAATATTGAATTATTACTTTAGTGAAATCAGTGATTACTCCTTAACCAACTTTATACCCAAATAACTACACAAAGATACTAGGATCTATTTATTTAATTAGCCTATAGCACAATGATGCACAATAATTACTCCGTCCTAAGCCTCCATGCTAGTATAATTTCCTCTCATTCTGATTTCCTACTTTATACTTGCTTTTAAATCATCTCCTAGGCCCGGCTCATTTCTCTTGATGTTTCCCAGTCTTCTCATGGCTCCATCCCCTCTTTCCTTCCCTTTCTCCCCCATCACTGGATCAGGATGTCCTACCTTATTCTCTGTTATTGCTCAGCATTGGCTAGTTTGTTTTATAGGCAACACAGAGAACAGATGGTGACATGTTTACACAAACTTGAAACTGGAGATTCTTAGAATAAATATCACAATGCAATGTCCGGATTGATCCAGATAGTGGGGTAGAGAAATCAGCATTTGAATGAACAAGGGTAAACTGTACACAGTCCATAAGAACACTGTGTCAACAAATATATTATAATTTCTTACATTTATTGGAAACAGCATGTATTTGGGAACCAAATATATAACTCCGAAACATGTTTGACTTGTGCCTTTTCATTTATAAAATGCACATACCAATTTCCCAGAAGTGTTGCAAAAAATAAAAAACAGGTGTCAGGTGTTCAGTACCAAATGTGGCTCAACAAATTGATCACATTCTCCCACTGTAAGCACTTTGGAGCAGTGAAAAGAAAAATTACAAAATTTAAAATGATAATTGACCTTTTTGTGATTCGAGCATCAGACAACACCTCATTCTATGAAGCAGAATAAGTATTCTACTAGGAATAATAGAATGGTTGGCTTTTATAAAATAAAATAAAAATGGATTGGCCAATATCAAGTTGTGATAGGTTACTTTCCATATACCCAGCTGAGGTAGATTGGACTATAATTAGCTGTTGTTCCTAATTGGTGTTTTTAAGTTTTGTCCCTGCTTTCAGGACAAGCCAGTCTATGTGGCGATTTACTTGCTCCTTAAAAGTTCAGTATAATTGTGTGGAATTTACATGAATTATTCCATTTTCTTTGGTCTCATATTCTAGCATCTAGTTATGAGAATAGTCCAAAATTCAATGACCTCTATTAAGTTATTTTTTTAACCTCCATTAAATTTTGATAGAGCAAACCTGTGTTTTACTGCTTTTAAGCCCAGTACTTAGCCTGGTAAAGACATGTTCAGCAAATATTTGTAGGATAAAAGGATGTTTTAAGGGACTAAGAAATCAAAGACTGAAGAGTCCAACAAAAAAGGTGTTTAAGAATTTGAACTAGGAAAGGAAAGGCAAAAAGGAGAGGTACGGAGTTATGTTTTTTAAAGATTTATTTATTTATTGTATATGAGTGCTTTATCTGCAGAAGAGGGCATCAGATCTCATTATAGATGGCTGTGAGCCACCATGTGGTTGCTGGGAATTGAACTCAGGACCTCTGGAAGAACAGGTGGCTCTCTTAACCACTGAGCTCTCTCTCCAGCCAGAGTTACGTTTTGATAGGTGGAATAAAAAGATTGAGAGAAAAGTAGTGTAACTTACAGTTTTCAAGTCTTGGCTCATATTTATTGAGTGATCATAGCCTAAATTATAGCTCTTCCAGAATATTCTCAGTCTCTTGGCTTGGTTAGTTCATTCAGTATCTATCTGTCTGTTACCTGTCTGTCTAGTTTTCAAGACAGGCTTTCTTTGTTTTAGCCCTGGCTGTCCTGGAACTCTGTAAACTAGGTTAACATCGCACTCAGATCTGCCTGCCTCTACCTCCCACGTGCTGGGATTGAAGACGTGTTCCACCACTGCCATGCTGTTTGTGCAGCATTTTTAAAAGTCCATTGTTCTTTTTAGAAAGACTGCCCCTCTAAAACCACTTATATTTCTGTAGTGGGAAACACTTTCCTTGTTGTTTACATTACCTTCTGGCACTGGAAATTCAAATTGTTTGTGTAGTAACTAAACTGATATTGTACCTTGAAATTATAGCTATGGGTTTATAGTTGGGTAATGTTAGAAATGAGTTTGGTGTCACAAAAAATGAAGCCACCACTCCAACTGAAATATCTTGATAAGTGTCTTGATGAGGTTGTGTTTGGAAGGACAAGCTCACTGAGACTGGAAATGCAGTTGTTGTTATTGGTGGTGGTATTTTTGTTTTGTTTTTTAAAGCAGGTGGAATCTGAATCTTTTTCACATTGGCTAAGGTCTAACCTCCAAGTGTTTGGCAATTGGCTAGTTTAAAAAGAATTAGGAAAAAGAAATGAAGAAAAGCAGGAAGCAATCAGCCAATTAATTTGCTCAAGTTCCAGGAATATAACAGAGCCTTTCTATAGGAAAGGATATACTTGGTGGGGGTTGAGGATGATAAATATTTGAATTCCTTGTTTCAAACACAAAGTTTTTTTCTTTTAGTTTTTTGAGACAGGGTCTCATTATGTAACCTTGGCTGGCCTGGAGCTTGCCTCCAGCTAGCCTCAAACGCACTGAGATCTGCCTGCCTCTGCCTCCCAAGTGCTGACATTAAAGGTGTGCACATCCCCAGATAGCTGAAACACAAGTTTTACAGTTTTGATAGAAGAGACTCACCTTTAACATTCCTTTTATAGCAAATCTACCAGTGGGATTGGAGATCTGCAACAAGACTACCCTCTGGTTTGATAGTTTACTAGGAGATCCTTCAGTGTTTGGCATATAGTTTACTCAGGGTTTTTATGCACTACAGTTGAGAGGTATAAAGCAAGCTCACAGTGGGAAAAGCTAAATTCCTTCAGCAGTAAGTTTTCATGTTGAAATGTCACCTACCAAGGAAGCTGACGGACTCAGTGCACAGGGTTTTTATTGGGAAATAGTCACACCTTTAACCTAGCACATACAAAATTCCAGACTCCTAGAAGGAAGCACATGTTTTTTTGTTTTTGTTTTTGGAGACAGGGTTTCTCTGTGTAGTCTTGGCTGTACTGGAATTGCTTTGTAGACCAGGCTGGCCTTGAACTCACAGCGATCTGCCTGCCTCTGCCTCCTGAGTGCTGGGATTAAAGGCGTGCGCCACCACGCCCGCAGGAAGCACAAGTTTAATCCTAGTTATATCTCACCAAGTTTAGGCAACATGAGCCATTCTTACCAAGAAATTGTGGAAACCTTCCCAGATCCAAGTATAAAATCATGAAGATTCTAGCAGTCTTAGTTTGTACCTTGAGAAGATTTTACATTCAGTTAGCATTTAGTTTTTTTAATTTTTTAAAGTATAGAGTGGTATTGTGCTGTTGTAATATTTATGTCATCATTTCTCTGTAAAATGGGAGTGTCTGAAATAGAGATGGTAGGTGACTTGCCCTGGTGTGATACCCAGTAGTAGGAGAGAGCCGCAATCCATGTTTGTTTTGTTTAATTTGACTTAATTAATTAGTCAGTTTTGGTTCATGTGTTTATATTTTTACATTCACACCTCTCTGCCACAGTTACAGGGAAGACACAATCCACTTCCCTGGAGTTTTTCAGTCACATAGACTTTGAACATTGACCAGACAAGACTTCTGAGACTTGCATATTGGCTATATTTCATGTCTATTGTTGGTATGATTTCTTTTACTTTCAGGTTTTTTGGTCTTAAGAATGAATTTTTAACCCTATTTTCTTCAGGAAAATCTAATGTAATGGATGCACTTAGTTTTGTAATGGGAGAAAAAACAACAAATTTAAGAGTAAAAAGTATTCAAGAACTTATACATGGAGCACACATTGGAAAACCTGTTTCTTCTTCTGCAAGTGTAAAAATTATATATGTAGAAGACAGTGGAGAAGAGATAACATTCACAAGGATTATCCGAGGTAAATTGTGTGTGTGTGTGTGTGTGTGTGTGTGTGTGTGTGTGTGTGTGTAAATTTTAGTTCAGGATCTGATTGACTGTTCTTTCTTTGAAGTCTGGGACTTATCAATCACTGGCATAATGAGTACCAGATTCTTTTTCTTAGACGCAAATAAACAGAACCTGTTTTATTTCCTATTAAGACTTTTGCTTAAGCACACTCACTTATTCAGTACTCTTTCTGTTTAGGTAACATTTGTTGTTTTGTTTTTGAGACAGAGTTTCTTTGTGTAGCATTGGCTGTTCTGGAACTCTCTTTGCAGACCAAGTTGGCCTCAAACTCACAGAGATCTCCCTCCTGAGTGCTAGCATTAAAGGCATGTGCCACCATGCCCAGCATCAAGTAACATTTTTATACTTGGACATTTGCTTAAGATGAAGGAGGGAACCTACCTCTAAGATATATCTGAGACATCATAAAACTCTTTTCTCAGCTTCTCTGTGTTTGTTTTCTTAGTAATTACATGTTTATTTTTGTCTTATATACAACTAGGAGCTCCTTGAATAAAATGTTTATTATTATTTATTCATGAATTCCCTGTGTTACTCTAATAAACTGTTATGGCTCATCTGTAGTAAATATATCATGCTCAGACTTTATTTTATTATTTTTACTTGTTGCTGTTTTCTTTCTATTTTACTAAAATATGCACTCTCACCCTCTTTCCCTCCTTTACTCCCTTTGACAGGACCGTGGTATGTAGTTCAGGCTAACCTTTAACTAACAATCCTATTCAGGCTCTCAAGTGTAGGCATTGCACACACGCACTACCATGTCTGACTTGACTACATTTCTGAAGTATGAAAACTGTATTACTAACTTAAATTACATTTGTGTGTGTGTGTGTGTGTGTGTGTGTGTGTGTGTATTAGAAATGTGATTTAAGTATTTTTGCATTTAATTATTTGGAGTCCTCATTGGACAGTTTTCTCATTTCCTTTTGGACATTTATTGGTTGTGATGGACTCTCAGTGCGTTGTTAACACAAGCTCAAATGATCCTCCTCAGATGCTGGAACTATAGGCCATGTCACCATACATAGCCTTTAGCTTTTTAACTCAGAATTCTCTATTTCAATACATTCTTTTCTTCACTGTAATAAAATTTAGTAATGCCTGCAGAGTGTGGTGGCTCACACCTTTAATCCCAGCACTCAGGGAGGCAGAGGCAGAGGCCAGCTTGGTCTACAAAGCAAGTTCAGGACAGCTAGTGCTACACAGAGAAACCCTGTCTTGAAAACAAAAACAAAGATTTGTAATACCTTCCCTGCAGGCAGAAACACCTCATCCTTCCTTCCAGTCCATTTATTTCACTCCTTTCAGTTACCACTGTCTCACATTGTATTTATTTTATTTAAATAGTTCGCTTATATCTCTGTGATATGGACTCTTTGAGATCAACCTCTTGTTGTTGTTGTTTTTTCAAGACAGAGTTTCTTGTAGCTTGACTGTCTTAGACTCACTTTGTAGACCAGGCTGGCCTTGAACTCATAGTGATATCTGCCTGCCTCTGCCTCCTGAGTGCTGAGATTAAAGGCGTGTGCCATCGGGGCTGGCCCAGATCAAGCTCTTTTTAATCTGTTACTACTGTGAACTAATCTTTAGCATATAATATATATTGTTTGTTGAGTAATTAAATGAGCTTATTTATAGTTGTATTGGTTATATTACTGGAAAGCCAGCCACTTCAATAAAAACATTTTGTAACAGTTTATTTTGCTTATTTCAGGGGGATGTTCAGAATTTCATTTTGGGGATAAGCCTGTGAGTCGTTCTCTGTATGTAGCAGAGTTAGAAAAGATAGGCATAATAGTCAAAGCACAGAACTGTCTAGTGTTTCAGGTAAGTGGTTGTACTCATTTATTTGACTCATTTTAAAAACATGTTACCACGTTTTACATACTGTTGTGCTTTACTCTTGCTAATAGGGAACTGTAGAGTCAATATCCATGAAAAAGCCCAAAGAGAGAACCCAGTTTTTTGAAGAAATCAGTACTTCAGGAGAGTTTGTAGAAGAATATGAGGCAAAGAAAAAGCAGTTACAAAAAGCTGAAGAAGATGCACAATTTCATTTTAACAGGAAAAAAAATGTAGCTGCGGAACGGAAGCATGCAAAAATAGAGAAAGAAGAGGTAAGGTGGCCTGAAGTTGTCACCAGTTAATAAGTACATAAGTACATAACAAGAAAAATCCATTAAAATTTATTAGCCAGGCATGGTACTTCACATTTTTAATTCCAGCATTTGGGGGCAGAGGCAGACAGATTTCTTAGTTTGAGGCTAGCCTGGTCTACAGAGCTAGTTCCAGGACAATCAGGGCTGCACAGAAAAAGTCTGTCTCAGAAATTGAAAAATTAAAAATAAACAAAAAACCCCACTTTATTGGCTTTGCTCTACTAAAAGATTCCATCAGTGATATGAAACAAAGTCTAGCATTCAGTAGCAATTTAAAAAAAGATAGTTTTTAACATTTTGTGTGTGTGTGTGTGTACACGCGCACATGCGTGTATGCATTTGCTCACATGTTCAGGTTCATTTATGGTAGTTAGAGGATACCTTGCAGGATTCAGTCACTACATGATCCCTGGAATTGAATATCTGGCTTGGCAACAAGCATACTTAACTGGTGTCCCATCTTGTTGCCACAAGATAAACTTTAAAAAAAAACATGTCTGCCATATAAAACACTACAGCAGAGGTACTCAGCATTTTGTTTGTTTCTTTGGTTGGTTTTGGTTTTTTGAAACAAGGTTTCTCTTTGTAGCCTTGGCTGTCCTATACTTGCTTTGTAGACCAGGCTGGCCTGGAACTCACAGCAATCTGCCTGCCTCTGCCTCCTGAGTGCTGGGATTAAAGGTGTATGCCACCACTGCCCGGTGAGGTACTCAACACTTTTGGATCTTGATTCTTATAGACTTGTAAAAGTTATTGAGGACCACTTAGAGCTTTTCATAACAAATTACATTACCAATGTTTATTTTATTTTATTTGTTTCAACTTTATTACTTTTTATGTGCATGTTTTGCCTAAATGTGTATATGTGCACCATGTGTCTGGTGCATGTAGAGGCCAGACAAGGGCATGGATCCTTGGGAGCTACAGTTGCATACTGTTGTGAGCTGTTATGTGGGAGCTGTACATGGAACCCCAGTCCACTGGGAAAGGAGCCAGTGTTCTTCAATTAAGCTAAACTATCTCTTCAGCCCAGTTTATTCTACTTTAAATTAAAACTCAGAAAGTTTTAATTGGTTAAGTTCATTTCATATTAATGTAGCTAACATTTTAATGAAAAATAACTACACTTATAAAACAAAGTAAAATAAAAACATTGTATTTTTTTATAATCTTTAATGTCTACCTTAAGAGAAAATAGCTGGATTCTCACAAACTTTTCTGATTTTTTTACATGAGTGATGCACTGCAACTCAAGCTTTCCCAAAACTGTTTACTCATTTTGTTAATTCAGTGCCCCATTTAAATTAGTATCTCCTCTTTTTTTCTGATCGTATCACTAGTTTAGTTTCTTCTGTAACATATACTTCTATATAAAATTACGTTGTTTGCTTTTTTAGTAGTCTTTGAGTCCTCTGCCCTTTATTAGAAAAACTGGAGGGGGCTGGAGAGATGGCTCAGAGGTTAAGGACACTGACTCTTCTTTCAGAGGTCCTGAGTTCAATTCCCAGCAACCACATGGTGACTCACAACCATCTGTAATGTGATATGGCGCCCTCTTCTGGTTTGCAGGTGTACATGCAGGCAGAACACTCACACATAAAATAATTAAGCAAATCTTAAAAAAAAAAAAAAGAAAAGAAAAACTGGAATATAAGCTTTATAAGAACTGGGATGGTTTAATCTAATTTCATTCTCTACTGTATTTCCAACGCATAGGACTGAATCTGACATGTAGCGCTCAGTAAATATTTGAGGTAATAAATGGAAGGTTGGATGTATTCCTCATTAAGAATATTGCTCTGAAAGCCAGGTGTGGTAGCACACGCCTTTAATCCCAGCACTCAGGGAGGCAGAGGCAGGTGGATTGCTGTGAGTTCGAGGCCAGCCTGGTCTACAAAGTGAGTCTATGACAGCCAAGGCTACACAGAGAAACCCTGTCTCAAAAAACAAAACAAACAAAAGAATATTGCTCAGTTTCTTTATATTGTGAAAGTGTATATATGTTCTGTATCTTATTAGTAAAAAGGGTGATCAGTAAGTCAGAATATAGCACTCATAGTGTACTCAAATAGCTTAAACTTAAAACATTTTTATAAAGACAATTAGAGTATTCCAACTAACTGATTTTTTTTTTCACAACATCCTTGCCAGACATCTGTTTACAAGTTACTTGTGAAACTTTGTTCACTAGGACCTCATCTCATGAGATGGTGGCTCAGTCCCTTCTTTTCTTTATTGGTAGCACAAATTGTTAAGGAAATTCTTTGCTCTTACCTCTTACCTCTTCTCTCCCCCCTCCTCTCTCTTCCTCTGTCTCTCTGCTTCTCTCTGGGGTACTCCTCCCCATCCCTCTTTCCTTCTCTCCCCATGCTTCTTTAATAAACTCCATATTAAAAAAAAGAAAATTCTTCAAGCCAGGCGTGATGGTACACACCTGTAATCCCAGCGTTTGGGGAGGCAGAAGCAGGTGGATCTCTGTGAGTTTGAGGCCAGCCTAGTCTACAAAGTGAGTCCAGGACAGTCAAGGCTACACAGAGAAACCCTGTCTTGAAAAACAAACCAAAACAAAAGCCAGGAAAGAAAGTGTACAAATTACTTTTCAGAACAAGAATTTTACTTGGAATCATTGACTGTAAAGCGACTGGGGATCTATTTATGTAATATTCTTTTCGGCTTACAGTGAAGAAGCTGATTTCAGCAATGTAAAGGGACTTGTCTAACTTCCTGAGGACCCATGCTTACAGGTGCCACTTGTTTGTCACAACCTGGTCACAGAGTGCATGAATCTAGGCTCATCTCATGGTTGTTGTTTTATTTTAGAAATATATCCAGAGACCTCCAAATAATTCTACTTTTGTTCAAGAATATTTTTTCTTGACTGGATGTGGTGGTACACACTTGCAGCACTTGGGAGACGGACAGGACAGTCGGGAGTTCAGGGTCATCCTCATCTGCATAGCAGATCTGAGACTACCTGGGCCACATGAGACCATGTCCCTTCCTCAAAAAGAGAGAAAAATCAAGGAAGAGATAATTCTTTCTCTGACAAATTTCATTAGAGAGATGCTGCGCTAATACAGAAGTTGACTTCCTGAACAGAAGCTTAAATATATGCTTTCACTTTCTTTTGTCTGTTTATAGGCAGAACGTTACCAAAGTCTCCTTGAAGAATTGAAAATAAACAAAATACAACTGATGCTTTTCCAACTGTATTATAATGAGGAAAAAATCAATGTTCTAAACACTGAATTAGAGCATATGGACAGGAATTTGAGTATTGTAAAAGACACTCTTTCTCACCATGAAAAGATAATTAAAGCTAAGAAAAAGGATCACGGAATGTTAACTAGGCAACTACAGCAAACAGCAAAAGAACTAAAGTAAGTTTTTAAAATAGATGTTAGCAGTTGGGCTTTTAAAATTTTTTATAATGGCTTGGTGTGGTGGCGCACACCTTTAATCCCAGCACTCAGGAGTCAGAGGCAAGCAGATCTCTGAGTTCGAGGCCAGCCTGGTCTACTGAGCAAGTCCTGGACAACCAAGGCTACACAGAGAAACCCTGTCTCAAAAAAATTATGATGTTTAATTTGTGTGTGTGTGTGTGTGTGTGTGTGTGTACTTGTGCACCAGCCTATGCTTACCAAAACATCCATGTGGAGGCCAGAGGACAACTGACAGAAGTCAGTTCTCTTCTTTGACTCTGTAGGTCCTAGGAATTGAACTCAGGTTTTATCAGTAAGTAATCTTTACCCACTGAGTCATTTCTCTGGTCCAACAGTTGAGTTTCATGTAAACTGAGAAAATATAATTGACACTTTAGAAGTTGGTATGTTTGAGGAGACAGTGCTTGGAACTGAATTTAGAGCTTCATATTTGGTAGACAAGTACTTACCACTGACCTGTATTCTCGGCCTAGAAATCAACTTGCCAAAATTTGTGTTTTTGAAAATCTCTCACAAAAACAAAAATTAGTATTTTATTATTGTATTATTTCATTATTTTGTTTTGAACACAATGTGTAGCCCTCGCTGCCCTCAAACTCATAGAGATCTGCCTGCCTCTGACTCCTGAGTGCTGGGATTAAAATGTTCACTACTAGTCAGGCGGTGGTGGCGCACGCCTTTAATCCCAGCACTTGGGAGGCAGAGGCAGGTGGATCACTGTGAGTTCAAGGCCAGCCTGATCTACAAAGTGAGTCCAGGACAGCCAGGGTTATACAGAGAAACCCTGTCCCAAAACACAACCAACAACAACAACAAAGTGTCCATCATCGTCGCTGGTGGAAATTGACTTTATTAAATGGACATTTTAGTTTGAAATACCTCAAATATACATTATAAAGATAGTACTTTTCTTCCATATTCTCATGCTATTTCTTCTACAACTAGCATAATACATTAGTATAGTCTATAGATGCAAGAAGATGGGAGAGTTGAATAGTAGGAAGCACAGGGTTATTTTTTTTTTAAGTGGTTAGACTATGAATTTGTCAAAATCACCAAGAGTGAACCTTAATGTAAATAAAAATTTAAAAACTAATGTAGTAGGGGCTGGAGAGATGGCTCAGAGGTTAAGAACACTGACTTCTCCTCCAGAGGTCCTGAGTTCAATTCCCAGCAACCACATGGTGGCTCACAACCATCTATAATGTGATCTGATGCCCTCTTCTGGTATGCAGGCAGAGCACTGTATGCATGATAATAAATAAATAGTACATCTTTAAAAAAAAAACTAATGTAGTAGAATGCAAAATGTGACAAAAGACTTAACTATATTGCAGATGTGTTTAATGTTATTAATGGAGTGAGAAGAGAAAGTGGTGGCTTAAGTAAATTTTAGAAGATTTTAGATTATTTGTGAATTTGTGCTAAGTATGGGTGCCTCTGGAGACCAGAGGTGTCAGATCCCCTGGAGCCAGAGCTGGAATTACAGATTGGTTATGAGCTATCCAGATAGGTGTTGGGAAATTGAATCTGAGCCTCCCTGAGAACACTGAATTCCTAAGCCATCTCTCTAGACCCCTAGCCTTAGTAATTTTGAAGTTCATAGATTTTTACAAGAAGATAATTACACAGAAGCACTGTAGTCTAGGTATAAAATTGTTTCTCAAGAGGAAATGGGCTAGTTTTCAAGACAGAGTTTCTCTGTGTAGCTCTGGATGCTCTGTAGACCAGTATGGCCTTGAACTCATAGAGACCTGCCTGCCTCTTTGCTGGGATTAAGGGCATGGCCACCAATAGCAGCAACCCCTCCCCAGACTCTTCATAGTTCTGTTTTTCTCTGGCAACTACCCATATACCTAACAATCTCTGCAAGTTAATTTTTAGAATTTAATTTTGAATTTTATTTGATCAAAGTTACTTTCTTTTTGCCTATGATTTGGTCCATACTTTTATTCCCAGCACATGGGAAGCAGAGACAGGAAGGTCTCAGCACTCAGGGCCAGCTTCGTATACATAGTTAGCTCCAGTCCAGCCAGGGCTACACAAATGAGACCTTGTCTCTAAAAAATAAAAATAAATAATAAGTTAATTACTTGCCTTTAATATGTTAAAATAAATATAAAAATATTTTTCCTTTTTAGATCTCTTGAAGCAATTTTAAATCAGAAGAGGCCTCAGTACATTAAAGCTAAAGAAAATACTTCTCACCATCTCAAGAAATTGGATTTGTCTAAGAAATTGAAAACAGACCATGAAAAACAATGCTCTAAGCAGGAGGATGACATACGCGCCTTAGAGGCAGAACTGGTTGATTTAGATAGCTCATGGAAAAGTTTTGAAAAGCAGATGGAAGAGAAAATTTTACACAAAGGGCGAGACATTGAATTGGAAAATAGTCAGGTAAAAAAAATAAATAAAAGAATTGGGAACATTATTTTTTCAGTTTCTCTTTTTAATTAGGAAAAATTTAAAGATACCTCTCTGGTAGTTTATTGAGATTGTCTCTAAAATGTAAATTGTAGGAATTAAAATTTCTTTAATCTGTTCACAGAATCTGAATTTAATCTTGAAACTAAGCTATTTTTCCTTCATATAGTTAGATGGTGGTGTAACATTATGAGTTAATTAAAGCCTATTACTACCTGGAATTATACTGTAATAAAAGTTAGGTAATTGCTACTATTTTAAAGGTAAAACAATTATCTCTTGGCTATTATATAAACAAAGAGAAGATATATATAGCTATGAAAAGATTTAATTGACAGGAGAAACTAATATGGTTTTAACTGTTTAGTGATAAGTTAATAGTATTATACAGTATTTAAGATTAAAATTATTAATCAGTAAAACATACAGCTAAACTAAAAATGTATAATTCAGTTTTTAAACATTCTTTCAATTAAAGTGTCATTAGTCTCTTTTGTTGAGTTATGTAATCTTGTATCACAGTATACATAGAGCAAAATAATTGTGACTTGGACAATAAAATACCATTTTTTCCAGATGGGCTTTTTTTTCTAGATTTTCTGTCAGGGACCTTATTATAAAGTTAGTCTTTATTATTTTGTTGTTCTAGCTAGAGTTTTTAATACAGAGATTTTCATATTAGGTTCTTATATTTTACTGGAGAAGATGACTAGTTATTATGTAATTTGTAAAAAGATTTGGATGAGAACAGGATGTCATAGAAATAAGTTCATTTTGGTTAGTAATGTGTCGGTGCTGTTTACATAGCTGGAGCGTTACAAAGAACTTAAGGAGCAAGTAAGACGGAAGGTGGCTATAATGACACAACAGCTGGAAAAACTGCAGTGGGAACAGAAAGCAGAAAAAGAAAGACTGGCATTTGAAAAGAGGAGGCATGGAGACACTCAGGTACCATGGATTATATAGTCATAGTTTAGAATTACTTGCAGTGAGATGTTACTCCCTTTTATTACCTTTCCAATATATAAGTGGATTTCTATTGAACACAAACTTTAAAAATTCTGAGTGGCTGGTATCGTTTATCTTAGTGGTAGAACACTGATGTCCTGGTTTGATTTCCCAAGCATAGTAAATAAATTCTGGATTCTGTTTTTCTTAGGATGCTTACTTAGATGCACTTTTGTAGTTAGAGTAGGTAGTGCCTTTGTTCGCGCGTTCAGGAAATGTTTTTGTGTGTGTGTATGGTGATGAGCATGGTCTGAGTATGCGCTTAGTTCAGTAGAGGGAAGAGGATAAGGAGAGTGAGGACATTAAATACATTTAACTCTATCTGTGGGTCTTGAAGCTGTGGATTTGACTGAGGTTCAGCAGTACTGATGGTAAAAATATGCTTACTGAACATTGTTTTATGTACTTTTTGTTATTCTTTAAGCAATACAGTATAAAACCTATTTATATAGTATTTATACAGTGTCAGGTATTATAAGTCTTCCAGAGAGGAAGATATATATCAATTATATGAAAATACTCTGTCGTTATACATTAGGATTTGAGTATATGCAAGTTAGGCTAACAATCATGGGTTCTGGAATCATTCCCCCACATATCTGAGGAATGACTGTAGCCCAAGAGGAGCAAGTCAGTCTATGTTGGGAACAACTATTAAGATGGCATTATATTCTTCCTCAGGGTAAGGCAGGCTTGGCTTCCAGCTCATCTTTTGATTATTAACTGTGTGTAATCTCAGCAAATAACTAAATTATAGATTTCTCTGGGCTTTACATTTTGCAATTGTGTACACAGTAAGGATAGGTATGTCAAACTCACAGTGAAAGACAAACTCAATAGTCACTCCCTCTTAGTGTTTCATGACTCCAACTGGGTGTGGTGGCCCACACCTTTAATTCTCAGCACTCAGGGAGGCAGATGCAGAGACAGGCAGATCTCTGAGTTTGAGACCGGCCTGGTGGTCTACAAAACGAGTCCAGGACAGCCAGGACTACACAGAGAAACACTCTGGAAAACTTAAAAAAAAAAAAAGTTTCATGACTCCTTTTCTAAAGCCTAGGGATTAGGTATAAGATTATTGTTATTGCACGCTCAAAAATAATAGTTCATATTGTACATTATGAAGCTTCTCTGAGCTGCCCTGACATTTGTGTATATAGCATGCTGAGTATTGCTGTAAGTTCAATTTGTTGTTGTTTCTAAGCTTTGGTTTTTCTTTTACTTCTATTTATTAATTTGGTGATCTATTTAAACACTGCAGTAACAATTTGAGCATCTAGCGCTCAGACCTTCAAAACTTCAACAATGTGTTTTTCCAGCTGCTACTTCAGGTTCTTCAGTTTGAGTGTTGAACAAACATCTCAAACTTGGACCCCAAACTGAACCTCTGATCTTCTCACTAAAGTGTGTTCCACAGTTTTTTCTCCTCTATAATTATGACAGTTTAGTTTTACTAGTTGCTCAGGTCAAAAATATGAGCTAGGCTTTAGCCCTCTTTTAGGAAACTATTAGTTTTACCTTAAAAATACAAAAAGAATCTGATTACTATTAGGGTTCTGGTGATCTGCTGAAGAAAGACCTCAAGGCAGTATGCAAAAACATAGTGTTTTTATTCTAGCATGCTAGGATTGCCTCTCTCCTGTAGAGGGCGACCCCGAAATGAGCACACAGGCTCAATTCATATACAGTTGGAGGGATCTGTGACAACAGAATTGAATCAGAGTATATGAGGGGATTCAGGACTGTCTGTTTGTTTAGTTATTGGGGACTTTTAAGTCACTGAAGTTTTGGCTCTTAATCAGGAGTTGGCCTTTAATTTGATTGGATGGGGCCAGCTGTGTTCTTTACCAAGGCCATGAAGTAATAAAAATATGGTATCTAGTCATTTTGTTCTATAAGCTGATGAGCTGGCCATAACTTGTGTTTTTTTTCCTCAGGAATTGTTAGAAACTTGGCCTAGTTAGGCAGGGTGAAAATCTGAAGCCTATCGTGGAGTTGGTCTCGTCAAGCAACTGGGATCATTGGGGTGCTTGGGTCCCTGATGTCCCTGACATTGAATCCCTTAAATTACTTTTTCTCATTTCTACTGCTACCAATCTTGTCCATGTCACCAAATTTTTTGTTTGAATCAGTTCGTTAGCCTACCAGCTTTCTTGGCCACCACTCTTGATCCTATACCGTAGTCTCAACATAGCAGCCAGTAATGCATTAACCAAATCAAATTGTGAAATTTACTCTTAAATCCTCCAGAGGCTTCCCAGTTGCACATAAAAGTTTTAAGTCAAAGTTCTTAAGTGACCTACATGGACATACCTGATTTGTTGTTCAGTTTTTCCTCCTGTTTTCTTTTCTTTGATCTGCTGTATTAGCCTCCTGGGACATTACAAACATGTTTCTTCATGAGAGTTTGTATTTGCAAAAGCAGTAAATGCTTTTAATCACTGAGCTGTTTCTCTAGCCCTGAATGGACTTTTCCTTTTCCTTTATGGGGCAGTGTCTCACTATGAAGCCCTGGAACTCACCATGTAGACCAAGCTGGCTTCGAACTCAGAGGTCTGCCTTTATTAGCCCTCTGAGGACTGGGATTAAAAATGTGTACCACCACCCAGATCTGAGTGGAATTATTAAGTGAGATAGTAGTTGGGCTTCTTAATGTCTACATGTGCCTTCCATCAGAAAAGAAAATGTCTTGTCCTATTTTTTTGGTGTGTATGTGGGAGACATGTACATGTATGTGCAGGTGAGTTCATGTGCCTGAGTGAATTGTTGCAGAGCCCAGAAGAACACAAGTATCTTGCTGTATCACGACTAATTTCCTTGAGACAAAGTTCCTTACTGAACCTGGAGCTAGGCTAACAGCCAGCAAGCTCTAGCAATTGTCTGTCTCTGTTCCCATAGCACTAGGATTACAGGTATCCACAGCCACTCCTGACTTTATGTGGCTACTGGGGATTTGAATAAGGTTTTTGTATCTGTGTAAGCCTTCTGAGTCATCTCTTCAGCCCATCTTTCTCATTTTTATAACTCCAGCATCTAGCACAATAAATATTGGCTTCATGGATTATCATCAGTTAGATGGAAGAAGGGTTAAAGGCTAAAAATCTGAAACCAAGTCGGGCATGGTGGCACACGCCTTTAATCCCAGCACTTAGGAAGCAGAGGCAAGTGGATCACTGTGAGTTTGAAGCCAGCCTGGTCTACAAAGCTAGTCTAGGGCAGCCAAAGATACACAGAGAAACCCTGTCTGGAAAAACAGAAACAAAAACAAAAAAAATCTAAAACCAGTTGGAGACCCACCCCACCCCCCCACACCCAATCCAGTTTCCCTTTTCATGGTTTCATTTATAGCCCTGGGTAACTAAATGGGAAATTCAAAAATTAAACAATGCACAAATAACTTGTTATGTTTTTTGTTTTATTGTTGTTATGATTGGTACGTTTGCATAGGAGGAAGCATAGTATATTTAGGATTCAGTACTATGTGTGGTGTCAGGCATCTTAGAATTTGACTTTTTCAGATGACAGATTCTGCTGCTCTGCAGTATTTTGATTTAATGATAAAGGGCAAATAATGCAAGATTTGCATGAAGTTCTATTCTTGAGCCTGTTGGTTGCCTTGCTGCCCTGTAGGTTCTTTCTTTTTTTTTTTTTTTTCTCCCCCTGTAGGTTCTTGCATCATGGTAATACTTAATTACTCTGTTGTAATAACTTATTTTCTTAAGGACAGGAACTCTATCTCATTCATTATTATATCTCAAATTACTACCACATAGTAGCCAGTGAGTGGACATTTACTGAATGAATTAGTTTGAAAGCTAGATATGAACTGTATATGTACTTGAAAATAATGTTAGAAGTTAAGAGCACTTGTCATTCTTTCAGAATTTATTTCCCAGCACTTACATGGTGGCTCACAATAACTATAACTCCTGTTCCAGAGGATCTGACAACCTCTTATGTGGGCAACAGACATGTATGTGGTATATATATACATACATACAGGCAAAATACTCATAAACATAAAATAAATCAAAAGAAAAATGTAAAAATAATATGAAGTTTGAATTTACCAGTAAAATCACAGGAGAGCAAATATTTAGCAAAATATATTAAGAATTGATTCCCAATCTGTTTGATGTAAAAGCTTTAATCATGTGGCCTTTTTTAAATTAAATTTTTCTTTTATATTTTCTCTTAAAATTTTATTACATTTATTTATATATTTCTGTGTGTACATGTGCTTGCCCAAGCACACTGGTGTACATGTAGAAATCAGAGGACAACTTGAAAGAGTTGACACTTTTCTTCTCTTATGTCCTGGTGGTGAACTCAGTTCATCAGGCTTGACAGCAAGCACCTGCTAAGCCATTACACAAGACCTAAATATTTTCATATAACCATACTGATACATTTCAAACTTTTAACAGATTCAACAATAAATTCTAGATATGTCAATTTATTGGTTTGTAGTGTTATAATTGATTTTAGGTTTATTTTCTATTGTAGGGAAATCTAAATCAAATAAAAGAGCAAATAGAAGAGCATAAAAAACGAATAGAGAAGTTGGAAGAATATACAAAGACATGCGAGTGAGTAGAAAAACAATCTTTGCAGCTTTTTCATATCTAAATGATTCAGTGTATTCTCTAAATAATGAATGAATGTTTCTATTGTGTGATATTCTTACTCCATTGTCTTTTATTTCTTTGTAGATTGTTAAAAATTATACTTAACACATGGTAAATATGTATTAAAATAAAAACAAAATGAATAAAATCTTTAAAATTTGAAAATGTAAATGTATAGCTGTTAAAACTTAAATCTTGTTTTGGTATTGATATTTCATGAGTAAATAGTGGATTGTGGAGGTTGAAAAGGTCACTCAGTGAGTAAGAACACTGGCTGCTCTTCCAGAGGACCCAGGCTTTATTCAAAACACCCGCGTGGTGGTTGGGTTCACAACCATCTGTAATTCCAGATCCAGGGGATCTGATACCCTCTTCTGGCTTTCATAGGTACTACATAAATGTTTACAGACACACGTGCAGGCTAACACTCATACACATAAAATAAATCTCAAAAAAGTAAAAAATAGTAGAGTTGTGTCATGAAAACTAATACATAGTATTTAATCAACCACTAAGGAATTTTAGTTGACTTTGCATTGATACTATTAAGCATGTGATAATTGCTCTGGTTAATATTGATCTGTCCTTAGTCTTGTAGTAACCAGAAATATTTATTTTCAAATGAACAAATAATGATCAAAAGCTCTTTTACCTGTTTAGGGTTGGGTGTGGTTTTATTTACTTACTTTAAAAAAATATATTTTATTTATTTATTTAATGTGTATGAGTGCTTTATCTGCATGTATACTTACATGGCAGAAGAGGACATCAGATCACATTATAGATGGTTGTGAGTCACCATGTGGTTGCTGGGAATTGAACTCAAGACCTCTAGAAGAGCAGACAGCGCTCTTAACCACTGAGCCATCTCTCCAGCCCCTATTTACTTACTTTTCAATTGATAGAGCTCTACTCCATTTTCATAAAGTGCCAGACAAGACTGTTCTAACCAGTTACTTCTCAATGTTTTGGTTGTAGGGACTGCTTGAAAGATAAAAAACAGCAAGAAGAAGCCCTGATGAAAGAAATTGACAGTACCAAATCACGAATGTCTGAAGTTAATGAAGAATTGAGTGTTATTAGAAATGAATTGCAGAATGCTGGGATTGATAACCATGAAGGAAAACGTCAGCAGAAAAGAGCAGAAGTTCTAGGAAACCTTAAAAGACTTTACCCAGATTCCGTGGTAATTAGAAGGAATTTTAAAGGCTATGTGCTCTCATTTCTAAAAAAGAGTCTCCTTACTTTTGATTGGAAATATACCATATACCTGTTGTAAAGAAGCAGAATTATTTTAGAAATGTTATATTTTATATTGAAAATATAATAGTAAATAGAGCAAAAGGTAAATTTGAAGTTAAACTTTTGTTTAAATTATATATGTAAGGAAGTATTAAAAAGAAACATTTACATGAACACAGCAACTAGCCAGTATACATGATGGCTAATTTCCTCAAAGGAAACATGGTATGAAGTAGGTTTAGTCCTCTCAACTCAAATTCTTCATGATTTTTGGCAGGTATCATTGCCATATTTTCATTTTCTGACTGTATCTAGTAGTGTGTGTGTGTGTGTGTGTGTGTGTGTGTGTGTGTGTGGTGTGTGTTATGGCTGGGGACTGAACCTAGGGTCTCGTGTTTGTGAGGCAAGCATTCTACCAACTGAGGCATATATCCTCAGGTCTTTGGTTTTCTTATTCTCCAATTATTACTTTGAATTATGGATAATAGTAGAGAAATGGAGCTAAGCTGCTGAATCTAATTTCCTCTATTCATAGCAAAATGATACAACTTTATTTTTTATTTAAGAAAAAAAAAACCCACTAGTTCGGGCTGGAGAGAGGTTCAGAGGTTAAGAACACTGGCTGTTCTTCCAAAGGTCCTGAGTTCAATTTCCAGGAACCACATGATGGCTTATAACCATCTATAGTGAGAGACCTGGTGCCCTCTTCTGGCATACATGCACATATATAGACAGAACACTGTATAAACAAACAAACAAACAAGTCTTCTTAACCCATCATATCTAACGACAATTGTGCACATTTCTTTTTCAGAGATGGAGAAAGGGCTGGAGAGATGGCTCAGCAGTTTAAGTATAGAATTGCTTGTTCAGAACTCTGTAGAAGCCAAACTGGTTAATTGACTAAATTCTGAAAATTCTTACCTAGTATTCCTTAATTTGACAGAAGCACAGCTATGTACTTATTTCCTTTTCCAAGTGGAGGGAATAGATTTTAAAAACTAGAAAATCAGGGGAAACGTCTAGTGCTCTCTCAATGAAAAAAAGACTCCAGGGTTCCTCATTAAGCTGAGAGGCCATTTTGAATCACTCCTACCAAATAAGGTGTATTTTCCTATACAGGATAAAATCACCTTGAAACAGGATGCTAATTGACACAGAGAGAGAAAGATTGAGATTTCAAACTGTGTATTTACAAAGCATCAGCTGAGCCTTCATATCTCCTGTCCTCCGTGAGAGTGAGTAAAGCAAGAATATGGATTCAGTCACCCGTTGTTCAAAGAAGGCACTGATTCATTCTGTGGGAAAGCAGTCAAGAGGTTGTCCACTGCAGAAAATGAACGTTCTGAACAGCAGTCCACATTGAGTATAAGAATTCGGGTGAATTTGAATGGGACTGTTACATTGGACATATGAGTGTTATATAATTATCTATGATGTTTTGTTACATAAGAAAACAATAAATTATATATTTCTCATTAATGTATTTATTTTCTCCTGTTTTGAAACCTTCTAAGTTTGGAAGACTGCTTGATCTGTGTCATCCTATTCATAAGAAATACCAGCTGGCTGTGACTAAGCTTTTTGGCCGACACATGGTTGCCATTGTTGTAGCCTCAGAAAAGGTAGCAAAAGATTGTATTCGATTTCTGAAGGAAGAAAGAGCTGAACCTGAGACATTCCTTGCTCTAGATTACCTTGATGTAAGAAATTTTAATGTTTTATATTTATTAATTACCAAATATAATATGTCTTTACCACTCCAAACTGGCAGGTATAAGATCGGGGTGGAGTGGGTAGTAGTGGTGTAATGTGGAGACCTGTTAGCCAGTCATCAAGTGGCTGGTGTTTCTGAACTAGCAGGTAAATAATATTAAGTAACTGCTATCTTTCGTGACTCGTATTTTTTCCTAATCTAGTTTTGCTGCAATTCTTAGTATCTGAAGTATAATGTTCTGCCCACTACCAACAATATGTTCTGTTTTGTAGCACAGTATAAGAACTGGATTTAAGACATAAATGTTGGTAAATGGTAACTCAGGTGTAAGTATCTGGTCCTGGATTGTGTAGAGCAGGTGAAATTTTGAGTCTTAAGATGTGTATCTTGAAATACATTAACATATCTAAATCTAAATCCCTGAACTAGAAAAGGAACTTTGTCATTGCTATCCTTTAGAGATTCTTTTTGTTGACAACTGAAGAAAATGTTCTGTTTAGTTCAGTTGTCTGAACTCTGAACTGCAGGCAGAGTGCATAGTGGTTAAAAGCACAGAACCCAGTCACCAGGCGTGGTGGCATCACCTTTAATCTCAGCACTCAAGAGGCAGAGGCAGGCACATTACTGTGAGTTCAGAGCCAGCCTGGTCTACAAATGAAGTCCAGGACAGCTAGGTCTACACAGAGAAACTCTATCTTGAAAAACAGTGCAAGCCCCTAAGTAACCCTACCAGTTGTTTCTGTTTCTTCATTTATGAATTTAAGGAATAGATTGCCACTGTGTTGGACTGTTGAATGGGATCTTCACCTGGCAAGGTGCCTGCACAGAGGAGTAGGGTCAACAAATGCTAACTGTGTTACATGAGGTCAGACCCACCTTTTGTGCTTCCATAGTTTTGCTTATGCTTATGCTCACAAAAAGAATTTTACTCTTAATTTATTTGCCTGTTCAAATCTTTTCGTTAGCTGGGCATGGTGGCGCACGCCTTTAATCCAGCACTTGGAAGGCAGAGGCAGGTGAATTGTTGTGAGTTCGAGGCCAGCCTGGTCTATATAGTGAGTCCAGGACAGCCAAGGCTACACAGAGAAACCCTGTCTCAAAAAAAAAAAAAAAAAAAAACAAACAAACAAACCACACACACACACACACACACACAAAAAACAAAAACAAAAAAAGAACCAAAAAAACCTTTTTGTTGTTTTGCTTTTTGGGACAAGGTCTCACTATGTAGGCTTGGCTGAACTGGAACTCACTCTATAGTGAGCTCCGGGAACTTTATGCATGCGGTACCCAGACATACATGCAGACAAAAAAAATACATGCATGCCAGAGGACACCTGCATACACACACATGCGCACGCGCATGCATGCACTTACAATAAATAAATGTAAAAAGATTATAAGACATTAATTGTAAAAGGAATATTTCTTTCTAGTACATAGATCTTAACTACTTAAGATATTTTTCTATGCACTCTTGCCATATGACATAGTTATGTATATATGCATGTATATATTTGCCTTTCCCAAGTATAGATATATATACCTTTTAGTATTCATAAGATTTTTGTTTTAACAGAAATATGTACTAGTTTTCAGTAATACTCAGCAGATACATTTATGCCTGTAGAGAGAAACCTGAAAGTACATCTGTAATTTGAGGGCTGTCCTGATCATTTCTGCCTAGAGGGGTTTTATTTTGTTTTTAGATCTGTAGTACTGTGCTGCTTTTGGGTACTTTGTTTGTTTATTTGGTTGGTTGGTTGGTTGGTTGGTTGGTTTTTCGAGACAAGGTATCTCTGTGTAGCCTTGGCTGTCCTGGACTCACGTAGACCAGGCTGGCCTCGAACTCTCAGTGATCTGCCTGCTTCTGCCTCCTGAGTGCTGGGATTAAAAACGTGCACCACCACCGCCTGGCTTGGTTACATATCTTAGTGGCTACTTCATTCTACTGTGTATTATGATTTAAAGAACACAAAGCACTTCTTATATATTATATTAGTTGCAGTTGAATCTGGAAGTTCTTTTTTCTGGCTTTTGACAAAGTTTTCGTATTTCTGAAAAATAATACATGACATGATGTGGGATACAGTTTTTCATGCTCTTACTGAAAGTTCATTACATAGAAGAGCACATTGTTAACCCTTAGCTATACTGTGGAAAGAGGATAATAAGCATTTGGTTTTTATTTTAGCGTAGCTAATATACCAGGTCTCCTTTTAACCCTTCAGATCAAGCCAATCAATGAGCGACTAAGGGAAATTAAAGGCTGTAAAATGATGATTGATGTTATAAAGACTCAGTTTCCTCAGCTGAAGAAAGTGATTCAGTTTGTTTGTGGAAATGGCCTTGTCTGTGAGACTGTGGAAGAAGCAAGACATATTGCATTTGATGGACCTGAAAGACGGAAGGTAAGAGACTTGATCACACTTTCAGCTAAGTTGAAGCAATATTTATAAGTGTGTTCTCTCCCCCCCCCCGTTCTTTTTAAAGGAGGTGGGGTGGGATTTCGAGACATGGTTTCTCTGTTATAGCCTTGGCTGTCCCAGAACTCACTCTTTAAACCAGGCTGGCCTCAAACCCACAGAGATCCACCTGCCTTGGCCTCCTGAGTGCTGGGATTAAAGTCATGCACCATCACCACTCAGCTTCCTGTGTCCTTTTTAATGAGGAAAACCAGCATAGGACAACCTAAAATGGTTTCAGTTGATGGTTTTCTGTTGTTGTTTTGAGACAGGGCCTCATATAGCTCAGGCTGGCCTTGAGCTTGCTCTATATCTGAGAATAACTATAACTGTGATCTTCCTGCCTCTGCCTCCCAAGTGCTGGGATTACAGACATGCACTATATGCCCAGTTGTATATGTGCTAAAGATTGAACCCAGGACTTTATATTTAGGCAAGCACTGTACCAACTAAGCTACATCCTCAGCTCTTCTATTGCGTTTTATAAAATTCTGTACATTCTCTATATCACAAATTGGATTTTAGAAATTCAATTATTATGCCCTTGTTGATGCCTGCTTTTTCCCTGAATTTTTTATATTTGAATAACAGGAAGAACTTTTGTTACTTACTTTATATTCCTTGTTCTTACATAATTTAATAGGAATATTTTATACATTGAAGCTTAGCACAATTGGATTTATAATAGCACGGTTTAGATGTTATTAAGTACTAATCCTTCAGTGCTGTGGTTTTTCTTTTAAAAATAAGCCTTCTAAGGGCAGAGAAGATGGTTTAGTTGGCAAGAATGTTTCCTCTATAAGCATGCAGCCCTGACTTCAAATCCATAGCACCCACATAAACCAGGCATGGCTCCACATACCTGAACTCTAGCATTATAGAGGGCAGAGACATTTGGATTTCAAAATCTAGCTGGTTAATCTAAATATCAAACTTCTAGTTTAGTGAGAAACATTGTCTCAGAACAGTAAGGCAGAAAACAATGTACATAGGCACCCTATATCCTGCTCTAGCCTCTACACGAGTGTATATGCATACATATATCCCCATATGTATACACACACATACACACAAATGTATTTTCTCATATGAACAGTTTGTATTTAGTTGAGCAATGCTAGATTATTGCTCATGTAATTAATAGCATTTTTTTTCGAGACAGGGTTTCTCTGTGTAGCCTTGGCTGTCCTGGAATCACTTTGTAGACAAGGCTGGCCTCAAACTCACAGTGATCTACTTGCCTCTGCCTTCTGCCTCCTGAGTGCTGGGATTAAAGGTGTGTGCCACCACACCCAGTAGGGAGCATTTTTATGATCTACAAAATTTCAGCTGCAAAAAGTATCTTAAAATATATTTCTCTAAGGTAAAATGTTTTTCTAATACAGGCAGTAGCACTTGATGGAACGCTGTTTTTGAAATCTGGAGTGATCTCTGGAGGGACAAGTGACTTAAAGCATAAGGCTCTATGTTGGGATGAGAAAAAGTTACACAGTCTAAGAGATAAAAGAAGCCAACTTGTCCAAGAGCTAAAGGTAAATCCTCATCATAAAAGTTGTGAAAAGTTAAGGAAAATAATTATGTAAAAACTTAAGTAATTTTCCTTATTAAAATAAGTTCTATGAACTGCTTGTTTCCTGTACATATACGTGTGTGTGTGTGTGTGTGTGTGTGTGTGTGTGTGTGTGTGTGTGTGTGTTTTCTAGTTTTCTGAGACAAAGACTGACTCTGGCTGTCCTGGACTCCCTGAGTAGACAAAGATTGCCTCAAACTCATAGATAAAACTGCCTCTGCTTCCCAAGTGCTGGGATTATAGGTGTACACCAATATATCTGGCTTCCTATACACATTTTTGTATTAGGTATTGCTACCTGTTTTAAGTTATTTGTATAATAACTAAGTTAGTACTTACACATATATGTTGTATATAATTTCTTTACATTTTTCAAAAAGAGTTTCAAAAGATTTGGCTAGGCATGGTAACAAGCACCTCTAATCTCAGCACTCTGGAGGCAGAGTCAGGTGAATCTCTGTGTTTCAGGCCAACCTGATCTACAAAGTGAGTTCTAGGAAAGGCAGAGTTAAATATTGAGACTCTGTCTCAAATAAATTGTATTAAAAGATTTATTTATTATTTGTGTGTATGTGTGTATGTGAGTGCCCAAAGAGGCTAGAAGAAGGCATTGGGTTTTCCTCCAGTAACTGGATTTACAGAAGATTGTGAGCCAACATGTGGGTGCTGGGAATGGAACCCAAGTCTTCTGCAGTAGCAGCCAGTGCTCTTAACCGCTGAGCCATTTCTCCAGCTCCAAGTGTATAATTTGTGAATAAAACGTCAGTATAGACTCTTCATCAATATAGTAAGAGAATATATAAGACTGTATAAAATTTATTCAAAAAGCACATGGGTTTTTGATAGCACACTTTGCTGACTGGTTTTATGTCAAACTGACATAAGCAAGAATTGTTTTGAAAGAGGAAACCTCAATTGAGGTTTACCATATTGATGTGTGGTATATTTTCTTAATTGGTGATTGATGTGGGAGAGCTCAGTTCATTGTGAATAGTGCCACCCCTGAGCTGTTGGTATTGGGTGCTCTACACAAGCCATGAGGAGCAAGCCAATAAGCAGCACTCTTTCATGGCCTCTGCATCTGCTCCTATCTTCAGCTTGCTTCCCTTGTTGAGTTCCTGCCCTGACTCCCCTCAATGATGGACTATTACCTAGAAGTCGAAAATGAAATAAACCTTTACTCAAATTGCTTTTGGTCATGGTGGTTGTTGGTTGGTTGGTTGATTTGTTGCTTTTAAAAGTTTTCTGAGACAGGGTTTCTCTCTGTAGGTCTGGCTGTCCTGGCGCGCTCTGTAGATCAGGCTGGCTCTGCCTCCTGAGTGCTAGGATTAAAGGTGTGCACAACCAACTCCTGGCAGTCATGGTGTTTTATCACAGCAATAGGAACCCTAATTAGGACACACTTGATAATGTAATCTAAGATATAATTAGAAAAGTTATATGTTTGTATATAGACAAGGCATTTTATAAAATTGAATAGGTAGGCCTAATTAAAATACCAAGTTAAAGAGTAACTGTGTCAGAGCTGAAGAGATGTATGATGAATGTTCTTGGTTGTCACCTTGACTACATCTGCGATTAGCTAAACCCACACATGGAGGGTTACATCTGCAAGGGAGTTTTGTTTAATTTGAAGTGGGAAGATCCATTCCTAATTCAGATCTTTGATGTGGGAAGACTCACCTTTAATCTGAGCCACACCTTCTGTTGGAAGCCTATATAAGGGTATGGAAAAAGGAAGCTTCAGTATTTTCCAGCTTTCTCTAGATTGCTTTTAGCTTGCTTGTAAGTCCATCTTTTACTGGTGTAGAACCTACTTCTTTGGGCTTCTGGTGTATGCTGAAGACCAGGTGAGACATCCAGCCTTGTGGGCTGAAGCACTACTAGATTCTAGGATCTTCTGTTCATAGGCAGCCATTGTTGGATTAGCTGAACCACAGCCTGTAAATCATTCTAGTAAATTCCTTAGCTAGATAGATATTCGTTCTATTAAGTTCTCTTGCTCTAGAAAACCCTGACTAATACAAATTTTGGTACCAGAAATGGTTCTAGAGAAACAGAAGTATAAGTAAGAATAATTTTAAGTATCTGGTATAAACTTTCCAATTTGGTAGCACCTATGGTTACTGAAGCCTCTTTTGGGAGCTTGGAGAGTCCTGAAAGTCCACAGTGTGAACAATTTTTCAAACTTAAGGAGACAAATGCATTTAATTACCCTGATAAACTAATTTTGAATGGCAACAGATTTGGTGAGTTTGTATACACAACTTTGTACAGTTTGTGGAAAAATAAGGAAATGATGATGCTTGTCTGTTGCTCCTAACATCTGTGGATAAATTGGCAAAGGAAAATAATGAGTTCCGAGATAAAATTAAACCATTTCTAGCATCTCAGGATATGGTGAAAGACAACAATGAACTTACTGATAAAATTGGCTGGGTCCAGATGTACATTAACAGTCTAAAGATCTCTAAATGTTCTCTGGAAGAGGATCTTCTCTCCAGCAGCCACAGAACTCAAGTTGAAAAAAGTCAAACCAACATCTTTATTAGAAGATCTGAATTACAGCAAAAATTCAAGTTCCAGCCTCAAAGAGTGTTGACAGTTAAAGCAGGTTATTTATTGGTAAACAATGGGATCCTGTAACTTGGAATAGGGCTGTATAGGAGGACCCTACTGAAGCTGAGAACTTTAATCCACCCTCTGAAGAAGCCACCTTTGAAATGTGACCTTTTCACCTTTGACTGACAATATTGATGTCCTTTGGAGCCCACAAATAGTTGCCTGTAGACCTATAACCAGACTTAAGGCAAAGCAGGCTCCTAGAGGGGAGGTAGAAAGTAGTTCATGAAGTGCACTACACTAAGAAAGAGGCTAACAATTTTGCTAATTCATTCAAGCAGAAGGCTAATATATGTGGACATGGATTTTAAGGATATGGTATAATGATCGGTGGAACACA
Organism: Acomys russatus; assembly: GCF_903995435.1. Lineage (NCBI taxonomy): Eukaryota > Metazoa > Chordata > Mammalia > Rodentia > Muridae > Acomys > Acomys russatus. The sequence goes on along the minus strand of NC_067153.1, from coordinate 47,573,950 downwards.
AAACTAGATCAGGCTGAGTTTGTTGACATGGGCAGTTAGAAAAAGGGGGAGGGGTGTCAAAAGTCTGTTTGAATGGTAGGCTGAAGCATTTTTCAAAAGGAGTTGGAAGTGCCTGGTATCCCTTAGCTTAGTGTTGATGAAGGGATTTTAAGGCTCAGGGAAACTGCAATGCACAAGAGAGTTACACGAAGAAGTTGCCTGAATGCGTATGATTTCTAATCCCATTAAAATACTGTCTGTTACTAGTAAGCTGGGCGGTGGTGGCGCACACCTTTAATCCCATCACTCGGGAGGCAGAGGCAGGCGGATTGCTGTGAGTTTGAGGCCAGCCTAGTCTACAAAGCGAGTCCAGGACAGCCAAGGCTACACAGAGAAACCCTGTCTCAAAAAACAAAACAAAACAACAACAACAAAAATACTGTCTGCTACCAAGCATGCACCTATAGCCTCATGAAGTGTGTCCTGCTAGACTGACTGAGGAAAAAAGACTAGGGCATAATTTGCTGATGGTTCTACCCATTATGCAGGCACCACCCAAAAGTGGACAGCTGCAGCATTACAACCTTTTCCTGGGACACCCCTGAAGGACATCATCAAAGGAAAATCTTTACAATGGACTTGGACAGTAAACATGGTCATACATTTGGTTTGGAAGGAAATGTGGATAGATGGGTGGTTGTTCATTCATGTGCTGTAACCACTGGATTGTCTGGATTGTCAGGGACTTGAAAAGAGCATGATTGAAAAATTGGTGTGAAAGATACCTAGGATACAAGTATATAGCCAGATCTTTCGATATGGGTGAAAAATATGAAGATGTTTATGTGCCACATAAATGCTCATCAAAAGGTGACTTCAGATGAGGAGTTCAATAATTAAGTAAATAGGATAACTCTGGACAGTCAGCTTCTTTTCCGAGCCATTCCTGTCATTGCCCAGTGGGCCCATGAACAAAGTGTCCATGGTGACAGAGATGGGTTCAGCATTATGCATGGGTTCAACAACATAGACTTACTCTCACCCAAACTGACCTGGATACATCTGCTGCCGAGGGACAGATCTGCCAACAGCAGAGACCAATACTGACCCCCAATGTGGCACCATTCCTCAGGGTAACCAGCCAGTGACCTGGCAGCAAGATCACTTCCTCTACAGAAAGGACAACTCTTTGATCTTACTGAAGAGGTTATTTATTCTGGTTATCCATTTGCCTTTCCTATATATACTGCTTCTTCCAAAACCATCATTTCTGGAATTACCATGCTCCCCACCATCCTGAAGCATCTAGCCTGATGGAAAGATGAAATGGACTTTAAAAAAAAAGATTTATTTATTTATCATATACACAGTGTTTTGCCTGCATGTACACCAGAAGAGGGCCTCAGATCTTATTATAGATGGTTGTGAGCCACCATGTGGTTGCTAGGAAGTGAACTCAGAACCTTTGGAAGAGCAGCCAGTGCTCTTAACCTCTGAGCCATCTCTCCAGCCCATGAAATAGACTTTTAAAGACACAGTTCCAACCAAGCATGGTGGTGCACACCTTTAATTCAAGCTCTCAGGGAGGCAGAGGCAGGTGGATCTCTGTGAGTTAGAGGCCAGCCAACTCTATAAAACGAGTCTAGGATAGCCAGAGCTACACAAGAGAAACCTTGTCTGAAAAAAAAAAAAAAGACAGTTCCAGCACCAATTTGGTGGTAGCAGCCTGGAGAGCTGCAGCAGAGTTCTCCAGAAAGCAGTACATACTCTGCCCCCCCACCCCCACCCCCAGACATGGTTTCTCTGTGTAACAGCCCTAGCTGTCCTGGACTCAACTTTGTAGACCAGGCTGGCCTCAAACTCACAGAGATTTGCCTGCCTCTGCTTCCCCAAGTGGTATTACAGGTGTGCACCACCATGCCCAGCATGTAGTGGCAGTATATCCTTTGAATTAATGTCCAATATATGGTATAGGTTTTCCTATAACCTGTAGGGGAATGTTAATTCAGAACAATGCTGTTCTGGCAAGAGATCACATCCAAAAAGACCTTCTAGGACTGAGTTCAAGGCCAGCTTGGTATAGAGCAAGTATCAGGTAAAGAAAAACTTAGATGCAGGTGTGGTGGCTCATGCCTTTAATCCCAAACAAAGGTAAAGTTAGTTTATAGAAGGAAGCACCCATGTTTGAAAGTGATGTCTAGTTGAGTGGCAGAAAAGGTGATGAATCAGAGAAGAGTAGACAGAATAGGACATGCCCAACTCTCAAGAGAAGAGAGAGGAGAGGGAAGCTACTTCAGAGGCAGTTTTATACAGGACAGACTAGAAAGATGCAGAAAGACAACTCAGGTGAAGATGGAACAGGCCAGAAAATAAGAAGCCAGAAGATTAGAGCAGATTGCTGAGTTAGTTTGAGGCCAAGCAGAACAATTCTGGGCCAAGAGAGAAGCCAGATTAAGTCAGTTGGGAGAAGAGTTTGAGCCAGAACAGCTGAGTTGAACCAGCCAGCCCAGAGCTCAGAAAGAACAAGTAAGAATGAGCTTATTAAGCAGTAAGTCTCAGAGGCTGAGATATTGCAGGCCTAAGTTAGATTTTATGGAGGTCAGACGCTTCCAGGATTGGGCCTAAATTAGCCGAAGGAGGCAGTAAGCCTCCAAGACAGCAATTGAGCCAGGAAAATAAAATTACTTTTATAATTGTCAGAATCCAGAAGTCCTGGTTATTATCTTGTTAAATATAGGTTTGGATAATAATGTTAGGCACAGTTACGACCTGGTTATTATTTTCATTTAGAAATTAATCATGACATAAGGAAATACAATGTGTGTTAAGTTGACAAAGGGTGGACTTGTAATGGCTATTCTTGGTTGTCAATTTGACTCCATCTGGAATTAACTAAAACTCAAAAAAGAGAGTGTTGATTTTTTGTTTGTTTTTTGAAATAGTGTTTCTCTATGTTATTTTTGCTGTCCTGGACTCACTGTGTAGACCAGGCTGGCCTCAAACTCACAGCGATCCGCCTGCCTCTGCTTCCCTAGTGCTGGGATTAAAGGTGTGCGCCACCATGCACACATATATATGTATGTATGTGTATGTATATGTATATAGAGAGAGTGGGTTTTTGCCTGAATGTGTCTGTGCACCACCTGCATGCAGTTCCTATGGATGCCAGAAGATGGCATCAGATTCTTTGGGACTGGAGTCATAGATAGTTGTGAGCTACTCTGTGGGTACTGGGAATTGAATACCAGGGTCCTCTGTAAGAGTATCCAGTGTTCTTGACTACCAAGTGTTCTCTCCAGTACCCTCACCTCTTTTTGTGTGTACCAGTGTTTTGCCTGCACAAATATCTGTGTAGTACCTGAGTATCTGATGACTGCAGAGGCCAGGAGGGGGCATTAGATTCCCTGGAACTGGAGTTACAGATTGTGAGCCACCATGTGGATGCTGGCAATTGAACTCACAACATGATCTGCAAAAGCAGTCAATGCTCTTTCTGTTTTGTTTTTGTTTTTGGAGACAAGGTTTCTCTGTGTAGCCTTGGCTGTCCTGGACTCTTATTTGTAGACCAGGCTGGCCTCGAACTCACAGCGATCAGCCTGTCTCTGCCTCCCTGAGTGCTGGGATTAAAGGTGTGCGCCACCACACTCAGCTTGCAGTCAGTATTCTTAACAGTTAGAGCTCTACATTCCCCACACCATGTCTCTTATTAGAAAAAGTTGTTGAATGGTTGTGTGTAAAATCAGTGAGTCTTTATTATGAAAGCACTGAATAGAAAAGTGCTTTTCCACTATAAAATGGTCTCACATTTCTCTGTTTAGGAGTTAATGAAGACACTCCGCAAGGAAACAGATCTGAAACAAATACAGACTTTAGTACAAGGAACCAGTACACGACTCAAATATTCACAAAATGAACTAGAGATGATTAAAAAGAAACACCTTGCTGTGTTTTACCGGGTATGTAGACTTGTCAGAAGTTTTATGGAAATTTAAATCAGAATGTAGAATTTTAAGAAGCTACTTACATAACTTATAATTGTAGATACTTTATCCCATGTTTAAGATTATATTACAGCTGGGAGGTGGTAGCACACCCCTTAAATCCCAGTACTTGGGAGATAGAGGCAGGCAGATCTCTGTGACTTTGAGGCCAGCCTGGTATGCAGAGTGAGTTCCAGGACAGCCAGGGCTGTTACACAGAGAAAACCCCTGTTGCAAAACAACAACAACAACAAGCCCTTGATGATTTTTACAGTTATTTAATCATGTTATTTGGCTGTACCAGAGTCTGTTCTAGCCAAAGTCTTCTTTTATTGCAAAAGACATCTACTATGTTTTTAACTTTACTGTATAAAAATAAATAGTTACATTATTAAGCAGATTTTTTCTTATTAGGAACAATCTCAGCTACAAAGTGAATTATTGAATATTGATTCTCAATGTACTATGTTAAGTGAAGGAATAAACAAACAACAACAAAATATTGAGGAACTTCAAGATAAGATAGATAAGGTAATGAATATTGCACTTGTTATTAAATAGCATATAGAATATAATAGTTCTAGACTGGTATTGGGGCTTCTTGACTGTGTACGTATGACTATGAATTCAAGACTAGCTCAGGAAATCATCCTTAGGAGCTGTATTTGTTCCTGCCCTGAATAGATCATAATATCAAAATATGATTTGACCAGTATAAGGGATCATAGATTCTATATATATAGTTTCCCATAATTTTGATTATCCACTGGGATTAATGGTATATACTGCTATGTCAGTCATATCACATTCATGTTTAACCGAAGTCCACAGGTTTTTAACATGACTTACTATTAATATATTATTGTATTTGGAGCTAGATGTTATTTTGTTGGATTGAGATCGTGCCAGTCTTTTTATTTTTTAAAAATTCATTTATTATTTATACAGTATTTTGCCTACATGTAGGCCTGCCCACCAGAAGAGGAAACCAGATTTCGTTATAGATGTTTGTGAGCCTCTATGTGGTTGCTGGGAATTGAACTCAGGACCGTTGGAAGAACAGGCAGTGTTCTTAATCTCTGAGTCATCTCTCCAGCCCCCAGTCTTTTGACTCTAATGCTGATTCCATGTTCTAACCTTGAGTTGTTTATATTGTCCAAGATGTATATCTTACTCATATAAAAGATAGGTTTGTTTGTTTTTGTTTTTGATTTTTACATGTAGAACATTGTATTTTGAAGGCCTGATACCTATAGCTTTATATTAAACTGCATAATACCATTTAATAAAGCCAGCTCATGAGCTTTTTTCATGTAGTTTTCTGAATAAGAAGTTTGAAAACAGATGAGCATAGTTATTGGAAATGAAGGAAGAGAAAGCACTGGGATGAATGCGCTGATTACCTTTCAGCCTAATTCAGGAAAAGTTAAGAGTGAAAAATTATGCTTAACTACTGCTTATGTGTATTTTAAAAATGGTTATTAAATTTGTTGTTTTAAAATAATTTATAAGGTAGAAGATGACATATTCCAAGACTTCTGTAAAGAAATTGGTGTGGAAAATATACGTGAATTTGAGAACAAACACGTTAAACAACAGCAAGAAAATGATCAAAAAAGGTATTTTTTGTTTAAAAATGAGTAAGCAATATTGGTACACATGTAAAGAAGAAACTATTCCTTAATTTAAAGTAATTATGCTTGAGATAGGCTTTATTGCAGCTCAACAAGAAATAGTAGTGGTGGGCTTATCGCGCAGGAGTTGCTCTCACTTGCACTGCATACATAAGGCCCTATCTGGGTTTCATATTCAGTACTATCACTACAGAAGTGTTTGTGTTTGATATTTGGTTCTATTACTGCAGGGGATGAAGAAGCTAGAAAACTTGAGTTTTTTTTACAAAGAAATCTAACAGAAACTAGAACAAAAAAGAAAGCCGCACTAGTTCTTTTTATAAAGAAGTTGATTTCTTCCAAAGTTAATCTACAGTTTAAACACCATCTCTGTGGCGTGCATGTGTGTGCACGTACACACACACACACACACACACACACACACACACACACAAAATCACACACCATAAATTGTAATTTGTAATGAAATAAAATTCATTTTCTTAAATTTATCTTGTATCCTGAAACTTGGCTAAACAAATTAGTTCTTTTACCTCTGTGATAGATTCCTTAGGGCTTCTACATAGAGAGTCATATTTTCAGAAGTTAAAAAGTTTTCTTTCTTCCTGACTAGTTTGGTATTTTTTTTCTTACTTCATTTTCTTGCCTATTTCACATACTTCATAATACCGAATAAAAGTGGTGAGAACAGAAATATTATGTCTTTGGGGCAAAACAAAGCATTCAGACTTCCATACTAATCTATATAAACTTCAAGATGCTTTGGTCAATCTGAAGAATTCTTCATGGAAATTCTCACTGTGTGTGAGTGCTGAATTTTTAAAATATTTTCTATGGTAACTATTTAGATCCTTATACAGGTAGAGGTTTTAAAAAATATTAATATGTTAAGTTTCAGTAATAAATTGTATTGATTTTCAAATGCCTCAACAACTTTGCATACCTAAAATGGGCCTAATTTAGTCATGATGTACTAAATAAATTATTTAAATATTTTATATACTTAAAAATTACCAAATACTGTTGGTAATTTTGTGTCTAAGTGTATTTATCAGGGTAATGTTAAACTTGAGCTGTGTGGTCTCTTATCTTCCTTCTGAATGGAGTAGACTGTATAGAATTGGTAGTTTATAGAATTGGTAGTTTCTTCCCCCTTGACTACCTACCATTTTATGGAAAGGTTTTTATTGCCGGTGTCTTTAATAAATGCAAGGTTATTCATCATTTAGTCTAGAGTATGCTTCTTGGGTGAGCTTTCGTAGTTGTGTCTATCATGAACTTTCTGTATTTTATGAGTTGTCAAACCTATTGACAAAGTTATTTTAAATATACTTTTTAAGATGGGCATGGTGGTGCACACCTTTAATCCCAGCAGCACTAGGGAGGCAGAGGCAGGAGATCTCTGGGTTAGAGGACATCCTGGTCTATAGAGCAAGTTCCAGGACAGGTAGAGCTACAGAGAAACCCTATCACAAAGAAACCAAAAAAAGAAAAGAAACTGTCAACTATTGCTGGGCAGTAGTGGCATATCCTTTTATCCCAGCACTTGGGAGACAGAGACAGGTGGATCTCTGCGAGTTAGAGGGAGCCAATTCCAGGACAACTAGGGCTACACAGAGAAACTCTGTCTCAAAAAGGCGGGGGCAGAAAATGACAAATATAACATGCACATCCTGATGCACACAGCCGGGTTTTTAATAGAGTATCAGAAAATTTGGCAATGACAGTGATATGTTAAGAATACTTTCAGGGCCGGGCACGGTGGCGCACGCCTTTAATCCCAGCACTCGGGAGGCAGAGGCAGGTGGACCACTGTGAATTCAAGGCCAGCCTGGTCTACAAAGTGAGTCCAGGACAGCCAAGGCTACACAGAGAAAGCCTGTCTCAAGCCCCCTCCCAAACAAAAAACATAAACAAAGGATACTTTCAGGAAGCCTTATTACTAGTTTTTTGAGATAGCGCCAGATAGATTTCCAAAGTGGTTGTACTAGTTTGCATTCCCACCAAGAATGAAGGAGTGTTTCTCTTTCTCCACATTCTCACCAGCATGTGGTGTCACTTGAATTTTTTATCTTAGCCATTCTGATGGGTATAAGATGGAATCTCAGAGTTGTTTTGATTTGCACTTCCCTGATGACTAAGGACGTTCAGCATTTCTTTAAGTGTTTCTCAGCCATTCGATATTCCTCTGTTGAGAATTCTCTGTTTAGTTCTAAGCTCCATTTCTCAGTTGGGTTATTTGGCTTGGCGGTGTTTAATTTCTTGAGTTCTTTATGTATTCTGGAAATTAAACCTTTGTCAGATGTAGGGTTGGTGAAGATCTTCTCAAGACCCAGCTGTTCCATTCCTTGGCATATACCCAGAAGATGCTGTAGCAGACAGCAAGGGTATATGCTCAACCATGTTCATAGCAGCCTTATTCATAATAGTCAGAACATGGAAACAGCCTAAGTGTCCCTCAGTAGAAGAATGGATAAAGAAACTGTGGCACATTTACTGTGGAATACTACTCAGCTATTAAAAACAAGGAATTCCCGAAAATTGTGGACAAATGGATTGAACTAGAAATGATCATATTGAGTGAGTTAACCCAAAAGCAGAAAGAGTCAGATGGTATATACTAACTTATATCTGGACACTAGCCCAAGGGGCATGTCCCATGAAAGTCTTCACTTACCAGGAAAGTGGGACAGAGGGGAGGACATCCTATTGGGACTCTAGGTGAGAGAAGCATGGGAGAATGAGGAAATAGAAGGATCCAGAGGGTCCAGGAAACCTACAAGAAGAACATTATGACAGGTGGATCTGGGCCCAGGGGTCCTGCTCAAACTATGGCACCAGCCAAGGACAATATGTGCAGTAAACTTCAAACCCCTACTCAGATCTAGCCAATGGACAGGACATTCTCCACAGTTGAGTGGAGAGTGGGGACTGACTTTCACACGAACTCTGGTGCCCCATATTTGACCATGTCCCCTGGATGGGGAGGCCTGGTGGCACTCAGAGGAAGGGTAGCAGGTTACCAAGAAGAGACTTGATACCATATGATCATATACAGGGGGAGGAGGTCTCCTTCAGTCACAGTCATATGGGAGGGAGAAAGGGGAAAGCAGGAGGGAGGGAGGAATGGGAGGATACAAGGGATGGGATAACAATTTAGATGTAATAAGAATATATATATATATAATTTTTTTAAAAAAGAATACTTTTAGGGTCGGGCGGCCTTTAATCCCAGCACTTGGAAGTCAGGCAGGCAGATCTCTAAGAGTTCAAGATTAGCCTGGTCTACAGAATGAGTTCAAGGACAGCAAGAGACACAGAGACACAGGACAGCAGGACACAGAGAAACCCTGTCTGAGAGAGAGGAGGTGGTGTAGGAGAGAGAGAATGCTTTTAGGATACAGTAGTTTATGGTTATGAATTAGCAGTCCCTTTCATAGAACATTCCTGATGAAAATACCTACTATCTGATATTTGCTTCAGATAATGCAGAAACTATGAATGGCATTGTAGGTGAAACAAAAGTCAACATGAATTGATAATTATTAATTGGGTAAATTGTATAAAGGCTTATTATAGCATTCATTCTACTTTTGTGTTTGAAATTTTCTATATGAAGAAATTAAAGGGGGCTGGAGAGATGGCTCAGTGGTTAAGAGCACTTACTGCTCTTGGAGAAGATCCAGGTTTGGTTCCCAGGACCCACATCAGGCAGCTCACAATCACCTGGAACTCCAGTTTCAAGGGATCTGATACCCTCTAGCCTCAGTGGACATCTGCACAAGTGTGGTACACATAATCCCACAAATATACATAGGTTTTTTTTTTTAATCTGATAAAAGGTTTAAAAAAATCAATGCAAAGAAATAATGCAACTCTTCTTACCACCTTTAATGCTTGACTTTATTATACTAGATTAGAGTTTGAAAAACAGAAAACTCGGCTTAATATTCAGCTTGAATATAGTCGAAATCAGCTTCAGAAGAAACTGAATAAGATCAGCACATTAAAAATGACTATCAAGAAAGGCAGAGAAGACACTGATGACCTAAAGAAGGTAATTTTTTATGGATTGCTGAAGTGCCAGTTTGTTGAAGTTACAGCTTCTTTCATTGGGTGGAAGTTTTTTTGAGCACCTAATGGTGCCTCATTGGGACTGGGCATACACATTCCAGAAATACTAAAGCAAAACTAACAGAACTGATGAGTTATAGGATATTAAGTGGGAAGAGAAAGAGAGAGAGATGCCAGAGAGATTCAAGCATGTAGATGATGGGAGAATTTTGGACTGGAACTACAAACTTAGGAGTTACTGGTCAAGTGGCACATGCCTGTAATCCCAGTACTTAGGGAGGCAGGGTCAGGCAGATTGCTGTGAGTTCAAGGCCAGCTTGGTCTACAAAGTGAGTCCAGGACAGCCATGGCTACACAGAGAAACCCTGTCTCAAAAAACAAAAACGATGTGACAAAGGGAGGTCGAGAGCATGTTCCAGTGAAGAAACAGTTGGGATTCTAGAAAACTCAGACATTTTAGGAAGAAAGCTAGAAGAGGCAGTACAGACACCCAGCACTGTGGGAAGGAGGAAATGATGAAAACTGTTAAGGCAGGCTAGCATTCTATAGTCTCATGAGCACTTCTACTAGACATGTGAAACACAAGTAAGGTGACATCAGGTTGAGAAGTAGATTCAAAATTAAGGACAAAGGGAGGCAGTGATTACCAGCTTCCAAAATCTATAGAATAAGAGGGTCACAATCTATGACAGTGTAGTAGCACACAAAATAAGGGGGTTTCTCTTAGGGTGAGTAGGTGTTCTTACAGATAATAGCAAAACTTGTTTATTAATAGAAAATATATTATGTGTATATACACATGATATTATATATACCATATATAATGTATGTATACACACAAATTCTGTTCAGACTGAAGAAGAGTATCTGAAAATTGTGGATGAACTCATGGTGAAGCAAGAGCAAGTTAAGGAAGTGTTTGCTACTCAGAGTTCCAACGTTGAGAAAATTCATATTCAGATTGAAGAAGAACGCAAGAAGTTTTTGGCTATTGATAGGTAACTAATAATTCTGTTTGAAAGACATGACTAATAATTTAAAATTATACTTCCAATTTGATATTATCTAAACTTGTTTGAATGTTTACCCTTTGTTGCCCCTGATCTCACATAACATCTTTCAAATGTTCTAATTTGGGGAAACCATGATAGGTGATTTATTGCTTACAGTGAAGTTCTTTTTGGTGGCTGAAACATGAACCCATGTGTAGTCCTTTTACCCTAAATCTTTTCTGATACTGTTACTTTCCTGCCATCCAAGGATTCCCGCTTGTTTATGTCTGCATTTAATGCAGTATCTGGTACCTGACAAGTTTATGTGCTATCATGATGACAGTGCCTTGAAACGGCTGATTTGTGTCAAAATGACATCTGCTTTCTTATGATTGGCCAGGCCATGCACACTTTTCTTTAGTCAATCCTTGGCTTGTCATAATTTTCCTTGCTATTTAGAGACCTTCAATGCTTTGAGATTCAGCCTCTTATATTTAAACAGAATCATTTCTACTTTTCTTTACATTCTTGAAAACCATCCATCTTTCTCTAACCTCCGCTGTAGTGTGATCTCTTCCTTCCTTTCTCTCTCTCTCTCTCTCTGTGTCCTTTTTCTGATCTTGTTTAAAGGTCCTTGTTGGCTAGTGTTAACTCTCATAGCCACTTTCAGATAAGGCATTCCATGAGTGATAGAAACCAGATTGGCAAGGAATCCAGTAATTGATCTGTTATCTGTCTGTTAGAGACATTATCTTAGTTTAAGCTTCTAAAATATACAGCCTATCTGAAAAGAAAATGGAGGTTGAAAACTGCAGGTTTAACAATAAACTAGTTGGGGCTAGATATGGTGACAGACACTGTAATCTCAGCAATTAGAAGGTGGAAGCATTCCAAAGTTTGCGGTCAAGTAGGGTTATATAGTAAAACCTTGTCTCTGAAAAGAATTAAAACAATTGAAGGAAAGCAATATCTTTGCTAACTTTGATTAAAGAAATGTCTTTGAAAAAATGTTCCCCTGAATCAAATGCATACATTCATCATTGATGGTCTTTCTCAGAAGTGATAATGTGTTAATCAGGGACTGGCTGGATCTCCCATAGGAAAGTAGGTTTTTCATGAAAGTTTATAATGTAACATGTTCTTTGGTATGATTACCAAATGACTAAAGTCGCTTTTCACATCTGTATTTACAGGGAAGTGGGAAAATTACAGAAGGAAGTTGTAATCGCTCAGGGTTCTTTGGAACAGAAACTGCTAGAGAAGCATAACTTGCTGCTGGATTGCAAAGTTCAAAACATTGAGATAAGCCTTGTGCTGGGGTCATTGGAGGACATCATTGAAGTGGAGGTATCTAGACAATAATATATGTGCAATTATGCAGACTTAGCTGATGTCTTCGACTTCTCATGCTATGGCTTCTTTAGCTCCTATGAGCGGAAAAGGGGAAAATTAGCAAGGTATTTTGAGTCAGATATTAAAATGTTAAGCTGAATTAATATTGAATCACTACATAAAAAGATAAGTAAATTTTCTAAATTGGTCATAATGGTGTAAGCCTGTATAGACATAGCATTTGAGAGATTGGAAGGCTGAGAGGAGGATCAAGAATTCAAGACCATCCTGGGTTATATAGTGGGATCATATCTCAAAAATACATATATATGAAAACTCTAAGGAGAATCAACCTCAAGATCTTGTACTTTTTAATGTTGTAACCTTCTGAAGTGATGTCAGATTCTCACTTAACAGGGTCTGCTGCCCTCTGGAGAATTTAACTTTATTAGAACCTCTCTTCTGAGGTCAATAGTGCTTAACTGACCTGGTGTTACCAGTCTTCCACTTCAGGCACCTGTCCTACCTAAAGGAGAAAAATTTACTGAGATGCTTGTGAAATCATAGTCCAGGGACAGAAGCTTCCTAAAGATTGGCACCTAGTCACTGGACTGTAGGTATTTCTCTGTTCCTCTACCTCACCACCACAGTACTGAGGGACTATTTACAGAAGCTCCTTTTGTTGAGCTCATGCCTGGCTATCAGAAAAAGTATCAGAATTAGCATCAGACTTAAACTAAGAAATGAATGGGGCTCTTGGTATTATCAGGATAGAAATTTAAGAGAAATGTGATTATTAATAAGTTAAGAACGGGGGCTGGAGAGATGGCTCCAAGGTTAAGAGCACTGGCTGTTTCGGGTCTCTTACGCTGCCAGCAGGTAGGGCTGGAACAGGAGAGGATTCGGGCCTGCCATTTCCTCTCCCTGGGGGCTGAGAGGGTTGGGGCTGAGAGGGTTGGTGAATGTTGGCGGCCCAGCCTCTTCCTACGATGCCTGGAGGAAAAATACACTGAGTTGGGAGTCTTGTCAGAGCGAAGTCTCAATTTTATTATGGAGCATTCCTCTTATATAGAGTATAGGGAGTGGGTGGGGCATAAGGTGTGGGGCCAATCAGTTCGTGTTACATAGCTATTGGTAGGCAGGGCTCGCACCAGGATGTGCCGGATGGACCATGCTGAGTCATGCCTATGTAGAAGTATTTACCAGAGACTGTTGCTGAAACTTGAGCGAGGCTCAGTTCTGTCCTCAAGGCCTCAGAGGGCTGACAGATTTGACCATAGGGCCCAACAGGCTGTTCTTTCAAAGGTCCTGAGTTCAATTCCCAGCAGCCACATGGTGGTTCATAACCATTTGTAATTAGATCTGGTGCCCTCTGAATACTGTATAAATAATGAATAAAAAAATATTTTTTTAAAAAAAAGCTAAGAACTCTACTGGATAGTCAGTGTGTAGAACAGGATAATGTAAAGGAATTTGAAGTCAATCTCCCATAGCCTCCACAGTGGGAGACAGCTAAGGAAGCAGTGTGGAATATACTAAGATACCGGAAAGTTCAGGTGGTAGGAGGCTTAACTTAGGCAGTGAAAAGTACAGTGGTGGGGCTGCAGAGAAGGCTCCGCAGTTAAGAGCACTTGCTGCTCTTGCAGAGAAGTTCAGTTCCTGGTACCTACATCAAGTAGTTAATCTGTAACTCCAGTTCCAGGGGATTCATTGCTTTTTTCTGACATCCACTGGTTCTAAAACATTTACACATAAAATAAAATGAATAAATCTGTCTCAGTCTGTGTTCTTTTGCTGTGAAGAGACACCATGACCATGGTAACTCTTATGAAGGAAAGCATTTAATTGGGCTAACTTACAGCTTCAGAGGCTTAGTCTGTTATCATCATGGCAGGAAACATAGCAGCCTGCAGACAGACATGGTGCTGGAGAAGTAGCTGGGAGTTTTATATCCAGATCCCATGCAGTAGAAAGAGAAAGACTCTGGACTTAGAATGGGCTTTTTGAAACTTAAGAACCTAACCCTACTTTTTAACTCCAACAAGGCCACACCTCCTAGTCCTCTCAAATCATGCCACTGTCTGGTGTCTGTGGGAGCCATTCTCATTCAAACCATCACAAAATCTAATACTTTTTTTTCCCCCCGAGACAGGGTTTCTCTGTGTAGCCTTGGCTGTCCTGGACTCACTTTGTAGACCAGGCTAGCCTTGAACTCACAGAGATCCACCTGCCTCTGCCTCCCAAGTGCTGGGATTAAAGGCGTGCACCACCACTGCCGGGCTTCAAAATTGAATAAGTCTAAAAGGAAAAAAAAAGTATAGTGCTGATAGACCTGCTTTGATGGCAAGAAGTTGAGTCCACTACATGAGGATAACCAGACTGAGAATTCCAAGCCTGTCGTTAGTGGATGACCGACCCTTGGAACTGCCTCTCTCCCATGAGATTTACTGTTGATAGGACTGAGAATTCTGAAGCTCCAATGAACTGTCTCATGTCCACAGCCTTACTCTCAACAAAGTGTTTTAACACTCACCAGGTTTTGAAAAGATGGTCAGGAAGAAAAAACTTCTCTTCTTCACATATAGATCTTTCCTGGATATATATGTGTGTGTGTGTGTGTGTGTGTGTGTGTGTGTGTGTGTGTGTACTTATATGTACATATGCATACATATGTAACCAGTATAAGTTCATTACTACAGTATAACATCGATAGAGAAGACCCGAGAGCTGGGTGTGGTATAACAAGACACCTTTAATCCCAGAACTCAGGATACAGAGGCAGAGGGATCACTGAGTTTGTAGTTACTTTGGTCTACATAGTGAGTTCCAGGCAACCCAGAGTTACCATCATGAAAGCCTGTCTCAAGAAAGACTCTAGTTGGAGTCGTGAACCTGGGATAGTAGGACCTAAAAATGAGATAGATTAAAGCCTCCTGCAACATCCAACTTTATTCAGAGCACCAGATAATTTATACTCTGACGTTTAAGAAGAGTCACCTCAGTGAAGTGTACAATCACAAGGACAAGTCACATATGGCAAAACATGTTTTTCCATACAGGCATATGAATAACAACAGCTGAAATAATTCATTCCTATTTAATACACCTGGGAGGAGCATGAAAATACATTACAGTCTGTTCTGAAGATACTGAGGTCACAGGACACTTATGTTCTTGGAGTTTTCTCAAAAGCACTCAGAATTCTCACACAATTTCATTATTGGACTGTATTTCAACAGGGTAGTATAATGTGATAAGAAAGAATGGAATGGAGGCACAGGGACACATAAGAAAGAGGATATAAAGCTAATTGTTTTCCTAGTTTCAACTCAGTCATTTTTTTCTTCTTTTTTGTGGTTGGTAAATATACAGAAATGTAATTGATAGTGAAAGTGTAAAACTAGTGCATGCCTTTAATCCCAGCACTTGGGAGGCAGAGGCAGGCAGATCTGTGAGTTCAAGGCCAGCCTGGTCTACAGAGTAAGTTCCAAAATAGCTAAGGATGCATGGAGAAACTCTCAACCCCACTCCCCTCCCAAAAAAATCTAAGCAATTTTTAATGGCTTCAGAATGGCCATTCTAACTATAGAAGTTCACCAAGATATATAGTGTTTGGTACTGGGAAAGTGTTTGAGTGGCTACCTTAATCTAGTTGTGTCATGTTATATGTTTATTACAATAATGTTATTTAATAGTTAAAATTTGTTTGGTGATTATTTCCAAAATAAAAGAAAAAATTCTGTGTGATATAACATGCTTGAATGGTCATGATAGTTTTCCTATATTTGGACAGTCCAGTTATTAAATGAATAAACAAACCAGTAAAACCAGAATGAGGTAGAAGAAGGAGCTGAGATTAAAAGCATAGAAAATCTATTCATTAAAGCTTTTATACATATCAACAATAAACTTGCTAAGAAGAAAAATGTGTTCACAATAGCTTCAAAAATTAAAATGCATAGGAATAAAGCTAGCCAAAAGGTAGGAAACTTCTACAATGAAAACTTTAAAATCCTGAATAAATTGAAAAAGATAGTTGAGGACATAATAACCTCTCATGCTCATGGATCAACAGAATATTTTGGATACAGTCATCATACTGAAATCAATGTATAGACTTAATGCAATTCCTATTAAAAAAAACTTCAATGCCATTCCTCATAGAACTAGAAAAAAATCCTAAAATTCATATGGAAGCACAAAAGACTTTGAGTAGCAAAAACAATGCTAAGCAGAAAAGGCAGTACTAGGAGCATCACAATACCTGATGGCGGATTTTATGACAGCCATAATAAAAGAGCATGCTACTAACATAGAAAAGACACACAAACCAATGAAACAGAACAGAGGATCCAGAAGAAAACATACATTGGTTTTCATATACTTTAACATACACTTTTAGCAGCCTGATTTTCAGTACAAGGATTAAAGTCAAGTACTGGAGAAAAGACATCTTCAGCAAAGGGCACTAGGAAAATTATGTCACATGTAGAAGAATGAAACTCCTTTCCTTTCCCAATATGAAAATAAATTCAAAATAGACCAAAGACTTTAATGTGACACTGGAAACTGCTAGGGGAAACAGAACCCTCTAAAATATACGTAGAAGTGAGGACTTAATGAAA
The DNA here is from genome assembly GCF_903995435.1 of Acomys russatus. Taxonomy (NCBI): domain Eukaryota; kingdom Metazoa; phylum Chordata; class Mammalia; order Rodentia; family Muridae; genus Acomys; species Acomys russatus. Next base: position 47,557,334 of record NC_067153.1, on the reverse strand, counting down.
AAGATTCCAACAAGAACAGCAAGAATTGGCAATTAATCCATGAGTGGTGGCATACACCTTTAATCCTAGCACTTGGGCAGCAGAGGCAGGAGGATTTCTGTGAGATCAAGGCCAGCCTAGTCTACAAAGTGAGTCCAGAACAGCCAGGACTTCAAGAGAAACCCTGTCTCGAACCCCTGACACACATAAAAAATGATTTTGACAATTATCATAATGGCTACCATCAAGAAAACAAATGCTGGTGAGAATGTGAGAAAAAGAAGGCACTTTATATGCTAATGGAAATGTAAACCATTATACCCACTATGGAAATCTGTACACATGTTCCTCAAAAAGGCTAAAAAGCACCATATAATTCAGATATACTACTATTCTATATATGCCCTGAGGAATCAGCATACCACAAACACACTTGCATACTTGTGTTGATTGTAACACTGTTCAAAATAGCCAACATATGAAGCTAGCCTAGATTCCAATTAACAGATAAATGGGTAAAGAAAATGTATAGGCACACATGTAAAGAATGATAAATCATTTGAAGGACTTATGATCCTGACATTAAGCAAAATAAGACATCTTATACAAATGCCATGCCTTATATGTAATGGAGTCACACTCATGACATGAACAGCTTCTGCAATACATTTAGCATTCAGCTTTAATGTGTATTTGAGCTGTCTTAATACATATATCATGTAAAGTATAAACTTACTCCTAAGAAATCTACTAAGGGTCTTTTTCCATTTTGTAAGTTTTAGTTTTCATCAACTAAACAAGTGTTTTACACCAATAGCCAAACAGTAGTTGAATAAACAGTAATTTGCTCTTCCTTTTTAAAAAATGTATATTAGAGGTTGATCCATTCTAACATGGGGGGAAAAAAGGAGGCCTAATGCTGATTATTGTTGGTAGGTCTCAGAGACTTAGATAAAAAAGCTTGAGAGAAGATAGCTAGTAAGCAGCTGAGGTGAGAATTGAGCAGACATGTAGGATGGGCTGCACTGATCGAAGGAAAAATGTCAGCCCTGAGAGTGGCTCCCACCTGCTTTGTCAGTAAGGTTGCATGCTTATGTCAAGAATGGCTGAGCCAGGCTTTGGTGGTTGTGTGGCTGCTATAAAGGTGATAACTTTTTATCTGAACAGCTCAAGTGGCTGGAGTAGAGGTTACTGTTCAAGAAAGTGTCTGTTTTTCAGCTAACTGAAACAGAAAGTACCCAGGCAACTGCTGATATTTATGAAAAAGAAGCATCCATCCAAATAGACTACAGCCCTCTAAAGGAGGATTTGAAGGTAACTTAAAGATTTCTGTTTGTGATTAACAGTAATAATTGGATATTAAAATACTATAGAATTATCTTATATGGTTAGGTTTAAGATATGTGGGATAGGCTTGTTGGTGAGTTTGGAGGAGTTTGCGCTCCCACCACCACCACCAAGGTTTTTCTATGTATCCTTGGCTGTCCTGAACTCACTTTGTAGACCTTGAACTCACAGAGATCTGCCTACCTCTGCCTCCTGAGTGCTAGAATTTCAGGTTTGCACCACAGTGCCTAGTTTTTTTGTTTTTTGTTTTTAATTTGGGCATGGGGAGACATCAAAAGGGAAAAAAGAAAGCTAGGGTGATTGCAAATGCCTGCAATCCCAGCACTTGGAAGGAAGAGGCAGGAGGATCAAAAAATGACTGTCAGCTTGTGTACCATGAAACCCAATCTCCAAAAAACCAAATTGGGGCTACAGAGGTGATTTAGTCACTAAAGTGTTTGCCAACCAATCATAATAACTTGAATTTGGCTCCCCAACACCCACAGAAAACACTGGGTCACACAGTTTCAAGTTTGTAGTCCCAGAACTGGAGAAGCAGAGACAAGTAGATCCCTGAAGTTCATTGGCCAGCTAGTCTACCAATCAGTGATCTCCAGGTTCAGTGACAGATCCTGTCTCAAAGATAAGATAGAGGGTTGGACAGATGGCTCAGTGGTTAAGAATATTGGCTGCTCTTCCAGATTTTGTTCCCTACCCACATGGCAGCTCACAAGTATCTGTAACTCCAGTTCCAAAGGATCCAATGCCCTATTCTAGCCTCTGTGGGCACTGCATAGAGGTTGTGCACAGAAATATGCAGGCAAAAACAATTCTAAAAATTAAAATAACTCTTTTTTTGTGTTTTGTTTTTGTTTTTTGAGACAGGGTTTCTCTGCGTAGCCCTGTAACTTGCTCTGTAGACCAGGCTGGCCTTGGACTCACAGAATTCTGCCTGCCTCTGCCTCCTGAGTGCTGGGATTGAAGCAGTGCACCACCACACCCTGGGAACCAGCAGTTCTATAGTTCTCTGAACACCAGCTGGAAATGTCAAGAGTTCAGTTTCAGTAAGGCACTGCCTATGTGGGATGGCATCAGATTCCACAAATTCAGGGCACACACTGCTTACATTTCAGATGCCAATCACTCAGGAGTGCTGCAGCCCTCAAGTGCAGTTTTGTTAGAATCACACACAGAATTCAGGGTAATAATTTATTCTATATGTACCAATCCATTACTGGATGAAGAAATAAAAAGGAAAGTACACGACTGCTCCTAGGTATGGTGGAGGTTTATTGTAGAGAGGGGGGAGAACATAGGTAAAGGCAGATACATATGGGAGAGTCCAGAGTAGATATGACCAGACTGAGCTGTGCCATGTGAGGAGGGGGAGGAAGAAGAGCCAGATGCAGCAGCAAGGAGGCCAAAGGTACAAAGAGAGCAGGTAACCAAAAGTGTTGGATTATATAGAGAAGAGCAGCCCAGCCTCCTGGCCTGGAGAGTACAGAGCAGGGGGCTGGGTATGCCAGCCAGGATGGCCCTGTCCAGGTTAGGGGCTGAAGGATGCATGGAGATCCCTCAGGATCCACTTTGATATGTTAAATAGACACCTCAACCATTTGTCCCATGTTTGAAACCTAACAGTTATGAAAGATATAACATGGGAAGAGCCAAGTGAAAGAGATGCATAGGGCAGGGATGGAGGAGGTACAGAGCTCCCGTGCATTCTGCTTCCTGTAAGTGTGTTGCCTTGCCAGCCTGTCCATGTGTCCATCAACCTGCATGCCCTCCTCTGTACATGACTGATTCAACTGGTGACTTTGATGATTAAACTGAATCCCTAGCTTCAGTTCATTCCCAGAGAAGACATACTAAGTTACAAGCTTATATTCCCACCTGGTACACCTAGCAATCCGTTTTCATCCTACAAAAGCCAGTTTATTAACATTAATTCCTTGTTACCATGGAAAGGGACAGATTGTGAAGAATAGGAGCTCCTTTCATCTTATCTCTCAGGAAATGGTAAGGGTGTTAGTTCTAAGCCTGGAGCCAGAATGAATGCCAAATACGTATTACAAAATGGCAGAAAATAGCCTTTTTCTTTGTAATAAGACAAGCATGCTCTAGACAAGCTGACCTTAAACTCATACAGCACAGTGAGTGCTACCCTCTGGACTATCTACACACATTGCCAACATCTTCAGAGATGTGAACCTGCCTTTCAGGGAGGGTAGTACTATTCAAAAACTGAAGTCATTCCTAGAAAACCTAAGCCATTGCTCCCTGGTTACACAAGGTCACATGTTCATTCCTGAGCCAATAGCTCAGGTGAACTTACCATTTCTCTGAGTCATTGCTATTCCTAGTCCCTCAACACAGCCCACCTCCCCTAAGAGTGGCTCACCTTCTCAAAGCATGGTATATGCTGAAAAGTGAGGACGATGCTGAGTAGCAAAGTCTACATCTGTAAACACCATGTGTTAATGTACTTGGGAGACTTACAGATTCTTTCATATATCTGTGTCAGCTTCTGTCTTCCCTGAAGTTTTTTATTTACTGCTTTCTCATTTTGCATTAGTTTAGAAAGGTCATTTTCTACCTCATTATCCAATTATTTTATATTGATGGTTTTCTGGAGTATTTGGTTTTATTTTGTTACTTTTTTGAGACAGGGTCTTGTGTAGCCCAGGCTAGTCTCAAACTCACTATGTAGTTGAGGATGACCTTGAACTTTTGGTATTTTTTTACTCCACTTCCTAAGTACTGAGTTTAGAGGCATGTCCCACTATATCCAGTACATGAAATTCTAAGGATAGAACCAGGCATTTGTGTCAACAAGGCAAACACTCTACTACCTGAGCTTCATCCCCAGCAGATATTTTCTTTTTTATTTTATTTTTCAATACAGGCTTTGGCTGTCCTGGACTCACTTTGTAGACTATGCTGGCCTTGAACTCACAGTGATCTGCCTGCCTCTGCCTCCCTAAGAGATTTTTGTGTGTGTGTGTGTGTACTTTGTTAGATTATTTAAAGACAGCTATATAGAGACAGAAGGCAGAAAGAGATTTGGTCTGACTTTAGGTTGGCACCATGTTTATTCATGGTAAGGGGGCACGTTTGTCACCTATGTGTGTAGATGGTCAAAATGCCTACAGAAGATTGATTGGATTAGCCCCTTATAGGGATGGAAATGACTTCCATAGCCTCTAAAGGGAAGCTGGGAAGTGTAGTCTTTCAGTAGGAAACTATTGTTCCTAACTCTGAGAGGATATTTTTTAATGCGGGGCAGGAGTATTATATAGCTGTTTTCTGCTAAGAGGAGGTAGTGCTAGTTCCATTAAAGATGGAGTCCTCTAATCATGTAGAGGGAAAGTCTTAACTTCATCTGCTATGGCAGATGAGGTGACTGCCATCTTATATTCCTGAAGAGGCTTGAAAAGTAATTAGAGAGCTATAGGCAGATGATTTGGTTAGAGTGGAATTGAACAATTTTCCAAAAAGGTAGAGGGATAGGGAGGAATAGGGGCAGGAGAGACGGAGTGGGACAGTGAAAGTGCTGATTCAGGCTAACAGTGACTAGTCCCTGAGACTGTTGCACCAAAGTGAGCTAGCAGAAGTAGCAGTGAGTTGCAGAGCATTAAAGAAAGGGAACAGAAGAAAATAGAAGACAAAAGTAAAGAATAGTATCTGGCTTGGAGTGAAACGAATGAAGGTCCCTTTTAGCCAGAGTTTCTCCACAGCATCCAGAAGGTCTTTTGGCTTATGTGTCAGGAACAAATGGTTGTTGTAGAGTGAGAGCTAGCAGGAGAACTTGGGTGAAACACTTTTCCTGGGTATAGGGTGAAGTAATTTCAGTTAAGTAAAACATTTAAAAGACAGTAAAAACACAGGTATGAAGATAATAAGGAGGAAAAGATGATCAAGGGGAGGAACCAGAATGGGAGAGAAGCAAAAGTAATTTTTGTTTGTTCCCTATGGTCTTTAGGTCCCATTTCAAACCAGTTAGGATTTGCTGGATGGAAGCAGCATTGTTGGCAGAGGGCATAAATCCTATCCTTAGCAGTAGTCAAATCTAGTCCTTCTTAATTTTGGAGTAATGCAGCAATCAAGGAGTCGAGCTGCTCTGAGCTGATGAGAGAGAGAGATGTTAACTGATGCAAAGAAGGCTTTAGTCCAGCTGTTTTAGTTTTGAGTCTCAAAAAAAAAAAAAAAATGTCCACAGAGGCAAAAAGAGGGATGAGTTGAAAGGCCTGTGGCCCATCAGTATCCTTTTAGAGATCACCCATACTGCTTTCAGGGGTTTGGGAGTGTGGATCTCTCAGTAACTCTTTCTTTTCTTTTCTTTTTTTTTTTTGGGGGGAGAGAAAAAAGTTTATCTCTTCTTAAAACGTACAGGTCTCAATCCATGACGGAGGAAAGCCTTCAAAAATTCCAACATAAAAAACTTACATATTCTCTCTCTCTCTCTCTCTCTCTCTCTCTTTTTTTTTTTTTTTTTTTTTTTTTTTTTTTTTTTTTTTAAACTATATTTGGGAGTCTTAAATCACTTCTAGCTAACTTCTACCTTACAGATCAGAGGAAGGGGAGAAAGAATGTTTTTTTTTCTTTTTTATTATTAATTTATTCAAATTACATCTCAGTTGTTAGCCCATCCCTTGTATTCTCCCATTCCTCCCTCCCTCCCACTTCCCCCCCCATTCCCCTCCCCTATGTCTGTGACTGAGGCAGGTCTGGGCGCTGGGGTCCTCCTCAAACTATGGCACCAGCCAAGGAAAATATAGGCAGTAAACTTCGAACCCCTACCCAGACTAGCCGATGGACAGGACATTCTCCACCGTTAAGTGGAGAAGGAGATCTGACTTTCACACAAACTCTGGTGCCCCATATTTGACCATGTCCCTTGGATGGAGACGCCTGGTGGCACTCAGAGGAAGGATAATAGGTCATCAAGAAGAGACTCGATACCCTATGAGCATACTCAGTAACTCTTTCAAGGCTGACAGAAGGGTGGCAAGGTGAGCAACAGCTAACCAAGGTGCCGTGGCAAAAATCCAGAACATATCAGGAGGAAATAGTTACAACTTTGTGGAGAACTTTAAGAGAGAGAATTAATGAGGAAATTTTACATCAACTTTAACATGAGTCAATATAACAAAGTTAAATGCATTTTTATGACTGACTAGACCATTTCCAGAGTTCTGTAGAAGGATAAGGTAGCTGATTACTAGCTGTTTGTTACATCAGCTTTCTGCATAAGGAATCAATCACCTGGAACCAATCCACAGAATGAATCTGAACAGAAAATGTTTAAGCGATAGTCCTTGCTTTATATATGATGAACTTTGTATACTTGTCTTAAAAACAGAGTCTCAAGTAAAACAAAATTTATGGTTAGAAACAATTTGATAAAGTAAAATTGGGGATATAACCTTAAATACCCATGTCTAGTATTTGAAAACAACTATATATATTGTTAATGTCAAATTGTTATAACCTATAGTCCAGGATTACACAGTAAATATTATATATTGTTAGGCTATGTAAAAAGACATTTTAATTCTAAATTGTAATTCCCCAAATGAAATTATTTTTAATTTTTAATGAAATAGGTGTATTTCCAGAGACAGTGACTACCTTGTCTAGAGTAAATGATTGATTTTAATGTTTCTAAAATTAACTTGATAACAGAACCTTAGGAATTTTATGTAATTTTCATTCCATACAGTCAACCAACAGATGGAAAAATTAAACCAGTCAGTCATGTCAAATCTGTAATAAATAATTTACATGTAACATAAACTGAGCTAACAAAGAAAGCCAACTCTTATTTTGTTGATGGAAAAATCTGTAGGCCACCACATACTGAGAACGCTAAGCATATTTCTTAACATCATTCTATTTAAAAATAGATTGATTGTTTAGAGGCATCATTTATAAAGCAAAATAACAAAATTAAATGAACTTATAGCTTTTGGTATTTCTAAGAAGATATCCACAAGCATCACTCCTCAGAGAGCGTCAAGGTAAGAGAGTAGGCAGTGGCCCTGGAGCTCCAGCTGGGTTAAGAGTAGATTATATTCCCAAAGCACCACAGGTGAGTCCAGGTTGGAGAGAATGCTTCATCTAAGTCATCTCCTGATGACTCTGAGGGCTTATTGGTTAAGGGACATCACTTAATAGAATCATCTGTTGACTCTACAGATACAAAAACCAACTGCCAAAGAAACCAGTTAGATACTTTGAATAGCTTTTCAAAGCTGTGGGTTTGATGACAGAGTATCTGGTAGCCCCCTTTAATCAGGGCACAGGGAAGAATTGAATTGCTTAGAGGAGGAATTAAATGCCATGGTAAAAGGCATGGCCAGTTGAACTAGTATGCAGGCCCCATACCAATCAGGCTTAGATACAAGTTTTCCTTGTTCGCAGCATCCTCAAATGCCAGTTGGGAGACATTGAGGATAGAGTAATTACTGTTTACCTCTACTCTTTGAGACATTTAGGATCTGGATGCAGACTGATCCTCCATTAGGCAAGAACATCCATCTCCCTGTCGTGTGAGACATGAAAAGTAATTCATCTTTAGATAAGGAGGGTTTTTTTTTTTTATTGTTTTGTTTTTGGTCAGGCCTGTGCAGCCAGAGGCAGAAGCAGCATACTTGTGGCAGGTCTTAATTCCCATGCATCCTTGTCTGTCTGGTCCACAAAGCATCCTTGACCTATAGGGAGGCTAGCATGCTATTTTACTTTGGTGGGATATTGTTCCATCCAAGGGAATTTGTGCTCCACCTAAAGTAACAGCTTAAACATGTGGACTTCCTGCCACGCAAGTGTATTGTAAATTTAACCCAAATATTCAAACGTTCATGGCCATTTTTTTAAAAGATTTATTATTTTTATGTATACGATGTTCTGCCTGCATGTGTGCCTGCCCACCAGAAGAGGGCACCAGATCTCATTACAGATGGTTGTGTGCCACCATATAGTTGCTGGGAATTGGACTCAGGACCTTTGGAAGAGCAGGCAATGCTCTTAACCTCTAAACCATATCTCCAGCCCTCACGGCCAATTTTTATGTACCTAGTTTTGAATATCGTTTTACATTAAACAAACTTTTAAGTTTACTTTAAACTTGTTTTGCTTTGCTTGTTTTATGCAAGGGAATTTGGTAAGTGTAGTCTTTCAGCTTATTCATTTTCCATATAATCTTCTCAGTGAGTTTAATATCACACTTATTATGTATTAATTAGACCCCTTTAGGAGTCAAGAAAGTTTTCCTAGAAGAACATAGCTACACTTTCCCCCTTCCCCTCCTTATTCATTAGCTTTAAAGTTAAGTCTTACACCTTCCAAGTCATTTGGGTTCCTTCTTTTGGCCCTGTAGTGACTATGCTCATCCTGTGAGGAGACTTTTCATCCAGGCGTAAATGTCAGTTTGTACTTCTGAGTTCTCTGAATGCTTTAACTTTTATTTTTTTATGTGTATGGATGTTTTGCCTACAAGGATGCTTCTGTACGACATGCATACTTATTACTCTCAGGGGCCAGAAGACGATGTCAGATCCTCTGGAACTAGAGTTACAGATGGATGCCATGTGGATGCTAGAAATCAAACCCAGTTCCCCTTAAGAGTGCTCTTAACCAGTGAGTCATCTTTCCAGCCTCTCACAGAGGGGCTGGACTAGTTTTCATGATTCAAGTTCCAAAGTCTGGCCCATAGCAGTTGACCAATATTATCTTTTAAAAAAGATTTATTTATTTATTATGTATCAGTGCACATTAGATCACATTATAGATGGTTATGAGCCACCATGTGGTTGCTAGGAATTGAACTCAGGACCTCTGGAAGAGCAGTCAGTGCTCTTAACCTCTGAGCCATCTCTCCAGCTCCCGACCAATATTATCTTTAATGGACAAAGAAACATATAATAAATGAATTTTTACATTTTTGGCATGACCATATCTGAGGAAGTCAAGAATGATCCCTGAGCAGCATGATAAAGTATTAGAGCCATGAAAGGCACAGCTGGGTAGAGAAACTATAGACACTGCCTGTATGACTACAGCACCAAACACAGAACAGCTTCCAAGGGGAGCAAGGAGATCCAGGGAGTACAAGTAGAGCCAGATAGTAGTATCCTTGCCAGGTGTGGTGGCACACACCAGTAATCTCAGCATTTGGGAGTGTGAGGCAGGGGGATTGCTATAATTTTGATGCCTGTCTAGGCTACAGAGTGAATACCAGACCAGCCATGGCTATAAAACAAGATCCTTTTCAAGAAACCAACCCATCCCCCACCCTGACCCAAAATAGATGATAGTAGTCTTGGGCCAACAAGGTGATTTGCCAAATAGAGACACTTGCCATCAAGCCTGACAATCGGGCTACACAGTAGAGGAGACTCAGTCCCAGAAGTTGTCCTCTCATCTCTACACACATGCTCACAAAGAATAAGTCCTGTACTTATGCCTTAATTTTGAATTTTAAAGACATAGCAGTCAGCACTGTTCTTTGCTAATGATAGGCTCTACAATCAGATAAGGAGGTGGAGGCCCACCTTACACTCCTTCTACAGCAAGTAGCATCCCAAGAAAATACTCTACTGAAGACTACAGCTCCAAACCTGCGAGCACAGGAGAACTTAAAGGCTGTCAGAGACAAGTTTCAAGCGTCTGCGGATGGTAAAATTGAGTTTATAGTTGTAGCAAGATGATACTCGTGTGTTTTTGTTTCTCTATGTGCCAACAACCTCTTTGTATTGTATATTTCTTTTATTAACATGCATTTTTCTATGTTGCCTGTTGCTCTGTTAATGTGGGCTTTTTCATACTAAAACACAAATGTCTTCCTTCATGAATGTTCTGCTTTACTTTTAAAATAGGTTTGTTGGGGGTTGGGAATTTAGCTCTGTTGCACAAATACTTATCTAAAGTACATGAAGCCCTGGGTTCCATTTCCAAATCTTCACAAACTGGGTTTAGGGGCATGTACCTATATAATACGAAAACTCTGGAGGTAGAGGTGGGAGCATCAGAAGTTCAAGGTCATTCTCAGCCTCATAGTGCATTTGAGGCCAAACTGGCCTCATGAGACTCTGTCTCAACAACAACAAAGTAGGCTTATTATTTTAAAAAATATAATTACAATTTTTTCACACAAGACAAATAAATATATTCAATACACTCATGATTTGCTGTCATTTAGATGTTAGCTCTGCCAGGAAAAGACTCATCATGTTTAAAAGATGTGTTCTCAGAATGTAATAACAGTTAAGGTATTTTTGAAGGTAGATGTATTCAAGATAACCAAAGTCAAAAATCAATCAGTTCTGAAAATATGTATTACATATTAAGAGATGCACCCAATGGTCTTGAAAATAAATAACACTGCATTTTGAAATCAAATTAATTTTTTTAGCTTTTGAGACCAGCAGAAAGGAAGCCAGAATATGTAGACAAGAGTTTGAACAGGTGAAAAAACGAAGATACGATGCTTTCAGCCAGTGTTTTGAGCACATCTCAGTCTCAATTGACCAGATCTACAAGAAGCTCTGCAGGAACAACAGTGCCCAGGTGTGTTTCTCAACCTCCTATACTAGAGGGAACTTAGAGGAAACAATGGTGTTTGTTTTCTGGTGAGAAATAAATGACCACTGCATAGTCCTTAATGACATAGGTGCAAAGCCAGTACACAAAGACTGGGCATCTCAAGACATGTGTTCTGGATTCCACTTACTACTCTAGCAACACAGACAAGTCAGAGCCACTCTGGGCCTATTGTTCCACTTGAAACTTGAGTAGGGTTGGATCATTTGATGTCTGAGTTTTTTCAAATACTGAAATTCTTTTGTCTGGTACTAAATTAACTTTATGGCACTACTAGTCTCTATTGTCAAGATGGGATCAGGGTAGAAGTGTAGTATTGATCAACATATCAAAGTAGAGTGGAAGGTTAAAGATAGGATCAAGTCTAGATAATGTCCATTTGAATGAATCTCTTGGCCCATTTTATTATCCATTCCTGTTGCACCACAGCAAATACTTGTAGAATTAAATGTGAAAAAAAGATGTGAGTCAGGATTTATGTATCAACTCTACTTGGGCTCATAATATGACTGAGATGATCCAGAATCTGAATTTTAGAATTTCAACTAAATAGAACTTTTTGTTTTGTTTTGTGTTTTGTTTTTTCGAGACAGGATTTCGAGACAGGACAGCCTTGGCTGTCCTGGACTTGCTCTGTAGACCAGGCTGCCTTCGAACTCACAGAGATCCATCCACCTGCCTCTGCCTCCCGAGTCCTGGGATTAAAGGCATGTGCCACCACTGCCCAGCATTACTAAACAAAATTTATTTTGCCAGGCAAGGTGGCACATATCTTTAATCGCAGCACTTGGGGAGACAAAGGCAAGCAGATCTCTGTGAGTTTGAGGCCAGCCTGGTCTACAAATCATGTCCAGGACAGCTAGGGCTCTGTTAAACAGAGAAACCTTGTCTCAAAAAGCAAAAAAACAAACAAACAAAAAAATTAAAAAACAAAACCCATAACTTATTTTTTTGTAAAATAAGCATACTAAGTCATTGAAAACAGGATTCATACATACACCTATAATATGTGGTACATAGTAATTGTTCAGTAAATATCAGAGATGGGCCAATAAATAAATTGATGGGAGACTGTTTTTATAAGTCTGTGGCATCTGCTGCTGAGGTTTGACTGGAACTATGGTAGAAAAAGCCTGAGCCTTGAATATGTTGAACATTCTTGAGAATCTTTTCCCTCAACCCAGATAACCCTGATGTCTGTGGTTAATGCAGAGGTTAAATGTGTTTATAAGTATTCGTATTTTCCCATCAAAACTGACAAAAACTTAAGAACTTTTCACTTAAATATGTTGCCACCTAACTTGAAATGTATTGGTTACTTTTCTGATATGGCTAAATAAATGTGTTTCAGGCATTTCTTAGCCCAGAGAACCCTGAAGAACCTTATTTAGATGGAATTAGCTATAATTGTGTGGCTCCAGGCAAACGATTCATGCCTATGGATAATTTGTCGGGGGGAGAAAAGTGTGTGGCTGCTTTGGCTCTGCTATTTGCTGTACACAGGTAAGGCCACAGCAAGCTACCAAGTGCATCTTTATACAGAAAATATATAATTATTTCCTTTAATAATATTTAGCAAAGCTGTTTTTCTAGTTATAATATAGGGGTTTGTTTTAGGCCTATAGCAAGTTAGAAAATCTCCAAGTACAGTCTTTGACAAATTTTGGCAATAGCCAGTAGCTTTATAGCTTTATAAAAGGATAATAGTTGGATAATCTACATAAGACATGAAGATTGCCAAAAAATTACATTACAAAAAGTAATGACCCAACTTACGTATTGTTTTCCTAAGCCATACTCAAGAGCTCTGTTGTGCATTGAAAGCAAAATATTTCTTCCTTTAAAAAAAAGGGGAACAAGCCGGGCGTGGTGGTGCACGCCTTTTATCCCAGCATTCAGGAAGCAGAGGTAGGTGGATCGTTGTGAGTTCAAGGCCAGCCTGATCTGCAAAACGAATCCAGAACAGCCAAGGCTAACACAGAGAAACCCTGTCTCGAAAGAAAAAAAAAGGGCGGTTGCCGGGTGGGGGCGGGGGGGGACCGGGGACCATAGGGACTTAAAGTCCTCATTTCCACTGATGAATCAAGATAAATCAAGAAATAAAAGCTGGGTAAAATTAAGAGAGACAACAGCTCTCAGCACTCACAGCAGGTGATAGCAGTGCTGATGCTGCTCTCTTCCCATCACCAGGAACAGGACATAGGCTTCCCACTCTGGTCTCAAAGAAATGAGACAGTCCTCCACAGGAGAGACAGAGAGAAAACACATGGGATAGGGCGGGATTCCAGACACAGTGTCATAGCAGAATGAAATCATCACTAGGGAGCAGACCATCCCATCTCTCTACTAAATATTCACACTTTCAGGTATTGTTACAAGCTCGAGATTCCTGTGAACAAAACAAAGAGTCCTCCCCAAAATTCATCCTTCACTTTGCTGTGAGGGCGGCACACACCTTTATTTCCCAGCAGTGGGAGGCAGAGGCGGGTGGATCGCTGTGAGTTTGAGGCCATGTGGTCTACAAATTGAGTTCCAGGACAGCCAAGGCTACACAGAGAAACCCTGTCTTGAAAACCAAAAACAAAATTTCATCCACTTTTACCACCTGTAGATTCTTGAATATGGTAACAAGCATGTAAGTTACCAATGTGTAGAGCTTGTTTGGTGAATCCTCACCTTCATTACGTTTTCTGGACAAATGAACTCAGATATGATGTGCAACATCCCCTAATCCTCTGGCCCAGAAACTATATTGAGCCTGGTATCTATGCACACATCTGGAGTCCCCATCTCCTTCATGGCAAATTTCCAAATTTCTTTGAGTGCCCAAGGAGCACGCTTCTTGAAGTCCATGGATGAGCTTGTGAGTGTTGATGGTGTACTCTCTGGTCACCACCTCGCTGATGGCCCTTCTTCTCACCACCATTCTTTGCCAGAACCATTGTGCTGGGCCAAAACTCCTTAGGCTCACTTACAGCTCCATTGTGGGGGGATTTATTTTCATTGGAGGAGATAGTAAAGTATATTTATAAACAATTTCTCTACTATAGAAAATAGTTGAAAATGACAAATCCCACAAAGAAATGGAAATATAGGTGGCCCTGAAGCACTTTACAACAATAAAAGTTTAGAAATTAGATTAGGTAAGAATTAAGGGTACAAGTTGTGTGGCTAGCTAAAGCAAGAATGTTCTAGATACACTAAAGAAAAGCTAGTGCAAAGGCAAAAGTGTGCTCAGTATGTGTGGAGTATCATGGCAGTGACAGGCACAGGGTTAGGATGCTGTTCTAGCAAGCAGAGTGGAAGATAGTGGTGGCTTAGGACAATGTGAAAGCTAGAGGTTGCTAACGGACAGACATGGATTGTGAAGGAGTCAGTCATGACTCCATGGGCTCAGCCTAAATAACCAGAATGGTAATTGCTGCCCACAGCAGAGAACAGGTAGAAGGGAGGGGAGACGATGGCTGAATACTCATGCAGAATCCAGTAGGGAGACATGTGAGAAGAAAGCTCAGAGCTGTCACTAAGGTGTATGGAGCAGCACATGGTGACATACGAAGTCTCCCAGAGTTTCTAAAGGTCTTGATTACCCTAAATGCTATCTCTTTGCCTTTTAAGTTTTTCATAAAACAAACAGGAACTTGTTACTCATGTGCATGTAACTTTTTTCTAGTTTTCGCCCTACTCCATTCTTTGTATTAGATGAAGTAGATGCAGCCCTGGACAACACTAACATTGCTAAAGTAAGTTTGTTTACGCTTTCAATTTCTTTCTTTTTTTCCCCGTTTGTTTTTTTAAGACACTATTTCCCTGTGTAGCCCTGGCTGTTCTGGAACTTGCTCTGTAGACCAGGCTTGCCTTTAACTCAGAGATCTGCTTGCCTCTGCCTCTACCTCCAGAGTGCTGGGATTAAACGTGTGTACCACCACCACCACCACTACTCCGGCTTCTGCTTTAATTTCCAGTAGAATGTTTATGTTCTAATTTTATTCTGTTGCTGTGACAAAACCATAGCCAAAAACCACTTAGGGGAGAAAAGGGCTTACTAAGATTATACTATTAAGTCACAGTCCATCATTAAGGTAAGTCAGGAAAACAAGCAGAAGCTTGGAGGAAAATTAGGGCCATTTGATGGCTTCTTTGCTAAACAAAACAAAGTGACAAAATAAACCACTTATAACTTGGGTACAAGAGAACTGAGACTTGTATCTAGTAAGATACTGCTTACCAAGTCCCTAAGATTGGTCTGGGTCAGAGTGCACTAGTCCTAACTACTGTGTATTCAAGATTACTATGCCGCTGAAGTACCAGCTACAGTGAATGAAAGAGACAGGCTAAAGCCACATTCACAGAAGGGACTCAAGAGGCCATGGCAGTAGCCATGATGCAGGGGTGGAAGTCTTGGAATAGTGATAGGAATGGGAGATAGGAGGATATAATGGTCTAGATACAAAATGTCCCTACATAAGGCTGTGGCACTGGAAAGGGATTTTTTTTTTTTTTTCAATTGAGCTTCTTCAATGAAGCTTTAAGAGGGTAGGGCCTTGGTGGAAGGATGTGGAGGATTCCAGGCATTCACTTGAGGGTACTGGGCTCTCAGACCCTTTGCTTCTCTGGAATTACAGAATTGTACCACCATACCCATTATTTTTATTTCCTTGGAATTGAGCTTCCTGAAGGAGCTAGAATTCATCCTTAACCAAGACTTCATTATGAAATCGTATATATTGCCACATTTTCCCAATCTGTAAGTTTTGAGTTATCACCTCAAATGTGATTTTTAAAATTAAAAAGAAAGAAGAAAGAGAACCATTGTTCTCAAAGCCCAAAGGAGCCCTTACCTTGCTGGTGAAATGTGTGCTTTTTATTTCCTCCCAGGTTTCAAGTTACATCAAAGAACAGAGTCAGGAACAGTTTCAGATGATAATCATTTCCCTGAAAGAGGAGTTCTACTCCAGAGCTGATGCACTGATAGGTATCTACCCAGAGGTAAGAGATGCAGGGGCAGGGGCAGGCCCCATAAACTCCTCTGACCCTGCCAGCCTTGGGATTTCCTTCCACAATCCAAGAGTTTGCAGACACTATTTGGTTTCTACAGTGGGTAAATATAAGCCAAATGATTTTTAAATGAGTAAGATTTGTGAGCAATTACTCAGATACTTTCCTTGCCAGAAAGAGATGTAACACATTTTAAGTGAAAGAAGGAAATTAAAACTGTGGGCTCAGCAGGTTGGGGCACTTGCTACCAAACCTATTGACCTCAGTTGGATTTTCCAGATCCACATAATAGAGGGAGAAAAACAACTCATCCCTTCCTACACACAAGAGTAAATATGTGTTGCAATTATCTGTATGGCCTAGGAAGTCAATAACTGATACAATGAGACGGTGGTGTATTTTAAAGCTGCAAGCACCACACTGGCTAGACTCTAAACTACTACTAATCTACTAGTAAACTAAACTACTCTAAGCCTATGGCCTCAAAACCTATATAAATCCCAATCACTTGCCAATCTGATCCTCTTCCGGCAGCTCTTCTCCCCCTATCAACTGTCTGGCAGCCAGCTCCTCCAACCTCTCTTCGAAGCCCTGCCTTCCACTTCCTATCCTTCTGCCCAGCTAATTGGCTAAACAGCACTTTATTGACAACTGCTACATCCACTCAAGGCATTTCTCCACAAATATGTGTAGCTAAAAAAAAAAAAAAAATCTTTAAAACCACAAGGTAAACTGGGCGTGATGATGCACCCCTGTAATACCAGCACTCTGAGAAGCAGAGGAGGTAGATCTCTGAGTTCGAGGCCAGCCAGGTCTACAAAGCCAGTCCAGGACAACCAGGGTAACACAGAGAAACCCTGTCTCGGGGAGGGGGGGGGGGCACAAACAGACAACAACAACAAACCCTGCAGGGTAATGTGATGCTTGTGTTTTGTAAAATAGTAAGTAGTACTTAGTAACACAGAGGAGACTGTGGTACTGTGCTTCATGTTTCTGATTTGTGAATATTTTGTGCAAAAATGAATGCACTATATCAAAAACCAAGTTCACCGGAAGCTCCAATGGGTAAATAATAGAAATTTTTCTATTTTCAACACACCCATCTTAAAGCCATTCAAACAAATAGTTCAAAAACTGAGCTAAGGCCATTGAGATGGTTCAGCTGGTAAAAGGCAACAGCTGCCAAGCCTAATGACATTAAATTCCACCCCCAGACCCATATAGTGAAAGAAAAGATCTGATCCCTGAAAGCTGTCCTTTAACCTTCAAACCTGTACCCTGCAGGCACTCACCCACACATACACAATGTTTAAAAATTAATTAATTTATTTATTTTATTTGGTTTTTCGAGACAGGGTCTCTCTGTATAGCCTTGGTTGTCCTGGACTTGCTTTGTAGACCAGGCTGCCTCTGCCTGCTGATTGCTGGAATTAAAGCATGTGACGCCATGCCCGGCTTAATTTATTTATTTTAAGATTTATTTATTTATTTATTATGTATACAGTGCTCTGCCTGCTTGTACCCCTGCAGGCCAGAAGAGGGCATCAAATCTCATTATAGATGGTTGTGAGCCACCATGTAGTTGCTGGAAATTGAACCCAGAACCTCTGGAAGAACAGTCAGTGCTTTTAACCATTGAGCCATCTCTCCAGCCCCACAAATTTTTTAATAGACTTTTTAAAATTAAGATTTATTATTATGAAGCCGGGTGCAGTGGTGCATACCTTTAATCCCAGCACTCAGGAGGCAGAGGCAGGCGGATCGCTGTGAGTTCGAGACTAGCCTGGTCTACAAAGCGAGTCCAGGACAGCCAAGGCTACACAGAGAGACCCTGTCTCGAAAAACAAAAACAAAAAGACTGATTATTATGTGTAGTGTTTTGCCTGCATGTACACCTGCCGGCCAGAAGAGGGCGTCAGATCACACTATAGATGGTTGTGAGCCAGCTTGTGGTTGATGGCAATTGAACTCAGAACCTTTGGAAGAGCAATCAGTGCTCTTAACCTCTGAGCCATCTCTCCAGCCCCTCAAAAAAATAATTTTGGTTTTTTTGAGACAGAGTTCTTCCTCTGTGTAGCCTTGGCTGTCCTGGGCTTGCTTTGTAGACCAGGCTGGTCTCAAACTCACAGCAATCCACCTGCCTCTGCCTCCCAAGTGCTGGGATTAAAGGTGCGTGCCACCATGCTTGGCTTACAAAATAAAATTTTAAAATAATTTAAAACCTGAGCCAAGGGAGTAGAGAAACAATTCAAGATCTTCTGTGTTTAGGCTGTTCCCCTTTAATCTAAGATAAAAATTAACTTACTGACTCAGAAGCAGGCAGATTTCTCTAAATTTTGGGACAACCTGGTCTACATAGTAAGTTCAAGGACAGCCAGGGCTACATAGAGGAGTCCTGTCTCAAAACAAACAGGATAACTAATCTCTTCTAAATGCAAATCAAGATTAACTAATGGCCTCACTTTAAAAAATACCTTTCCTCTAATCAGGAGAACTTACTAATACTGGCCTCTCTCCATTTCAGCTCGATGAATGCATGTTCAGCCACGTGTTGACTCTGGACCTTTCAAAGTATCCAGACACTGAAGACCAAGAAGGCAGAAGGAGACACCGGAAGCCCAGAGCACCACGAGCACCACAGTCCCCGCAGTCTCCCCAGTCTCGTTAGAAATGAGCATGCCCTTGAACGGCTGCCAGCTGAAGGGCTGTACTCTGGTCATGTGGAGGTCAGGTCAGTCTCTGTTCAGACCCATGTGTCATGGAAGAAAATTTACAGTTAGTAAAACAAGCTGTGTAGCCCACTCCAGTTAAGGTGTACTCAGCGCCATTCCAATAGAGGGTTCCTATGGCAGCAGTGAATGTGGTTTATGGTTTCCTTTTGTTTTTGAGGACTTTTTAAAATAAATTGGTTATAAAAGTCTAAATTCTGCAACATCTTTTCTCTGGTCTTGCCTTGCATTTATCTTTAAGGGAAACAGCTGGTCTGAGGATTTTATTTTTGTGGTGCTGGAAACAGAACCCAGACCCATGTGTAAGTGTACCACTGAGTGCCTCCCCAGCCATGATAGTTTCTACTGATGCAGTTAGTGAACTGGAGAACCTGGCTTATGGAGATTATTTCAAAGGGAGTGTCAGTACTGAAAACATAAATACAAGTAATCTCACAGTTTTTTTTTGTTGTTTGTTTGTTTTTGGGTTTTTCGAGGCAGGGTTTTCTCTGTGTAGCCTTGGCTGTCCTGGACTCGTTTTGTAGACCAGGCTAGCCTCAAATTTGCAGCAATCTGCCTGCCTCTGCCTCCTAAGTGCTGGGATTAAAGGCAAGCACCACCACCGCCCAGCTCTCACAAGTTTTAAAAACAGAAAACTGTGATGGTAAAACTGAATCATATGCTTCAGTACAATCCTAATGTTTCTGAGTTTCTTTTAAGGGTGCACTGAATTACAAGGCTTTGCCAGGTAATGGGGACGCCACGTAATTGCCACTGCTAAAAGGAATGTGTTAGTTATTAGCAGTATTTGTCCCCGTTTCAAAGTGAAACAGGACTCTGCAGGTCTCCATGGAAGTCTGATTTGGTCCAAGGCTGACCTGGAGCTGCCTCCTAAAACCATGGGTCACTTCTGAACCCAGAACAGGCTTTACACCTACTTAGACAAAGTCATAATTTAGTTTCACAGCTGGGCAGCACATGCCTTTAATCCCAGCACGCGGGAGGCAGAGGCAGGCGGATCTGTGAGTTCGAGGCTAGCCTGGTCTGCAAAATGAGTTCCAGGACAGTCAAGGCTACAAAGAAACCTTGTCTCAAAAAACCGAAGACAAAAAAAAAAAAAATTTAGTTTCTGCCCACATATGTACACAGACACAAATACACAAAGAATAAAATGTAGTAAGATAAGGTTATTGAAGTATACACCCCCCCAAAAAAAGCAAAGATAGCTTTTATATACATTAAGTAGTTAAGAAATACATAAATGCTACAATTAATAGTCAACTTACCCTGAAAGAGGCCTGATATTAATTTATGAAAAAAGTAGGTTATGAAGAGGGCTATTTGAAGCTCAGGCTACTGTGGATGAGGCTCGTAGTGCACGTAGGAACTAGGGAGCCTCTGAGCCTTAGGGAGCTGCCGAGTGAAGATTTCAGGGCATTCTCACAGCTCCAAGGAACTGGGCACAATCCACTCAACAAGGATTCACAGGTTTCTTGAAGAACCACAGTTAGTATTTCCAGCTGTAAAGAGGTTCTCAGGAAGAAGTACTTGAACAAGTTAAAACGTACCAACCCTTTAGCTCTGGGCAGTAACCACCAGAGAGGGCAAGCATTTGTCAGCTAACTTCATGCCTCTCACTGATAAAGCAAAAAGCAAATCCCTTGTGCTGTGGCTGTTACCTTCTAGTAAATGAACCACTGGAGTGAAAACTACACTCACCATAACAAAAAGATGATTGACTATAAACTTAATTCATTACAGCAAGAAACTCGGATCTAGCTGGGTAGTGGTGACGCACACCTTTAATCCCAGCACTTGGGAGGCAGAGGCAGGCTGATTGCTGTGAGTTGGAGACCAGCCTGGTCTACAGAGCAAGTTGCAGGACAGCTAGAATAGTTACACAGAGAAACCCTGTCTCAAAAAAACTCAGATCCTTCAGTGTGACACTGACACTTGTATACTGCATTTATAGCCAGCAGAATGTGATTTTTCTATTATTTGATCAACTTTAATATTTACCTATCTACTCCTGAAAGCAGTTGGTAAATGTGTTTTTAAAAGTGAGGAAAAAATAAATAAAGCCCACTGATGAGCCTGTAATCATGTAATCACAACACTTAACGGGCTGAGCAGGAGGATGGCTGTGAGTTGGAAGTTAGCCTGGCCTACAAGGTAAGACCATCTCAAAATACCAATAATAATTAAAAATAACCTCTTTCGGGCTGGAGAGATGACTCAGCGGTTAAGAGCACTGACTGTTCTTCCAGAGGTCATGAGTTCAATTCCCAGCAACCATATGGTGGCTCACAACTATCTATAATGTGATGATACCTTCCTCTGGCCTGCAGATGTACATGCAGGCAGAGCTCTGTATACATAATAATAAATAATAAATCTTTTTTAAAAATCTCTTTCTGTGGGAATCTTTGCATATATGAATGCAGGTACCCACAGAATCAAGAAGAGGATGACTTGGGGTTGTTATGAGCCACTTGATGTAGATGCTGGAAACTGAACTTGGGTCTTCTACAGAAGTAGTATATGCTCTTAACTGCTAAGCCATTTCTCCAGCCCTCAAAAAAAAAAAAAAAAAAAAACAACCAATTTTCACAAATGTATGTATTTTTTTTTCATTAAACTCATTCAAAAGTAGTCATTTTATTTCATGTTCAGTGGCAACTCAAACTAAACATTCGTATTACATATATCTACATGTTGTCATAGCTAAAGAAAAGTTGAGCACACAGGGTTGACTTTAAAATTTTATTTATAACCAGTGACATAAAAGACTTGTTGTTCCACACTTCAAAAGGGGTAGAGGGTTGTTAGCCTGTGTTCCTTGTTCTTAATTATCCCTGTCCCCTTGGGAGCTACAATGCCATCCGTGCAATGTCACAGGCAGGGCTTGGCAAGATATCAAAGAGCTTGGTATCATATCAAAGATGGGTAGCCTCAAATGAGCCATGCAGGGCCTGTTTCCAAGAAATCTTTCAGGACTACTCTGCATAACATAAGAGCCTTTGCCACAGGAGCTATCTGAAGAGCTCTGGGCATGTGCAGTGATCCGAGCATGGTGTTTCCCCAGAAGTAAACCTTGAATGTAGTTAAAATGAATCAAGCCCTTTCAAAGCACTGCCTACCCCAGCCATGTAAATCTTAATATGAACCATGGGAAGAGAGGAGAACAGACAGGACAGGCCGTATCCTCGAGAAATAAGACTTAGAGAGCTTAGAACTTCTGAAAGTTTACAACTTAGTCTTGTGCTTCACATTTAACTTGTAAGTCACATAAAGACTTTGAAAATGGTCTTCAGTCTCTCTGGACAGACAAATCTACCATTTCTTTGGAACAGAACTTACTGAAATAGCACAATTTCAAAGAAACCCAATTGATCTAGTCATCCCTTTAAAAATGACCATTTTCACTAGTGGAGTCAGTGCCTCTACTATCCACTTATTCTGTTGTACTTAACAATTTAACCAACACATCTTGTAAAAACTTTCTACAACAAAAGATGTTTCCACATAAAGATATAAAATATAAATGTTTATGTCTTATTTTCTCTTTGGCAACTACTGTTGCTTGGACAGTCTTCATTCTCCTCCATGTATTAGGAAAAATAACACCCTGACATAAGAAAACATGGAAAAGGGAAAAGGGAACAATGCCAGGCACATCCCACCCCCACCCCCCAATTTGGTCCCTGAGGTAGCTGTCCATTAGTCCTTACAGAGTATACCTGAAGTGTGTCCATGTCACCTCCTGAGCAGCTAAGCACACAGTGGAGCTCTGTCATTCAACCTCAAAGGCCACACACCCACAGGCTCTTGCGGTATGTGACAGTTCCATATGGAGTCCTCTGTACATTCCTCATCATTTGGGCATGGCACTGTGGTTACAGAAGGCTGGTTTTCAAGTTTCAAAGTTTTAAAAATTTCAAGACCCTCCAGCATCATCTGTTTGAGCAAAAGAAATATCAAAGCATTTCAGTTCAGCTAAAAAAAAAAAAAAAAAAAAAAGTATATCAGGATTTCTGTTTCAGCAACTACCTCACCTGCTGAAAATTTTGAAGACTTTCCATAACAGGTACAGTAGCCACTATCTAGAGCTATCAATACTATCAAGTACCAGGTATAATATAGGTTGTAAAGACTTACAGGAATCTCTACCCATGCACTTCAGTGCTGTTTTCTGGTAGAATCAAGACAGAGCAATTTTAGCATACATGCAGTGACAGCCTGTTTTAAGTATGGATAAGAAATGAAGGCTCAGAATGAACACACAATTCAACTGCCACATGGATAGAAACACCAATCCTCAGGGGATCTTCAGGCTCCAAGTGTGGCCAGCAGGACTAAGAATGTGGCCCTTGGCCTTTCTCATCCACATGCAGAACAGACCAAAGCTTTCTGCATATCAGAGACCAGAGGCATTTCCTCAAGCAGACATGACTACCTGGGGAGAGGCAAGGCTGACTCAGTTGCTATTATTCAGGGACAAGGCTCTTTCTGGGCATCAAAGAGGATCCCTGGCCCACTGCTCTATGGCACTGTCTACCAGGTAGTAGCACTGGTACCTGAACCAACAGCATTCATAGAGATCATGAACATGTAAAGCCTAGTATACAGGTGACAGTAGGAAAATGAAAAGAAAATGAAAAACCAACCCACAATTGCCTGTTGAAAACAATCACTGGGACTTCACACATCAGCAAACTGTGGAGATGCTCAGATATGAGGAAAACCAGGAACATGAAGGAGACTGATAGAAAAGCAGCACAGACAGTGCTACCCAGAGGCTGCAGCTGAGGAACTACTCTGCTCTATTTTAGTTATACATGTACTTGCCAACTAAAAACACAATCCGAATGAAAGAGCCAAAGAATTTTGTCCATACACAAAATTGATAGATACAAGTACCAAATGTACTGAAGTTATACAAATCTGGAAGGAGCATGTAGTCTGCAGCAGCTGTTCCCAGCTACTGTCCCAGAAGGACCTCAACTCACTCCCCTGATAGACATCTGAACTAAGCCTCTACGGCCTCCTGTCCCAACTCATCAATTCACACTGCAGATAAAATTTAACGTCTCGTTTCATTTGACTAGGCAATCTTTGTTCATTGTGACTTTTTTTGTTTTGTTTTTTGGAGACAGGGTTTCTCTGTGTAGCCTTGGCTGTCCTGAACTCGCTTTGTAGACCAGGCTGGTCTCGAACTCACAGTGATCCACCTGCCTCTGCCTCCTAAGTGCTGGGATTAAAGACGTGCGTCACCACCGCCTGGCCTCATTGTTAACTCTTTATCAATGACAGATGAATTAAGCAACTCATGCTCTTGTTCTTGGAACATATAGCTTACCCAAAATGCACTAGTATCCCTCATCCAAAGTGTTTAGGACCCAAAGGCACTTCAAATTTCTCAATTTTAGGGGCTTGGGAATCTTTACATAGAATTTAAGCGATTGAACATCCCTAATTGGAAATCTAGAATGTTTCCAAATCTATAACTTTAAAATAAGTATTTTTATTGATTGGTGTGTGTGTGTGTGTGTGTGTGTGTGTGAGAGAGAGAGAGAGAGAGAGAGAGAGAGAGAGAGAGAGAGAGAGAGAGAGAGAGAGAGAGAGAGAGAGAGAGAGAAGATGCCTGAAGAGGCCAAAATAGGGCATCAAATCCTTTGGAGCTAGAAATTACAGGTGGTTGTGAGGCACATGCGCACTGGAAATTGAACTCAGGGTCCTCTGCAAGAGCAACAAACACTCTTAGTCACTAAGCCATCTCCCCCCAAACCCAAAACCTCTGATTTTACATTATGAATGCTCAAGCTCTGTCACAGTACTGATCAGACACCCACTGAGGAGTTAGCTTTGGATATTCAGTGTGTCATCAACATGCTAACTTTTCCAAAACTCTGGAAAATTGTTGGAGAAGAGGTGCACAGGTATTTAAGAGTAGTAGTTCAGATACATACTTGGGTTCCCCAGCCCAACTCCTTTTTCTTCTCTTCTCTGTTGTTTTGAGGTAAGGGCTCTTATATAGTTCAAACTAACCTCAATCTCATGGTACTCCTGCCCCAACACACATGTGCTAGGGTTCATTAGAGATGATCGTGACACTGAAGGCTGAGATTTGCTTCTGTTAGTAGGAAAACTCCTACAGTCACAAGTCTACCCAGTGCTTCAGGAATGAAGTGGTAATGGATGATCAGAGCAGCCTCTGGGGCTTCAGACTTGAAAAGGCTTCTCACAACAGTACACAACAGATGAACGGAGCAAGGACAAATAAGAGACTTGAAGTCACACTATAAAAGAAAGAATTTTAAGCTGGGCATAGTGGCACACACTTGGGAAGCTGAAGCAGGGACATCTTTTGAGTTTGAAGTTAGCCTGGCCTACATGTGGTGAGTTCCAGACAGGCATACATAGTGAGAACCGCATCTCAAAAAACCCCAAAATTTAGATGCTGATGGTGAAGCTCATTGTGTCTAGTATGTAACAAGCCCCCTGGTTTATATCCCCAACTCCAGATACTCAAAAATAACAATAAAATTCTAACTTAGTGCTAAAATACAGAGAATCTCTCAATGTGTTTTAATGAAGATTGAAAATAAAAATTGAGAAGCACTAAAGAGCGAAGCAGAGGTGGCACACTCACTTAATTCCAGCACACAGGAGGCAGAAGCAGGCAGATCTCTGTGAGTTCGGGGCCAACCTGGTCTACAGAGTGAGTTCTAGGACAGCCAAAGCTTCAAAGAGAAACCCTGTCTTAAAAGCAAACAAAAAAGAAGCACTAAAGAAAACTTAAAAGATAATAATCCAAGAGACTCCAGCTAGCATGCTTCCCAACATGAGAGGGCAGAGAATATGCAAAGAATAAATAATTAAATTGCCAATATGAGACAATCAAAGGCAGAAGAATGGAGTGTTCAGAAAACAATCATTTAGCTGATACTGAGCATAGATAAGAAGTTACAGCCTTGGTCTGCTAACACTATATACAAGCAGAAAGGAGAAAATACAGATGCCTTTGATAAAGTAAATTCTTTTATTTTCCACCTTTTAGGACACAGATAGTGGAGGCCTTCCTTCCTTTTTATCCTGCATCTAGATGCTTGACAGTGGCAGTGTTAAGAGCCAGAGCTTGGGAGTAAGGAGAAGAGAGAGAGGAAGGGAAAAGCCCTTCAGAGCTCAATCAACAGAGTCAAACGAAACTAAATAAACCCAGTACTAAATCCTTAGAGAGAAATTATAGGAGGGGTAGAGACCTGAGTCTTTAGCCAGATCACCTTTCCTAATATCGATGGAAAGAGTCTACTGAAATGAGCAGCTGAAAGTTTACAAGTTTATATACACCTCAGTGGGAGAGAGAACAAAAAGCAAGAATCTAACGTGGTTTCTTTCTTTTTCTTTTTTTTTTTTTTTTTTTTTTTAGGTTTTTTTGAGACAGGGTTTCTCTGTTTAACAGCCCTGGCTGTGCTAGACTCATTTTGTATGCCAGGCTGGCCTCGAACTCAGAGATCCACTTGCATCTGCCTCCCAAGGCCTGGGATTAAAGGCATGCGCCACCACACCTGGCCTGAAGTGGTTTCTTTAGAGATTAATGAATGTGGGCACTGCAGTTGGTGGGGAAACACTCACGCAGTGTTCTCTGCTTGCTCACTTGGTATGAACAAGTGGGTGTCTTTTGCTCGTGAAAACTCACTGAGCTGGTGCTACATCAACATCACTCCCTTGTTTTCCTTCCACTCCATTACTTAACTAGAAATGTTGGGAAAATATAGGACCTCTAGCTAGTAGTGTGAAGGGCTGTGAGATCCTTCCCACAGACTAGGGCTGCTGGAGCAAAGGAGTAATTACAGACACCTACAGAGCTAAGCTAGTTCCCCACAGAAACAAGTAATACCTACCGCTGTCTGACTGTCGGACTTTTTTTGTAACTTCAATTCCATTCTCTTCCAACTTCCTCTTTGCACAATCCTGACATGCATTACCTTAAAGAAAAAAAAATATTTTAAAACATTAAGATATTTATAAAAATTAATTTTTAAAACTTTACATTAAAATAAAGGCAGCATGAGGGTAAGAAATGGGGTTAGTTACCCTCTAGGAATCTACTTACATCCTTGTAGATCCTTGAAGTTGTCCAAAATAAATCAAAATACAGTTTGCCTGCTTTTTATGGTATAGATATGCAGTATCTCTCAAAACCTCATGGTTAAAGGTCCGCAATATAGAACCCAAGAGTTAGGCTCCTGGGGGCAGTGATTAGATTCTGAGGGCTCTAACCTAATCAGCGCTATTGCTGGAAGGTAGAAGCCTGGCTGGAAGGAGTCAGTCACTGGGACATGCCCTGTAGAGCACCATGCCTCCTACATTCACACTCCTCTCCCTCTCTTGCTACTCTCAAGTGAGCAGCTTTCTTCTGCTGTGTCTGTCTTGTCAGAGGCCCAGAAACTATGGAGCCGGGTGACTAAGGACTCAAGCCTGAGAGCCAAATATCTATTTTAAGTTGCATTTCTCCAGTAATTTGGCACAGAAAGGCCAATTTGAAACTGGTGCCAACAAGTGAGGTCATGACTGAACATGTTCTCCAGAAGCCTTTGGAACTAGTTTGCAGGAGAGATTTACAGCAGTTTAAAGAAACACGTTATGACAAGCTAAGAAATGCTGAGTAGTCAGACGCCCAGGATGCTGGTGGGAATGCAAACAGTAAGGGCTGCTCACAAGCCAGGTGAAAATGACGACTCTAGGGGTTTAGCCTAGAGGCCATTCATTTCACATCCTAAAAAGAAAGAAAGAATTAATTGTCCACATTGTGCTTATGCCCTAAGCCAGGTATGGTGGCACACACCTTTAATCCCAGCACTCAGGGAGGCAAAGGCAGGCAGATCACTGTCAGTTTGAGGCCAGCCCAGTCTACAACGTGAGCCCAGGACAGCCAAAGCTACACAGAGAAACCCTGTCTTGAAAAATCAAAAAGACAGGGGCTGGAGACATGGCTCAGAGGTTAAGAGCACTGGCTGTTCTTCCAAAGGTCCTGAGTTCAATTCCCAGCAACCACATGGTGGCTCACAACCATCTATAGTGCCCTCTTCTGGCCTGCAGGCATACATGCAGGCAGAATACTGTATAAATAAATAATAAATAAGTAAATCTTTAAAAAATAAAATTTAAAAAAAAAAGCAAAAAGACAGACTAAATCGTGAAGAAAACCGCAAGGCTGCATAGTAGTATTCAGGCGGTGGCAACAGTTATTACTAGCTGCTTTTCGCCAGCTTCACAGAGTTAAAGCAAAAGAAGAAAAAATTAGCAGCACTTGGGGGGCAGAGGCAGGCGGATCGCTGTGAGTTCAAGGCCAGCCTGGTCTACAAAGTGAGTCCAGGATGGCCAAGGCTACACAGAGAAACCCTGTCTCGAAAAACAAAACAAACAAAAAAAAAAATTAGGAAGCTTTGCAATTTGGCCAAAAAAATAGGTCACTGGAAGTTAGGATCAAGGGCAGTGTGGATGCCAATTAGGGCCAGCACCATTTAAACCAAGCCCCATACTTTTGTATCATGACAACAGGTAAGATAAGTTGAAGATCTCCCAGAAATTGGCTAGGGCTATCAATCACAGGCTCATGTTACTGCTGGAGCTTCCACCCAAGAGCTCCAGGGCTGTTTGCTCAGAGATGCCTCATCCGCCCAGTAGGCACACAGAAGCTCCTGCGGCTGTGGGCCAGGTTACTGCTCCTGCTGGCAACAGTGTTTCCTGTCTGGTCTTGCAGATAATGGGATGCACAAGTTGTGGAGTCCTGGAGGCTTCTACCCATATCTGATAAGGAAGCCAAAGAGGCCAAACAATATAAAGGGCCAGGGTCCCTCACCACCCACAGGAAGGATGCGTGAAGCTGAGCGAAGCCAATGCTGTGATGCAAGCACCAAATGGCAGGAAAAAAGCTGCCAGCAACAAGCAGAGCCAGCCCAGGAGGCCACGGGATAGAGCTACCTCAACCATTTGAGGTCAACCTTGTACTTTGTGCCACGAAGTATGATACACTTCTTAAGCCTCCTAACCGAGCACCACCCACTGGAGACCAAGTATTCAAATGCCCAGGACTTGTGGGGTCGTCTCTTTCAGACCACCACGCACTCTCACTGCAGAGCCCATCCTAAAACTCACTTCTGCAGGAAGTCTGTACTGAATGGGCTACTGGGTAGGGTTTGGCTGGAGAACACAGGTCACTGGAAGCACGTATTTGAAAGGTATGTCATGTTCCTGGCTCCTCCTCTGTACTCTTCTCTGCCTTACCATGCACAGGAGGGAGCTGTGTGACCATGGCTGAAACCATATAAGTCCTTCCTCAAGTTTCCTCAAGTATTTTGCCACTGTGATGGCAAGTGACTAACACACTAGCATAGAATCTACTTCAAGGAGTCAGCTTCTGAATCTGACTGCGGCACTGGCCAAAGTTTCCCTGAATATACTGCTTATTTTATCTTCCTTTGAAAACTACCACTGCTTTCAAAGGAAAAGTATTATTCTAGGACTCACATTTAAGGAGAAAATCTACAGCCAAAACAAACAAACAAACAACAACAACAAAAAAACAGACATGGAAAGCAGAGAGCAGTTCTTCCCAGTCCTGGCTTGAGCCATTCCACCACTGACACATACTGACATATACTGGTCCTAACTGTCCCTACACTGCCGCATTCATCCTGTCTGGACACACTGGTCAACAAGCAGGCTGTGCAGAAACCCTTAGAGTGACTGACTCAGGCAGCAGAGACATCCTGCTTACCCTGCCCACTGCTGAGTCATCTGTTTACAAACTGGAAGCATCAAAGCCAGAAAGAACATTCACACTTCAAACAAGTATTAAAAGAAAAAAATATATATATGAAAGGTCACATAAAATCAAAGGTCACCCTAGATTCCTGAATCCTTCGCTGACAGCATAATCCAAATAGAACACTCCTCTGGTTTCCTGTAACTCTTGGTTCTAAGGCAGAAATTATTCTCTGGTGTCAGCAGACAGAACTGGACTTTGTACCTTTACCATGGTGGGGACTGTCTGAAGGTATAGCTATCTATCCTCTCTTTCCTATTTAATAAGGCAAATTACTGAATGTAAGGAACACATTCACAATTTTACCAATGGTGAGGAGTAGAACACGGAAGCAAAAATCAGGTGAGCAAAGTAAAGATCTGCTTTACCCAGTAAAGTGGTGCTGTCCACTCGCTCAGCATCTGCAAAGAAAGGACACAGTCAGCAAAGCCAAGACTTGGCGTGCTCCTCCTCCTCAGGCCTGGAAGGATGGCAAAGGCCACCCCGAGGTCATCCACTGCTTGGGACAGGCTTCTGCACCAAATGCATCGCATGCCAGCCAATGAACCCTGCCTGTGTCACTCCCTTCTTCCCCTGGCAGGATGGATTCAAGAAGTCACTACATGCCCATAGGAAGGTTCTGGGTCTGGTCTGCACATGGCGTGAGGTACAGTATCCACAACAGCTAATGTCACTCTCATTGTCAGTAGGCATCCTTGCCAATTAGGAAAGAACACAAATACAAATGTCTTTCATGGCAAGCACAGATGGAAACCCCAGTGACCTTTTAGTCCTCTGGCACCTTGCTGAGTCCACTCAGCTGCCAGATCCTGGAAAAGGAGCATCAATGGGGATAGGAAGCAGGTCAGCCCCTTACTCTAGGTGCCCATGGCTGGAGAGTCTGACGAGGTACTGGGCAGGACAGAGGCGGGCAGGATGAGGAAAGCCTCTGAAGATCTATGCACACATGCACACAGGGAGGCCAAGACATTTCTGTCTGTGTTAGTCCAGGATCAAATTCCAGCTTGAAAGTCCCGGCACACACTGGGCAAACATTCACCTTTCTCAGCTGATGCCACCTCTAAAATCATCCAGGTAACAACAGGTACTGATATTAAAAATGAAGAGCAGCTGGGCATGGTGTGCTCACCTGTAATCCCAGCACTCGGGAGGCAGACACAGGCAGATAGCGCTGTGAGCTCTAAGACAGCTAGAACTACATAGTGAGACCCTGGCTCAACAACAACTTAATCCCAGCACTCAGGCAGACAGAGGCAGTTCAAGGCCAGCCTGGTCCACAGAGTAAGTTCAGGACAGCTAAGGCTACACAGAGAAACCCTGTCTCAAAAACAAAACAAAACAAAAGCAACAACAACAATAATAATATTGCAAAATTTATAGTTGTGCATGACACAGCTCTACAACACAAATTCACCTTCCCACGCCCAGTAATAAACTACTACCCTAATTACATATTTACTCATAAATGAAATAATCCAACTGCACTATTATTAGCAGCTAAAGTGCTACGGTGGTAGAAACTTGTGGCTGCCATACTATGCCTCTCACCAGTCTCTGCTAACCTTATTCCACTATGTGGTGAGGCTCTGGGTTTCTTGTTACCATGAATGGCCAGTCAATACAGAACTTTCCATGCATGCTGTCATTCATGTTTTATGACACTGAAATCAAAAGCCATTAATTCTCTTATGTAAAGGTGACTCTGTCAGTATTTCCCATTATTGTGGTCTTTCCTGGCAGAGCTCTGACTCCCCAGAACGGCCAAAGAGCACAAATGAGAAGTATGCTGTGCTCTGCACTGCACAGAGATGTGCACTGAAGGGAGAAAAAAATCAATACCGTCAAATTTTTCCTGTGTGTTCCTAGTTTTAGCTTTAAAAATGTAGTGACACAGGCCGGGCATGGTGGCACATACCTCTAATTCCAGCACTCAGGAGGCAGAGGCAGGTGGATCACTGAGTTCAAGGCCAGTCTGGTCTACAAAGTGAGTACAGGACAGCCAAGGTTACACAGAGAAACTGTCTCAAAAAAAAAAAAAAAAAAAGTAGTGACAGGACGATAGTATATGATTTTTACATGATTACGGTTTAACTATCACAACCAATAAAGCTGGCCGAGAGCTTCCCTTGGCTGGGGTGGTAACCCTGAAACATAATCAGTGTGCCCTACTTGCATACTGTCACTATTAGACCAATCGCCCCATCTTCTACTTTTAAATTCAGAGGCATTAAAAAAT
This sequence comes from Acomys russatus, assembly GCF_903995435.1. Lineage (NCBI taxonomy): Eukaryota > Metazoa > Chordata > Mammalia > Rodentia > Muridae > Acomys > Acomys russatus. The sequence goes on along the minus strand of NC_067153.1, from coordinate 47,525,656 downwards.
AACTACATTGGTAAGTTTTCTGGTATCACAGGAGGAACAACAGAAGAACCCAGGAATTACGCTCAGAAGGCAATGACAGAATTCCACACCTGGGCTTCGCTGTTTGCAGATCTGCGTGGCAAGGTCTTGCACATATCCTGGGAAAAGGTCAAAACAGTCCCCATAGGACACCACTTTAATTCCATGCAAAAGCATATCTGCCTGATGCTTAAAGAAATGGTCTTCGTTCTCCTTGAGCACTACCATATAGTGCTCTAAGTCCACTTTATTTGGCACCGAGTACAAGAAGAGAGCTTGGAATATCTGGTCACGCAGGGTCTCTCCACAGCCCACAAACAGGAATGACTTGGTGCGGTACAGGTTTTGCAGGACTTCCTAGAGAAAGCCAACGAACAAAGGAGGACACCTCAGTGAAAGAGAGCAGGAGCGCATAATTCACAGAAAGCGCCCTATGTGTTTGTTTATATCCCATCTTGTACTCACCAGCCTTCCCCAAGAGCCGTTCTGAGGAGCTCTGAAAGGCCGTGCGCTCTTGACATACTCAGGTCAACCCCATGCTGTGATCTGCCCAAGCTAGGGTGAAGCTTACTGAGAGGCGCCTCTCAACTAGGACAAGGAGGAAGGAGCAGAGGAGGGTGCTGGCCAGCCTGCCCAGCACGAATGCGCCTCCCAGTGAGGACAGCCTGTGTTACACCTACGGTTCACCAAGTCAGCTCACCCAAGTCAGTGCCTAGACTTAAGTACAACCTTAACTCACTAAGGCATAAAACAAGAGCATCAAAATGTTCTGCATTCTGCCGGGCGTGGTGGCGTACACTTTTGACCCTGGCACTATGGAGGCAGAGGCAAGGTGGGTCACTGTGTGAGTTCCAGGCAGCCTAATCTACAGAACAAGTACCCACTGGGGCTACACACTGAGACTCTGTCTTGGTTCAAAATTGTCTGCATACAACACCCTGGAAGCAGGAGTGGACAGTGAGCTGGATCCCGCAGTAGGAAAGGGTAGAGAAATCCTGGGAAGTGAAGGCCAGAGAGCTGGGAAGGGGAGCAGACACAGTAACCCAAGCACAGACTTTGAGGGCCACTCAGAGGAGCAGCAGTCACTGCTTCAGACATGAAGGCCCCTCAGCAAGGCCAGCACCACCAGAGCGCTTGCTCATGACGAGGGTCTCCACAGCATCATAACTGCCAGTCCTCATCTCCTGACACCATCCCTAATGACAGAGGCCAGTGAAGAGCTCGGGGAGGGAGCAGATCCTGATCCTGAGCGTATCGCAGCACAACAGCACAACAAGGGATCCAATGTCTCCAGCCTCTGTGGGCAAGTGCATTCGCTATGTACATGCACACACAAGGGTGCATACATACGTGTAGGTACGTGTACACACACACACACACACACACACACACACACACACACACACACACAACACACACAAATTTCTTTTTAAAAAATAAAAAGGCAAGCTGGGTGGTGGTGGCACTTGGGAGGCAGAGGCAGGCAGACCTCTGTGAGTTCGAGGCCAGCCTGGTCTACAAAGTGAGTCCAGGACAGCCAAGGCTACACAGAGAAACCCTTTCTGGAGAAAAAAAAAGAAAAGAAAAAGAAAAAGGTATCAAAGGTATCAAATACCTTTAATTCCAGCACTCAGGAAGCAGAGGCAGGCAGATCTCTGAGTTCAAAGCCAACCTAGTCTACAAAGCAAGTTCCAGGACAGCAAGAGTTCTGTAGGGTGACCCTGATTTAAAAAAATAAAAAAGCCTATCATAAAATAGTCAAGAAAATCTTTCAGAAAATCAGGCATTAACTGGTTTTGTCTGCTGCGCTCCCATGAACTAAGGACATGCACATGTTAGGCAAGAGCTCAGCCAGAGCGCAATTCAGACCTAGTTTTAAAACTAGGATTGAGAAGCTCCAAACACTGCTGGGTAAAGGAAGGTAAGAGCTACAGAGAGAAGACAGCTGAGTAAACATGGAGACCTGAGGAAAAGAGACCACCAGAGAGGGGACCACAGACTTTGCCAGTCCCTGGCAAGAAAGCCCCTGTGAGCTAATGATGGCACCAAGAGAGAGGTTTGCTCTTTCTAAGGAAGCACGCATTTCCTCCTCAAGCAGGTGTGCCTTGAGCATCTATTCAGAATGCAGCGCCATACCAGGGCCTAGAGACATAGCTGTCAACAGGAAAATATGGCCTGAACCCAGCAGCCGTGAGGAACAAGATCAACTAGAGGACCAGAATATCTGGGAAACACTCAGACTACAGCCAGATGGCTGGTTGCCACCATCAGTTCCCCAAGCAGGCTCCCCAGGCCTGGTGAAAACAGACTTACCATGACTTCTGGATCTTGAGTGACATCTTTATAGCCCGAGGGATCCAGTACCATCCCACAGGGATCTGTGTACAAGCCATGAATATGAAGAACTCCATACTTGATGTGGCCTCGGGCCCACTGAAGGACCTATCAAAAACCAAACCAAGACAAAGAAACAGCCTCCTGTTATTTCAAACCAGACACAAGAAGAAAACTATCTGAAAAAGCAAACGTCCCCACTCATGGTTACAGCTTTACCACAGAAACTGCTGCTTGCAGTACCCTGTCCCAGCGCCTCAGCGAGGTCTTCTTTAAAGAGTGTGTGGAAGGGGCTCTGCTCTTCCAGCAACTTAAGTGATGCTCGGGAGCTGGGCCTTCTTAAGTCACCTGTGGTTAACTCGGCTCTGTTGTTGTGGGGCTGCTGCTGGGTTTGTTTCCATTTCTGTGTTCTGTGGTACCCAGGTCCTTCACATGTGTTAGATGAGTGTTCTGCCCCCCAGCTAAAGTGCCAGCTCTGTCACTTTCACACCAGTAGAAATAGATACAGAAAAGGAACATTTATCAAACAGCCCCCTACACTCACTTCAGTTCAAATTTACAGAGCCAAGCAGAACACACTCCATGCCTATGCAACTGTCTTTCAGTATGGGGCTTCTCCATCTGCAGGCTCTACAGAGAGACTCTAGTGTAGAGGATCTAGCAGACAATTCCTACCCACACCTGACTATTCATTTCCACAGGTGCTGTCATGCTCAGCCACAGCCTGTGCCCACAACCAACTGAAGACCAGCTACCACACAGAGCATGCGCCACAACGCAGTGGCCAGCAGCACAGGTGGCATGTGAATCACCAGTCACCCATAACACAAGCATATCACAAAAGCAAACTTGCCAAAAATTAAAATGGTTCATACAGTGAAACTTTGCTCGACCTTGGCAATAAAAGAGAAAAAAGAATTTTCACCTCCCAGACAGGAATACACTTGGCTTTTTTGGTTTGTTTTCTATTTGAGACAGGTGCTCAGACTTGCCTCAAACTCACTATGTAGCTCAGAGTAGTCTCAAATTCATAGTAATCCTCTGCCTCAGCCTCCAATGTGCTAAGATCCCATGTGTGTACCACCATGCGGGCTTGCTTTGTTTTTAATAATGCCACTGCTAGGAAGGAACAGGAAACAGGTGTTCCCATACAGAGCTGGGGGGCCAGGAGGGATACAACTGCCTTCTAGAGCTCTAGAATTACAGGCACTACCATGAAGGCCAAAGTCACTTCAAATAATTTCTTGGGGGCACTTCTCCCTCAGAACCCACACTCAGAAGTTCTTCCTTACTTCTACTTAATAAATCTACGTTTACTCTTTAAAAAATAAAAATACTATAGTTTGAATGAGAATGGCCCTTATAGGCTCATATATTTGAATACTTAGTCCCCAATCAGTAGAACTGTTTAGGATTAGGAGGTGTCGCCTTATTGGAGGAGGTGTGTCACTGGGGATGGGCTTTGAAGTTTCAAAAGCCCACAGCAGGCCCAGAGAGAGAGAGAGAGAGAGAGAGAGAGTGAGTGTGTGTGTGTGTCTCTCTCTCGCTCTCTCTCTCTGCCTCCAATGTGGGGATCAGATGTAAGCTCTCAGCTACTGCTCTAGGGCCATGCCTACCCGCCTGTTGCCATGCTCCTTACCATGGAGGTCACAGACTCACCCTCGAAACTGTAAGCAAGGCCTCAAATGCTTTCTTCTACAAGGTGCCTTGACCATGGTGTCTTGTCAAAACAACAGAAAAGTAGCTTAGACAAATAGCTTAATGAAACCGGGCATCATGGAGTATGCTTGTAGTGCCAGCACTTGGGAGGCAAAGGCAGGAAGATTGCTATGAATTCAAAGCTAGCATGGTCTATCTAGTGACTTGCAGCCCAGCTTACAACTATATAGCATAAACAAGTCTGACGAAACAAACAAAAATAGCTAATGGAAACAAAGCCCAGTGGTGTGCACCTGTAACCCTAGTACTTGGAAGCAGAGGCAGGTGGATCCCAAGTAGGAAATCTGCCTGAGCCGTTCAGCAAGTCCCTGTCTCTAAAATAAATATTAAAGGGGAAAAATTAAAAACAGAAATGCCTGCATACATTGCAATCCAACTGTACAAGAGAAAATCCACACTAAGGATTGTAGGTGTTTTCTTTTATGCTTGCTTTATTGCCCATATTCCCATGTGATGTCTAATCAGTAAATGTACGTGAGAAACGTCTGCAGGGCATTGGAGGCATGACACAAGGGGAAGGGCAGGACTCCTTGGCTGCTTGAAGGAATGGCTGTGTGGCATCTGGGAGTAACCCAAGGTCTTGTTTCAGGGCAGGCACCAGTAACGTGTCCACACCAATGACTTCCCTGAGCCTCCTGCCCACCTAGCCCATACCTTCGTCTTGTCCTTCAAGTCCAGGGACTCCATGGGCCTGCTCTGCTGCTGCCCGAAGATCTCCAATAGGTTGTCATAGTTGGTGGTGAGCACCATGGTGCCTCTGTCCATCAGGCTGAGGATGGACTGCAGCACCACAGGGTTCTGGATGTGCTGCTCCAGACTGTCAAACACCTCCATCAGGCAGTCCTGGAAGAAGTTGGGCTTGGTGTCGCCTGTACGCTATGGAGAGGTAGATCAAGAGTTAACAGCACATGCTGGGCGTGATGGTACTTGAGGCAGAGGCAGAAGCAGAGGTGGGTGTACCTTTGTGAGTTCGAGGCCAGCCTGGTCTACCTAGTGAACTACAGGCCAGCCAGGTCTGCGTAGAGAGATCCTGTCTCAAAAACGACAAGAAGAGAGGAACAGTAGAGCTCCGTAACTGCTGTGACTAAGCTGACGGCCTGTGATGGCTCACTCTTACAAAAAGAAGGAATGAAGTCAGCCTCAGGGGAGCACAGTTCAAGTGCAAGGACATAACACTGCAGCAATGAACATGATGCGAAATGCAAGGCAGAGAGGGAAGGGGGTGTAGTTACTGCTGGGTGAGAGTGGGCAGGTCAAGGGCCCATGAAGGTCTCTCTGAAAAGCAATGTCCAGCCAGAGACCTGAAGGAGTCTCAAGACTGTTGTAAGCAGGCGGGAGCAAGTGCAAAGGCTGCAGTATTAGTGAAAATGAGTCCAAGGTCAGCAAAGAGCCTGGGTGTGGCTAGAAGAGGAGGGGACCCAAAACCAGGGCATAAGGCACTGTGGAGAGCCCCTACTTTGCAGTGGGGCAGAGAAGGTGGGGAGCTGAGGGCGGTGAGTGGGGAGAAGTGCTGACAGCAGATAGCTCGCTGAAGGAACCAGGGCAATGGGTTGAATGGGACGTGCCTAAGAATCAAGAGACCACACGCTCCCCAAGAACACTCCTAGCCCTGGCTTCCTACAGCAGCACTCAGTCTCACAGTTAGTACAACACCAACGGCCCACAAGTAAAGACAAAACCACCAGGCAAGCCACCCTTAGACCCTCCTTCTCCTAGGAGGCTGTGTGGGCCTCATACTGAAGCTACTCCCCTGAAGTGCCCGGTGGCCCTCATCCTTACCTATAGCACAGAACCCCCTAATAAAACCAACTCCGGCTCACAAACCTGCCAGCATGCCAGGGAGAGGCCTGCTGACAACCTCACCTGATTCTCCTTGAGAGGGTGGAACAGGGCACAAGGCTAAGAAGCATCAGGTGGAGTTTCAGATGTCTCCTGACCGACAGTGATCATCAACATAATGGTCTCTCCCTACGTGAGCCACACACCCTCCGTGCTGCCCAGCCATCCCACAGGTTTCCCTGGCCCAAGGATTAGCCCTCATCTTCCTGTACAAGGCATCAGCACCCTTTATCTGCCAAGGGCCAGAGAGTAAACCTGTTAGGCCTGTGGCCACAATTCCTACTGCAACTACTCAAGCTGACCTCTGGCATGAAAGCAGGCATAGACAACGTGCCAACAAGAGGGTATGGGCACATGCCAACACAATTTATAGATAGCTAGCAGGTCAGGTTTGGACCAGGCCCTGCCTACAATGGCAGCTGTCCCTGATTAACAGAACACCCACATTCAGCATAGCTACCTAATGAAAACATCCCCAGCCTAGTAAGGTGAGGTGCAGCACTGGGGTGAAAACAGTGATCTATTTTTAAAGAAAGAAAGAAAGAAAGAAAGAAAGAAAGAAAGAAAGAAAGAAAGAAAGAAAGAAAGAAAGACAGCAACAACAAGAAAAGAAAGGAAGGAAGGAAAGAAGGAAGGAAGGAAGGAAGAAGTCATCTAGTGACTCAGTGAAGGCTCACAGCCCCATCTCCCACTGCTCACTAGAAGGAGCAGGGGTGGGGGAGGTCAGGCAGCTAACTGAACAAAGAGGGAACATCAACCTGAGATGGCAGAACCCAGGTCCCCATTACCACTGAGCTCCTGTATGCCCCTGGGCTGCCTCCCCAGGTTTTAGTGTAGGAATCAGTTACTACCACAAAGAAACCATGCCATTTGGGGTCTCTTTGGTCTTTTGGTGACCCCAAAACTGCTCCTGCCCTTCCTGCTGACCATTCCATGTTCTTCTCTTCCCTTGAGCACACATCTCAAGTCTCTTTGTGCCTCCTCTATATGCCGACTGCACACCTCCCACCAACACAAGGCCAGTGAGAAACAGCCTCCTCCAGCTTCTCCCTTCAGCACCTGCCCCAGACAACACAGCCACCCACAATCTGCCTATGGCGTCTCATTAATTGTCCCCTGCATCACCAACTATGCTACTCTCTGCTATGTCACTTCTACTGCCAGACCGACACTAACCTCCCACCTTCAAATGTTTTCTGAGGGTGGGCTGTTATCTGGAGATAACTCAACCAAACATTTTCACAGCATCTCCTAAACCTCACATTATAAATGGCAGCATGACAGCATCCAGAGCCAGCCAGTCTACAGGAGCCCTTACTACAAGCTGCTCTAGCGCCTGCAGGCAGCCCAGTGTCAGGGTTTTAAAGAGTGGCATCCTGCTGGGCATAGTGGCAGAAACCTGTAATCCCAGCACTCGGGAGGCAAGAGACTGGCGGATCGCTGTGAGTTCAAGGCCAGCCTGGTCTACAAAGTGAGTCCAGGACAGCCAAGGCTACACAGAGAAACTCTATTTTGAAAATCAGAAAAACAAAAAACAAAGCTAAACAAAAAGCTCAAAAGGCGAGCATCCTGATAGGCTGAGCATTAACAGTTGAGTGCATCTGCTTGCAGAGGGGTAGTGTTCAATTCACACACTCCCTCAGCCTGTTCTAGAGTCCAAGGCGGTGGAGCCCAATGAAACCAACAAGTGTTTGAGACTCACAGGTGACATCTTCCGAATGAGATCATGGGCCACAACCAGCAGGTCTCGGTCCTTCATCACCTTCCTCCGGAACTCTGCAACATCCCCAGGGTGCAGAACCTCCAGCTGCTCTGCAGCCTCGATGACTGCCTCAATGCAGCTCCTCCAAGAACAAAGCGCGCGGATTCCTGGGGCCACTGCTGCACTCACACCAGTCCCAATGACCAGGAGCAGGTCCTGGGGCTGCTTCCTAATTAGGCTCTTTAAAAACTTTCTATTTAAAAAGAAGGGAGGAGAAAGACAACAGTCAGCTTGGAAGTACCACAAGCTTCTGGTCTGGAAGCATCTGGAATGCTCAGGTCAAAAACCCTTGCCCTTCTAGTCGCTACCAGAAGACAAATTCCCTGTTGCCTACAGTGATAAGCATGTTTACAGGTATCTGTGAACAAAAAGTTTATCCTCTCTCCTCCTCTGAAGCTGCAAGTAGATGGTAAATACACACTGTAAAAACAGAGTGATCTTGCCGTGCTGACAGGAAAGAGAATTTTTTTGTTGCTGTTTTTTGTTTTAGTTTTTCAAGACAGGTTTCTCTGTGTAGCCCTGGCTATCCTGGAACTCGCTCTATAGGCCAGACTGGCCTTGAACTCACAGAGATACCACTGACTCTCTGCCTCCTGAGTGCTGGGATTAAAGGTGTGTGCTGTCACCACCACCCAGCAGGCAAGAGAATTTCTGACCCAGTGCAGGTGTTCTGCATTCTGGGGCGGGGGCAGTTCATTCTGCACCACTTTCCACCTGCTGGCCACTCACACTCCTACGGCCCTACCCACCCTCCACTTCCACATTGCCTGTTTGGAGATGGGGCTCTGATGGCTTCTTTGAGCAGAAAGCCTGTTTCTGGACAGTTTTTGTGTTGGAACGAACCATGGTGCACAGCCCTGGGTTCCCCTCCACCACCATCTACATTTCCCTGATGACAGGTGCTATGCGAAGTCAGAAAAAAGCCTGCGTGAGTAAATGACTTGAGTTACCTGGATTTCTGTTCACTTCTGTTCGTTGTCTTTTCCACTGACTCCATCTGTGAATCCTAGAGAGAAACACATTAGCCGAGCGTCTACTTCCCACAGGAAAGGCTTTTACAGGGACCCGGGAAGACAGCAAAGGATGAAGCTGAAACCAGAGGTCCTGACCCTCCACTTAATTAGAAAACCTGAAAAATGCCATCTATGAAAAGAACACACAAACGGTTCCTCTGCCTTGGCTAACCTTGCCTAGCTCCCACTCATGAGGTGCTCAGGCATCTCATGCCAGATAGAAAGGAAAACATTCTCACAGCAGCCAGGCTGAGCAGCTGGTAAACCAGCTCCACGGTGTGTGTTTTTCACCCTGGGAATGCTTCTTTAGGGCAAAACCATCTGGCTGGAGAGATGGCTCAGAGGTTAAGAGCACTGGCTGTTCTTCCAAAGGTCTTGAGTTCAATTCCCAGTGACTGCATGGTGGCTCACAAACCATCCACAATGAGATCTGGTGCCTTCTTCTGGCCTGCAGGCACACATGTGAGCATAATACTGTACAAATAATAAATAAATCTTTAAAAAAAAAAAAAAAGACAAAACCATCTACAAGTTTCCAATCCCTTCTCCCTTGATTCTAGAACTAATGTTTACTATAAATGAGGAACTCCGCAAAGAACATGGTAAGAAGGCTCCATACTACTATCACTGAGAAGGATGGTACCATTTTCTCATTTTCTACCAAGCTTTTTTACTGATTTTTCATCTCATTTGAGAGCCTACTATATATCCTAATTTTAGTCTCCCTGTGTTATTAGGAACTATTCAAAACTAAAAGTAAGCACCCACGTGGGGCTCTAACACCCTGCCTGGTGCACCATCTTCACCAATAGCCCTTCACTAGTGCACGATGCTAGTGGCATGGTGAGCAGCTTGTGTGCACAACTTGTAATCACTTTGGCCCCCTCTACCAAGGATCACACTCTGGATAGCAGAACCGCTGAGATAAAGGTTCGTGCGGAGCACCCTATGATCCTATCAGAAGGGCAGAAGCAAAAGAATCCCATGTTAAAGGCCAGCCTGGGCTATGCAGAGAGACTTCATCTCAAAACAAATGAGAAAGGGGTCCCGAGTCGCATCTCACTCTACAGCAGCACTCGCAAGGGCTCAGCAGTGGGAGGAATACCAGGCCTCCCACACTCTCACCACACAGATGGAAAACTCTGGTCCAAATTCTAATCTTTACTCCTTAGTTAGAATTAGGTCATCAAAAATAATTATCCAGGAGCGACCACAAAGCTCAATGGGTCTGTAAGTTGCACCTTCAGGTTGGAGAAACGGGATCCTGCAGTCACCCCTGAAAACATTTGCATGCATCCACCCTCCCACTGTGGAAGGAAGCGCTCACAGCTTCCACCAAATCCCCCAAAGGTTCCTGATCTTTCCTCGGTGCTAAGAAACCAGTCCATAGGCCAAAACATGAAGCTGGCAGAGGATGCCACCAGCCCAATGGAAGGCCAGGGGAGTGTGACTGCATACCTCACTGCAGTCACCATTCAAGGTCAAGTCTTTTGGTTTTATAATCTATTAGAATTTGTCTGGGGCTGGAGAGATGGCTCAGTGGTTAAGAGTAGTAACTGGCTGCTCTTCCAGAGGACCCAGGTTCAAATTCCCAGCACCCACACGACAGCACACAACTGTCTGTAGCTCCAATATCTGACACCCTTACACAGACATACATACAGGCAAAACACCAATGCACACAAAATAAAAATGTTTTAATTATCTAAAAAATTTTTTTTCTAAGGCAAGTTACAAGTATTCTATTTCACATAACCCCCAATGCAAACAGAAGCCCTGTGGATCCCACCCCAACTGTCCAATGAGCCCATACACACTCATCGATTCTGTTACCAACTGTAAAGCGCAGATCCCTGCCAACTGGCCAAACTTCCAAGCTCAGTCCTCTCTGGAAGGAAATTGCTCTGCAAAGCAAATTGCTGAACCAGGTGGCTAGGCTGTGTCCCACAGCAGAGACCTAGGGTCCGGGCCCTGTAGGACAGCACTGAGAGGTCCGGCTGCACTTCCTGTTTCAAGTTGACATGAGCACACTCCATGTTGGTTATGCCTTCCTGCCTGGGGAAGCCCTTCGTCTCAGCCTGCTCTAGCCAGCACTTCAGTCACTGGCAGGCAGTGTGCCTTAGAAATGACACAGCCTCAACTGGCACCACGTAAGAACTTGAAAAATGTCTAGTTTCTTCCTACCGTTCAACTGCTTCTCGCTCGCCGAACATCTATAGGTATCACAGTTAAAATGCAAAATGTGTACTTACACCTCGGCAAAGTAACACAAAAGCAAGTGATTTCAGTTCCTCAGGAGAACGAAAGACTCTCACAGAACAGGAGAGTGCCAGGCCCTGAGCAGGCAGGCGTGCTGTGGCTGGGTCCTGCTGAGCTCTGCCTCAGCCTGAGGTTGGGGGTCTGGAGAAGTTTCTGCAGCCTGCACAGTGCACGGCATCACAAGGGTTCCCACCTCAACAGGGAGGGAGGCCTCTGGGCTTTTAGACTGCTGTGGACCTCTAGGGATCAAAGCAACCAGCAGGGGACGCACTCAGCCCAGGAACCACGCTGTGATGGGCTGCAAAGCTGCCCATATTTAGCCATTTACAGTTCTTTATAAACACTACATGCTTAAGGACATTACCTCATTTCCTGTTTTTCAGTAGCCCAAAGATCAGAGCCAACCCTCATAATTATCCAGAGATTGCCCCAAATCTCCCCTTTGTCTTAAACCAAGGCCCAAGTGGGAGATTTGCCCAGCCTGTTCTCTGCCTAGAAGTTTCTAGAGGTCACTCTACCTCTGAGGTAGCAGTCTCTTCTCAACCGCCACTCCTTTAAGCCAATCAGATGCCAGACAACAACAACAAAACCCTTCGGAGGCCTCTCAGATGCTGCAGCTTTCCGTTTCCTAGGTGACCATGTCGTCACCAGTTTGCAGACTCAAAGCCAAGTCATCATAGCAACACATTTTTCATAAAAACCTGCCAGTGTTTCCTAAATGTAGAGTCAGACCCAAAGCAGATTCTGAAAAGCAGTTACTGTCCTTTTTATCCAAAACCTTCAACAGTCTTAGCAGAATGTTTTGTGCCAGAATAAGAAATCACAACTATTTTACGAATGAGCTGACTCTGGTCTTAGTCATGTGAGTTCTTTGGCCACCAGCACACCAACAAATGGGATACAAGTGCAAGCTTGACAAGCACTGGACAGGGCAGCCGGCCCTCTGCAACTCCGACAGCAGGTCCAGCCTCCTGGGAGAATGAATATCATCCAGCTAAGGAGCAAGGCTACCTTGAACCACTCAGGTCCAAGAACACTGTGTGAGCTAGCCAGTGTGGCTGAAGGAGCTTTGCTGAGCCAGGCCCAGCCCAAGCTATACAAGCAGCCCTTGTATGGAAGGCTGGCTGCCACCAGGGTTCTACACTGCCACAGAGATAAGAGGAGAAAGAACAAGTCAGAGACAGCATGAGAGTCACCATAAAGCTGGGAAGGAGGGACTGACTGTTAAAAGTGACATAACAAATAAGTTATTCCCCTCCCATGGCAAACAGAAGAATCCAAGTCTATGGGGACCTTGGAAATTATGCTTTAAAAATGACTTCTGCCAGGCGTGGTAGCACACACCTTCAATCCCAGCACTTGAGAGACAGAGGAAGATGGATCACTGTGAGTTCAAGGCCAACCAATGCTACACCAAAGTAGAGGGTTTAAGTAAACAGATGCAGGAGAGGTGAGGTTACAGCACAGTAGCACAAAGCTTGCCCAGTAGGCTCAAAGCCCTGGGTTCCAGCACTCTACACACGAAGTCCTGCAGGAAGATGTAAAGTCATGGATGTGCAGTGTGATCACACTGAAGGAAAGGTGAGCAGATACTCAAAGCCTACTCCCTTTTCCCAGCAGGAGGGGCAGGCATCACATTTAAACAGCAAGTGGGCAGTGTAGTACCCCCAGGACAGACCTTCAGATGTCAGGAGATGTAGCTCACTGGTAGAGTTTGCCTAGCACACATGATGCCCAGCATCACAATAACCAAGTACAGACTTTACCTCACCTACAGTCAGCCAAAATGCAACAGGAGAAAAGGACTCCTTGCAGTCAGACAGGGCTGGTGTGGCCAGCAATGAGCTATCTCCTGAAAGCCCCAGAACAGGGGGCATGGCAGATAATGACACCATGACCACAGGTGTCACTGCTGCCAGTTATAAACAGTGCCACACTCATACTGGTGTATAACCCCCCTGCTGGAGGAAACAGGGCCTACTGTCTGGAAATAGACTGAACTTTATCCATGCAATTAAAATGAACCCTGTCTTAGTCACTGTACTTTTGCTATAAAGACACCATGACCAAGGCAACTCTTATATGCTCAATTTCAGAGAGTTAGTCTACTATCATCATGGCGGGAGCACGGCCACACACATGGCACTGGAGCGGTGCTAAGAGGTATATCTGATCAATCAGTAGAGAGAGACAGATGGGTCTGGGCCTCACATGGGCTTTTCACATCTCAAAGCCCACCCCAGTGGCACACTTCCTCCAACAAGACCACACACCTCCTGGTCTTTCTCAAAGAGCCAAGCGTCACTTGCTGGTATCTAACATTTCAAATACAGGAGCCTGTGGGAGCCATTCACCACCACAGACAAGGGCCCAAATGACCTGCGCGCGCGCGCGCGCGCACACACACACACACACACACACACACACACACACACACACACACACACACACACACACACACCCGCCCAGCCCCGGAAGATGCAGAGGGGATAATCTGTAGAGCATAAAACTTATAGAACTTTAGGGTTGGGGGAGTGTTATAATACCAAATGCCCTCTTTTGTTTGTCTATTTGTTTGTTTGAGGCAAAAGCTGAGACTCTAGTAATCTGGTCAACGTCTCCCCGGGCATTAGGGACCACTTTAACTCAGTCCTGGTTTGCATCCCAGACTCCTTTCATTATCCCAGGCTCTGCAGCCCCAAGTCTCCCTGTCCTGTTCATTTCCACACACACACCAGTGGGAAGGCGGGGAAAGGTTGGCTGCTGTTTTGCCTTCTGGAAGTGGGGACACACACCAGTACACACATGGGGGTGGCGGGGAGGGGCCTGAATAAGACAGCCCCTGACTACTCTGCCTGCAGTAACCTTAGCAGAACTGATAAGGGGCACTAAAGGAAACGGGGTGTGGCCACTTCTCCAGGCAGAAGGCTCCAGGCTTCAGGGTGTGGAGGAAGGAAGGAAAGATACACAAATAGGCCGGGCCAGACACACGTGTGCTGTGTGCTGTGCTGCTTACATGTCTATTCTCTGACCCATGAAAAAGGAAGAGTGTGCATTTCCAGGTGGCCAGAGGCCATCCGTGGCATAACAGAGGAACCTACAGCGCATGCTAGGTTTTTTGGGGGTTTTGTTGTTGTTTTGGTTTGGTTTGTTTTTTTTTTTTTTTTTTTTTTTTTTTTTCAGTTTTTCAAGACAAGGTTTCTCTGTATAGTCTTGGCTGTCCTGGACTTGCTTTGTAGACCAAGCTGGCCTCCCACAGAGATCCATCTGCCTCTGCCTCTGCCTCTGCCTCCTGATTAATGGCATGTGCCACCATGCCCGGCTGCACAGGCTAGGTTTTTAATCCATAAAAACCTAGTCCTATCACTGCAGGCATCCTCCAAATGCCTGTCAACCATGTGTGGCTGGTGTCAGAGTACTGTGGTGGCCAGAGAAAGTCCTCCTGTACTGGGCTCTCTCCAGTTTCCTCTGCCTCTCCCAAATCCAAGCTTCATCCATTCTTCTTCATAATCCCTAAGCCACACTGTGTACAATGTGTGTCACACCTTAAAGTGCTCACCTGTCTGGACGCTGACACCTCCTGCAGGCAGCCTCAGCCCCTCCAGTCACACAGAGGATAGTGCCTTCAAGACTCCCAGCTGACACTGTAACCAGTGTCTCTCCCTCCTGTTGGAAGCACTGTGTCCTCTACTTGGATAGCAGCCACAGCCACCCTGGTGAGGCTCTAAGGTGACCGTGACTTATGAGCAAACATAAGATCTCACCTTAAAAAAGTTCCCATGTCACTGCTCCAGGCTCTGAGCCTGAGCTTTCAGAAACTTAGTCAAGCCCTGGAGGGCTACTGAACCACACACACCACCTGGATCTAAGTCACTCCCACCTTCTGTGGTCTTGCTTCTTACAAACAAGCCTCTCTGCCATAGCTAAAGTGACCACTGGAAAAATATGTAAGCCAGGACTGGGAAGATGGCTCAGTCAGCAATCATCTGACCTGTAAACATAGGCCCTGGGTTTGATCCTCAGAACTAACTTAAAAAAAAAAAAAGCCACATTTGTTGGTGTACACTGCTGGGATGGTGAATTCAGGCAGGTCCTTGGCCAGCCAGCCTAGCCTGATTGATAAGTTCTAGACCAGTGAGAGACCCTGCCTCCAAAAACCATAGTGGGCAGGGCCTGAGGAATGACACCCAAGACTGTCCTTTGGCCTCCATATGCACAGAAGTGTCATCCCCTGACCCCACCCCCCCCCCCCCCCCCATGTTACACACAGAAACACAAACAACAAAAATACAAGCTACTTTACTCTTCCATAAACCCTTTAATGGCCTCGTATTCCCCTAAACCACCCAGGCTCTACTCAGCATAGGAAACTCAATGCCACGTTCTGGCTCAGGCCCTCTTGCTACCTTTCCCTATCTCTCCCATCATGGTCTCAACTGGGAACACTCCCCTCACTGGCCTTCATCTGACCTCCCTTCCTTCCCAGGTAGGGCCCCTCTCTACCCTAAGTAATCAGTCAGTGAAGAAGGCCCATGTGAAGGGGAAATAAACCTATTTCTGTTTTGATCCCAAGTATGGGATGGAGAAGAAGGCAGGATGTTTACCACTTAGATGTGAGAAAGCAGGATGTTTTTCCACTGAGAAGCTGAACTACTTGTCAGGGAGCTTGGTGCAAAACATCTCTGAACAGAAGAAGAAGCTTTTGGTTGGGTCTTGGTTTTTGGCTGTTCATCCCTGCACTTCAAGAGGCTCCTAAAGAGAACTGCTCCAGGGAAGGCTTCAAGGCTTTGGACTCCAGCTGAGGCTTGAAGTTCCAGCTACTGCTCCCAGTTCCAGCAGCAACTTTGGTGGAATTGCTGGTCTGCTGAAATCCTGCTGGCTATGCCAGGAGAATCATTCCTCGGAACTGATACCCTTAAGGTTTCATTATAGTGCTCTTTAATCTCCTTTTCCGATTGTTTGGGTTAGTCGGGTTGTTAGGGAGGTAGGCTCGTCTAATAAGTTCGTAATAAAAAAATTGAGCCTACACCCATGGGAATGAGGGCTACTTATCTTCTTCATGCTCCTGGTCAGGACAGCTCTGCCAGCCACACCACAAGATCTCTAAGATCTGGTATGCTGGGCCTGCCTCTCTGACTTGTTAATCCTTCTCTCACTTGGCAGGAAACGACCCTCAACAACTTCTCAACGTCTGAGTCCGCTTCCCCCCCTTCTCCGTAACTAGTCTCAAGAATCCCACCCTGGTCAGGTGCATGCCTTTAATCCAAGCACTCAGGAGAGGCAGGCAGATGATGAGTTAAGAGGTCAGACTGGTCTACAAAGCGAGTCCAGGACCACAAGAAAATCCCTATCAATAAAAATTAAAATATATTTTTAAAATGTTTAAATCCCATCCTGGTTGTTTTTGTTTTTTGATACCAGGTCTCTCTGTGTAGCTTTGGCTGTCCTGGACTAGCTTTGTGGACCAGGCTGGCTTCGAACCATCCTGGCTGCCTTTAAGTACCCACTCCTCTTTTAAAATTTCTGACCCTAGCCGGGCGTGGTAGCTCCACACCTTTAATCCCAGCACTCAGGAGGCAAAGGCAGGCAGATCCCTGTGAGTTCAAGGCCAGCCTGCTCTACAAAGAGAGTTCCAGTACTGCTACACAGAGAAACCCTGTCTCGAATAACAAAAAATAAATAAAAAAATAAAAGCCTGACCCTTGTCTTTGGGTCAAATATGTTCTTTTTTCTTCAGGGCACCAGACTGCCACTGGGTAGTAAGTCAGGAACTGTTTATCAGTGGCAATAGCCTGAGGGAATGGTAATTTCTTTGAGAGATTACGGCACCGAGAAAGATGAAGATGTGTACCATTTGGTCCCAATCCTGTACACCGGGAAAGACAGCCACAGACTTCCGTTTCCTTTGTAAGCCGTTCCTAAATCAGTATCCCGGAAGGCTGGCCCTTTAAATTGCCATCTTCCCATCAACTAAGCCACTGTGATCAAGCCTTGCTCTCTTGGACTGGGTCCCATAGGCTGTGTGTGAGAGCAGAAGCTACCACTCATTGAGGGGCGCAACCTCGAAGAGCTTTCGTCTGCCCAATTCCCTGACTCCCAGAGATCCCTCTCTGAATCCTATGAGTCGGTCCCACACTGGCCCCCAATGCACTGTGAACACAAACCGCACAAGCAGAGAGCTTCACATCCCACCTCCGCTGACCTGTCAAGATGTTTCTGTTTTCCTGTTACAAATTAACAGACCTCAAGAACACCCTAGTAGAAGCTGCAAGGCTTTGTGGACCTCAAGTTAGAGAGACGGGAGATCCCAGGAAGGACGGACTGAGGAAGTGGCTCTGAAGGCCTCTATCCAAGAAAGGTTGGGAGTCCACGGGCCGGGAGACCTGAGGATGCTTTGGAGCAGGACCAGAGGGATCTGTTGGGCTTCTGGAGCAGAAGGTGTAAGGGTCTCGGGCCTTGAACCGCTGAGATCCTCTGTGTGCTGAGTCTAGGGAAAATCTGAAGGGTTTGCGGAGTCCCGGGTGTGGGAGGCAGTCCACAGGTGGCGGCGGACCCGGGCAGCCCTAGGGATGTCGCGGGACAAGGCTACACAGAGCATCAGAGGGAACTAAGGTGTCGGCGCCCTGGGTCGGTCCTGAGGGCTAGGGAGATGCGGGGCGCTGGCACCCAACCCCGACCCACCCTCTCACCTGCCGCGCCGCGGAGGCGCCAGTGTCGCTCACGCTCTCGCCGCCTCCCACCCAGGCCGCGCCCCTCGGGCTGGGTGGAGCCGCCGGGCGGTGCGCCGGATGGCGCTGCGCGCGCACCACGCGGAGCGGGCTCAGACGAACCAGCAGCGCTCCCTCAATGCCTTCCCCCCGCGCGCGCGCGCACTTCCCGCGCGAACGTTCCGCCCTGAAATCAACGGCCCCGCGGCAACGGGAAGCCCCGCCCCCGGCGGGGCCGACCAGAGAGGCTAATCCAGGGCACAGTGGACAGCGCTGCTGGGTTGATGCGGAGCCGAGTCTTAGAGACTCACAAGCACCCGGCAGGGCTTCCCTGCGAAGACTCGGAAGGCGTCGAGGTCAGTTGGAATCGCCTCTCGGCAGCCGTGTCCAGCCGGGCACTAGAGCTCGCTCCATCTGCCCGGGCTCAAGGCGCGTGCTACGCCACCCGTGCCCCTACCCGGCCAAGCTTGCTTTCCCGCAGTGACCATCTCCCCCACCTCGTGCTAGAGCCGGCGTCTGACCCACCCGATGTGCCCAGCGGTTCCTCTTGAGCAGGTCCAGGGACTTCTGAGCATCTGCCTCCACGTTTCGCACTGTCAATCTGGATGAACTCAGTGCCCACCCCGAACGGTGAAAAGCACATGTGGGTGGGCTCTGCGCTGGAGCATTCAGCCTGAGGAACCTTAAGATTCAATGACACCTCTCCTTACTCTAAATAAGGCTGGGGTGGATCAAAACCCACTTCCTCCACCCACTCACCCCCACCCCCTTTCCCTAGTTCACCTGCCCGGGCAAGTTGTTAGGACTTTTCTCTCCAGCTCCATTTTTCTACCTGGGTTTGCTGTTAGCATCCTTCTAGCCCATAAAGAAACTGCATCTGAAGCCTGGTGTGGTAGCGCACACCTTTCATTCCAGCACAGAAGCAGGAGGGTCTCTGCGAGTTTGAGGCCAGCCTAGTCTACAAAGTCCAGGACAGCCTTAAAAAAACAAAAACAAGAACCAAACTGCATTTATAATGGACGCTGGGCACGGAATAAGAAGGGCTCATATCCCCATTGTGCTAGGGGCTGAGGACACAACAGGAAAACTATCCTTGCCCTTGTAGTGCTGATTGTCAACACTGAGGGGTGGGGTGGGGCACAATAAAACCATGGAGAAAAAAAAATAAGTCATGGTAGAGAAAGATAGACTACAAGAAACTTGGAAAAGGCACATCTGGCCAAGGGCCTGATCTAAAATATCTATAAAGAATTCTCACAGTTCAATAAGAAGGTAAACAGTCCAATTTGCATTTTATTTTTTAAAGTTTATTTATTTATTATGTATACTGTGTTCTGCCTGCATGTACACCTGCACACCAGAATAGGACGCCAGATTTCACTATAGATGGCTGTGAACCACCATGCAGTTTCTGAGAATTGAACTCAGGACCTATGGAAGAACAGCCAGCGCTCTTAACCTCTGAGCCATCTCTCCAGCCCGACAGTCCAATTTTTAAAATTCTGCAGAATATATGTGGAAAAGCAAACTGAAACCAAACAAGACAGCTGAAGTTGTAGTTTTTAGGTATATTTATCCCAGAGAAGTGAAACTTCTTGTGTGTGGAGACCTGTATACACTTACACCTAGCAGCTAAAATTCAAAACAGCCCAGCCCAAACCAGAAATAACCCAAATGTCCTCCCTTGGTGAATGGATAAACAAACAAACCTCCGTTTACTCTGTAAACACTTCCCACTGACCCAAAGGTTTTGCAGGCAATGATGGAGCGGGGCTTGGGAACTTGTGCTGCGTGGAGGGGGTATACACTTTGTGATTCCACTGATGCAACTCAGACTTTCAGATTGACATATTTTGAATCGTGTGTGTGAGTATTTCCCCTGAATGTATATACGTGTACCATGTACATGCCTGGTACCTGCAGAGGCCAGAAGAGAGCATGGGACCCCGTGGAGCTAGAGTTTCAGATGGCTGTGAGTCACCATGTGTGTTCTGGGATTCCAATCTGGGTCCTCCGGAAGAGCAGCCAGTGCTCATAACCACTGAGCTATCACCTGTGATGGTGAATTGTTTGACAACTTAGGTGGAGTGAGAAATAAACGTAACTGAGAAATATCTAGCATAGTTAAAGCACACCTGTAAGCATGTCTCTGACGGTGTTTCCAGAAAATATTAGATGGTGAGGGCTTTAGCATGGATTGACTCCTTCGCTGGATTCATAAGGGGGCGGGTCCATGGAGGAAGTAGGTCACTGGGACATGTCCATTTGGGCTCTATCTTTTCCTGACTCCTTCCCTACTTCCTGTCCACCATGAGATGAACACCCTCCACATCCTCTTACTCATGCTCCTAACCCTGTCATATTCTCCCTCACCACATGCCCAGAACCAACAGAGCCAGAGACAGTGGACCGCAAGCTCTAGATCTGTGACGCAAAACACACCTTTCCAGCTTACAAAAAAACCTAACCACGGGGCGTGGTGGCGCACGCCTTTAATCCCAGCACTCAGGAGGCAGAGGCAGGCGGATCACTGTGAGTTCAAGGGCAGCCTGGTCTACAGAGCAAGTCCAGGACAGTCAAGATAACATAGAGAAACCCTGTCTCAAAAATAAAAAAAAAATCTTAACAGCCGAATCGCTGTGAGTTCGAGGCCAGCCTAGTCTACAAAGCAAGGATAGCCAGGGCTACACAGAGAAACCCTGTTTCAAAAAAAAAAAAAAAAAAAAAGCCCTAACCAATACAGGGGGCTTGGTAAGGAACTCTTGACTGTGGTAGTAGAGGGACATACAAATTTAGATGGAATGGGAGTGCATGGCACTACCACACACACACACACACACACCAGAGTGCGGGTAAAGTTGGTAGCATCTGAGTTACCCCTCTGCCTAGGACCGGCATGAATTCCATTCTTCGATATAATTATGGTGCAACGTCACAAGACACTAGCATGGGTGGGAGCTGGGTACAAGCGTGACATCCTTGTATATTTCTTCCAAATTCCTGTGAACCTAATGGTATTTATTTTTACGGCTAGAGGGATGTCTCAGTGGACTAAGAGGGCGTCCTGATCTGGCAGAGGGCCTGAGTTCTGTTCCCAGCCACCCACATGCAGCTCACAGCCATCCGCCATCCAGTAACTCTAGTTTCAGAAGATTCAATGCCTTCTTCTTACCTCCTCGGGCACGCTGTCTTGAAAAATAAATAAATAAATGACACCCATGGACCAGTGAGTTGTCTCAGTGTATCAAAGCACTTGCTATCAGGCAGGAGGATAACTAGGATCCACATGCTAGAAGAAGAGAAACACTCCCATGAGCTGACCTCTGACGTCCACATGCACGCTACGGTAAGCAAGCCCCTGAGCCCACAGGGCCTAGGAACCACATGCCAGAATTCCACTTCTCCCCACCAGTGGGTCCACTCTACTCCAACAGTCAAGGCGTGTAGAGAACTGCTTATAAGTCTGCCAAGCCCCAAATCCAAATTTAGCTCTTTTTATGCTACTGTTAGCACACAGCGACCTCTTTCTTTTTTTTTTTTTTTTTTTTTTTTTTTTGGTTTTTCGAGACAGACTTTCTCTGTGTAGCCTTGGCTGGCCTAGACTCACTTTGTAGACCAGGCTGGCCTTGAACTCACAGAGATCTGCTGCCTCTGCCTCCCCAGTGCTGGGATTAAAGGCGTGCTCCACCATGCCCGGACATAGGTTCTTCCGTTTCAGAGGTGGTAGAGAGAAGGACCGTGATGACTTAAGACAGTGTTTCTTGGGCTGGAGAGATGGCTCAGAGGTTAAGAGCACTGACTGTTCTTCTAGAGGTCATGAGTTCAATTCCCAGCAATCACATGGTGGCTCACAACCATCTATAATGTGATCTGATGCCCTCTTCTGGCCTGCAGGTGTACATGCAGGCAGAGCACTGTATACATAATAATAAATAAATCTTAAAAAAAAAAAAAGTGTTTCTTATTCCTCCTAATGCTGCGACCTCTCCTCATGTTGTAGTGACCTCCAACCATGAAATTATTTTCGTTACTATTTCATAACTGTAATTTTACTATTCTTATGAATAGTAATGTAAATATTTGACATGCAAGTTTTCTGTTATGCACCCCCTGTGAAAGAGTCATTCCACCCCAAAGGTGTCTCCACCCACAGGTTGAGAACAGCAGGGCCTGCAGTGGGCTTGGGGCTAGGGCTGGGCTTTCCAATATTTTCTCCCGCATCCTCACTCACCCCTCATGTCTGCACAGATGATATCAGGGTCACCTTCATTGTGTCTCCAGCCCTGACCTGAGCAGGATCAGCCAGTTCCATCTTTGCTCTGAGCATCAGGAAGCCTTTAGCACGTTTTGCTGTGCCTGTTTGATTGTCAAGACATGGTAAATGATTCCATCGGGTGGCAGGGGTGCACAGAAGGAAGTTCAGGTGAAGTCGGCAAGAGAAAGATGAGAAGTGCTGTCAGCTCCTTGCCCCTCTGCAATCCTGGGGGCAGGTGGCTAACCCACGCCAAGTGGGACACCTGCTGTGAAGCAAGCTGCTGGGCGTGGCAACAGAGTTCCACAGCCTGAGACCTCATCAAAACCTGCCCTGTGAGAGGCTGTCACCGGAGTTTCCTATGCTAGAGAAGCCAGCCACTGCAGAGCCACGTGTACAGCCCCTCCACCAGTACTCAGGAGGAAGAGGCAGGTGGGTCTCTGTGAGTTCGAGGCCAACCTGGTCTACACCATTTATTTATTTATTTATTTATTTATTTATTTATTTATTTGATTGTTTTGGCTTTTTGTTTGTTTTGAGACAGGGTTTCTCTGTGTAGCCTTGGCTACACAGGGCTGGCCCTGAACCCATGACTCCCACCCCTTTCCTGGCCACCTCTTAGCCAGACCATCAGCACGTTCTTCAGCCTCAGTCAGAATTACACTTCCACCTGGCTCCCATCTGCCCCAGTCCACGCAGAGCTGTCCATGCCTCCTGCCTGGGTTAATGCAGAGTCTACACTTGCCTCAGGGGTCTCCCGGTCCCAAAACTTCTACTATGGTTCAAATCTAGAAATGTCCCCCCAAAGTCTTATTGTTAACTCTTGAGGCTCAAACAGAGGCAGTGCTTTGGGAAATGATTGGCTCAGGAGGCCCTGACCTGATGGGTGCAGTGATCCATGGGTGTGTCCATAATGTGGTGGGCTACTCAGACTCAATGCTGGAAGTGAGATGTGGCTGAAAGGAGTAGATCTTTGGGGGCGTGTTCTTTGGGACCACACCTTGTCCCTAGTATCACTGTCTTTCCCCCTCCCCTGTCTCTCTGTCTCTTACCCAACAGTTCTTCGTCACCATGAATGAGGTCACATATTCCACCATGTCCTCTCTGCCATGACATTCTGGCTCTTCACATTGAAGCCAGGTAACCATGGGCTAAGACTTCTGAAACCCTAGCGAAACTAAAACTTTGCTCCCCTCAGTTGTCTTCCTCGGGTGTTTTGTCATTGCAACAGAAAACTCAATTCTACACCATCCTCCACAGGGCAGCCACGTGGGCTTTGTCAAGCGTATTTTCCTCCTGAAGCTGTTCCATGGTCTGCTATCACTCTCAGAATAAAAGCCACTGCCTGGGCTGGAGAGATGGCTCAGAGGTTAAGAGCACTGACTGCTCTCCCAAGGGTCCTGAGTTCAATTCCCAGCACCCACATGGTGGCTCACAATCCTCTATAATGAGATCTGGTGCCCTCTTCTGGCACGCAGGCACAAATGTAGGCAAGACACCATATAATACATAAATAAATCTTTTTTTTTTTTTTAAAAAGCCACTGCCACACAGCAGAAGGCCTCAAGGCCTCAGGCACACTGACCTCATTTTTCTCAAGTCTCTCAGGTATTAGGCCACACCCTCTTGCTGACCTTGAGGGTGCCAAACAGTCACAAAGCGTTATCTCTGCTTCGTTCTTGTAGATAGCAGGTGTCCAATGAACCAGGGACTGCTGTTGGCAGACTACTTCCGGCCCTTGCACTGTGGGGAGGGATGTGGGGGCACAGGGAGGCATAGAAATGAATCTGATGCCTTCCTGCCCTCCACACACTCATTCTTGGTCCACACCTGATGGTCCACACTCATCAGCGGACCATCACCTATTCAGGACTGCTATGATAAGCTGTCACACCCGTGGTATCTGAAGAGTGACAGAACCCTACTTCTTATGGTTTGGGAAGTTGAGATCAGGGTGCCCACACGGCTGGGTGGCTGTGAGGTTCGGTCCTTAGATCCTTTCATGGTAGGAGCTGTCAGGGCTGGCCCTTACATCTTCGCCTCCCCAGCCTTAGAACCCTCTTTCTCAGCAGGTCTCCCATGTGGTCCAGGTTGTCCTCAAACGTACTATATTGCCTAAGACAATCTTGAGCTCCTGATCTTCCTGCCTCTTCCTCCTGAGTGCTGGGATTACAAGCCTGTGCCACCACACCAGCTCTGGGGTCTTTTATAGGACCTTGACCCCACCTTCAACACAAGTCACTCTCGAAAGTCCCATCCTATATTGCCCACTGAGAGTCAAGGCTTCAACACATGAGGGGGAGGGGCACAGACATGTATTGTTCTGTAGTGCCCTGAGAAGACATCTAGTCACTGGGACCACTAGCTTGTCTGTGTGTGCACATGTGTGCTTGTGTGTGCATGCATATGTGTGTGGGTGTATGTGTGCGTGTGTGTTGCCTTCCTTCAGCTGTAAGGAACTTTCTACTGTAAACAACCCCCAGGGACTCATTTTTGCACACCCCAAAAGGGGAAGCATCTTGGTATGTGGCTCTGAAAAGAGAAATGAGTCTTTTTGAACTCAAACCCTGGGCAGGGACAGTTTCTTCACAGGTACGCATGAGCACAGGCAGACTTGCCACCCTCCCTGCTTCCTGTATGTCCTGCAGCCTCTTGGGCTCGCTCTATGATAGTCCTGTTCACTGGCTCCTCATCTTCCTGCTGGCCCGGGGACCTATACTATCCATGTTCAATTGTCATGTGCTATTTGAACTCACTAGGAGGCTGACTCTGGATGCTGGCTCTCATCCCCATCCCATTTCAGACTAGAGCACAGTTGTTTACAGAGCCCTCCAAGGACCCTTGTCTGGGGACAGGGTGTCCCTCTAACTGTGACAGGAAGAATGAAACAGCTAGGACATAAGCCATTCTGACTGGGGTTTATCCCAAGGTATGAAAATGTCTGCAGTGGGAAAAGGAAGGTGAAAGCTCAGCCATGGAGAGAAGGGCAAGATGGGAACACTAGCTGACTGCCTCAACTTCCCCAGTCAGTTTCTGCTGGATGTTGTGAGGGCCCAAAATGATGACAACATCTCTCTGTATGTCTTACTATTTCTTCTTTCATGTGGAAGCCTCACGTGATCGGGTCCTCCACTCTGCCCAGGGCTCTCCATGGGACACTCAGGCTTGCTGCTTAAGGGGCTTCCGTAGTCAGCTTCTTCTGGGTATATATTTTTAATTATTTACTTTTATTATATGTGCACTGGTGTTTTGCATGCATGTATGTTTTGGATGTCAGATCTTGGAGTTATAGACAGTTATGAGCTGCCATGTGGGAGCTGGGAACTGAACCCAGGTCTTCTGGAAGAGCAGTCAGTGCTCTTAACCACTGAGCCATCTCTCCAGTCCTTTTGCTGTATATTTTAAACTTTTTTTGTTTTGTCTTATTTTTCAAGACAGGGCTTCTCTGGATGTCCTGTATTCACTTTGTAGACCAGTCTGGCCTCGATCTCACACCAATCAGCCTGCCTCTGTTTCCCGGAGTGTTGGGATTAAAGGCGTGCACCACTATGCCTTGCATCTGCTGGGTATTTTGAGTGCCTGGTTTGATGATGTTTTATTTTCTGTCTACCTATCTAGTTATCCATCTGTCTGTCTGTCTACCTATCATCTATTATGCCTACACACCTACCTCTTGCTGTTCAGTCTTTTTGTTTGGTTGGTTGGTTTTTCAAGACAAGGTTTCTCTGTGTAGCCTTGGCTGTCCTAGGCTTTGTAGACCAGGCTGGCCTCGAACTCACAGTGATCCACCTGCTGTTCAGTCTTTTACTTGGGCTTGCTGTCTATTTAATAAACCCACTCATTCTAAGCCAAAACCAGAGAACATTCTCCAGAAGGCACAGAACACAGCCACGAAGATGCCTTCAGGGAAAGCTGTTTAGAAAGTGAGGTCAGGCTAGCCTTGTAACAACCCAGATCCAGCAGCCCATATAACAGATGGGGAGACTGACACAGGGGCTCAGGGCTGAGTAACTCACGTGTCCTCAGGCAGCTCTCACCGCCAAGGTTTTGAAAACTGTGTCTCCATCTCCTGAGGCCCAGTGTCCAAGCTGTGCTAGTGCTTTCAATCTAGACATTGTCACTTAAGATTTTATTTAGCCGTTTCATGAAGTTGGACCAGCATGTATTATTTCCCTTCTGGTCCAGTCAAAGCATAAACACCATCACTGTGGACCACAGAGCCAGGCCAAGAGGAGGCCGTTGGCCTGGGGTTGGGGCTTGGCTTTGTTTCAGTCTTGGAGCTTGCTGGAGAACACCTCGGCTCTGTCTAGAGGTGGGCCCCGGTTCACAGATGAGTAGGAAGGCTCAGAGGCCCCCAGGGTCTTGGGGCCAGCCTCCTGGGTGATCTGCGAGTCGTGTGTCGTTCCCCCATCAGAGCTTCCCATGTCCCTGATCAAGAAAGAGCCAGGATTAGGAGAGCAGAACAAACCCAGACTCCTCCAGTTGCTCGGGGCCCTAACTTAGACATCACACTGCCTTCGAGGACATAATCTCAACAAGCCAGTATTTTTGAAGCCCTTGTTGTGTGGTCGGCCTTGGGAATAAGGGGAGTGTCACCCTTCTTGAACTTATATAGTTTCATATCTGTGAACTGGAGAATTGGAGGCCATTGCTTCAGGTCCTTAAAGTGCCCTGATCATCAGGGAAGACAGATCACAGTCAACAGTGATCACACAGAGTGGACAAGGTTTAGATGGAAGGCTTCCTGGAGGAGGGGTCAGATACTCAGAACCTGAAGGAGCATCACAGACAGAGAGAGGCACATGCATGAAATAGGAAAGGAGGGAAACACATAGGCCCGGTCCAGCTGCCAGCCAGACATCAATTCCTGCTGCCATTCATCTTAGATGCTTTGTTACCTTAAATGCTAGGGGACAGCCGGATTTCTCCGCCCTTACCTCCAGCTCATTCCAGGATGGCTAGTTTCTAGGTACCCAGTTAATTTCACCTACCGAGACAAGCTTTCCCACCTGCTTCCCCAACTCAGGACCCCTGCCAGTCTCCAGAGCGCCTCTGAGTTCCCTCAGCTAGCTACAGCTGGGCTGAGCAACATTCTGCATGGGGCTGGCATCCACTCCTGTGCAATGAGCTTGCCCTTACTGAATCCTCCCTCCAGGAAGCCAGCCTGCTGCTGCAGCAGCAGCAGCAAGCCCTCTCCTCTTTGCTTCTGGATTCCCCAGAGGGCATACTCCAGGCTTGTTGCATGGCTGGTGGGAAAAGAGAGCATCTGTGCACGCCCTGCCCCACCCTCCGAGACTACTGCAGTCAGAGACTCGGGTTCTGGGCCCAGGCCTTGATCTTGAAATATTCCCCTAGCTACCAGGCCTCAGTTTCCCAACCTGAACGGACAATGGGTGGGTTAAAGAGCTTCACAGAGCAAATCCCGAGTGACCTTTACCACTCTGCTGTGGATACTACTATTGCTTCCTTTTTCCAGATGGGGAAACTGAGGACCTGGACACTTTGCTGAGGTCACACAACTCCATCACAGCTAACGCTTGTCTCCTTTGTGGGGTGTTAGGGCTGAATCCAGAGCCTTCTAAGTACTTGACAAGTTCTGTACCACTGAGCTACACTCCCAGCCCAAGAACTGAGATCTGAAATGGGCCTACTACCCACAAATTGGGATGCACCTGAATCTTTCCTTCCCCTTAATCCCTCCCTTGCCAGTTGAATGACCTGACCTTAAAATCCAAATCTCAGGACTCTTCTTGCTCTCCTCACCAGTGACAAGGCAAGCAGCCACTTGCTTCCACTCCCTGCCCTGTCAGAGGACCCGGCTGCTGAGTCTTTCCTGGAGAGGGTATCGCCCTGTCCCCAGGCTCCAGCCTTCCCAGATGGCAGGACTCACACAAAGCTGAGGATGATGGCTCCAGCGAAGCCCACAATCAGGAAGAAGGGCAGGGAGCCCAGAATGGAAGTGATGACGATCATGCCTCCACTCCGACGGCCGGGCCACGTGTCGATGGCCGAGTAGGGGATGGCTGCAGGGGACCACAGCACACTTACTCTCCCAGAAAATGCCCCACCCTGGGTCTTCTCCCAGGGACAGACACAATATCCCCCCCTGCCCTGGCTGCTTGGAATCCAGGGTGACCTAGGTACCTGGGGCAGTAATTGCTCTTCCCAAGCTTTGGCCCAATGGCCCAAATGCTGCTCATCCTTTTCCAATCTACACATTTCTGGTATCTTCCTCTTTTTTTGCATAAGGATTAGTAATACACTCACTCAAGACTTCTGGTAACACAGATGGCATGCATATTCTAACCAAAATAAAGTTGGGCAAAGAGCTCAAAGAGGATGTGTAAATTGGGCATGGTGGCGCACACCTATAATCCCAGCACTCGGGAGGCAGAGGCAGGTGGATTGCTGTAAGTTCGAGGCCAGCCTGGTCTACAAAGCGGGTTCAGGACAGCCAAGGCTACACAGAGAAACCCTGTCTTGAAAAAAAAAAAAAAGAGGATGTGTGTTTCTCTGTCTTTCTGGCTATGGTCACCCTTGGGAATAAAGTGGACAGGTGCTACAGTGAGCAAGTGATTTGTGGCACTGTCTGCACAGATCCCTGGAGACCTGACTCTGAGTTCACACTCCACTCTGGTACCCCAGGTCTAGGTGATCCTACATGCACACTGTCTCCAGAGGCGACCCTTAGGACAGGCCTCAGGAACACTGGGCCTACTGCTGTCACAAAGGCTCCTAGAGGGATTGCACCAGACTAGCCAGGCAAGGAGGTGTAGGTGTCTAGTGTGTAAGGGACAGAGGCCAGGCTCAGAGCCAGAACTCAGCTCCAAGAATCTCAAGGCTATTTTAGTGACACCACAATAAACAAGAATGTCACCACAGGAAGTGTGGCAAGGGAGGGGGTGTGGGTGGGGCCACCAAGCAACACAGACATGCTGCATATACCCACATACAACATACACTCATTACACACTCATAGATGTGTGCCACACATCTCATGCCCCACTACCACACACAAAACACAGGCATGCATCACACACTCAGACTCATCAATAATGATTTAGTCACATCCACGGCCACGTACGTTCATACACTCATCCACCTGCCAAGACACCTCACATTCCTCCATGTCTCTCATTAATGTGTGAGCACAGGCAACTTGCTGGAGCCCCTGCCAGCCCCATGTGGCCCAGGTGGTCCTCCTTGGGCTGAAGAAAATGTCTGTGCTGGGACCCCACATAGTCATGATCACCTGGTGCATTTCCGCAAAGCATGGATGGATGTTCTGTGTTCTGTGGCCTCTGTGTTCTAGGTGACCCTGTGCTCCCTACTGAAAACAATGGTGGAACTAGACATTATGCCCGCTGGACCTCAGGCTCTGTGCAGCCTCCTAGCCCCTGCCACCTGCCTCAGGGCTACAATAGGCTTTGAGTAAGGAAAAACACAGCTCTTCCTGAGTCCCTCCACTTGGTCTTGGACCCTCCTGTGTGGCCATGGTTGCTTGCTATTGTAAGGATCCACAGGGCCACTTGGCTCTGAATCCAGACTTTGGTATACCCACTCTGGCTCCATCTCACCCATGAAAGAGAGAAGAGGTGGTTCAGATTAAACTATCTGAAGAAGCATTGTATTAAACAGCACAGTGGCCAGTTGCTTGGGGGACTTTCCCCAGGGATAACCAGCTCTCCTCTTGATTAATTCCCCAGCCCTGCATTTGTGGAATTCCTTAAGGTGTAGCCCAGAACTGACTTGCCACCAGCAAGCACCCACTTACGCCGGTTAGTACGGATAGGATCCGACCATAGTGTTTGGTCCTGTACCAAGCCTGTGGACATGTTGACCAGGACGTATTTGAACCTGGAAGAAGATGGAGAAAGAGTGACTTTCATCTAACCTTTGCCCATCCTATCCCACCACCAGCCACAGGAAACAGGAGGGAGGAGGACCATGGGGAGCACACAGGAAGACTTCCAGGAGACAGCCACTGGGTGAGGTCAGGACAACAGAAGGATGCTAGACTTGACCATACATCCCCTGGACCCTTCTTCAGCTTGGCTGCAACTGCTTTGGGAAACCTTCACAGTTGGGGTTGTTGCTCAGCATCCCTCTGGAGCATCCCCTCTTTACTTTATGTACCTGTAACCTCCATGCTGGGTGTGTTAAGCCACACACCCTCCTGGCAGCTCTGGTCCTTGGGGTCACAAAGAGAATTAGAAAACCTCCCTGAGCTGGGCATGGTGGTACACACCTTTATTCCAGCACTCGGGAGGCAGAGGCAGGCGGATCACTGTGAGTTCAAGGCCAGCCTGGTCTACAAAGCAAGTCTAGGATAGCCAAGGCTACACACAGAAACCTTGTCTCGAAAAACCAAGAAGAAGAAGGAGGAGGAGGAAGAGGAGGAGGAGAAGAAGAAGAAGAAGACAACCACCAGCCTGGGGCTGGGTGTGGTGGTACACGCCTTTAATCCCAGCACTCAGGAGGCAGAGGCAGGCATATCCCTGTGAGTTTGAGGCCAGCCTGGTCTACAAAGCAAGTCCAGGACAGCCAGGCCTATGACACAGAGAAACCCTGTCTCATAAAAAAGAAAAAGAAAAAAAAAAAAAAGAAAGCCAGCCTGATACCATCCATCACCAGCCCCAGTTCCCTTGGATCATGGCTGTTTTAGGTGCAAGAATCCCCAAACAAGGGCTGCTCAACAGAAGGGATGTGACTGAGAGAGACAGTAAGATCGATAATCTGCAGTCCCAGTTAAGACAATGGACTGGATAGTGAGGACCAATTCATCTACAGCCTGTAGTTTAGTGACCATTGAAATTAAAGCCCCCGTAGGGAGCTGGGACTGTGGCTCAGTGGAAGGGCACATGCTCAGCATGTGTGAAGTCATAGCAACACACACACACACATGCTCTTGATCCAGGCAGCTCAGGAGTTCCAGCCTAGCCTGGACTACATGAAAGCCTGTCTCAAAACAGAAGAGGGGGTAGGGAGAGAGAAAGGCAGGGAGGGAAGGAGAGAGGAAGGGAGGAAAGGGGGAAGGGAAGAGAGGATGGATGCCAGAGGACCGCCTGCAGCCCAGGAAACCCACCCTGCCTGATAACTGGTCCCTGAGCCAACACTCTGAGTAGTGCACTTCCTCTACTTTGTCCCTTCTGTGTCTTACACTCACCTGTACTCAGTGGCTGCTGTCAGGGGTGGGTTGCAGAGGCCCTGGAAGTTGGGGTCCCAAAGGCAGGTCCCATTGTTGCCCACCCTGACTAGGTATGCGTTCAGGATCTCTGAGGCCTGGGTCATATCTCCAACAGCATCCAGGCTGGGCAAGTCACCACAAGGGGTCAGGTCAAAGGCCGCAGCTTTGTAGGGGCCTGACCTCCCACCCTGGGTTTGCCGGAAGGTGGTGCTCAGCGGAGTCCCATCGCTGTCCTGCACAGACACATTCCTGGAGCTCACTGCAGAGACGGTGTGGGGAGAGTCAAGACCCTGGCCACTACAACTCAGTGGCTTCCACTCAGTCACCCACCAAACACCCCTGAGCCCAAGTCTGCCCAGGTTGGTGCTGGACCCTAGGATGACTGGCATGTACAAGCTCAGTAACAACGCAGCTGGCCTGGGAGAACCTCCCTGTGAGGTGCTGGATTCACCTCTCACTCGCTCTGCCTTCCGGTGTTCCTATTAATCCCCAGCTCAACAGACCTCTGCCACCTGTAGCTGGCAGCCTGGATTTTTTTTTTTTTTTTTTTTTTTTTTTTTTTTTTGGTTTCTCTGTGTTACAGCTCTAGCTGTCCTGGAACTCTCTTTCTATAGACCAGGCTGGCCTTGAACTCACAGAGATGCTCCTGCCTCTACCTCCTAAGTGCTGAGATTAAAGGCTTGCACCACCACAACCCAGCTTTTTTTTTTTTTTTTTTTTTTTTTTTTTTTTTTTTTTAAGCCTAAGCCCTGGATTCTTTGCCTTACAAAAGGGAAAGGGATGCTATAACGCTAAGGTAGATGTGGCTGGACCCATACTGGGCTTCTTTTCTACCTGAGTGACCTTGGACCAATCACTTGACCTGGACTTCTATGGAATAGTAGAAAATACCCCAGGGTGCCCACAGATTGGGCATACATAAGGCTGCTGTAGAGGCCTGCCTGACAGAATGGAATGCTGAAAACGGTAGGTGCCTGTGACTTGGTACCTCATCTCCAAACGCAGGAGCTCGAGACAGTCAAATGGCTGTGAGCTGGGTCAGAGGGAGCAGTCCCGGGCTTAAAGGCCGGTGAGATCAGAATGTAGCTGTGAGAGCCCCAGCGAGGAACCCTCACCCTTGTCTTGATCTCCTATTCTACCATAGCATCCTGCATGCTGTTTGCAGACATTGGCTATGAAGTGGCCAAGGCAGCAGGTGCTGGGTGGATACTCAGAAACCGGTGTCACCTCCTACCAACCTGGACGTCAGGGCAAGGGCAGGTCTGAGGCGGCAGGCACAGCGGTGTCAATGGTATTCATGGGCAGTGATGAGCAAGGGGGTCCTAGACCTTCACAGGCATGCGACAGCCCATTCCCCTCCTCCACCCTCCTCCCTGTAGACTGTCAAGGACCCTTTTGGAGGGAAGCGAGTCCCTTACCTGAGTCGACCATGGCATAGAGGTAAACCTCATAAGTGCCGCTGAGTGGCTCTGAGCTATCAAACATGCACAGAGGCTTCTCCAAGGCCACGGTGGTGAGGGTGGGGTTGTTGGTGGCAAAGGTCACACTGGCCAGTTGGGGCTGGAGATTCACAGCTGGTGAAGGCAATGAGGATAGGAGCTGACCTCTGGGCAAACATTCCTGGGCACAAGAGTAACTGAGCACTGGGTTTTGTCTCATGAACGTCCCTCAGCGATAACCAATGGCCCTGTGCCCATCTTGCTGGTCGTCCTGGCCAGACACATCCCTACCCCGTCCCAGTCAGACAGCTGCTGCCCTCTAGTTGTGTCTATAAGGTCTCTCTGCCCCATGGGGCCCTTCCCCACCCACCCTGCTCTCTTCACTTGTACCCTCTACCCTAACATGCAAACCTCATCCGTTTTCCTTCTTCTAGGACCCTTTGCGGCTCCCCACCGACCTCCCACGGAGTCCAGTCCCTTGGGAAAGGCAGCAAGGTCCAGAAACTCAGGACATTTCGTTGTCTATTCTCAGCTTTGACCCCTGCAGGTCCCCTCACGCCATACTTACCTCAGCCACAAGGATCAACAAACCAATCCCAGGATAGGCCATCCCTCCCACTCCAGGAACTTGCCCCCCCCATGTCCCCCAGTCCAGGGGTCACCACCAAACTGGGTCTGCTCTCTGCATCCCCTGTGTGGTTTTCTCTAGCAACAGCCCTCACAAGGTTGAAGCCAGCCCATGGGTGGGCTCTGGGATTTCCATGGGAGAAAACGCATAAATTGTTGCCTTTTTCTATGGCTACAGTTGCTAACATCTGCGTCCCCAAGTGCCGGCGCCTATTCCTGGGCCCCTAAATGCGGTTCCCAGTGCCATTCTGTGGCTCCGCTCCTCTTGGTCCTCCCTGGACACGGCCCCGGAGTTCTCATTCCCCGCTTACTCCAGCCACACCGCAGGCATCCGAGGGCCAATAGGGCCCAGAGCAGGAGCATTGCCCGAGCTGAGCCTCCAAGACAAGCTCCAGCCAGCACCTGGCCTTCCCCTGCAGCCCCTGCACCTGCCACCAGCAATGGGCACGCCCCGCCCCTCTTGAGCAGACCAATGAGAAACCTCTCAGTGCTATATTTGTATACAGCCCCGCCCTGGCCTCCTCCCACCAGTGCTGTGCTAGGGACTAACAACCAACGTGCAGGTCCTCTGAGCCTTCTGCAAAGCTCCTACTGGGTGCTGAAGCCCCGCTGATGTTTTCACAATGTCATCTGAGCCAGCCCAATCTTTGGTACCTCATTGTCCGCACTGTAAAGTAGAGATGCTAATTCTGACAAGCATGAGCCTGTACTACGTGCCATATACTGGTAAAATTAGGAATCATGGAAAAATGAAGTCCTGGATGATGGCTCTTTCTGTTCACAGACCATGTAAAACAGAGGCCCAGGGAGGGTGAGAAGGGGCAGGAACCTCTTCCTGAGAGGAGATGGACAATAGTGACGGTGGACTGGAGTGCAGCTCAGCGGTAGATGCTTGCCTAGGCCATGTAAGACCCTGGGGTCCCATCAGCAAAACTGACGGGGGGGGGGGGGCAGGGGAAGGGGGCAGGGAATAGAAGAACTCCCACTCCTCTGCCCTGTGCCCTTTTTCCTGCCGCCTCTTAAGCTAATGGCTCCTTCAAGATGAAGCTGACCATCTACCCAGCCCAGTGCTGTCAGAACTCATTAAAGTAGATCATGAATGTACACTTCACTGGTCCTATGGGAAACACATGGCCCTACAAATAGGGCCAATGCCCTCGGTATGCTCTGGGTGAGGGGTGGAAGGGTTCCGGGCTTCTGTTCAGAGGTGGGAACAACAAACAAGATTTTCCCATGAAGCAAGGCGTTCTGACCCATGGCAGAGGGCTCCTGCTGTTGAGTAAGGGCCGTTCTTTATAGACCAAGGAGAATGCGAGAGAGGACTCGCAAGTGTGTTCGCAGATAGCTTGTGGAAGGTTGCCAATCTGAATGTTCTCAACTTGGTGTGTGTGTGTGAGAGAGAGAGAGAGACAGAGACAGAGACAGAGACAGAGAGAGAATATTATTTTTGGACTGACAGATACTACAGTGATTCTGCAGTTAGGGCCCAAAGAAGCTAGCAAAATCTGCCAACTTTTGATCTCGCTAAAGAGGATGATCCCTGCTAACATGTTGGCAGGAAGCCCTTAACCAAAGAAGGTAAGAAACCCAGGACCAAAGGACCCAAGAGACTCAGTGTCTTGTCACTCTACGTGTCCTGCAACACAAACGCCGACGTATTGCACTAAAGAAACAAACACACTAAGGAAAACAAGGAGGTGACTGCAGAATATGTGCTAAACTTTCGGGCGAGAGAATGAAGGAAGCCAAAGAAAAACGCCGGGAACAGATTGCCAAGAGACGTAGGCTGTCCTCGCTGGGAGCTTCTATGTCTAAGTCTGAATATAGTGAAAAGCAAGTCTTTAAGACCTTGAAAAATGAAAAGAAAGATGGTGAGGCCCTCACCTAAATTAATCAGTTCCTTCCAATGGCAGGACTCGATGCACATCTCCAAATGCATCTTAATCAGTTTTATATGTAAGACATAGGAATCAACACACATGGGTAGGGGACCAGTAAACTAATAAAGTGTGGAATGGATAATACGATCATCTGTGTGAAAACTGGATCTGGGTGAATATGCAGGCAGCTGTCTCAGCCCCTTCTTGGAGAAAACTCTACAAGCTGAGTCCTGAGGCGGAAGCCAAGATCTTACTGGTAAGTTGGTGGTAGTGAGGAGGAGAGGGCAATGAGACAGGCAGATCTCTGTGAGTTCAAGGCCAGCCTGGTCTACAAAGAAAGTCTGGGACAGCCAGGGCTACACAGAGAAACCTTGTCTCAAAACAAACAAACAAACAAAAACACAAAACAAAACAAAATGGTATATAGAGGAGGACATCTGATGTTGAACTCTGGCCCGCACATTCAAACACACATGTACATGCTTACACACACACACACACACACACACACACACACACACACACACACATACATACACACACACACAAATTAGCAAAATGTTTCTACTTTTTCTGACCACTTAAAGAGCCTAGTTGCTTTACCACTCCTACCTTCCAGGTCCTACCCCTGCAGAGAGCAAAGGTAAAACACTTACATTCTAAAACCCACTTTCTGGCAAAGGTCCCTTGTCCCCTTGGAGAGGGGCTAACTCCAGGCTGGGAAGGGCAAAGCAGGAAGAGCGAGACTTTTGAAATCCGCTAAAGAATGATTAAGTGTGAGCCGAGCTGGGCATGGTGGTGCATGCCTTTAATCCCAGCACTTGTGAGGCAGAGGCAATTGTATCTTTGTGAGTTCAAGGCCCGCATGGTCTACAAAGCAAATCAAGGACAGCCTGGGCTACACAGAGAAACCCTGTCTCGAAAAGCCAAAAAAAAAAAAAAAAAAAAAAAAAGGAATGGTAAGCACATGTCAAAGGAGCCAGTCTAGACCGGCTTGACCACCACCTGATCTGGAGAACTTTAAGCACAAAATAAACAAAGGCAGTAATATTTTACATTTACCCCATTTGATAAAATACAAGTCTGTGAGTCAATGCTGATTCAGCACAGAGATGTAGAGAGAGATACTAGCTTAATACAGTGACCTAGCCGGGTGTCCCCAGATGGACAGACTGCATTGGCTTCCTGGACTCACAGCAACAAGGACTCAAAGGTGCCATGCAGTGTCCTGTCCCCAAAGTTTAAGCAGGGTCTACTTGGCAGAGAGCGAACAGATCCAAACTGAGGGTGCGTCTTCCACACAACAGGGTCACACTGCTTTGAAAGTGTCAGTCCCAAAAGACAAAGGACGAACCAAAACAGATGCTGAGAACAGAGGCTGACTAAAAGGCACTGAGGGTGCCCGGTGCGGACAGACACCAAGCAAACTTCTAGTTTTATTCATCAAAATAACAAGTGGCCTAACCAGGCCCAGTGGCTCACACTTGAGTCCCAGCACTTGGGAAAAGAAACTAGGAGAATCTCAAGTCTGAGGCAAGCTTGGGCTGCCTGAGTCTCCAAATCCAGAGGCTGGGACTGTAGTTCAGTGGCAGAGCATTTGCCTGGCACATACAAGGCCCTGGGTCTGCCTCTGGTGCCACACAGATGTACCAAGGGAAATGACTAGTAGATAACGCATATTAGATAGCAGTAGTGCAGAGAAACTAAATGTCTGGGCCAGTGCGATGGCTTGAGCAGCAGGCAAACGTGCTTGCTGCTAAGCCTGACAGAGTCTGATTCCCGGGATCTGTATAATGATGAAATGGGCCCATCAGGGATGCAGGTATGCTATTTATTTATTTATTCTTTGGTTTTGGTTTTCTTTTTGCACTTGCTCTCATTTTAATTAAAAATACACATGCCAGGGACTTGTGTCTCGTGAGAAAGGACCAAAACAAAACAAAAGTAAAACCTATAGGTCTTGCTTCTGGCAGGAGGGGGTCCCCTTGGGAACTGGAGACTTGGTTGGTTTTTGGTTTTGGTTTTTT
This sequence comes from Acomys russatus, assembly GCF_903995435.1. NCBI lineage: Eukaryota > Metazoa > Chordata > Mammalia > Rodentia > Muridae > Acomys > Acomys russatus. The sequence goes on along the minus strand of NC_067153.1, from coordinate 47,488,593 downwards.
TGGTTTTTTGAGACAGGGTTTCTCTGTGTAGCCTTGACTGTTCTGGACTCGCTTTGTAGACCAGGCTGGCCTCGAACTCACAGTGATGTTCCTGCCTTTGCCTCCCAAGTGCTGGGATTAAAGGCGCATGCTACCACCACCTGGCAGTTTTAAGACAGGGTTTCTCTGTGTAGTCCTGGCTGTTCTGAGTAGACCAGGCTGATCTCAGAGGCTCACCTGCCTCTGCATCCCGAATGCTGCAATTAAAGGTTTGCACTGTCACCGCCACCGCTGTCACCACCACCACCGCCGCCACCAAGCCAGATGCAGAAATTCTAAGTTGCGATTTGTGTCCTTCACTTTGACAGTAGTACTATTGGAACAATGGACTCCAGGAAACCGGAATTCCCCCAGGAATCTTATGCTGGAAGATGAGAAAGCCTTAGCCTGGGCTGACCACAGGGGACACTTCTCTCCAGGACAGAGGTTCATAACGTCTCAGCCTGTCTTATAGAAGAGCAAGATGCATCAATGGTGTGAGGGGCCATATTTGACCTAGACTACTTAGATCTGCACAGGATTAGCTACTACTTAAATTCTACTCAAATTCTAACCTTATTTCAGGACCCCTAAGATGAGTCTGGGGCCACTGCATCTCCCCCCCCCCAGCCCCCACCACCACCCCCTTCACTGCAGTCATGTTAATAAATATCAGTTTCTGCCTTTTGATATTAATTTGCCAGCTTTAGATGATTATGAATGACAGGTGCTTAAGTCTGACTTGTTGGGGTAACAGTAAAAGGGGAGAACTTCCTCCCACAATACTACTGTGACACAAGCATATATACCTCTTACTCCAAATAAATACATGTGACGGTCTCAGCATGGGACTCCAGCTGGCCTAGAACTTGTGGTGTAAAGCAGGCTGGCCTCTAACTCAGAGAGATCCACCCGCTTCTGCCTCCTGAGGGCTGGGATCAAAGGTGTGCACAGTTAAAGCGCACACCACCATGCCTTAGCCTGGAAAAAATACTTTTTCTTTATTCTTTTAAAGAAGTTCAGTTTCTATAGTGATGATGTGGTTGTGCAAAAGGGAGGGCACGCTGGGAGAACACAGGGGTGAAGAGCCCCGAGTCAGCCCAGATGGGAAAGAGGATAAAGGAAGTGCGCCGTTCCCTGTGTCAACAGCTGTAAACGGATATGAGCTTACACACTGCTGTTCTTGCAGCATTTCTACAGACTTGACATTTCCAGTGTACAAATGCTGGGGTGGGGAAGGGTTGGGTGTGTAGCCTGATGGCAGAGGAGACTCTGGGTTAACTCTCAGAAAAAAAAAATTGGGGGGGGGGGGGGGGGCGGTGGGGAGGGCAGTCCTGTGTTCTCCGCTCTCCGGGCCTCTGTTCCCTTCTGTGCATGGGGCGGGGATGGACAACCCTGGGCTCTGACCTGCAGGGTGGACAGCTTACCCTGGGCACCTAGAAAGACTGGCACTCCAGAGCAGGGGTGGGGTTTTTAGGGGCTGACATCGCCTGCCTTGTGGTTGTTTGTTCACCTGGGCGCCTACGGGGTCCTGAGATTGAGTTCACTGGTGACAGAGAACATGGCCTGCAACCCCTGTTTTCTCCAGGTCCGGCTGTTTCCTATGAGAAAAACAAACAGAGCATCTTCTCATCTGCCCCTCTGCCCAAATAAGGAGAGAGCTTGCGGAGGGGGGGGGGGATGGGGATGTTTAAATAATAATCGGCAAAGGCCCAAGCATACTCAGCAAAATAAATAAAGCAGAAACTCCCTGGGTCTGTAATCAAGTCTCCTCTTCAAAGGCTGCTGGGACTCTGGTGCTTGGCTGGGATATTTAGTAGCAATGGTGTCAGCAAGTTCATTTGGTGGTCACCGGTGCTGATCTCAAAGGAGTGGGGGACTAATGAGGAGAAGATCCCTAGCCAAATGTGACTGATGCCAGAGCACCTCAAAAGACGGAAAGAAGAAGCAGCCTCCACAACCCCCCGGCTCCTGCTATAGCCACAGCCCCATGTAAATATTTCAAACACTTCCTGTAAAATAATAATATCCTGGGGTTTTATTTGTGTGTTTAATTTGAGCCAGTCTCACTTTGTAGCCTTGGCCGTCCTGGAACTCACAGGCTAGAACAGGCTAGCCTTGAACTAACTCATAGAGATCTGCTTCTGGGGACTCGGGTCTCCTGAGTCCTGGGGTTAAAGGTGTGTGCCAACACGCCCTGACCTTTTCTTTTTGTGGTTTTTTGTTTGTTTGTTGTTTTCTGATCAATCCCAGGTCTCGGGTAGCCAGCTGGCCTCGGATTCTGTCTATAATAAATGATGGCTTTGAACTTCTGATGACAGCATGCTTAACTAGCACACAATGTAAATCTGGCAGGCATAGGAGACAGGAGGATCAGAAGTTCAGCACAATGTTCCCTTTTGTTGTTGTTGGGTTTTTTGGTTTTGGTTTTGTTTTTTGTTTTTTTTGAGACAGGGTTTCTCTGTGTAGCCTTGGCTGTCCTAGACTCACTTTGTAGACTAGGCTGGCCTCAAACTCACATCGATCCGCTGGCCTCTGCCTCCTAGAGAGCTGGGATTAAAGGTGTGCGCCACCACGCCCCGCCCCATATTTCCTTTTTAACCAGAGACTACAAGCTGCTGAGCTTCATTCCAGTCTCAACCCCGGTTACATACCAGGATGCAACCAACCGGCTTCCTGAACACTGGCCTCAAGGACCAGTATCGGGGGAGCAGGAAGTTAAGTGCTGGGAAAGGTTAAGCACAGCACAGCCCTGCACAGGCCTCATTGGAGTTCAACGCGGGTAGTTTGTGGGGTGGAAATTTTTGCCCCTGGATTGTTTCTTCAAGGGCTGGAGAGACCTGCCTCATGGGTTTTACAAGCTAGGGAGGCTGACGGCAATGTTGGGCAAGGCTGGCTTTCAGTGTTTCTGACGCTGGTGACTTGGTGGCTGTGGGATTCCATCCTTCAAAGACACCAGAAAGACACCGTGGGAAATGGGACCCTTGCTCTAGTACAGTTCTAGTAAGTGTGCTAGTCCTAGAGACTCAGAGGAGGGAGAAAAAAAAAAAAAAGGCAAAAATGGCTGGTGGGCCCATTTGGACTGAAACTGGAATTTATATTCTTTTGTTTGGTTGGGTTTTGTTTTGTTTTTTGTTGTTGTTTTTCTTTTCTTCCTTCTTTTTTTTTTTTTCCTTTGAGACAGGGTTTCTCTGTGTAGTAGCCTTGGCTGTCCTTTGTAGACCAGGCTGGCCTTGAACTCACAGCAATCCACCTGCCTCTGCCTCCCACCATGTCCAGCCTCTTTTTTTTTTTTGAGACAGTTTCTCTGTGTAGCCTTGGCTGTCCTGGACTTGCTCTGTAGACCAGACTGGCCTCGAACTCATAGAGATCTGCCTGCTTCTGCCTCCAGAGGGCTGGGATTAAGGTGAGTGCCACCACACCCGGATCCATATTCTTTTTTTTTTTTTTTTTTTTTTTTAACAGTTTATTTAATTTTATTTTATGTGCATTGGTGTGAGGGTGTCAGATCCCTTGTAACTGGAGTTACAGACAGTTGTGAGCTGCCAGTGCTTTTAATTAAACTGAGGTCCCTTGCAAGAGCATACAGTGCTCTGAACCACTGAGCCATCTCTCCAGCCCCCGGAATTTATATTCCTAATGCATTTCCGCTTCTCTTTGAATTCCTTCTCTCACTGGATAAGTTCTTCTGGGAGGTACAATCTTTCCAGTGTCTAGCATTACCCCCTCCCCAGAGTCCCTGTCCTATTGGTTCAGGACACAAAGCTCAAAATTTCCCTCTTTTTCTCATCTCAAGCTCAGTTAAGGAGCCCAGTGCCCATGGCTTTGAACCCAAAGATTAACAAGGAATTTCTAGACGAGTGGGAGCCAGCTATGAAAGTGTTTCCTGTGTTCTCGATTTTCTGCTGAGCTCCAATTATGCCTCATGCAGGAAATGGACTACAATGAGCTGTTTCTTACAACCCAAGGGAAGAAACCCAAAGTCCTGGGCTTCTGATGGTCATGTGCTTTGCTCCTGATCTCAGGATCTCCACATGGTTTAAACAATCTCATCTCTCTCTTGGGCTCAACCTTCAAAATACACTCACAAACTCTCTGACAGCTCAACACTTAAAAACACATAAAGCAGCCTGGTGTGATGGTGGCACATGCCTTTAATCCCAGCACTCGGGAGGCAGAGGCAGGCACATCACTGGGAGTTCAAGGCCAGCCTGGTCTACAAAATGAATCCAGGACAGCCAAGGCTACACAGAGAAACCCTGTCTCAAAAAACCAAAATTAAAATAAAATAAAAAATAAAAACACGTAAGGCTCTTGCAGAGGACCCAAGTTCAGTTGTCAGCCATGAGTGGCATCTAGAGTGGGCGTCACTGTCCCAAGCAGTCCCTTTGGGGGAAAACTATCTTGCCAGCAGTGGGTCTTTCACATCCAAGAGCAAGAACCCCTCCAGGGCAGAGATAGGGACTTGGGACAATGACCCCATGTCTTGTGGAGTATGTAAGCTTAATAATACTAGAGGAGTGAATAAATAGGTTTTTAATTTTTAACTTTTAATTTTTTGGTTTTTCAAGACAGGGTTTCTCTATGTAGCCTTGGATGTTCTGGACTTGCCATGTAGACCAGGCTGACCTCGAACTCATGAAGTTCCACCTGCCTCTGCCTCCCAAGTACTGGGATTAAAGGTGCGCGCCACTGTGTCTGGCTCATAAGTAGGTTTTATTTTTATTTATTTTTCTATTTTTTTGAGACAGGGTTTCTCTGTGTAGCCTTGCCTGTCGTGAACTCGCTTTGTAGACCAGGCTGACCTCAACCTCATATCAATCCACCTGCTTCTGCCTCCCAAGGCTAGGATTAAAGGCATGCACCACCGTGCCCGGCCATAAGTAGGTTTTTAAATCAGTACAAAAATAATAGAAACAGCCAGGCATGGTGGCGCACGCCTTTAGTCCCAGCACTTGGGAGGCAGAGATAGGCGAATCTCTGTGAGTTCGAGGCCAGCCTGGTCTACAGAGGGAGTCCAAGAATATCCAGGTCTAAAACAGAGAAAACCCGTCTCCAACAACAACAACAACAAAACAAAGCAACAGACAAAATACAGAACCTCTTTGTGGGGTTAAGTACATCTCAGGTCACACCCTGAAGGATCCATAGGACACTGGTGCAGGCTGGCCCTGGAGCAGAAGGGAAGAGCATTTGTAAACATATTTTGTGGGTTCCATTAACAGGTTACCATCAATGTGTTAGATGTGGGGCTCAATTAAGGGATGTGAGGATCCAGGGCTGGATGAAGGAGCCAAATGGTGGAATTGAAACCTGCCAACTGAGATAGGATTGGGGTGAGTACAGGTGGCGGGGGGAGGGGAGAAGGGGTGCAAGACCTACTGTTCCCCTTTGTACAGAAGAGAACCCGGATTGCAGAGGTGGGGTTCAGATGCCAGTGGCCTTCTGTTCCTGTCCATCTGGGGGTCGGGAGCTGATTCTCAAACCGGGAGCTGGCCCTGGAGGAAGCTTCTCCTGAGCTACGGCCACAGGTGGATGGACTGACTGACAGCCTGATTTTAAGCATCATGAGCCAGGCCTACCTGCCGTCTCATCCCCTGCTGGACATGGAGACCTGAGGGGTGTCAGATTCCCCAGGGCCCTGAAGGAGCCTACATGTAGGTGGCCAGTGCATGGTAGAAAGGTCAGCTTTTCTGGGTTTATTTAGCAGGGCAAAACCGGTTTGTCAGTGATTGGAATAAAAGCCTGCATAGATGTGGCTTTGTTGTTGTCTCTGAGGTCTGGAACCCTGAGGGCCTGAAGACCTTTCCTGACTATTCTCTCATCACCCTATCTCCTGCTTATCTCACTCTCTAAAGATGGGCATGCCCCAGACAAGGATCTTCCACAGAAACTCCTCAAAGAACCAGCCCTGTGAAGGGCCAGCTTTCATCTACAGAGCAGATTCAGGCTCGGACCTGCATAGGACAGACAATCGAGTTGTGTTATTTTAAACCACCAACGTATAATATTTGTTATAGTAGCTAGCGGGGAAATTGGGACAGAGATAAAACACCTGCAGATGGCATCTTAGACCTGGCTTTGAGAACCCTTTCCTTTTTTTCTTAATTTCTAAACTTTATAATTTATATAAAAATTACAATTTATATTAAAAACATTGACTTGTGTTTACTTTTTTTTTTTTTTTTTTTTTATAAGACAGGGTCTCACTGTGTAGTCTTGACCCAGAATTCAATATATAGACCAGGCTGGACATGAATTCAGAGGTCACCTACCTTTGACTCCTGGGTACTGAAATTGAAGGCATGGACCACCACACCTGACCTTTCTTTCTTTGCTTCCTGTTTTTGAGACAAGGTGTGGTTGACTCTAGTCCAGAGCAGCCCGGAATTCACTAGTTGCCTTTAGTTTATCCACAGCTGAGAGGGCCTGTGATCTTTGTCAGCTGGAAACTGCCTTGTGTGTATGTGGAGGGGGTAGTGGGGTGCGTGGTCTTAACCAGCTGGAAAGCATCCTTGTGCAGACTGAGAGGGAATAAATAGGAGAGAGAGAGAGACAGACAGACAGACAGAGACACAGAGACAGAGATCTCTAGAGAGAAATGCTCTGGAGAATGCTTGGAGAAGCTGGGATTATAAGTGTATGCCACACATCTCCTTGGGACAGGATGGGACACTCAAAATGGACGGTTTCTAGTCATCTGTGCCATTTGAGGGCACTGATTTGGGCACTTCACCCTCATGGCCTCTCCTAACCTTAATGATTTTTCCAGGGGTCCCATCCTCAATAACCACCATACTGGGGCTAGGGCTTTAGCTGGTGAATTGGGGGTCACTCACACTGTCAGAATTTGGGGGCTGGAAAGATGACTCAGGGGTTAAGATGGCACACTGCTTTTTGCAGAGGATCCAAGTTTGATTCTCAATAGCTTAGTCTAGGGGTTCACAACTGCCAATAACTCCAGATCCAAGGGAATCTGATGCTACCACAGGCACCTGCTCTCAGTGCACATACACACTCATGTGTGTGTGTGTTTATCTCTGTGTGTGTATATATGTGTGTGTGTGTGTGTGTGTGTGTGTGTGTGTGTGTGTGTGTGTGTGTGTGTTTGGGTAGGGAATGGGGCAGTCTGGGAGAACCAGCCATGACTCATGGCAGAGAGGCCACAGTCTGGATATGAGGTACAGGAAGCCAAGGCGGAGGCCCAGACCTTATGCCTGTTACTCATTGGTCATTTGGATCTCCTATGTCCTCATGAAGGGAACTAAACTCTGATCCCTGGTCAAAGTCCTCCCTAGGATAAGAGGACAGCCCCTCCTCCCACCTCATGTGGTGTCAATCTAGGGACAGGCAAGGACAGTTAGGACATTCCTAAGAATAGTTCTCAGGGTCCAATCTTTACCTAAACCGTGACCCCTGGGAATCCTGGGGGTACTCCTGGCACAGATAGGTTTTTGCCATTTTTCTGTGTGGATCAGCTATGGCGGACTGACCTGTTAGAATCAAGGCAGTCTCCTCACTCCTGTCTTTGCACGGACCAACATTGTGCTTGTGTGAGCCACAGGCCAGCACAGACCTGGGGTTGAGTATGTTAGCACATTCAAACGCAGCATGAGAGACAATTGTTTCAGAGTTGACAGAAAGCCTTCCAGCATATGCGTCTTAGGTGTCCACTTTCAAGCCTAGGGGACCTGTTTCTGGAGGGAACCTTTCATCTCAGCAGGTAGAGCCTCAGTAGGAGCAAGGACCATCTGGAAATAATCTAAGCAAGGCCAAGGCCCACACCAAGGTCATTTTCAGAGCAGGCTCCGTTTCCAGGCCCAGGACGAGGAGTCAGGCCTACGGGAGCATGACTAACGGTAAAGCACAAGTGATCAGAGTGCTGCAAAAGGCTTCGGCCCTCAGAGGTATCCCCCCACCACCACCCCCCACCACCACCCCCCCGGGGATAATTCCCGGATAGTGAACGATGCAGCCTTATTTCCAGCCTGTGAATCACTGTTCATTGTCCCCGAGAAGATAGCAATGAGTGACAATGCGCCCAAGGCTGCAGTAGCAAGGCCCAGCCCGAGGCAAGGAAGACTCCCTGGAGGTGGAATTCCTCAAGGAAAGTCAGTGTTCCTGGCAGAGGGAATTGCTTGTGCTAAGGTAGGGTGAGAAGGGAAGGGTACAGGGTGCAGGGAAAGCTTGCTGGGAACTGCAAGGCTTGAGCGGGAAATCCCTGCCCAGCCTGTCCCAGCGTCCCCGCACCCAGAGCTGGTGTCAAGCGCCCCCTAGCGGCGCTCTTGAGCGCTGCGGACGGAGGGGGTGTCTTGTGTGCGTGGGGTGGTCCGCCCAAGTTTTATCAGAACCAGAAAGAGTTTTGCGACAGAGAGAAGCAGTTTATCATTGTCTTAAGTTTCTTTCTTGTTGCTGCGCCAAAACGCCCTGACATAAGCAACTTTAGGAAGGAAGGATTTATTTGGGTTCACAGTTGAAGTCGGTCACGGTTGGGAGGTCAAGGTAGCTGAACACGTGAATGCTAGAGCTCAGCTCCCCGGCTCCATTTTCCATCGCTCAGGACCCGTTGTCCAGAGAATACTGCAACCCACAATTAAAATGGGGCTTTCCACGCCAGGTAAAACAAGATGATGCCCACAAGCGTGCCCAAAGGCTCATTTCCCAGGCAAGTCTAGAGTCTGCCAAGCTGATAATTTATACTCATATGCTTGCTTTTCTTTTCTTTTCTTTCTTTCTTTCTCTTTCTCTTCTATTCTCTCTCTCTCCTTTTCTTTTCTTTTTTCTTTTTCTTTTCTTTTCTTTCTTTTTTTTTTAAGACAGGGTCTGTATTATATAGCCCTGGCTGTTCTTCATCTAGCTATGTTGACCAGCTGATCTCAAAACTCAGAGATCCTCCTGCTTCTTCCAACAGAGAGCTGGCCATCATGCACAGGTGTTTACCAGTTTTTAAGACAGGGTCTTATGTAGCCAAGACTGACCTTGTAGTCAAGAATGACCTTACAAGGACCTTGCCTCCACTCCAAAGGACTAAAGGCTTGTGCCAAGACATCAATTTAATAGATAATTAAAAAATAAATAAAGTTTTGTGTGAGCCGGACATGGTGGCATACACTTGTGATCCCAGCACGTAGGGAGGCAGAGGTAGGTGGATCTTTGAGTTCGAGGCCAGCTTGGTCTACAAAGTGAGTCCAGGACAGCCAGGGCTACACAGAGAAACCCTGTCTTGAAAACACAAAGCACAGTGGCACACACCTTTATTCCCAGCACTTGGGGAGGCAGAGGCAGGTGGATATGTGTGAGTTTGGGGCCAGCCTGGTCTACAAAGTGAGTCCAGGACAGCCAAGGCTACACAGAGAAACCCTGTGTCAAAAATAAAAGAAAACATAAAAACAAAAAGGTCCGCATGCATGTGTGCGTGTGTGCGCGCGCGCGCGCGCGCGCGTGTGTGTGTGTGTGTGTGTGTGTGTGTGCATGTCCACATCATGGCATGTGGAGGTCAGAAGACAACCTTGTAGGGTCTGTTCTCTCCTTCCACCATCATGTGGGTTCCAGGGTTGAACTCAGGTCAGTCACCAGGTTTGCTTGGTGACTGCCATCCCAGCAAAGCCATCTAACAAACCCCTTAACATATAATTTTGACACGTTGTCCTTATAGTAACTCAACGTTGGAGTAATTTTCATTTGGGGCTGGAGAAACGACTCCTGGGTAAAGTGCCTGAGAATGCATGTCTTGAATGCCCAGCACAAACCCTCTGCCTGCTTCCATCACATCTGCTGCCTCTGTAACTGGGTCACCATTGTGGAGTCGAGAATCATGTTCTGGGTCCAGAAGAGCTGAGCCTGGACTCTCTCCTCAGTCACTGGCCTCTACACTGCTGCAAGCCAGCCTTTCCTCCACAGGCAGAATCAAGAGTGTAGCTTTAAGAAAAAAACTGAAGTCCTGGGGCTGGAGAGATGGGTCAGTGGTTATGAGCGCGTACTGCTCTTTGTAGAGGGCCTGAGTTTGCCTCCTAGCACTGACGCCAGGTAGCTCACAACCATCTCCAGCCCCAGGGGAGATGCCTCTGGTGTCCTTGGGTGCGTGCACATACTTCTAAACAGACACGTAATTTAAAACTATACATATACATCTGGAGAGATGGCTCAGAGGTTAAGAGCACTGGCTGCTCTTCCAAAGGTCCTGGGTTCAGTTCTCAGCAACCACATAGTAGCTCACAACCATCTGTAATGAGATCTGGTGCCCTCTTCTGGTGTGCAGGTGTACATGCAGGCAGAACACTGTATACATAATAATTAAATTAAAAAAAATTTTTTTTAACTATACATATAAACCTTTTAAAAAGTGAAGTCCGAGCCAAGTGTGGTGGTGCACACCTTTAATCCCAGCACTCAGGAGGCAGAGGCAGACGGATTGCTGTGAGTTTGAGGCCAGCCTGGTCTACAAAAGGAGTCCAAAGCGAGTCCAGGACAGCCAAGGTTACATAAAGAAACCCTGTCTCAAAAAAACAAAACAAAACAACCAAACAAAGTGAAGTCCAGGGTCAGGCATGGTAGCACATGCCTTTAATCACAGCACTTGGGAGGCAGAGCTAGGCAAGTCTCTATGAGTTCAAGGCCAGCCTGGTCTACAGAATCAATTCTAGGATGGCTGAGGCTGTTACACTTAGAAACCCTATCTTGAAAACATATGAAGTCCCAGAGATGGCTCAGTGGGTGGAAACCCTTTCTGTTGAAGCATGACATTCTGAATCCAAAGCCCCGGGACCCCCTTAAAGAGCCAGGCGTGACCACTCACATCTGAAACCTCAGAACTGAAGAGACGAGAGTATTGCTGAGTTTTGCTGGCTGCCAGCCTGGCTCCACGGTCAGAGAGAGACCCTGTCTCAAGGGAATCAGTGGTGAGTAATAGACCTCCTGTCCCCTTCTGGTTTCCACGTCATGCACACAGATATCCACACACACCATTTCACACATGTGGAGAGCTAAGAACAATGGATAGAATTGGTTCTGGCCTTTTAACATGGGACTGAGCTCAGGTTTATCAGTCTGGGTAGCAAGTGCCTCTAGCCACTGAGCCACCTTGCCAACCCCTGAATTTTTTATTATTTATAAGCCACCCAATCCGTAGTGTTTTGTTAAAGGTGTTTGAGTGGCATGAGACAGCCTCAAGGGTGGCAATTAATTTACATTTCCACACTGAACACATTTTGAAGTAGAACTGACATTAACTACACAATTTGCTGAGTTTCATTTATTTTATTTTTATTTTTTGGTTTCTGGAGATAGGGCTTTTCTTTGTAGTTCTGGCTGTCCTGGAACTCACTCTATAGACCAGGCTGGCCTTGAGCTCAGAGATCCACCTGCCTCTGTCTCCAGAGTTCTGGGATTAAAGGTGTGCACCTAAGCTGGGGGCAGTGAGAGGCAGAGGCAGGTGAAGCCAGCCGGGTCTGCAAAATGAGTCCAGGTCAGCCAAGACTACACAGAGAAACCCTGTCTCCAGAAAAGAAGAAGAAGAAGAAGAAGAAGAAGAAGAAGAAGAAGAAGAAGAAGAAGAAGAAGAAGAAGAAGAAGAAGAAAAAGAGAAAAGGTGTGCACCTGGTGTACAATTTGCTTATGCTTAGTTTTTTTTTTGGGGGGGGGGTGATGTTTTTGTTTATTTGTTTGTTTTTTAGTTTTTTGAGACAGGGTTTCTCTGTGTAGTTTTGGCTGGGACTCATTGTAGACCAGACTGGCCTTGAACTCACAGAGACCCTCCTACCTGCCTCTGCCTCCCTGAATGTTAGGACTACAGGTGTGTGCCACCATGTCCTGCAACACATACCTATGATCCTAGCAGAGGCAGGCAGGCAGATTTCTGTGAGCTCAAGGCCAGGCTGGTCTCCATAGTGAGTTTCAGGACAGCCAGGGTTACATAGAGGGCTACCTGTCTCAAAAGCACAAAACAAAAAACCCTGAGTTTTTTTTTTCCCAAGTGGGAGTACTTACATCCTACACACCATGGGTGAGAACCCCAGTTAGGCCCCGTGCTCCCCGGCTATACTTAGGTTCAGCCCGTGTTCCCCCACAATAGTTGGGATCTGTTTTGAAGGCTTGAGTCCCAGTGTATCAGTGTTCACAAATTGTCTTTGTGGAGGTGACTGGATCACAAGGGCTCTGATCTCTCCCATGGGTGGCTCCACTGATGGGTGTTCCCTCAGGGACATTTTTGTCCTCAGCCCCTTCTATTTGAGGTCTGGCTGCTGTGAGGAGAGCAGCCTCTGCCACACACGCTCACCACCTGACTTTCTGCCTTAGTCCCAAAGCAGTGAGTGGTGGAGTGGAATGTCGGAAACCATAGGCCCAAAACAGGCCTCTCTTCCATTAAAGCTGTTTTCCTGGGTCTTTTGTCACAGTCCCAGAAGTCTCACGACACACCCACCCACACTTGTCGGGCTCAGTCTGACTTCTGGACACTGTGAGGTACTTGTAGTGATGTGACAGGAACACAGCTCACTCCATACTAAAGGATGCTGAACTTCCTCTTGGGTACTTAGAATTTCTTCATCTTCATGGGGGCCAGTTTATTCTAATCTGCCGTTAAAAGACTTTTTGTCCTGATGCTCAGGATGGAACTGAGAGTGTCACACAGGGCGTGTACTCGACCGCTAAGCTGTGCCCCAGTTCTTGCTTCTTTCTGTCTGTAAGAGGTTTTTTGTTTTTTTGTTTTCTTTTAATGTGAATTGGTGTTTTTCTTGCGTGTGAGTTGCAATGTGGGTGCTGGGAATTGAACCTGGGTCCTCTGGAAGAACAACAACCAGTGCTCTTAATTGCTGAGCATCTCTCCAGCCCCTGTCAAGAGTTCTTTTTATAGTCTAGATTCTCTGTTTTCTGTTTATTTAATGCGTATGCATGTGTTTGAGTGTGTATGTATCTGTATGTGTGTGCATGCTTGTCTCCATGTGTGTGTGTGTGTGTCTGTGTGTATGTCTGTGTGTGTGTGTGTGTGTGTGTGCGTGCTTCCATTAAGGACAGAAGACAGTGTCTGATGTCCTCTACATGTATATTTCTGCCTATCCTCTGAGGCAGCTTGGCATGTGGTTGCTGGGATCCAGACTCTGATCTTTATGATCCAAGACAAGAACCCTAACAGCTGAGTCATCATTCCTGCCTCCATCTTCTGGGTGCTGGGATGACTGGCATGTACCACCGTGCCTGGTTTATAAAGTGCTGAGGACTGAACTCAGGGCTTTGTGCATATTAGTTAAGACTCTACCACTAAACGGCATGCTATCCCTGGAAGTCAGTTCATCCTACGTGTGAGCATTGTCACTCCAAGCTGTTTGGTGACACACTGTTGCTTCCCCTAGTGCAGACCTTTCACACACACACACACACACACACACACACACACACACACACACACACACACACACACACACACTCCATTAGCTACAGACTAGGGAAATGGCATGCCTTTCTAATCCCAACACTTGGGAGGTAGAGGCATAAGGATCAAAGGTTTATGTAATTCATAGCTATACAGTGAGTTGGAGGTTAGCCTGGGCTACATGAGACCTTGTATCGCAAATGAAACCACCAAAGCCGAACAACACCAACAAAATTGACGATGAACAGTTCCCTGTGATGCAACAACAGCACAACAGCAGCCTCATACTTCAAGATGTTTACTTTGAAGCTGGGCAGTGGTGGCGCACGCCTTTAATCCCAGCAAACAAACCCCAAAATAATTAAATAAATAAATAATAAATGTGTTTACCCTCAGTTTCTGGAGCAATGGATCATGCAGGTTCACTTGTACACCCATGCTCTCGGCAGCTAATGACACAATTCTCAGACTGTGTCTCTGTGGTTCACTGTTGCAGGGTATTTGATCCCATTGTGAAACCCAAAATTATGAACTGTAAAAACCTGTTTCTTGTTTGGCGTGGTTCAGCCCTAACACACATCTTTAATCCAAGAACTTTCTGTTTATTTTAAACAGGTGATTATGGTGTGGCTCAGCCCCAGCACACACCTTTAATTGAAGAGCTTTCTGTACACAGGATTTAATAAAGTTATCCCTAGGTCAAGAGATGGAGCAAGAAACCAGCTGACAGGGAGTAAGTTGATAGGTGGGGCTTTGAGAGAAGGGTGTTTAAGACAGTGTGGAGAAGGAGCTCTTTAGTTCTTTAGCTCTTTGGCTCTTTGGCTTTTAGCTTTCTACTTTTTCTTCCTGGGTTGTCAGCTGAGCTGAATAAGAAAGATTTTTTTCCTTCAGGATCTGAGCTGAGTAGGAAGGTCAGCTGGGTGCTTTCTCTGCCTTTCCGAGCTAGCAAGTTTTTCCACCCCAGCATCTGGCTCCTGAATCTTCACTGATAAAATTGAACAATTTGGGATCCTCTCTCTCTCTCCTTCCGTCCCTCCCACTCCCCCCCCCCCCCGGCTGTCCTGGACCTGCTTGGTAGACCAGGCTGGTCTCGAACTCACAGAGACCCACTTGCCTCTGCTTCTCTGAGTGCTGGGATTACAGACATTCGCCACTGCATCTGGCTGATTTTCTCATTCCTTAAAACAACAGCTGTGACCTAAAACTGTCCTATGTAAACTAAACGAACCAAAGAAAAGCCCATGAGTGGGTTGTGTGGTACAGGCACCATCTGTCCTCCCATACAGACCTCCTCACTGGCTGATGGGTAGACAGCTGGTGCTCCAACCTGCCCTGAGACTGCCGTGGTCTCCTCTGGGAGGAAGGCTGTGCCCAGAGGATGCCCTGCTGATTGAGCCCGAGAGTCGGATGTGCCCACAGGCTCTTACCACACAGAAGAGGCCTCAAGGTCTTCCACTCTGGAGGATCTAACCTGAGCTTTATGAAAGTGGCACAGGCTGCTGCTGCAGATGGACGGAAGGGGGCAGTGTGGAGGCAGGGCTGGAGATGGGAGTTAGGCAGGCACCCAGCTTTGGATGGCCACTCCCTGGCCTGAGATCCTCTCAGACCTCAAAGTAGTCCTATTACTAAACTTTCTTTCCAGAGGGAGATATAACCAATGTCATCTCCACCCCCTCCTCCTCCTCCTCCTCCTCCTCCTCCTCCTCCTCCTCCTCCTGGTCCTCCTCCTGATCCTCCTTCTCCTCCTCCTCCTCCTGGTCCTCCTCCTCCTCCCCCCTCCTACCCACCCCCGCCCCAAGATTCTACCAAAGTTCGCTCTGGGGCACCAGTGAGTTTATTGGGCTTACTCACAAAGCACAGGTGAGGTTTTGCGGCCAGGATTGGAGGTGCTTCATGACAAAAGGCTGCTTTACTCAGCAGGGGGTGGTAACTTTCCCACAGCTGAATAAGTGGAGCTCAGTCCCCACCTATAGCCTCTGGCCCCTCCCCAACACCCTGAAGCCCCGTGCAATTAGGGAGAATTGGGGGATACAGGTGGTTGTGAAGGGTGGCTGGACACTTAGATCCTATGGCCTGCCCCTTCTGTCTGTGAGGGAACATGGGTAATTGACAAACCCAGTTGTGATGAGTGTGTGTGTGTGTGTGTGTGTGTGTGAGAGAGAGAGAGAGAGAGAGAGAGAGAGAGAGAGAGACCAGGCATAGCAGATATCCTGAAGATGGCAGCAGGTTTGGAGGACAGGTCCTGCACACGTTCTTGGTTTTTGATGGCTGAGTAGAGAAGTGAGATTCATAGTGGTTGGCCTCTGGAATCCTAGGGAAGGCAGGGACTTTTCCTTTGCACAGGTTCAGAGGCTCTTCAGGTTTGATTGGATTTGTGCGGAAGTGGAGGAGGGGAAGAGGGCTGGGGTCAAAGCCTGAGTTTCCGTTTTTTTTTTTTTTTTTTTTTTTTTTTTTTTTGGTCTTTTTGAGACAAGGTCTCTCTGTGTAGCCTTGGCTGTCTTGGACCGGGACTCGATTTGTAGACGGCCTCGAACTCACAGTGATCTGCCTGCCTCTGCCTCTGCCTCTGCCTCCCGCTCCCTCCCCGCCATACCCCTGCTGCCTTCTCCCCACCCCCCGCCCCCCCACCCCCCACCCCCCCCACCCCAGTGCTGGGATTAAAGGCATGCACCACCACACCTAACTCTAAAGCCTAAGTTTAATTAGCCTCTGGCTGGCCCTTGAAACAGCTGGTGAGTCACTAAAACTGGCAAAATCTAACTTGTAAAATCTCTGTTCCCCAAGCCTGGGGCAAGTTTGACAGATGGATCCAGTCCTGCCAGGCTTTGGAAAAGTCTAGATTGGCCAGAGAGCAATCTTCAGCCGTTCTTCAGGAATGCTGAGGCCACCAACACAACTGGATGTAGTGGAGGGCCACCTCCTTCAGAAGGTCTTCTTTCCCTGACTCCGGAAACATGGAGCTGCCTCAGTGCCTGGCCCTCTGGCTATTTCATATGCATGTACTTATTCTTTTTCTTAAGCATAGTTAGGAGCTTACAAAATTCCGGTCTGCAGTTGCAGAGTCAGGGCCTCTCCCCTCAGCGTCCCCAGTATCCAGTCCTCAAGGACCAGCCAGAGGAGGCAGGCAGCAGCAGAGGAGGTCACAATGAGACAGTTATTTCTCTGAGTTCTGGGTCTTAAGGAGAATATCACGACCGCGCAGAGTCTAAGTGTAAGTGTGCAGGGACTGCCAGACTTCCTCCTGTGGAACCTGTGCACAGCCCTGTGAGCTGCCATTTCCATCCCATTTGGCAAAAGATGGAGCTGAGGCTTTGGGAGGCTGCGCTACATTCCTAGTGCGGGAGTCAGCAGAACTGGGGGTGACACTTCCCTCTTCCTCCTGGCTGTCAGAATCTAGAAGGAAGAAGCACTATAACTACGTGCATTTCCTTCTTGACTCATGGGGAAACTGAGGCCTGTGGCAGGGAAGGGCCTGGCAGTCACTAAACATAATGGGCTGAGTTAAGACTTGAACCCAAGCCGGGCGTGGTGAGGCCACGCCTTTAATCCCAGCACTCGGGAGGCAGAAGCAGGCGCATCACTGTGAGTTCGAGGCTAGCCTGGTCTACAAAGTGAGTCCAGGACAGCCAAGGCTACACAAAAACAAACAAACAAAAAACCCAAGTCCTTGATTTTTGTTGTTGTTGCTGGTTGGTTGGGTTTTGTTCTACCTCCTTTTTTTGTTTTTGTTTTTGGCCTGCTTCTCTGGCCCTGACTGTGGCCCTACAGTCCTGGCCCTGGCCCCTCTAGCTGTGACCTGGTGGCTCCTAAGGGGACTTGGAGGAGGCTAAAGGCTCCTTTAGCTAAATAAAGCCTACGTTAGCTTCTGAGGGTGAACATGTTTTTTCAAACTCCTCTTCTACCAGGTACAGCTGTGGTCCACAGCACCCAGGGAGACAGGTGTCCTGGATAGTGATCTTGGGGAATTCTCCTGAGTGTGCTTCCCATACCTGCTAGAACAACATGTCACTGCTGGCCTGTCTCTCCTGTGATGACCCCTACTAAGAGGCAGCAGCCAGCAGCAACCTGCTGCAGGGTTTGTCACAATGCTGAGACAGTGGCTCTGGCCTCGTCCAGTGTGGGCTTCTCTGCAAATGCATGGCCAACAGAGTGACCATTCAAGCGAGTCAAGAAGGAAATCCAGTTTGACATAACCAAGATAGCTGGTATTGGTTCAAACTTCTGGAGTCTGACCCCAAGTTGTTTATTGGTAAGCACATTCAAGGACAGAACAATTTGGGGGGGGGAAAGTTTCCTGGTAACAATTATCTTATTAATGCTTAAAGGTATGACTACATCAAATCTTTGTCACCAAGCTACAAAGTATATGTATGACATCTTCTATAAGAATGGGTTGGGGCTGGAGAGATGGCTCAGAGGTTAAGGGTACTCAGTGTGCCTCCAGAGGTCCTGAGTTCAATTCCCAGCAACCACATGGTGGCTCACAACCATCTATGATGAGGTCTGGTGCCCTCTTCTGGCTTGCAGGTGTACATGCAGCCAGAGCACTGTATGCATAATAATAAATAAATAAATCTTTAATTAAAAAAAAAAGAAGAATGGGTTGTTGTGGCGCCCGCGCCACCGCAGTACCAAGTCGAGGGGCTGCGGATTTAACTCATGCACACACACGCGCACACACACAGTAACACAGAGGCTCCTTCGTGCTAAGAGAGCAGCAGTTGCAGTAGTAGCCGCAGCAGCGGTTTATTCTCCTTCCCCAGAGTGCCAAAGAGCCTTCTTATAGGCAGCCAAACAGGAATCCTCCTCCCAGGTGAAATCCCTCAAGAGGTAATCGCACACAGGAGGAAAAGTCTCGAGGAAGGGAGGGGCGCATTCTCAGAGCAGTAAACATGACTAGCTAACCAAGATAAACACAGACGTGGAAGCTGCTAGAAACAGGACATGAAACAGCAAGACAGGCAGGCAGCCCAGTCGGGCCTGGTTCATACAGGTTGTGTGCCCGGGTGTGGTGGCACACACCTTTAATCCCAGCACTCAAGAGGCAGAGGTAGGCAGATCGCTGTGAGTTTGAGGCCAGCCTGGTCTACAAAGTGAGTCCAGGATAGTCAAGGCTACACATATGGAAACCCTGTCTCAAAAAACAAAAAAAGAAAAAAAAGAAAGAAAAAAAAAAAAGAAAAAAGAAAGAAAGAAAAAGAAAAAGAAAAAAGAATGGGTTGTGTAGCCGGGAATGGTGGTGCACGCCTTTAATCCCAGCATTTGGAAGGCAGAGGCAGGTGGATCATTGTGAGTTTGAGGCCAGCCTGGTCTACAAAGTGAGTCCAGAACAGCCAAGGCTAACACAGAGAGACCCTGTCTCGAAAAAAAAAACAAACAAACAAACAAACAAACAAACAAAAACAAAAGACTGGGTTGTGTTCGCTGAGAAATAATGCTCAAGATTAAAAATCTAGGGAGGAAGAGTCTGGAGTAAGTGTAATCATCTGGGGGATTTGCATGTGGCCTGGTCATACAGACAGCACAGATCACCAGGCTATCAGCAACGTCCATTCCCACCCTCCTGGTGGAAATAGGTATATACATCCCTTCCTTCTGTTGAAGAGACAAGCCTGGGTGTTTGACATTCCTGGTTTCCTTAGCGGTGAGCACAAGGGCCTCACATCCTCTACAGCCTTGCCCCAGTTCTCCTACCTTTCACTGACCCAACATGCATTTATGGAGGGCCCAATGTGTATCAGCTACTCAGGGGCCTAGCAGGGCCCCAGTGCACAGTCCTGGGAAGGTCCAGGAACTAACTTCCCTTGTCCCCCCATCCCTCTCTCACTAGTTCACTTCTTCCCCCCAAATAGAGGTGTGGAAGCTTAGAAGGATATAGGGGTCCTGGTCAGCAATAGGCTCTTAGGGGTCAGGGAAGACCAGAACCGGAACTGGGTCACAGAGTCCTAACATTTCCCTGGAAAAAATGATGCCATGGCTGGAAGAATGACACCTGTGCAGATGCAGATGCTGAAATAACAAGAGGGAGAGGGCAGGGGGCTCCGGGCATCTGGTCCTACCTGCAGAAAGGGAAGGATTCAGATTTGGCCTTTGGAAAAGTCTCTTTAGCCAGGGGTGGTGGTGGTGCACATCTTTAATCCCAGCACTTGGCACGTAGAGGCAGGTGGGTCTTCGAGTTCGAGACCAGCCTGGTCTACAGTTCCAGGACAGCCAAGACTACACAGAGAAATTCTGTCTCAAAAAACCAAAACAAGATAATACAGGGTTTCTGGAGGGAAGGTATTATTATTATTATTATTATTATTATTATTATTATTATTATTATTATTATTATTATTATATTTTATCTTTGTGAAGTCCTAGAGCAGGCAAGAGGATTCTAAGCTTAAGGTTACTTACCAAGCCCATTTCAAAATAAAAACATCCAAAATGGCTGAGGATGTATTTAGCTCAGTGGGAGAGCACTTGCCAGCATGCTTGAGGGCCTGGGTTCAAATTCTTAGTATAAAAATAATGTTATCCTAAATATTCCTGATCTCAATTCTATAATGTGTTGCTTTCAAAATCTGTGAATCCTTCCTTCTCACCATGGCACCAGCATCTAATTTTAATTGTAAGGCTGTCCCCTCCAGGGCTGTTTTGGCAGGAGCTATTAAAAGAAAAGCAGAGTGCTAATGGGGAAATTCTCGATAACACTGAAGGCAATATTCTTTGGAGGTTGGGGAGATGGCTCAGCTAGCAGAATGCTTGCCATACAAGCTTGCCATATCCCCAGCACACATGTGAAAAGCTGGGTTTAGGGGCTGGAGAGGTGGCTCAGTGGTTAAGGGCACTGGGTGCTTTTCCAGAGGACCCAGGTTCAATTCCCAGCACCACATGGCAGCTCATTGCTGTAACTCCAGTTCCAGGGAATTCAACACCTTCTTCTGGCCTTCATGTGCACAAGGTCCATGTGGTGCACAGACAGACATGTAGGGAAGACATACCCATAAAATAATAATAATCGATATATTTTTCTTTTTCGAGACAGGGTTTTTCTGTGTAGCCTTGGCTGTCCTAGACTCATTTTGTTCTGTTTTTTTTCTTTTTCAAGACAGGGTTTCTCTGTGTAGCCTTGATTGTCTTGGACTCACTTTTGTAGACCAAGCTGGCCTGGAACTCACAGTGATTCGCCTGCCTCTGCCTCCCAAGTGCTGGGATCAAAGGCGTGCACCACCATGCCTGGCTAATCCACATATTTTTAAAGCTGGATTCAGCGGCACATGCCTTCAATCCTAGCACTAAGCAGGTGTCCCTGGGGCTTCCTGGCTGGCTAGTCTAGTCTAATTGGTGAGCTCTAGGGTCAGTGAGAGAGCCTGTCTCAAAAAATAAGGTGGAGAGCAAGCAACAAAAGAAGACACCTGAAATCTACTTCTGACTACTACATATCCATACATATGCATGAGAGCACACACATGAGCATGTACACACATACATACCAACAACACACACACATACACAGAGACTATTTTTTGTTTGTTTGTTTGTTTCATAATGTTAGAAAAGGGGCAGAAGGGAGGCAACAGGACCTTTTCATGCACTTTCATTTGCAGCAGGGTGACTGAAGAGAGGGGGCCTTTGCAGTTTAGACCTGGGGATGGTTGCATTTAACTAAGGAGCCCTGTGTGGTGGTGTGCACTCATGATCACAGCACCAGGAGATGCAAGCAGGAGGATCAGGAGTTTAAAGTCAAGGATCAGGTTCTGAGCAAATCAGAGAACCCCGGGTAACAAGAACATCTGGCCAGGAAGCTGTAAACACACACTCCCAGCACCCAGCAAGCTCTCGCCTCCAGCAGATTTCCAGGGGAGGATAGAAGAACCCTTGGTAGGCTGGCTATAATCCACCTACCCTGAGAATTGACGGATTGCCCTCTTTTCCTTGGAGACCCAATCATAGACCCTTAGGACAATAAGGCCAGGAGCAAATGGGATTATCCAGTCTCTCACCTCATTGTACAGACAGTAAGTGGAGTGCTGAGGAAGAGAGGTAGGGGATGTGGGGCTCTTGGTTGAATCAGAGTCATCTCAAGTCTCTAACTCCTCCCCCCCGCTCACCCCCCT
Organism: Acomys russatus; assembly: GCF_903995435.1. NCBI lineage: Eukaryota > Metazoa > Chordata > Mammalia > Rodentia > Muridae > Acomys > Acomys russatus. The sequence continues at coordinate 47,467,107 of NC_067153.1, read as the reverse complement.
CCACGCCCCCCCCCACCAACCACTCAAAAACGAGGGAAGGAGTCCGTGGGCATTTGTCCTGACTGGCTCTTTGAGTAAGACTATCCCCAAACAGGTAGAGCTAAAAATGGAACAGCTCAGTGGTTAAGGGCACTAACTGCTCTTCTAGAAGACCCGGATTCAATTCCCAGCACCCGCATGGCAGCTCATAACTCTAAGTCCAAGATCCAATACTTTCACACAGACAGACATGCAGGCAAAACATCAATGCACATAAAATAAAAATAAATAATATTTATTTATTTCGAGACAGTGTTTTCCTGTAGCCTTAGCTATCCTATATTCGCACTGTAGATAAGGCAGGCTGAGCTTGCCTCTGCTTCCCGAGTGCTGGGATCACAGGTGTGCGCCACCATGCCCGGCCACATTTATTATCTTAGCCCCACTGGACTAACAAGATGTTTACCATTGCTGAGTCTTTCTGAGGTTTTTTGTTGTTGTTGTTGTTGTTGTTGTTGTTGTTGTTGTTGTTGTTGTTTTAAGGATGGCCTTGAACTCAGTCCTCTGATCTTTTTGTTTTGTATACATTCATGTGTGTGGGCATGTACCTCACACATGGAGGTCAGGGCTTCCACCATCCATCGTGTGTGGCCTGAATATCCAACGCAGATGTCAGGTTTGGTGGCAGCCACATTAGCCTGCTAAGCCATCTCACCGGCCGGGACCCTCCTATCTGGGCTTACAGATATCCACCGTCAAGCCACCTTGCTCTCCCACCTTAAAGACATGAACTGATCACACTTGATTTCCTTACTGGTGTACTCAGGGATCAGCACCCAGACCAAGACACAGTGCCTTGGAGCCAGGAAAATGTCCTGCATACCTACCTGCTGCTCAGAGGCGTTCCCGTGTGGACAGTGAGCATTGCTGAGGAGAAAGAAGAAAACCCAAGCAATGTCGTGTGTTTATTCAACAAAGACGTTCTGGCACCTGTCCTGGAATGGATGCCAGGGAAAATAGAATGAATTGATTTGATGCTGGTCCCCCGGAGGCAACTGTGCAGGGTAGAGGGAGAGGGGTTTGAAGTGGCTGAGGACGCAGTGCTTCAGCCAAACTCCTCAGAAGGCTCCCCAGGAGAGGTGAGCCCTGACGGTGATTGTGGTGTGGGAGCAGCAAGGATTTCAGGCGAGAGCCTGTCAGTGGGGATGTGTAGGTGGTGATGTGGTTTCCCTGGAAGCAGAAAAAGGTACCCTTGCCAGCTTCTGAGTCCTCAGACACTCTGCCTCATGGCCATTTCAATCCCTCGTTCTCACCAGCCAAACTGCAGCTCTCTAGGCTCACAGCTGGTCACCCCGACCTTCACAGTGTCCTCACTAACAGATGGGGGGAGGTGGTCACAGGCACAGGGTGGAGAAGACGAAGGCCATTCCCCCGATGCACACCTTTCATTTATTTATTTATTTATTTTTACAGAGTCCCTTCTGTGCCTGGCTCTAGGACAATGGTTTTCAACCTGTGGGTTGTGATCCCATTGGGGGGGGGTTCAATGATTCTTTCACAGGGGTTGCCCGAGACGTTGGAAAACACAGATATTTACGTTATGATTCATAACAGTAGCATATTTACAGTTAGGAAGTAGTAACGAAAATAATTTTATGATTGGGGGGAAGGGGGTCACCACAACGTGAGGAACTGTATTAAATGGTCCCAGCAATTAGGAAGGTTGAGAAGAACTCCTCTAGGACCATGGAATGAGTCAGACTCAGGCCCTACTGGAAGGTGTCAGGGGATAGTGGTACAAATCTCCAGGTGAGGTTTGCACAGTGGGTCGAAGCTGCCCATTCTCTGCTCCACCTGTTTGCACCTCCCAAGGCCTCTCTTCTCCAATCTCCATTACACAGCCTGTGTTTCTGGGATGCTGGGAACACGGCTGTCAGAAGACAGGCCTGGGGAACACATAGTGCCTTAGTCAGTTTGAACTGCACTGGCAAAATGCCACAGACTGGCACCTTAACCAACAGGTGTTTCCGTCCTCACCATACACCATGGTGACTGGAAGTTCAAGGTAAAGGGGGCCGGGTGATTTGGTTCCTGGAGAGGTTTTGAAGCCTTCTTCTGTAGCTATGCAATGTGATACAGAGAGGTAAGGGTGCTGCGAAGAGAAATAGAACCGGGGATCCAGGCAAGGTGTGGGTTTGAGGAAACAGAATTGAGGACACTGGGACCCAAAGGAGAGAAGAAAACAATAGGAGAATGTGAAAAAGGTATTCTAGACGGGGTTGAGAGTCGGAGCCGACAGAACCTTATGCGTGGTATGACTGCAGGAGCTGACACGGAAGCTGACACGCAGCTGGCTGGGACCAGTATTAAGTACATGGCCATCTACCCCAGTGCTGGGAAAGGACCACAGGGTGAGGTCAGAACCCAGCCTCTGGCAGCTGATCCTTGGACCTTCCTCTCTTAGCACAGGCATGGATGCTCAGCCTAGCCCTTGGCCTTCATCAGGATCACATGCAAGCTGACCTCATCCACCTCTGGCCTCTACACACCTCATCAGCACAGGAGCAAAGACAGGGAGCAACTCCTCAATCCCCTCCCCCAGTGTACAGTGGAAACCGAGGCTTCCTGCTCTGCACTCGTGGCCCCCCGGAGACCACCTTTCGGAGGTGGTTAACTTCATGATAAGTTTTGTGAAGCACGTTTTCAGCTGAACCTAGGCTCAGGAAGAAATAAGTAGAGATGGTGTGGTGGAGGCAGGAGGAAATGCTCAGGGCGGTGACAAAGCGCAAAATCGGTGCGCTGTTGAGGGGGTGGCTCAGAGGCGTGACTCTATTGGAGGTGGCGGGGGACGACAGGGTGGGGTTGGGAGAAGGTGGGCTCAAGGTGGGGAACACGGGCAACAGGGAAGGTCAGGAGGCCAAGGAAGGTGTCGGAATGGTGTGGCAAGAATATCACGCGACAGGTTGCAGCGAGGCCGTGGTGGGCATTGGAAGTTGGCAGAAGCTGGCCGCAAGAAATCAGGCGGGGCCAAGAGAGGGGGCCGGACCAGGGGCGACTCACCGCCCAAGCCAGAGATCGGGGCGGGGTTTTGAGAGTGCAAGGCCGGGACTTTGCGTGCCGGAGGCGGGGGGAAGGGCGGGTTTAGGGGCGGGCCCGTGTCGGGGGCGGAGCCTGGGCGGTGGCAGGCGGGCGGGCGCGGGCGGTGGCAGAGCTTAGGATCGCAGTGCTCGCCTGTGCTCCGAGGTCGGCGGTGGCGGCGGCAGCGGCGGCGACGCGCACAAAAGCGGATTGTGGCTTCACTGGTGCTCGTAGCGGGCGGCGGCGGGGCGCGGGCAGCGGGGCGTGCCGGGGCCCCCCGCGGGCGCGGCGCGGGCGATGAGCCGGGGCCCGGCATGGCCTCCGCACGGCCGCCGGGCCGGGCCTGTGCCTCGGCGTCCGCGCCCGCGGGGCTCCGGGCTGGGCCGTCCGCGCAGCCGGCGGCCTCCCGGGAGCCGGCGGACGGCGCCGAGGCGGAGGAGCGCTCGTTGCAGCACATGCTGCGCGCCATAGCCGAGGAGCGCGGTCGTCTTAGCCTACGCCGCGAGGTCTGCGGCCTGGGTGAGTGACGGCACCGGGCGCGCTCTCGAGTGTCCGCGCGTGTCCACCTCCGCGCGTCTCCCCCCCAACCCGTGTTCCCTGTCCTCTGTGCGCCCACATGGCCCTGAGCTCTGTCTCTAGGGACCCCCAAGTCTCAGTCTCTTTTCGGTGCCACAGAACCCCGAGTCTTGTGTCTTCGCGTCTCGGTCTCCTTCTGACTGTCAGGATGTCTGTCCCAGCCCCTCCTTCCTCTTCGTGGTTCTGCAACTCTTCTTCCTTCTGGAAGATCTGGGGGCCCCACTGCTGCTGCAGGGAGTGTGGGCGTGAGATTTCGGGAGGCCTTTGGTCCAGAGCGCAAGGCAGTGTGTCCTGACTATGTCCCCAGCCCACATGGAGAGAGCTATGTCTCCTGATTGCTGTAGCCTTTGTCTTTCCGCTCCCAAAGGCCCTCTTGTCCATTAGCTCTTCCAGGGACCTGTTGGGCCTCTACCCCTTGACTCCACCTACTTGGCACAGGAATCAGGGCTTGCTGCAGCCTCTCCGCGTGTGATTCTTATCTGAAGAGTCATTCATCTGCTGGGTGGGGTGGGGGTGGGTCTCATTGTTTGAAAGGGTCTGGGACTGAGGTGTGGGTGGGGTCTTCTTGCATGTGAGGTAATGCATTACTGATGCATTTGCCGAGACCCATGTGGCAGGAGCCCTCTCCCCTATAGTCTCGGGCTTTTCATTTTCTCTGTAAAAAGACCCCTCCCTTCCTCATGCAAAGAATGACTTCATTCCATGTGGTCGGTATCCCCTCACCCCTTCCTCCCAGGCTAGGCTTGGGTTCTTTTTTGAGGGAAGCGACAGCCTTCTAGAATCTTGTCAGTGCTCCAAAGTGGAAGTGCACCCTGGTAAGGCCACAGAGTAACCGGGGAGAGAGTGACCGCGCTGAGGGTCCCTTGGCAGGCCACGCCCTGGAGGCTTAGAGGGGAGAGGAAGTGAATTTCAATTCTTTTTTGAAGGAGGCCTGTGTAGCACCTGGCCTTCTCAGGCAGCAGGGTCTAGCACAGCTAACCTTGAGTAGAATTCTCTTGTTGAGTAGGTGGGGCCAGAGAGTGGTTTCTAACTGGGTTGGAGTATCTTTATTAATAGACTTGGTACACATTGTATGTGAGCACCTACTGTGTGCCCCGCCTGTCAGGGCCAGCTATCAGCTGGCACAGAGTGTCTGAATATGGGAGGGTCTCGGGGACCATCTGTAGCAAGCCCTCAGCTCCGAGACCTCAACAGCTCCAGGTAGCTCCTTCACACTCCCCTCTGCACACTCCTCTGTTGTCCCGAGGGCCTCATCACGCCTGCTATAGTCTCCACCCCTAGACAGCCTGTAGGGTCATTCCCTAAGATTCCCTAAGAGCAGGGATCCCAGTACCTAGCCTTACCTGGGAGCTTACTCAGTGCCAGATGCTCTGCGCATGCTCTGTCAGTTCAACTCTGATACAGTATCACTTTTACCAAGGAGGAATATACTCTGTCACCCATGAGAAGCCCTTGTTCAGGGGCACACAAAGAGGAAGTGGCACAGCTGGCTAACCTCTTGGCTAGTGTGACCTCACATTTCCCCAATCAGGCCTGCTGTGCCTGTTAGCTCATACAGTGACCTCGTCACTTCTCCCCCGCCTTCGGTCCTTCCTCACAGACTAGGCTCCGTGTCCATTATTCAGTTCCCAGCCTCCCGTGATTAAATGCTCTGGATGTCTGTGTGCCGCTGTTTCCTCTGCATGGGAAGCCGTGCTTACTCACTCGCCCCCCCCCCCCACGTGCTGCAAGTTCTCCTTTGAGTCTCACTTCCCTTCTGTTGCCTGGAACCCATCCTCCACCACACCCTAGTCACATAGCCCTGTCCCCTCTGTCCTAGATGATTGGCAGGACTGTGGCATTGTATTGAGTTGTGTGGCTGTCCCTCCAGCTGGCAATCAAGAGCCACGAGGGCACTGTCCAGCATCTTGGGTCCCGTGCCTGGCGTGGGGACACATACGGAACATGTGCTCAGTAAACACATAGGGAACAGATGAAGCCTTTCCCTGCTGGCGCGTGAAGGGCGTGGATGGCCAAGGTGGGATGGAGCCTTTGCCTCTTAGAAGAGCCTGTTCTTTCCACACGAGAAGTCTGTTCTTCAGGGAGGAAGGGAAGAAGCCTGATAGGGCCTTACACCCCAGTTGGGTTAGGGTCTTGCTTAGTTATTTGAGTTGTGACCAAAAATAACTAAGAGAAGCGACTGAGGGGAGGGGTGTTTTTGTTCACAATACAAGGATAGAGTTGATTGTGGCAGCCTGTGCTTGAGGCCGCTGGACATGTGGCAGCTAGAGAGAGAGAGAGAGAAATGCTGGCACCCAGCTCCTGTTCTTATTAGTCCAGGACCCCACTCCATGAGCTGTGCTGTGCATATTCAGGATCTTTTCCTCATATGCATTAACTCAATACGTATAATCCCTCAGGCACTCGTCTCTTAAGTGATCCCAGAGCCTGCCGGAGCTGATGGTGGAATTATCCATCCATCCTGATGGTTAGCGCCCACGCTCCCAGAACGTAGGAACTCAGACCCTCGTGGGAGCATCTACACCCGGCGTGCAGTCAGTTGCCTGCAGGACAGCGTTGCATTTCTGTTCCGTTTTGTTTTTGTGTTTCTGTTTTGGTCCTTTGGCTCCGTCCCATCTTGTCACCCTCACTTTCCAGTTGTGATGACCTGTTGGGTCTATGGATAGATTTCTTGGTGTTGGGACTCGAACCTAGAGCCCCCATGCGCGCTAAGCACGTGCTTTATGGCTGAGTGACACGGGGAGCCTATTATTAATGAATGTAAATATTTAAGTAAAGCTTGTTACTCAGAGCTGTGCTGTGGCCTCCGAGGGTGTGGTTTTATTCATGAGGTTGTTCTGAGGGTGGCCCTTGGAGCCTCTGGGAAAGCTGCTGTCCTGTCAGAGTCAGTGTCCGCTTATGAGATGGCATGAAGCTGCTGGCCCTACCCGTAAAAGGACGGTCCCTTGGCTCCCTTGATGAGAGGCACTTTGTAGCTACAAACCTGATTTCTCACTCTCCTTTTCGATGGCCTCTACAGTGGGAACTTTTCTTTTTTTTTTTTTTTTTTTTTTTAGCACTTGTGTGCCTGGGCTTGAGGCTGGTCCTTGCTCCATCACAGAATACCGCCTCTCAAGGGAGAGAGGTGCACAAGTAACTCTGCTAGGTTCAGTTAAAAACACTGCTGGAAGCCAAGGTTGTGACTGCCCATGCAAGATTCCTGATGCTTCCATAGGAAAATGCTTATGGCTCTGCAGCTCCCGAGGAGCTCTGGTCACCCTGACCTGGGGTGGGTCAGGTGAGCAAGTGCCCATCCTTTGATGATGCAGCCATCTGGAAGTCCAGTGTTTCTCCTAGGGGTGGGACTTCTCTTGGGCAGCACAGGCAGGGCCCTTCTTAAGTATGTACTGTGCTTCTCCAACCAGTGTGAGTTCTCACGGGGCGGCGCCCACATCGTACTGTCTACCTTTGTCTCTGTCTTGGCTGAGTAGTTTTGGAGGCTTCACGCCTGGAGGTTGGGCTTCGTTGCCTAGCAAATGGCAGGCGGAATGGTCCTCAACCTATCTGTAGTGCTGCCGTCCCCAAAGAATGCTTGCTCATTCCTCCTGTTTATCCTTGAAGTGTGCCTAAGAGGTCTCAAGGCACTGCCTGGAACCCAGGTTTGGATGGGTTTATTGTGCCTTCATCCACAAGGGTAGAAGGCGGCAGGATGCATCTGAGTTTAGGCTATGCACTGGAGCAGAAGCCCATCCGCACTTGTCCTTGGTGTACCAACAGCTCTGCCAGGTTGGCGCTCATGGCTGCTTGGCTGAGCTGGGCCTAGGAAAGGGTCTCAGAGACAAGAGCTAGAGTCACTGGGCTGTGGAGGGGATGGTTGTGAATGGTCTTAGCCTCTGGGCAGACCTGAGGCTGGGAGGGGCTGGCTGGAGGAGCAGGTGCTGGATTGTTTCAAAGGGGCTGTGAGAGCTGAGGCTGGAACTATGGTTTGCGTTGGGTCTGAGAATTTGGTACTTCCCAAGACTGGCTTCTGGGAGCTCTGTAGGCGTGGCTTTGGGCCTGGGCAGGTGCTACCCTATAGAACTCTGCACACAGTGTTCGGTGCCCAGTTGCCCTTGCACCTGTAGCATTCGTTGTGGCTTGGCTCCTGTGGAAGCAGGCTCTGCCATCACCCCATTTTACAAGGTGAGGAAGGTGCACTCTAGAGGGGAGGGCCTCTCCTGAGCCACAAAGCTGAGAGCCTGGCCAACTCCAGCTGAGGCCAGTGAGAAGCAACGTGGAGAAGGTTCGAGAAAGTTGAAGGAGGAAAGGAAACTATCTCCGGTGAGCCCTGTTCTCCACTGTGTGCCAGACCCCTGGGATCACCTTTTGAATTGGGATGGACCTTGTGTACCCTGGCTGACCCTCTGGCATGTTTTTTTTTTCTTTTTCTTTTCTTTCTTTTCTTTTTCCTGAGACAGGGTTTCTCTGTGTAGCCTTGGTTGTCCTAGACTCACTTTGTAGACCAGGCTGGCCTCGAACTCACAGCGATCCACCTGCCTCTGCCTTCCAAGTGCTGGGATTACAGGCGTGTGCCACCACGCCCAGCTCTTCTGGCATTTTTCTAGGCAGGGATAACCAGCCTTAAGTTGGGGCTGGGGATTCTGTGGAAGGTAAGGCTGGAAGGGAGGACTGTGGGGCCCTGGCCAAGCCCCTTGTCCATGTCCTGACTGTAAAATTAAAAAAATAAAATAAGATAAAAAAAGAAGACAGGCTCTTTGGGAACAAGGAATAATGAAGAAAAGCAGCAGGTAAGAAGTGAGCCGTGGCACACATGGGCTCAACATGAGCTCTGGTGGAGCCAGGCTGAGCTGCTGCCCAAGGGGAAGGGTATCTGTGGGGACATCGGCCCACAGAATGGTTTTTTTAGGATCTAGAAATAGAGTTGGTAAGAAAGGGAAAGTGGTTCCAAGAATGGGAGTGGGTTAGTGGGCTGAGGGAAAGGCCTCTGAAGTGATGGCTTCCTACTCTGAAGCTTAGGCCGTCACTGGGAAAGGCCTTTCTTGGAATGGCAGCGACCCTTCAACCCAACGGCAGTTTGCTGGTTGTGGGCCAGCATGGCTGGAGGAAGTGTGGTAGGAACACTGGTTTTGGTTCCTGGGCCTTTTTTAAGGCCTGTGGTTCTGGCTTCTGCTAGTTGCTAGGCTGGGACAAGTTCGAGGCTCTTGTGAGCTGGAAGCCACCGTGCCCTTCAGGGGCACCTGCTGGCTCTGGGCCTTGGACTATAAAGAGGCTGTGGTCACAGCTGCAGGCTACAGCCTGCCTTCTTGGCATCACCGGGAATGGGTTAGAATACTGCCCTGCCCTGCTCTGTGGCCAGGCTGAGTCATTTCCCACCCTTTGGTTTTCTGGCTTCTGACTGGTAGGTTCCCTGCCTCCTTCACGGAGTTGGGCAGGCTCCTGAGTATCAGCTAAGCCACAAGACCACTGAGGACAAGCCCCACATAGGACACATCTTAAAAAGCACACTCCAGCCGGGTGGTGGTGGCACATGCCTTTAATCCCACACTCTGGGAGGCAGAGGCAGGTGGATTTCTGTGAGTCTGAGGCTAGCCTGGTCTACAAATTGAGTCCAGGACAGGACAGCCAAGGCTACACAGAGAAACCCTGTCTCGAAAAACCAAAAAAAAAAAAAAAAAAGCTAATATACTGGGCATGGTAGAGCATGCCTTTAATCCCAGCACGTGGGAGGCAGAGGCAAGCATGTCTCTGTGAGTTCCAGACCAACCAGGGCTACATAGTGATATCCTGTCTAATATATAAGCAAACAAACAAATAAAAGTTTTTTAAAAAAAGATAAAGCAAATTTGCTGGGTGCAGAGATATGCAACTGTAATGCAACTTATCCCACAACCTTGGAGGCAGGAAGATCACTTTGAGTGAGGCTAGTCCAGTCTGCCCATCAAGTTTCAGGCTAGCCTGGGCTACTTAATGAGACCCAGTCTCAAATTTATATATCTCTATATCTCTATATATATCTATCTATATCTTTGGAACCTGGAAAACTGGAGTAGGAATAGTACTACCCATCGTTCCTGTACCCAGAGACACCTGGCCTTCTAGTTTTTTCTAGGCACTTAGATCCTGTATAGAAAATTTCTTATTCATATTTTTACTTGACATTCCCTAGACACAGCCTCTGTTGTTCCACCTCCAAATATTCTAAATTAAAACACTCAGCAACAGTTGAGTGGCTTTGCCACAATTTACCTAATTGGTTTCATCTTGTTATTAACTTAGCTTGGCTTCACTAATAGGTTTCTGTATTGACCCAGCAACCTGAGAGGCCGTTCTTTAGAGTCCAACCTCCAAGGGCCAGGGTAGGGCCATAGCTAGAGGACAGATGCTCACCACCCCACAGAAAAATGGTTTTTTGTTTGGTTGGTTGGTTTGGTTTTTCAAGACAGGGTCTCTCTGTGTATCCTTGGCTGTCCTGGACTCGCTTTGTAGACCAGGCTGGCCTTGAACTCACAGTGATCCGCCTGCCTCTGTCTCCCGCATGCTGGGATTAAAGGCATGCGCCACCACGCCCAGCTAGGAAAAATGTTTTAAACCTTTGGCACAAAGCAGACCGGAAAGTGATGAGCTGCCATAGGTAAGCAGTGGTATGTGTGAGGAAGCTGGGAAGAGTCCTGTACTGAGGGGTGTTGTGTGCAAGGAGCCAAGGACGCTCTCACATGGAGAGATTATGTGTGCATGGAGCTGAGGAAGGAGCTGGCACCAGATGAGGCTCCTAGCCAGGCATCCTGTCAGTTTGTGATTCTTCAGTCACTCTGCTCACCTGAGTGATCTTTGCCTGGGGTCTCAGGCTCGCTCCTGCTTTAGAGTCCCAGAGCCCCCTTGTTCCCAGCTAAGGACGTTGAAGCCTTGGAGCTGGGCCTCTGAGCACACACAGCCCATGCTGGCTCCCCATCCACACCTGCACATCCACCTGGTTCCCTCCGGAACTGCTGACGCACTAATACCCAGCAGCAGCTGCCCCTCCCTTCTGCTTTCTTGGCTACACTTCTTACACCTCACCTGGGGCTGCTAAGTCGGCAGCCTTGGAAGCCATGCCCCATTTCTTCCTCGTAACACTTTGAAAAATAGGAATGTGATTCCATATTTGTATGTTTGTGGTTTTTTGTTTGTTTGTTGTTGTTCTTTTTTTTTTTTTTGAGACAGGGTTTCTCTGTGTAGCCTTGACTGTCCTGGACTCCCTTTGTATACCAGGCTGGCCTCAAACTCACAGTGATCCGCCTGCCTCTGCCTCCCGGTGCTGGGATCAAAGGCATGCGCCACCATCGCCTGGCTGTGATTCCATATTTTATAGAAGAACTAACAACAGCAACAACAAAATGGGGCCCAGAGCATTGAGTGGTCTTTTTGTCATCTTGGGTTTGGGTGCAGTTTTCTAGTGGGCAGAGTTCTCAACTCAGCATTCAAACCCTGCCAGAGGAGTAGAGCCTGTCTTGTCCTGGCAAACTGGCTGTAACCCTGGAAGCTTCCTGCAGAGCAACTGCCGGGACCCCTGGTGAGGCAGACACACCAGCTTGGATTCTGAGGGTGGGCTGCTGGTGTGTTTCACAATGGTGTTGAAGGCTCCTCCGCCATGTTCTGACCGGATGTATCTTTCCTGTGTGATCAAGGCAACACTTAGGGTTAGTGACCACTGATCTGTCCCGCTATCAGTCCCTTCCCCATTTCTTCGATGGCGCAGGAGTGACAGGATGTCAGTGACGCCTCCCTTGCCACAGCTGTCGCTTTGCTCACTCCCTCTTGCTGGCCGTCACCATACTGAGGGACATGCAGTCTAGAGCCATTGTCTTGGGCCTCCTGTCCCACCAGGGTTGGGTGGGTTAGGTAGTGTCTAGGTGGGGTTCATGAGGGATGACACCCTCAGAGAATATTCCAGGCTTCTAGTTTGAGCCAGGCACTCAGAATGGTCTGAAGATGTAGGCTGCAGCAGGAAGATCAGCCAGCCTAGCTTGGCCACTAGCAGGGGATGTGGGGCAGGGAGGTACAAGAGGCCTGAAGAGGATCCTGACTGACTCAACTCACACAGACATGACCGTGAGAGCTAGCAAGAGCAGAAATGCCTGGCCCTAACCACTCCCTTCTGGAGCCCCATTGGGCAGGTGAGGAGACAGAGGCCCATTGGTGTTTTAGGTAGGTGGAGTTACTTTTGTTTACACACAGGCAAATGCGGGACCCTGGTATGTAGACATGGGAGGGGCTTCAGGACTTTCCAAGGCTGGGTGGACAGGGACATATCATCTGGGTGGTGTCTACCAACTGTCCCGGGATAGGCAGATATTGGAGTTGGGGGTGGGGGAGGAGGCTTGTTTAGGCTGGTAAGTTTGGAGTTGTCTAACTTGTGAGGACCCCTAGTGTATGTACTCCAGACTTAGAGAAGAGACCTATCAGCTCACACTGGGGGTTCTCTTCCTCTGTAGTCCTCTTATGCAGACATGTGTGTGATTGTGCACATGCACTGCATGTGTAAGAATGCTGTGAAGGGCCAGAGATCCACTGGAGGTGTCTTCCTCGGTCACTCTCGATCTTATTTTTTGAGACAGGTTCTTTTTATTATTATTATTATTATTGTTGTTGTTGTTCTTATTATTGTTATTATTATTATTATTATGTATACAGTGCTCTTTTTTCATGTACACCTGCACACCAGAAGAAGGCACCAGATCTCATTATAGATGGTTGTGAGCCACCATGTGGTTTCTGGGAATTGAACTCAGGACCTTTGGAGGGACATGCAGTGCTCTTAACCACTGAGCCATCTTTGGCTGGATTGGCTGGCCAGTGAGCTTAAGAGATCTTCTTCTCTCTGCCTCCCTGGTCCTGGGGTCACAGGTGATGTCACCATGTTGAGCTTTTACATGGTTGCTTGGGATGAAACACTGATTATCTGTTCTGTCTGTCTGTCTGTCTGTCTGTCTGTCTATGTAACTATTTTTGAGACAGGGGTTTACTGTGTAGCTCAGGCTGCTGTGGAATTCACTTTGTAGACCAGGCTGGCCTCGAACTCACAGAGATCTGCCTGCCTCTACTTCCTGAGTGCTGGGATTAAAGGCGTGCGCCACCACAGCCCTCCTGAAAGCCAAATCTTCATGCTTGTGCAGTTAGCTAGCACTTTCCTGACTGAGCCGTCTCCCCAGCTCCAAAGCCTCTTATCTGGAAAGAGATGAGACGAACCCAGCTGGCCTTTAGGGTTTATTTATTTATCTGAGAGAGGGTTGTGGTGTACATGTAGAGCAGGCTGCCCTTGATCTCAAGGATCTCCTACTTCTTCTTTCCCCCCAAGGACTGGGATTACAGGTGTGAGCCAGCACACAGGGCCTTGAGGCTTTAAAATGCCATTTAATGCTGTTACAAATGACTAGTGTCAGCTTGCCAAGTGGCTGGAGGTGAAAGGGAGAGTAGATATTCGTCTTTGCTGGGTGGAGGTTACTGTCGACGGAACCCCGAGTGTTTGGGTGGGCTCTAAATGTAGACAATACTTTCCACACTTGGCATGAAAGGAGAACCCAAAGCTGTCTTCTCTCAACAGCTGGGGTTACCTATAGGCTGTAGAAAAAGCCTAACCTTTGCCAAGGGCTCTCACCTGCATACATCTGTCCTCACTGTGGGGATGCTGTTCCTATAGCTGATGGCACAGAAATTGTGATTGAGGCGGTTTGGGGGTTAGGCTTGCATCTTCTTGATCTTTCTAGAGCATTGCCTCATAGGTACCTTTACAACAGCAGCCACAAGAGATCTTTTTACCTGTGAGAGTCTTACCTTCTGCAGGTCCTGCCTGACCAGCCAAGGTATTTTTGTTCATTTGGTTTTTTAGACAGGTTCTTAGTGTGACCCAGGCTCTTCTCAAACTCTCCGTGCAGCTGAGGATGACTTTGAACTTGTGATGACTACCACACTGGCTTCTGTGTGTTGCCAAGGTGAAACCCAAGGCTTTGCACATTCTAGGCAAATGCTATACCTGCTGAGCTGTAACCCTGCCCTCCAGTGCACAGGCTGTTGCTGTATCTGACTTGCACAGCTCATGTCTGCTAAGCCAAGGATGCAGAGCTGAACTGTGATCTGCCCTGCCTACAAAAACACAGCTCACTGGAGAGGGAGGTGCCTGAACAGGAATACAGAGGGCGGCCTCTCACAAAGCCTGTCATTTCTTTCCATTGCCCTGTGTCTGGTCCATGCCATTGTGGGACCTGCCCCGACATCCCCAGACATCCAGGGCTCACTGCTGATGTAGGCAATGAACAATCTTCTCCCACCTTAGGATCATTGCTTCAGATCCAGGTATTGTAGCAGATGAACTCAAGAAAAACATACAGGCTTATTGAGTGTACGTTTCATGTGGCTCAGAGTCTCCCTCAAGTTGAAGGCCTCAAGCTGTCTGCTTCAGCTTTCATGATTAAGTTTGGTAGTTGTACGGTGTGGTGGCTCACACCTATAATCTCAGCAGTTGAGAGGCTGAGGCAGAAGGATTGCTGCCAGTGTGAGGCCAACCTGGGCTACAGAGTTAGACCTGGTCTGAAACAAACCAGCACATAATAGTCTTAGAGGAAGGTAGTTAGATAAAAATATGAATTGGTGTTAGTGAAATGGCCCCCTGGTCTTGGGAAGTGCTGGAGTATAGGGTCAATTTTCTTAGCAAATATATTTTATTACCAACTTATTAACCGAGAGTACCTCACTTATAACCCGACTAACCTAGACAATAGGAAAAGAAGGTTAAAGAATACAATAATGAAACCGTAAGGATATCAGTTCTGAGGAATGATTCTCCTGGCGTAGTCACCAGGATTTCTTCTGCTGGAACCTGGAGCAACCAGAACCCGGAACCTCAGCCAGAGCTGGAGCCTCAACTCCTTCCCTCGAACAGTTCTCTCTAGGAGCATCTTCAAGTGGAGCAATAAACAGCCAAAACTATCCCAACTCTCCAAAGGCCTGCGTGTTGTTTTTGGCTCACATTTATACCTCCTTTCAGAATTTGTTCAAGGATGTTTTTCAACTGGTTAACAACCAATCTCCCACACACAGTGGTTCGACTTCTAAGGGGATAAACATCACCTGCTCTCTCACAAGTCTTTTTCTCATCCCCCACTTGTAATCTAAACAAAAAACATACTTCACTGGAGTATGCATATGGGAAGCTAACTGAGGGGTGTTCCATCTGTACAGCCATGGAGAGACTTTCGGTAGTGCGGTTACTTTGGGGTTACCTGTGCTTTCTTTGTAAGTAGCCCCAAGAGACTCATTGGTTCCCCAGGCTGGGCTTTGGTGGAGTCGTCCCTGGGTGTGTCCTGGGGCCTGATAAGGAAAGGGTAGAGTTTTGATTCCTCTCCCCTAGGGAGAGTTCTCACAATGCCCTCTGTGTGTTCCGGGCCACAAGCCCGGAGGTGGCCTGCCTTCCCCCACGTTCACTCAGTGGTGCTAGCTCCTGTGATATTGTAGCACCATTGCCTCCATCTGTTTGCCTGGCCCATAGCAGCCACCTGTCAGCTCAGTTGGTCTCACTCTGAAGGACTTCTTGATGCCTACAGAGCAGAAGGCCCAAGACTCTTCGTGATCCTCGCTCCTTTTCATAACTCGGGGGGGGTGTGGTTCCTGGGACTCCTTCATTCTGTTCTTCCAGGAATTATCTTCCTGCCCCCCATTTTTCAGCCTTTTGCTGACACTTTAGGGATGGGCCCCACTCCCTGCTTCCATTCCTTTTTTTTTTTTTTTTTTAATTAGTTTATTTTATTTTATGTGCATTGGTGTGAGGGTGTCAGATCCATTGGAACTGGAATTAAAGACAGTTGTGAGCCGCCCCGTGGGTGTTGGGAATTGAACCTGGGCCCCCTGGAAGAGCAGACAGTGCTCTTAACTACTGAGCCATCTCTCCAGCCTCCTGCTTCCATTCTTGAGGGCAAGAATCCTGCCACCAGGCTCCTCTCCACACCCACCCGTGCCCCTTCCAGTGCCATGTCAGCTCCACTGTGCCAGCTCAGTGGGAGGTACCCCATCTCACCCCCACAGGAACTCAGAGTGAGGGGATGCATTGGGTGTTGAGCTGGTGAAGTGGCTTCCTGAGTAGAGAGGGAGTGTGAGGTCTTGGGGAGCTGGCCTTTGAGTGGGGCATCTTTCTCAGCAGCCACAGCGGGAAAAGAGGTTTCTTTGGTTCAGGAAGGGCTGGGCTGCTGCTGCTACCTTCGGAGAGCGACTAGACCTTCGGCATCTCAGAGATGCTCTGTGGGGACTGCAGTTAGTTCCTTCCCCCTCAACTCCTGGTTTTCTCTTATGGGCATGAAGAGCCAGATGGAGTTTTGGGACTTCTGTTTGAAACCTGTTATGCACATGTGCTCCCCCCCTTTTTGTATTTTTTTGAGACAAGGTTTCACTGTGTAGATCAAACTCAGAGACCACCTGCTTCTGTCTCCTGGGTTCTGGGATTAAGGCCTGTGCCGCCTGCCCGCCTGTTGGGCTTCTAAGGACTGTTAAAACTCTCACTGCCTGTGGAAAGCACTGTTGTCCAGCAGGGCTACTGCTCAGGCCAGGGGGGCCGTCAGTAGTGCCGCGTGTGTGCTTGTGCACCCCGGAACTAAGTCTTACTATCCTGTGAGAGATGGGGCTCCACATTTGGAACCTCAGGCAGAGCCAGAGTTAGCCTGCCTCGGCTGCTGAGTCAGGAGATCCCCATCATGCCAACCAGGGAGGTGGGGCTGGGATCCTAGAGTATTCTGTACCTCCCCACACTCCCTACCAACCCCCCCCCCCCCAGTCCTCCCGGGAGTCCTCTCCCCGCAGGGAACCTGGTGGGATGAGTCAGCCTCAGCTGGTGCTTCAGCTGTGTTCAGCTGAGGTCACCATCATCCAAGGGCTGTGTCAGGGAAGCCTATGCACCGGGAGAGTTCTATGAGCTCCCTGGGGAGCTCTGAGCAGTACAGAGCTCTCCTTGACCTGTGCTGTGGGGGAGTGTCAACCTTGTTGGCACCTGGAGCAAGTGCGACTAAAAGGGGTTGAGACAGTTGCTCAGGCTCTCATAGCAGCAGTAGGCAGGCACCTAACTTTCCTGGATTTGGAGCTGTGGCCTGCCCATCCTCACACTTTGATCCATCTGTAGTAGAGGGGCCTTTGATGCCCTGTCCTTTCCCGGTGGCCCTCTCCTGAACTGACGCACCGGGAAGCACCCAGCCCTTGGTTTTCAGAGGGCAGGCAGCTGCAGAAGCAGGAGCAGAGCAGGGATCTGAAAGAGAAGTGATGGAGTGGGGCCACTGCAGGAGGCGGAAGTTGCTTGGTGTGGAGTGAGCCTGCAAGGACCACCTGGTGGTGGGAAAGGTGTGTTTGGGGTTGTTTTCCTCTCCAAGGGAGGGAAGTTAGGGAAAGACCCAGAGCTGGGTTGCACTTGGGTCTGCCCAGGGCTGAGGGTGCAGAGCCCTGTTTTGTGTGATGATTCTTTGTCTGAGCACACAGGAGAAGTTAGGTGCACTTGGGCCTGCAGAGCCTGCAGCATGCTGGTGCTGGTCACAATGTAGACAAGATGCAGCTACGTGGATGGAGCTAGGGTGCCAGGATTCTGGCCAGAGCCTTGCACAGAGAGCAGGGTGAAGAAATACATAAACACTGAGGCCCTAGTTGCCAGCCTGGCTCCTAGCCTCTGCACTGGTCAGGGGTTGGCTGTTCTGGCTGGAGAGAGTAGTCTTTGGGTTTCTGAGGTTCTGTGACTCACTTCCTGCCCTGTAGCGCCAGAGGAGGGAATAGTGACTGGTCCATGGATAAGTAACCTCCAGCCTAGGGTGGTGGAGGTGCTGGGGTTGCTAGCTCACCGCTCCCATAGGGCCATGGCACCCTGTGAAGTGTTGTGGAGCTAGTTTTCTGCATGAAACTCACCATAGTGGTGAACCCGGTTGTGTGTGTGGGGGGGGGGTTCGCACCTGGGGACCTCTCAGTTTGTGAGATGGTGAGATGTGCCAGGGAACATCAGTGGTCTGGAGGCAGGCTGTGGGTGGTAACGTGGCAGGTGCCGTGCTGTGCTGGTCATGTGGGTGATTTTGTGGCACTGGAACTGCAGAGGGAGCATAAAGGACAGCTTTGTGGGAACTGGAATTGTGCAGGCCACTCCAGAGGAAGCCCACACACTCCCTGGCTAGGGCAGGCTGCAGAGTCCCAGCATCTACCGTGACCTTGCTAGGCAGCCTGGACGTCAGCACCTGGTTTCCTAGCTCTGAAGTGGTTCTGAACATTTTCCTTGTGTTCTTACCGATGGCAGTTTTGGGGTGTGTGTTTAAATTTGCTATAGTGTCTCTGGGTGTACACCATATGTGTTTACCATCATATTTGCTGGCTGCCTTCAGTGACCTGTGTCCAACAAAGTACAAGGACCTTCACAGATAGGATGTGAGAAATCACCATGACGAGGCTGGAGCAAAGGATTGAAGGTGTGGCCTTGCAGGTAGATGTGTAAGGGCAGTGGTCTGCTCCTGCCACAGAGCAGCAGTGGCACGCCTGACTGGTGACTCAGGTCATGAGCCTCAGTTTCCTGTCATGTGAGTGAAGATCAGATCAGAGTGGGCACCCCACAGGGATCCGACCCCAGGGTGCAGATAGCACTTAGCGTGTCCAGAAAGGTGCAACCTATGAAAGGCAGCCTGGAGTTGGGGGAGTGTGCAGATGCACCCCAGGAGCTGAGGACAGAGCTACCCTCACAAGGAACAAATACAACTGCTGAGGGAGGTATGGCCTGTGTGGAAGTATTTGGTCAGGGAACTGGGTCAAGGCTGGCTACTGCATTTGGGGAGTGAAGGACAGATTTGTGGGTACTGTCTAGAGAATGTGGCTCATGTGTTGAGGGAGCCTGGACTTCCTGAAGAAGATACTGGACCAGCTTGGCCTGATTTGGCCATCTGGGTCATCCACACCCCATTCCCCTGGGGATTGCTCACATGGGACCCGCCTGGCCGGTTCTTCATCCGGGGCCTCATCTGGGTAGCTTGGCTTCCTAGGACAGCTTCTTTGTGCTTTGTGCCCCAGGGAAGGAGGGCTCTCAGACCCAGGCACAAGATGATAAAAGGCCTATTGAGGACACAGAGGCCTATTCATCCTGCTCAGAGGACCAAGGGCCACCCTTGGATCCACTGCTGACCAGGTGCACTCTGGGGAGGACCTTGTCCATGCAGCCCACTATTGGGGCCACGCCCAGGCGCTAGCATGCACATGCTGCAGCAGAGAGCCTCCACCTCAGGGCCCCCACCCCTTGCCAGACTGTTCAGAGGGTTATCCTTGGACGGTAAACACCAACCACCAGCCAGAGTTCCCGTGAGGTCAGCCCCTCCAGCTCTAGCTCCTCACCAGGCTGGGCTGCTGGGCTTTCCCTGTCCTCCCTTAGCCTGGGCTTCCCCGCAATGGCTTTGAATCCTGCTCTAATCACCTCTCTTCCCTCTTTGCCTACTTAGCTTATAGTTTCCACTGAGCCCCAAGCTGAACGTGCCTCACTGGAGAGCTGCTGATAGCTAGACCAGTGTGCACACCCTGTCCGGCCAGCCCTTGCCCCGTGCTTGGCTATGAGCACCGTTTGCCAACAGCCTGGAGAGTGGGCACTTGGGATGCTCCACACCGGGCAGGGGTGGGGTGCTGGGTTTACAGTCCAGCTATGGCTAACAGTGCTCCTGGACAGCCTCTCCCTGTTAGGCATGTTGGCCTGTAACACAACAACAACAACAACAACCACCACCACCACCCAGCTGATTGTGTGTGTGTGTGTGTGTGTGTGTGCGCGCGTGTGCGCGCGCGTGTGCACGCATGTGTGAATGCGTATGTTTGGGTACATGTTCCCATGGCTATGTGCATGTATGTATATTCATGTGGGAACCAGAGATTTATACTAAGTATCATCCTTAATTGTTCTCCACCTCACTTTAAAAGATTTATTTTTATTGTTTTTAATTACATGTATGTCTCTGTGTGTGTGTGTGTGTGTGTGTGTGTGTGTGCGCGCGCGCGCGTGTGCGCAGATGTTGGTGGAGGCCAGAAGATGGGAAGGGAGTTTAGCCTGGTGCCTGGCATTTAGAAAGCCTTAATTTAATTTGTTTAGAAACATGTGGCATAAGACTGTGAAACTGGAAAGGAGCACAGTTTCCACTGCTCCAGAGGCACTGTGGATATTTGGATAATTTCAGTCTTCCTGGGCATTACAAACAAACAAACAAGCCAAAATACCGTGTTCTCCTAAGTATTTGTGTATGTCCTGTTTCTGTGTTCTGGCTCTCTCCTGAGGTGAGCAATTCTCTAGCAATTAAGTTGTATTAAATTCTGGCATGTACTAACTGTAGTTGCTAAAAATGTCTTGGTCCTTTTTATATTTTGGGGTATGTGTGTGTGTGTGTGTGTGTGTGAGAGAGAGAGAGAGAGAGAGAGAGAGAGAGAGAGAGAGAGAGAGAAGGCCTAAAGTTGATGCTGGGAATCTTCCTCAGATACCATCCACTTTAATTTTGAGGCAGGGTCTCTCCCTGAATCCTGGGCTTGCAGATCTGGCCAGACTGGCTGGCCAGCAAGCCCCAGAGATTAGCCTGTTTCACCTCCCAGTGCTGGAGTCGCATACCCACGTGGCCACATCTGGCTTTTTATGTGGGTTCTGGAGGAGTCATCTGGCTTTTGTTACAAGAACTTCACTGACTAAGCCATCTCCAGAACACCTGTTTTGGTTCTTTTTGTTTGTTTGTTTGTTTTTTTTGAGTTAGGGGGTCTTACTTCGTAGTCAAGGCAGCTTCTAAAAATCTCAATCCTCCTGACTTTGTCTCCTGAGTTTTGGGATCATATGTGGGTACCATGTCCAGCTATTTTTGCTTATTTTTTTCAGTAGATTAACTTAAGATATAAAATTTAAAACATATAAGATGATTCTTAATGAAAAACCAAGTTGGGGACATAGCTTAGTGGTAGAGCACTTGGCTTAGCACTTACAAGGCCCTGGGTTCGATCCCCAATGCCACCCTCTGTCAGAAATTAGTTTTTATGGGCTGTCAAGATGGGTCAGTGGGTAAGAGTGTTTGACAACCCAAGTTCACTCCCCAGAACCCACATGCTGGAAGGAAAGAACTAACCCTCAAAAATTGTCCTCTGGTGGGGCTGGAGAGACAGGTCAGCAGTTAAAGGCACTGGCTTCTCTTCCAGAGGACCCGGGTTCAATTCCCAGCATCACATGTCACCTCACAGCTGTCTATAATGGAATTGGATGGCATGTAGACATACCTGTAGACAAAATTCTTATAAAATACACTTGTAAATAAGTCTTTTTTAAAAAGTTTCCTCTGGCCTTCAGACGTGGGCTACGGCACAGTCCCCCTCAAATTAAAAAAAAAAAAAAAAAGACAAAGCAAGCCTTTTTGTATTAGTTACTTTTCTTGTTGCTGTGACAAAATACCAGGAGAAAAAAAAAAAGCAATGTAAGGGTTTGAGTTTATGGTTTAAGAGGAATTATAATTCATCACGGCCGAAAGACCTCGTGGTGGGAGTGCGAGGTAGCTGGGAGAGATAAGCACGGACTCTCAGCTGGCTTTCTCCTCTCCCCACTTTCATTCACTGTAGGCCGCTCCAGGACCCACCTAACTCTGCCCCTTCAGTACACACCAGCCTTGCCTGGGAGAATTTTACAAGGGGCTGATTTCAGTTCCTCACACTAGTGCGGAAGCTCTTTACCTCCCGAGCCATCCCCCCAAGGCCTCCACCGAGTGTCCGCCATGCCACCTTGCTTTCATTAATCACTTTAATCATCTCATTCATTCCGTTTATAAGTATTTATTGTTTTTATATACCACGCTATTGTAGGAATTGACTGTATAGCGGTGAAGAAAATGACCAGAGGCAGGCAAGACCGAGGGCTTCGGGGACCTGAACTTCTGGCAGCACAACCGTGGCAAAGCGTGTCTCAGTCTCCGAATAGATGATTTACTCTTTTTGAGGCAAAAGCTGTGTTTTGTAAATAGGTAAATAAATACAAAGGTAAATTATCTGTTCTATTTTATAGTGATAGTACACAGGGTAGAGAATACTGGTGGAGTGGGACTTGCAGGTGTGTGTGCGCGTGTGTGCGCGCGTGCGCGTGTGTGCGTGCGTGTGTGTGCGTGTGTGCGCGTGTGTGCGCACGCATGAATGCATGTTTTTGGGTACGTGTTCCCATGGCTGTGTGCATGTATGTATATTCATGTGGGAACCAGAGATTTATACTAAGTATTGTCCTTAATTGTTCTCCACCTTACTTAAAAAGATTTATTTTTATTGTTTTTAATTACATGTATGTCTGTGTCGTGTGTGTGTGTGTATGTGTGTGTGAGTGCAGATGTTGGTGGAGGCCAGAAGATGGTGCTGGATCTCCTGGATCCAATAAGAAGTTCAAAGCTGTCATATGGGTGCTGGGAACTGAACCTTCAAGAGCAGCGAGTGCTCTTAGCTGCTGACCCATCTCTACAGACCCAAGGACACCACTTCTTAAAATCAGGAATGGGAATTGAACCCACTTGGTCTCCAAGCATCTATGATCATGTCTCATTTCTCTCTTGAACTACAAATAGAGGTGACTATAGTGATAAACCTAATATTAGATTATTCTTGCACTGCTAATTAAATCCTACCTAGTCAATAACATGTTCTTAGTGGACTTCTGGACCCTGTTTAGTACTGCAGTTAAGATTTGTTATTGTTGGGCTGGAGAGATGGCTCAGCAGTTAACAGCCACTGCCTGCTCTTCCAGAGGGCCTGAGTTCAATTCCCAGCAACTTCATGGTGGCTCACAATCATCTATAATGTGATCTGATGTCCTCTTCTGGCCTGCAGATGTATATGTAGGCAGAGCGCTGTATACATAATAATAAATAAATCTTTTAAAAAAAGAAGATGTGTTACTGTTTTGAGTCAGGGTTTATATAGTGTCAGCTAGTCCTGAATTCATCTTGTGGCCTCGGATGACCTTGAATTTCCGATCCTCCTGCCCGTGTGCTGGGATTAAGGTCACTAGCCACCATACCTGGTCTGCCTGTGAGTGTGATTCCCTCCTGGTTTCACTGAGTGTGTGAGCCCAGGTGTGTTGTCTTGGAGTCAGTTGCCCATCTCATAAAAGGAATGTGCAAGTTTCGTGGGCTCTAGAAATATGTGAGAAGCTGGAGCTACCTGCAAGCTGATAGGGTTGCCCTTCTGGGCGGTGTGCCAAGCCACCCAATACAGCAACATAGCGGTCCTTGACCTGAAGGATTTACTAGGTGCCTGTTCAATACCTTGATCGTCTCCTGTGGCCATCTCCATGGCAACTGCAGGGAGTATCTATTCTTCTCTGTGGGAAGTGGACCCACAGATCCTGGCGCACAGAGCATCCTGCCCACGCACATTTCCGCGCCTTACCTGTTGCTCTGAGCACTGTGGGGCTCAGTGGCTGCTGTGGTCACTCACACAGTAGCAGAGAGGGAAGCGCTGTGTTTGAGGGAGCGGAGGGTAGGGAGGTCAGCTGCTCATCACACGACTTTCAGGGGTTGCTTAGGGTTCATGATATAGCAGCTAAAACAGGGGTTCTCAACCTGTGGGTCGCGACCCCTTTAATCCTATCACTCAGGAGGCAGAGGCAGAGACAGGCTGATCTCTGTGAGGTCAAGGCCAGTCTAGTCTACATAGCAAATTCCAGGACAACTTGGGGTCTGTAAAGAGACCTTGCTTCATTCCCCAACCCCAGTATATGTACACATATGTGTATGTGTATCTGTATGTACATATATATGTAGGGGTAATAGGTGGCATTGCTTTATAGACTGTAGACTGGGGCACACACTGCCATCTTTATCCTTCTCAGCTTAGCACTATGGAACTGCTGATACTGTCACTTCATTGTGGGGCATAGTGAGGCAGAGAACCTGCTGCCACAGAGGCAGAGAACATAAGGGTCAGGGAGACCCAGGCCTGGTGCTCACCCCACTGTGTGCTCTCTCCCCGCCTGCAGAGGACTCATCAGTTCCAGAGAATTGGAGGTCACTCGGCAGGAAAGGCATCTGGTCCACAGCCCTATTTGGAGCAGACTATTGCGTTATAATATTCATATGCCTTCCCAGTGAGAAATCATTCCAAGCACTCAGAGATTAATAAAGGGAAAACCTCTGCAATAATAGCACACAGCCTGTTCTGGCTACTGCACAGAAGGGAACCAGCCTTGAACAGAAATCCCGGCTGATGTAGGTTCACGGCCCCGAGTTACACTGTGAGCATTCACACGTGCCACACAGAGACAGACACTCCAAGGTTTGGTTGTCTGGACGGGGTGGGAGGTTTGCCATGTAGAAATACTACCATAGTTATCCTGAGACAGACCAGCCCTGCTTTTCCTCAGCTGTTACCAGGGCTGCCCTGCCTGACTGGTAGAATTACACCCTTCCGGATAAGAAACACAGGACTTAATTAGCGTTGTCAGCCAGGGCCGTCTTCTCTAAACCGCCTGGCGGAGGAATGCTCCTTTAGCTAAAATTTACTTCTGTGTAACTTAATGTTTTCTAAGCCAGTTTACTCATCCATCCTTCATAACATCAGTTTATTGCTTCCATTTCCTCCGTCAACTAGAGTCAGTTGCTCACTGTTTTCTGGATGAATCGTAGATGTGGCAAAGTGGTGCAGACAGTCACCTGACAGATTTCCAGCTGGGAGTGAGCAAGGCGACAGACACTCTGTTTTTGTTTTTTTAGCCCTCAGACAGTAAACAGCAGAGCTGCCTGATGGAATGCTGGTCCCCACAGCATCACAGACAGATCTCAGAATTCCCTTGCAGGTCTGAGAGGTGAGGAGAACCAGCAGCATCTGATGTTATTGTCTGATACTGTTTATTAAATAAAATGCCTAGACAGAAGTCATCATAAAGCGAGGTTAAGAATAGATCACTTGATGACAGTGAGTCCACTTGCCTCATAGCTTGCCTCTGTAGTTCCCCAAGAGCAAGGAAAGACGACTCATTCATTTTAGCCCAGCAGGACCTCAGCCTGAGAGAGGGGGGCCGGGCTGCTGGGAGCTGGCCGTGGTGCTGTCCAAGTGAGTAGCTTAGCTTCAGGCTTTGTTGTCCACCCTGCGGCTTGCTTGCGCTCACTGAATTCACTGAAACCTGCAGCCCCTGCCAGCCAGATTTTGGAGACTAAAGTCTATGCTAGACTGGCAGCACCCAGGCTTTGACCCAGAGGATTTCTTGCTGAGTAGGCTTGGGGAAAAAGAAGGGCTTACCTATGAGAGAAAGAAACAGCAGGCCAATAAGGTTCAGTTGCCTCATGTGGGTTCACTCACACAGTGACTGAAGGATACTGGGAGTCTGTGGTCTAGTGACTTCATCCCGCCTGGCCAGAGAGGCACACAGAGCAGCTGCATCCAAGTTCCTCACTTGCCCCATGTAGATGGAGCATCACAGCCTACCTAGGAATTTTGCTCTTGACTCTTCTATCCCAGGTGAAGTCAGGGTGGGAGCAGTTGGGACCAGGATCCATGTTGTAGGATGTCAAAGCCTACATTGCTCTGTGCCAACCCCTCCTCCCCCAAGAGTTAGAAGTTCTATGTCAGATCTGGACTGTTCGACTTCTGCGCATGGGAAACATCTCTGTGTCTGGGTTTCATTTCCTGTGAAGAGGGATCTCTCCCTCCTCCCACATGCTCTCTAGGCCTGTGACAACAATCCATAGATTTATGGCAAGAGATAGTTAGCGGAAAGGGAAGACACGCAAGGAGGCTGGCCAGCGGCCTGGGGTGGTCAGCTGCTCCCAGCATTCCTTCTCTGCTCTTCCTGTCTCCCTGTGGTTTGTGGCACAGTCATCGTGACTACAACTCGGTTTTGTCTTTTTCCCCAGGACTGCACGGCCCACGTTCCCGTGTCTGCATGTGGTCTTCAGAGCCTCTGTAAGGCTTAAAAACAGAACACTTGCTTAGCACAGGTCAAGCCCTGGGTTTGGCTCCCAGAACTTCAAGTAAATTAATAATCAGATAGTTTGGTTTAATATGCATACCGTAATTTACCTAATTATTGGTAAATCCCAGTTGTTGCAGACTCCTCCCCATCTTCTGGAAGAACATAGTCTTTACTTTTGTACTCGTTTGGTTTTGCTTTGTTATTTATTTATTTATTAGTTTTATTTGTTTTTATTTTACCTGTATCAGTATTTTGCCTGCATGTATGTAAGTGCACCACATGTGTATAGTGCCCAAAGAGGTCAGATCCCCATGGTGAGCACTGGATCCCCTGGAATGGAGTTTCAGATGGTTGGGAGCTGTTGTGTGTGTGCTGGGAACTGAGTTCAGGTCCTCTGCAAGAGCATCTCGTGCTTTTAACTGCTGAGCCTTCTCTCTAACCCCAGAACTTTTTTTTTTTTTTTTTTTTTTGTGAGGTGAGGTGAGATCTCATATACACCAGATGACCTTGAACTTTTGCGTTCCAGGGTTACGGGTATGCACTGTTATACCCAACTTCACTCAGCTTCGTTTGCTTTTCATGGCCTTTTTTTTTTTTTTTCCTTTTTCTGAAACACCATGTGGATTTAGTGACACAGAACTTAGTCTTGTGAGCCTACTTGTGTGTATGCTCATTGTGATCCCTCAGTGCAGCCATGGGGAGTTGTAAGCCATTGGCCAGCTTGGCAGTGTTGTATCTGCTTTCCTGGTTTTTATTTTGGGGGATCTCTTAAGAAAACCCCTGTGAGCATGTATGTGCTAGCCTCTCTGAGGATACACACCTTATTCTCTAGCTGAGTCACGACAGCTTTAAAAGCATCTGACATTTTAAAGGAGGGAAATTTGTTCCTTTAAAAATACCACTTAGGTCAGGCAGTGGTGGCTCACACCTTTAATCCCAGCACTTGGGAGGCAGAGGCAGGCGGATCGCTGTGAGTTCGAGGTCAGCCTGGTCTACAAAGCAAGTCCAGGACAGACAAGGCTACACAGAGACCCTGTCTCAAAGAACCAAACCAAACCAAACAAACAAACAAAACTAACCACCACCACCACCACCAATAAACAAACAAACAAACAAAACCATTCAGGAGCCTGGAGAGATGGTTCAACAGTTAAGAACACTAGCAGCTCTTTCAGAGGACCCGAGTTCAATTTCTACAACCCACATGGTGCCTCACAGCTGGCCATGGCTGTATTACCAGGGGATCTGATGGCCTTTCTGGGCACAAGGCATGCATGTGGTACCCAGGCATACATGCAGGCGAAACACCCATATACATAGAATAAACAAAAATACCATTTAGGCTAGGCATGCTGGCTCACACTTCTAATCCCAGCACTTGAGATTCCTGACTAAAGAGACAAGCAGGGCCCTAAGATGGCTTAGAGGGTTGGAGTACTTGCTGCCAAAGTCTGATGGCCTGAGTTTGGCCCCCACCCCCAGAGCCCACGTGGTGAAAGGAAAGAACAGACTTCTACAAGTTATCCTCTGGCTTCCACACACACGCCACAGCATGATGCACACATGCTCATACACATGCACACAAGTTAATAAATGTTAAGAAAAAGACCACTTCCAAAAGGTCCTGAGTTCAATTCACAGCAAAACCATGATTGCTCAAAACCATCTATAATGAGATCTGGTGCCCTCTTCTGGCCCACATGTGTACATGCAGATAGAACATTGTATACATAGTAAGTAAATAAATCTTTAAAAAAAAAAGAAAGAAAGAAAGGAAAAGACAAGTAATGCTGAAAAGTAGAAAAAGGACATTTATTCAGTGTGATCAGCTGAGAAGAGGAGCAGAGGAAGAAGCTCAGGGGCCCTGTATCATGACAGTTAGGTTTAAAGATTTGTTTGTTTTATCCCCTATTCAGATGTAGCTAGTGGATAGTGCATTCTCCACAGTTGTGTGGACAGTGAGAACTGACTCTGACATGAACTCTGGTGCCCCCTATTTGACCACTTCCCCTTGGTGGGGAGACCTGGTGGCACTCAGAGGAAGGGGAATCGGGTTATCCGGATGAGACCTGATATGGTCGGGGAGGAGGTCCCCTTCTGGCACAGGCCTAGGGGAGGGGAATAGGGTGAAAGAGGGGGGGAAGGGGAACTGGAAGATACAAGCGAGGGGATAACAATCGGGTTGTAGTCTGAATAAATTATTTTAAAAAGAGCCAAAAAGAAACATTTGTTTGTTTTATCATTTTCTTTTTAAAAAATTATTTATTTATTTTATTTGCATTGATTTTTGCTTGCATGTATGTCTGTGAAGAGGGTATCAGATCCTCTGGAACTGGAGTTACAGACAATTGAGACTGCCATGTGGGTGCTGGGAATTGAACTCAGGACCTCTGGAAGAGCAGCCAGTGCTCTTAACCTCTGAGCCATCTCTCCAGCCCTGTTTTATCATTTTCAATTGTGTGTGTGTTGGGGGTGAGGGGGTACACACTTGTGTGGGCGCAGAGGCCAGAAGGAGGCAGTAGGTTCCTTAGTGCTGGAGTTACAGGTGATTGTTAACTTTTTCAAGTGGGGCTAGGAATCGACCACCAGTCCTCTGAAAGAGCCATTGCTTTGGCTCCACTTTTGGAGTATGTGGAATAGGGGCAGGACCTGCCTGGCCACTGCCAGCCCATTCTCTGAATAAAGGCTTTACTGCCTCCTGCTCCTTGTGCTCTGGGCCCTGCCAGCAGCCAGCTCAGTCAGCATCTGTGTCTGAGCTCCTCTTCAGCAAGCTGCTGAGCACAGGTTTCCCAAGGCCTGAGTGTGGCCAGCCAGCAGATCAGACTCCAGCTCTGGAGATGTGGGCTCATCCCTTAAGCCTCTTCTGCGACATGAGGTGGGGACGTTTGGGTGACAGTGACGGTTCGCTGTTAACAGTCCCACACAGCCCTTTGCTCAACATACTTGTAGTTAGGGTCGTTCTCGTTGTTTTGTTAATATTTTTAATCCCCTGGATGCCCTAGCAGCCGCTTCCGTTTCCGGGTGACCTTTTGTGGTTCTGGGGGGAGAACCCCTGACCTTAGTGCTTAGCGGAGTTGTACTCTAGCCCCACAGCTGCCTGGTATTAAAGAGCAAAAGAGCCCTTTTGGCTGGAGAGATGGCTCAGAGGGTAAGAGCACTGGCTGCTCTTCCAGAGGTCCTGAGTTCAATTCCCAGCAACCACATGGTGGCTCACAACCATCTATGATGTGATCTGATGCCCTCTTCTGGCCTGTGGGTGCACATGCAGGCAGAGCATTGTATACATAATAAATAAATAAATCTTAAAAAAAAAATAAATAAAAAAAAAAATAAAAGAGCCCTTTTGTGGAAGGGCAGTGCAATCCTCTGTGACTGACACTTATACACTGCATGGCTGTGACAAGTCACAGGCCCCTGCTTATCAGGCCAGAGATGTTTCTGCCTCATCTCACAGTGGTACATAGTTGGGCATTGCCTGGTATATCAAAGACCAGCTTCGATATCCCCTAGCATAACTGAGAGGTGGGGGTGTAGATCCTGAGGCCGGCTGGTGACCGTGCAGGCTTTCTCTGAGGACAACCTCCCAGGCTGGAACTGATTGTTACCGTCAATAGCTTCCACTGATGGTGGCAAGAGGGGTCTAGAGCTGATGGCTCCTAACAGGGCCTTCCACTGATGGTGGCAACCGGAGGCTTCCACTGATAGTGGCAAGCATCTAAAAAAGAAAGGGAAAGGAGAGAAAAGGAACACACACACACACACACACACACACACACACACACACACACACACATCTTGGTGGATGGAACAAACTCCAAAGAGCAAGTTCCAACAACCTTACACACATACATATACACATACACACGTCTTTGTGGGTGGAAAAAGATCCCAACAACCCTATTATTTTTCCTACAGCTTATATATCCCCGCAAGATCTTTCACAAAGTACAAACATCACAATGTGATTACATTCTATTTTCTTTAAGTGGATCATTACCATGAGTATGTGTAAGGAAATCATGTTCCCCAATACCTTCGCATGATCAAATGTTTTATGTATTATGGGTGAGAAACAAACATGATTTTATTTTTATTTTTATTTTTTGGTTTTTCAAGCCAGGGTTTCTCTGTGGAGCTTTGGTTATCCTGGACTTGCTTTGCTTTGTAGACCAGGATGGCCTCAAATGCACAGAGGTCCTCCTGCCTCTGCCTCCCAAGCTCTAGATTAAATGTGTGCGCCACCACTGCCTGACAAACAAGTAATTTCTAAGAACCCTTTATACATTTGTAACTAAGCAACTTGTTACATATTAACAGAGTGTAAACAAGCAAGGTAACTTCTCCGCCAGCTTTTCTTTACCAGCAGGCTGCAATTTGGGGTTACAAAGAAAGAATCAATTATCTTAAAAAGCAATCTTATAAAGATCTTAAAAGAATCACAAATCTAAACTCCTATATGGAAAACAGTCAGCCATTTCTACTTTAAATCCTAAATGTGCTCATCTGCTCATTAATAATTTTATTAAATTATATCAGGAAGCTGAAGGCAAAAATACGTGTAAGAATTTAGTCAAGTTGACGTTAAGCTTCAGGGAGAGTCACCTCAGCTAATGCTAATTGGGGTATTTATTCTCTTTGCTCACCAACCTCAAAAAGGCCCTAGCTTTACTATTAAGAGTGCACTTTTTCTAAATTTCCAATTGTTCCCTAAGGTTTTCTGTATCAGAGCCAATAGCGAAATCATCTTTACCTAACTTTGCTAAACCGACTATTTTTCCCTAAGACTTTTTACATCAGAACCACTAGCAAAAGCATCTTTACCTAACCTTGCTGAACAATCCATTTTTCCAAATTCTTTCTAAAGGTCATTGGTAGCAATCTACATCTGCAGGTTCTTTTCCAGGGTGGTTGAGTCATTAATCTGCTCCAGCAGCAGTGCCTGAAAGAGAGCAAGCGTTGTTCTTGCTTGTGCCAATGATACTGCCCAGTGAGAGGCTGGAAGCCTCCTTAATTCATATATTAGGGGGATTGTAAGGACTGCAGTGGTAACAAGCAGAGCTATGCTCCATAACAGCACGAAGTCCTCGGGACACGGAGCTCTCAGGGTTATTTATGCCTTGCTGATACACACCTGTCATGGTTATGTTAACCAGTGGGCCATATTCCATGAGTTCTAGAGTTCTTTTGCTGTGCCTCTTGCACAGCCCCCAACACTGGTGCAAAAGGAATGCAGGAATTTCCAATGCCAGCGGATATTCCCACCCTGTGCCTGTGAGCCTGCCCCGGCCCCTTCATAGGGCTGGGTGGACCACACACTGCTGTCAAAGGGCTGAGGCTGGTTTCAAGTACTGGTTCTGTGGTGTGGCTGGTGCCTTTTACTAGCCATCGATCCCGAGTCTGGCCACTGACAGACTCCGAGGTGTAGTGGAGGATGTTGTACAAGGTAGACTTTCCCTTCAGAGGTAAGGTACTCAGACTAGAGCTCTAAAGCTCAGGGAAAATAGAGGAAACCCAGGAGCTTAATGCATTGAGAAGCACAGGGTGAGTTTGTTGGTTTATCTAGAACAGGGGTTTTCAACCTTCCTAATGCTGCGACCCTTTAATACAGTTCCTCATGCTCTGCTGACCCCCAAAATTATTTTCATTGCTACTTCCTAATTGTAAGTTTGCTGCTATTATGAATCGTACTGTAAACATCTGTGTTTTCCAATGGTCTTAGATGACCCCTCTGACAGGGTCATTTGACCCCCAAAGGTGCTGTGAGAACCACTAACTAGAGAGAGTGGGCGGGGGCATGTTTGTTGACCCACTCTGGGCCAGGCATGGGCTGTTCCATCTGGGATAGAGCAGAAAGGAGCCTGTGGCTCTGGAGCTTAGCCACCTGTCCCTCTGTCAGATAACAAAGTGGCAGAGCCGAAGGGGAAACCCAGACTTCTCTTACCAAAATTAGTGGCTCCCCCCCCACCCCGTCTTTCTGGTATTTATCACACAGAAATATCATTTGTAATTAAAAAAAAAAAGTCTGAAGTAATCAAATGGAAATCAATCTGGCATCCTCTCAGGGCCTTCCTGCCTGCAGCTGAGATGCGCTTGCTGTCCCTTTAAGTCGTGCTCTCCTTGGGATTGCCGCAGCCTGAGGGGGAGGGCTAGGGATGTCTGCAGTGAAGATTTCCCCAGCAGAGTCTTTTCTCCCTGCAGCCTAGGCAGCCAGTCCGCGACAGTCCTCACAGCCCCTAGACTTTCTTTTTTCTTAGAAGCAGCTGATTCATTCATTTACTGGCTGGCGTAGGGTTAGACAGTGGGGCCTGGCAGCCCTGGCTCTCAGACCGCCACTGGGTGGAGTCCTAGGCCTCCGGAGAGGCATCCCCAGCCTCTCTGATGCTGTGGGTGGGTGGGGGTGGGCAGCACCAAGAGAGAAGGAGCCGAGCATCCCAGCCTTGTTAGATCTCTGGCCCAGACAGAAATGCAGGTGG
Source organism: Acomys russatus (assembly GCF_903995435.1). Taxonomy (NCBI): domain Eukaryota; kingdom Metazoa; phylum Chordata; class Mammalia; order Rodentia; family Muridae; genus Acomys; species Acomys russatus. Next base: position 47,435,097 of record NC_067153.1, on the reverse strand, counting down.
GGAGGACCAGGCTTGGCCAAGGTCAGAGTCAGGGCCAGGGCGGCCCCTTCTCACTCCTCTGGCCTCCTCCTGTAGGGTGCTTCAAGGATGACCGTATTGTCTTCTGGACGTGGATGTTCTCAACCTACTTCATGGAGAAACTGGCCCCCAGGCAGGACGACATGCTTTTCTACGTGCGCAGGAAGCGGGCCTACCCGGGCAGTGAGAGCAGTGTCGATGGGAGGAAGGTGGGTGACCCCTACCCCCCCAAATCCCACACCACACCTCTTCCCTGAACATCCTGCAGGGTCTCCTCCTTCTCTCTTGCAGCATTCATGCGTGGCTCAAGGAGGGACCATGCTGAGTACCCAGCATGCTTGAGGAACCTAGGAGATGGTCACCAGTGGCCTACTTGTGATCTGCTGCATTTGGTTTTTTTGCTGGGACCATGAAAGGCAGTGATTGTAGCTTTAAGGAATCTAAGGCTTGGGGTTCAGCTGATGTGGCCAGCCTCTTTTTTTTTTTTTTTTTTTTTTTTGGAATAAGAGATGATGTATTCTCGATTCAAACATAAGTGACCATGGCCCATGAACACAAATTGAAGTCACCTCAAACTTCATGTTCCAATATGGAAGCATTTCCATGAAGCTTTTATAGTATAGCAAATAGAGTCATAAATAGAGACATATGCATACATTGGTGGAAACATTAGGTAAAACAAAGAGAGGAAATCTCATAGGTTTCAGGTGCTATCTGATGACACTCTTAGCCTTTTGATTGGTGAGGCTGCTAAGTGTTTGTATGTTTCAAAGGATTAACAATGACGCTAGTCCACACACAGAGGGGACCATTAAAAGGTCTAAAGATCCTAGCACTCGGGAGGGAGAGGCAGGCGGATCACTGTGAGTTTGAAGCAAGTCCAGGGCAGCCAAGATAACATAGAGAAACTTCGTCTCGAAAAACCAAAAAAAAAAAAAAAAAAAAAAAAAAAAGGCTAAAGATGGTGGCCAGCCTCTTATAGTGAGCGAGCAAATGGAGGTACAGGGCTTTGAGCCCCAAGTCCAGGGTACTTCCCAGAGTGAGCAAGGAAGTGGCTGGATGGTAGTGATAAAGCTGCCCTTCTCTTACGGTACACTGTGGAATCACTCAGGGCTCTCCCTGGTCTCCTGAGTCCCCCAGAAACTGGGCAGGTAGATAGAGGAGTAAACAGGGCTTAGAGGTAAAGTTAGTCACCCAGGGTATTGCATCTTTTAAGTGTGGTAGTGTGGAGGAGTTTTTGAGGCAAGTCTCCGCGTGCTTTTTTCTTTGCAGAATTTTTAGAGGTTTATAGAATGTTTAAGCAACCCACATGTTAAATGTGGGAATGCTTTGTTTGCCTGAAAGACAAATAGTGTTCAGTTTGCGAGTCCTGTCTGGTGCAGCCTGTCTACTTCCAAGTGCCCTGCCACTCCATGGGTTCTTAGTTATGGCTTACACACGTGAGTGCTGGGAGCCCTTTTCTGTCACACGTCTGCACGGCTACAGAGGCCTTTGGTGGCTTCCTTGCCAGGCTGGCATGGGAGGGGCCAGCAGGAGCCCATGGACCACTGGCCCAGAGAGTTAGAAGAGCCAGGGGAGTGTAGGGTCTGGAGAAATGAGTGATGCTGCGGACTGGATGAGGGCCCAGGAGTGAGTGACAGGTGGGTAGAGTAGGAGATGCTCTGTGGAGGAGTTAAAGCTGAGACCTGATTTGTAGGTCCATCTGGCAGCTGTTGCTAGTGGCACCAGTGAGGCGAGAACCTTCTCAGGAGGGAGGCTAGCCCTGGGCTCCTCAGTCCTGTGCCTTACATCCTTCCTATCTGGTATGCCGTTCCAATCCAGTTTTCTCCCCTCTATCAGTATTATGGCTGTGGTCCGGAACCAGACATCTCGGGGACTTGGAGCCGACAGTCCCTAAGGGCCAAGCCTCCCATTAGATACGTGTGAGGCTGGGATGTTTGGGGTTATGACCAGAGGTGCCTTGGCAGGAAGGGACAGGTGTTACCGAGGTTTACCATGGGGTGAAGGCCCTTGGAGCAGCAGGACTGTGGACCTCGCCTCTGGCTCCAAGAGACTCCAGCCTGTCAGTCTCAGAAAGACAGACACACATGAGACACTGCGTGGCAGTTCTGGGAGAGATCGGGACGTGGGGGACAGGAGGAGAGGAAAGTGGGGCAAGTAGGTGATGGCATTCAGGTGGAAGAGAAGTAAGGCAAGAGTAGGTGGGTCCCTGGGGCTGCGTTGAGACAGCCTTGAAGATTCAGTGGGTGTTGAGGTCAGTGGAGCCAGCCTGAATCTAACAGGAGCTCTGATGAGTAAAAGTGGCTCAGGTGGAAATGGCTCCTTCCCCAGCACGGAAAACACAGAAACGACTCAGGCTGGCCACTGTCTTTGAGAAGCCTTCAGTGGGCAGACAGACAGCATCATGTGGTCTGGGCCCACAAAAGAGAAGACATCTTTATACAGGGCTTGTAGGGCAGCTATTGACAGAAGGCATATCCTGGGGCCATGTGTATAGTACCTGCGTGGTGGGGGAGGGGTACCTGGTTATGTTTGACTCAGGGTGTGATATAACTTGACTTAGTGTGGGACAGGATGTGACATAGTGTCAAGCAGAGCACCCTGACCTCGGTGATATGTGTAAGGAGAAAGGAAAGTCACCAAACGTCAGTGGAGTGAGACTAGGAAAAAACCAGTCTTGCTGCTCCGATGGCTTCTCACAGGTGTCCAGGAAGTGGGCACTCCTCTTTTGCTCCCCTCCCCTATTTGTGCTTAGTTGGCTTCCTGCATCTCTGCATGGGTTCCAGGGAGGGCTGACTGCATGGTGCCTACAGTGTGGCCTGAAAGGGACAGGCTGGGGTACAGCTGGGAACCCCAACCCGCCAACAAACAAGAGCCCAGGGCTGCTGAGAGGTGGACTCTAGCGCCTGCGCATTAGGAGTGTTCTGCGGCAAGCCCTGCGCTGCCTCCCACCCTTTTCCATCCTGCTGCCACTGGTTGTCATAGCAACCAACAGGCTCCCTGACTAGCCGGAGGAGGGTGGGTGGGCAGAGCCAGAGCTGCAGTGTGGGTGGGCGAGGAGTGCTGGAGTTCCCACATCCTCCTCCGGCAGGATCACCTTGAGGATCCGGACCTGGTCTCCCCAGTGTGCCCTGGATTCTCTGCGCGGACTTCTCATGCCACTCTGGACAAAATGCTCCCTATTCTCAGCAGCCCATTTTGTCTTTGGCAGTGCAGCGTGGGCACTGGCATCTGTCTGTGTCCTTGTCTATGCTGGTGTCCTCCTTGTGACACTCAGCAGTTCTAGGGTACAGATTAACCCAAAGCCACTTGGAAAACCAAAGCTCAGGGGCAGTAAGAATCCTTCTCTGGTACCCAAGTATCCAGTCCTCTCTGTGTGTGTGTGTGTGTGTGTGTGTGTGTGTGTGTGTGTGTGTGAGAGAGAGAGAGAGAGAGAGAGAGAGAGAGAGAGAGAGAGAGAGAGAGAGAGAGAGTGTCAGAATCTCACTAGGTGGCTTTATGTGGCCTGGAATTCTCTGTAGACCAGGCTGGTCTCAAACTCACAGATCTCTGCCTGCCTCTGCCTCCTGAGCCCTAAGATGAAAGGCGTGCGCCACCACATCCAGCTGGTAGTTTTTCTTGATTATAATGGACATTCAAACATGTCCAGGTGGATGGCCTTTTGTCTGTGGGAGCATTGGGGGTGGGAGGTGGGGGGTGGAGGGGAGGTCACCAGCCTTCAGACCCAGAGACCCAGCATGACCAGTGTGCTCAGGGTTCTTGGGCTCCGGCAGCCCCTTCCCTCCCTGGCCTCAGCTGACTTCCGCCATTCATGTGGGTTGTCCCTGTCCTGCACTAACATGCAGATCTGCAGTGCATCCTGTGGCTGCTTCTCAGTCCTTTATCTGGGAGTGAGCTGAGTGGCAGAGGGGGCTGTGATTTATCAGTCTGGTTGCTGGGTGCTGTTCCTGAGTGTACACACCGCCCACCTGCCCTCCTGCGGGTGGGGGTCTGAGCAGTTCCCTGCGTGTTTTGGTGACACATGGAGCTACCCGTTCTATTGTCCCGCTGACCTGTCATGGGAGTGTGCACCCCGCGGTTGAGCCAGCAGCAGTTGAGCACCTGCCTGTGTGGGTTCTCCTGCAGGGCAGGAAACAAGATGAGTGAGCAACCAAGCAAGCGGGGGGGGGGGGGGTGGCTCCCAAACTCCGAGTTTGGGTGATTCCCACAGCCACACAGACAATGGGAGGTAGGAGTCCCACTCCTGTGGCATATCCTCTTGCACTGAGGTACCTCTGTGTGGATCCCAGCTCTGCTTTGAGGGCACACAGGCCTGTGTCCCTGTTGTGTCCCAGCAGGAGGTGGGCCAGTTAGGACCCTGGGCTCAGTACTCCTACTACCACAGGCTGTTTAAAAATCTGCTTTTGATCATTTTATTTTAATGCCTCTCCTGCTTGGAGGTAGGGTGGACAGGGGGAGGGTGGGGGTGAGGGTGGGGGAGGGCGGGGGGGGGCTCTGGTGTCTCTTTGATGAGTGTGTGGTACACGATCTGTAGCCTGTTTGATCCTCATCAGTTACAGTGAGATTAATGGTGCCTTCCTTAATAATTTGTAAAACCTGTAGCGTAGGCTTCTGCCGCCCGCTGTGAGCCCTATAGATCTTACTGTGGTTGGGAACTTGGGGAATACAATGTCTTAATTATCACGAGTTTGAGAGGAAAATGCTTTTCCTAGTACAGACTAGAAAGTTGGGGCTGTAAGAGAAGATGAGATGGGTACTAGGGATGAGCGTCTTTGTGTGTTACCACTGCCCGGTGCAGCAGTCAGGGAGCGGAAGGCCCCAGCGGTCCCTAGAGTCTCACTTGTGTCCTGTGCCACAGGCTGAGGCTGAGCCCAAAGTGGAGGTAGAAGTGTACAGGAGGGACTCCAAGAAGCTTCCAGGCCTGGGCGATCCTGACATCGACTGGGAAGAGAGTGTCTGCCTGAACCTCATCCTGCAGAAGGTGTGGGGTGGGTGGTGAGGGCTGCTTATGGGTCTGGGGGAGGGTGTCCCCCCTCCCCCACAACACACATACTGAACTGCATTTTCTTCCAGCTGGACTACATGGTAACCTGTGCTGTGTGTACGCGTGCCGACGGGGGCGACATTCACATCCATAGGAAGAAGTCCCAAGTGAGCCCTACCTCCCGCTAGGCATCCAGACCTGCTAGCTACCCTTGCCTGTCATATGACGATATATCCTTACTTTCCCACCCCCAAGGTGAGGGGTTAACTCCAAGGGTCTCAGTCCTGTACATGCGCCCAGCCCCCTCCAAGCCTCCTGTAGCACATCTCTGGCCCCCTCGCCCGTGTCTGCAGTAGCTCCAGGCTGCCATCCAGGCTGGCTTCTCAGCCCTTTCTATCTGCTTTCTTTTAGCAAGTGTTTGCCTCCCCCAGCAAACACCCCATGGACAGCAAAGGGGAAGAGTCCAAGATGAGCTACCCCAACATCTTCTTCATGATTGACAGCTTCGAGGAGGTGAGTGTTCACTATTGGCTGCTCCCTCCTCCCTGCCGCCTCCCCCCCACCTCCCGCCTTCCTCTCCTCTTGAGGGTGCCAGGCTGAGGAGCTGCAAAGCCTCCCAGGAGACATGGGCAGCAGGAGCAGGAAGAATCTGGATGACAGCCAGAGGGGTTCCCCTTGTCACAGTGGCTGACTGAGGCAAGAGCCTTCTCTCTGCTCTAAGGTGTATTCATCTGTAAAGGGACTGTCGTGACCTTGTGACCTACTTAGGTGTCAGTAAGAACTTATGAGGAGGAGTGTGAATCACAGTTGCTTACAGTAAGTGCTGCCTGAACAGAAGGCGTCATCATCTGCTGCTCTGTGATCAGTGGCGGCCTCCACTCTACCCAGGGTGTCAGAGAGGACGGACCTTTAGTTTTATGGCCAAACCTTTGTTTTAAGATTGGAAAAATGTGCTTGTGGACACATTAACTCAGCGATGCCAGGAGGAGTGGGGAGGGAGGCTGCCAGCCCACTTCCTGTTCAGTTCCTCTGCCAAGGCTGATGGTGGAGTGTGTGTGTGTGTGTGTGCGCACGTGTGTGTGTGCATGTGTGTGTGTATGTTTGTAGTGTGTGTGGTGTGTGTATGTGTGTGTGTATGTGTGGTGTATGTGTGTGTGTATGGGGTGTGTGTGTGTGGTGTGTGTATGTGTGTGATATGTGTTGTGTGTGCGTGTATGTGGTGTGTGTGGGATGTGTGTGTGTGTGGTATGTGTGTGGTGTGTATGTTGGGAGGTCCTAGTACTTACCCAGAGACAGCCATGGCTCTTGGAAGTCCCATGAAGGTATGCGTGGTTTTCAGGGCCTTCGAGGGCTCTGCTGGTGTCTGGCAGTACCTGAGGCTCAGGAAGGTGATGTGGCCTCCCTGGGCTCACACTGCACATGTGTGTACACCTGAGGCTGTCACCTTGACGCTCAAGTCCGGATGTCAGCTATGGGAATAGCAGCTTAGGCAGGTGGCAAGATGTGGCCACATTGCCTGTGTCCAGGTGACGTTATTCCAGGCAGGCAGCCATAGTAGTTGTCACATTAGTCTTGGACAGCCAAGCCCAGGTAAGGTGGGCTGGACCAGGCTGCAATGAAGGAGGTCTCCAAGTGTCCCAAGGTTCTTGTGTCTTGAACCCCATTAGGAAGTCAGATGAGGGTCTTGCCCGTGGCTCAGTGTGGGACAGGGCCTCTTCCTCTAGTCTCAGCTCCCTGCTGCTGCACATCCTTACCCCACCATGAGGATGGTGCTACCAGTGACAAGGGTGAAGGTGAGGTGATAAGCAGTAGGTGGCTGTAGACAGGTAGTTTGACTTCTCGGTGTCCTCACCTGTAAATGGGATCCCCTCTCTCTTTGTTCTTTCTCTTCCTTCCAGTCTCTTCCTCTGTTATCCTCCTCTTCTCCCCCCTGCCCCAACCTCTCTGTCTTGAGACACATTGTCATCCCTGTCTACCTGAGGCTGACCAATTCTCCTGCCTCAGCTTCAGTTTGCACCATAGTCAGTGACTTTTGTACCTTCCGAGCAGCCAGGTCAGGGTATGGTTTGAGTAGTGGCACTGATGTTTGATCTCCCATCTCTTTGTCCCCACCCTCAGGTATTCAGTGACATGACTGTGGGGGAAGGAGAGATGGTCTGTGTTGAGCTGGTGGCCAGTGACAAAACCAACACGTTCCAGGGCGTCATCTTTCAGGGCTCCATCCGCTACGAGGCGCTCAAGAAGGTGTATGACAACCGCGTGAGTGCAGGGCTGCCTAGCAGTGTGTGAGCACTCGCCCTTTGTCTCCCCACATGCCCCGCCCCTGTTCCCGCCCCCCAGGCCTGTGTTGCTAAGACCACCCAACATCAGGCCACCTGATGCTCCTCCAGCCCCTCCTGGGGGCCTACAGTCTCCTTGATGTTCTTTCTTTCATCCCAGTCTACCTGTGTCCATCTGAGGTGGGGACTTCCTCCTTCCTCTCATGTCCCTGTGAGGTGCCAGCCAGTGGTGCATTGGCTTTCCTTTACCACCAGCTTCCTGCTGTCTGTGGCCTAGTACTGGAGACACTCCCAATATTAACCCCTGACTAATCAGCGGCAGTAGGAGTCCAGATGCACAGGCCACCCTCCTATAGCTGGTGCTGTCTGGCCTGAGGTAGAGTAGCAGCCTGAGGTTAAGGTCCTGGGCTGTGCTATTGGTGTTGGCCAAGGGATCTGGAATGCACGCCATACTTGACTGCTTGTAGGGCGCACTGGGTTCCCTGTGGCTCAGACTCCCTCAAGATGGCCTCAGAGATGGTAATTCTGGCTGCTGTGTCTTGAGTGAGTAGGGCCCGTGAAGCCAGTCCCACTGTGCTGACCGAGGCCGTGTCCCACCTACTGTAGGTGAGTGTGGCCGCTCGCATGGCCCAGAAGATGTCATTTGGCTTCTACAAGTACAACAATATGGAGTTTGTGCGCATGAAGGGGCCTCAGGGCAAGGGCCATGCGGAGATGGCAGTCAGCCGTGTGTCTACCGGTGACACGTCCCCCTGTGGGACCGAAGAAGACTCAAGCCCAGCTTCGCCCATGCATGAGCGGGTAAGGGCTACAGGGCTGGGGGAGGGGCCTCCTGACCCTTGGGTTTATTTCCCGAGCTTCTCTCACCCCACAGCCCCAGATGAGGGAGATCTCACCCTGCTGACCCCCCATTGCTGGGGCTCAGAGAGGAGGAAGTGCCTTGCATGAGGTCACCCAGTAGGTTTACACTCAAGCTATGGCTGATTCCATATCCCTGAGCTCTGCTGCCCCAAGGTTGAGTCCCCAGGGCCATGAACAGAAGTTGACTAGGAACTGGGCCTGGTGCTTCTCTGCATGGACCTGCTGGATAGCCGTGGCCACATAAGCCTTTCCACAGTGAGCCAGATAAGGCCAAGGAAGGCATGACCTCCCCTCCGACTCCTGTGGTCCCAGAAGCACAGCCATAAAGCACAAGGCTTGCAAGGGGCCTGCCCATTTGTTTAGGGTATTCCATCTGTTAGCAGCACCCGAGGGCAGGGCTCTGAGTGCTCAATACGGACCTCAGGTTTGTTTGCTTCCTCTGAGCTCTCTCAGCCCCTAGCAGGGAGCTGAGATCCATGGCTGTGTAGAGACCCCAACCTCAGGTGTGAAAAAGGCTCTGTAGGTCAGTGTTCAGATGCCACTCAGAGCAGTGCGTGATCAATCGACTCTTGCCAGGGAGACCCGGCAGGCTGCACTCTGGGCTCTGCTGTTCAGGCAACCTTGCACCAGTCTCTTCCTCTGTAAGCTTCTGTTTGTCATTGAGAGGTGCAGTGTGAACCTGCTTCCCAAGATGTGGGGGTTCCAGCCGCACCGCTCACAGCTTGTGCCTTTGTATGGGCTTGGCCCTGTGAGGTGTCCCAACCAAGTGGCAGCCACAATGGTTCTTTGCCACTGAGAAGTGACTGTCCAGAGCAAACAGTGCCTGACCAGCTGTTGCTTGAGTTAGCTCCTGGGTGCCTCCTTCCCCCCGCCCCTTTTGGAATCATTTATAGTTAGTATGTTTTATAAGCCAAACAAAACCAAGAAGTGCTGGGTTTTTGAAAAGCGTCGAGCACTTCAGGCAGGGACCCTCTTGTTTTGGGGATGGAGGTAGTTTGGATTCTGAGCTCCCAGTGACAGCATGATTCTGCCCAGTTCTGTGTTGCACTTTGATGCTGAAACATGTGTCGTGCACAGGCGTGCGGATACGGTCCCAGGCTGGACAACCTGGGGTGCTGTTTGCTGAGTGCCCACAGATGAGTCACTAGGCTCACCCGTGCCTCAGTTTTCCCCCATCTGTCAAGTGGGAGTGGCCATGAGGAATGAGCTGGCCCCTAGCCATGTCCTTCAGAGCAGGGAGTTGCGGAGCCCTGGGGAGGAGTCATGAGGTCATACAGGATCCAAGCCCACTGCCCATGTAACGCACTGTTGCTTGTCTTCTTGTCCTCGGGGGTCACTTGTAACCAGTGTACAAGAAATGCAGACTGTGTGTATTGTGGTTTCTGGTATTTGTTTTTTTATCTTTTGAAAACTTCCCTGGCTTGAGGGAGGACCGTCTGGAGCCCAGCAGCCGCCGGGACTTTGGTGGATGTCGGAGCTATGACGAGGAGGCCGATGGGGCCCCGAAGTCTCGGTCTCAGCTCATCTTGCTGCTCCGATTCTTGTTTGCATGGGGAGGAGGGAGGGGATGGGCCAAGTTCCCTATGCCTGGAACGCCCTTCCCCCCCTTCTTCACCTGGCGAACTCCTACTCGTCCTTCAAGACCCAGCTCAAGCGGCAACCTCCTCCAGGAAGCCTACTCTGATTTCACAGGCTGTCTGTCCCTTCTTCCACTGTGCTTCCATGTTCTGTGCTTCCCTTTCTCTGTCTCAGCGACCAGCATGCAGTCTGTGGTTGTCACTTGACTCTGTCACCCCCCAGCAGACTGTGAGCTCCTTGAGGGCAGGGGTCCTATGTCTTGTGCCCGTCTGTGCCCACCTCACCCACAAGTGAGTGTGGAGAATGTTGGCATCTGGGACTGAATGTGCTTGGAAGGGAAGAGAGGAGACGGGCAGAGCATAAGAGCCTAAGCACTCGTGAAAGGGGCTGGATACAAGAGGGAAGGACTCAGGAGTGACCTGGGGTGCAGTCCCCAGTGGCTTCAGGCAGGTCAAGGTTGTCATTTGTGTACCCTGTCTGCTCACGTCAGACGGGTATCATGAACTGTCGTGTTGGGACATGGTTAGTAAACATGGCTGTTTTAACCCATACCAGCAGCCCATCCTCTTCTGTGTTGAGATGTGGAAGAGGGGCCCCTCTGTCAGTTTTGGTGGCAGCCTGCTTCCTCCTTAGGCAGGACTAAGTTTCGGGGTGTGTGGCTAGCCTCCAACGTTCAGCATCCCTTCAGCCAGGACAGCTGACCCTCAGGCCGGGGTCAGCAACTCTAACCACAGTTTCTGGTTGGGCTGTCTTTGTAGGCAGGATCCGAGTGGCTTTGGGGCCTCACAGCAGGGTCTGCTCCTGCTACATTTGTGACTTGGACTCCTTGTCCCCAGGTGACCTCCTTTAGCACCCCGCCCACCCCGGAGCGAAACAACCGGCCTGCCTTCTTCTCCCCGTCCCTCAAGAGGAAGGTGCCTCGGAACCGCATTGCAGAGATGAAGAAGTCGCACTCGGCTAACGACAGCGAGGAGTTCTTCCGAGAGGACGGCGGTGGAGGTAACTGGCTGCAGCCATCGTGATCCTGTAGGCTAACAGCCCCCTGCTCTGGCTTGCATTCACCCATCCGTGCGGTCACTTGTCCACGTGTCCACTTGTCCTTGCACTCACTCATCCATCCAGTCAGGTGTCCTTATATCGATTAATCCATGCAGTCTCTCACCCTTGCTTTCACTCAGTCACCCATTAGAGAGGCACAGCACCGGGAGAGTGCTGACCACAGGGCTTCTGGGGTGAAACTGTGCGTACATAGGGCAGGAACCGCCTCAGAGAGCCTTGTTTTCAGACTCTCCACCCACCTTGTGTTCAGAGGCTCTCTTCCTCTTCTGCCTCCTGGACCAGCTTTCCTTAGTCTAGAACCTTCTGACCTAGGTAAACCTCAAGGTTTCTCTGTTGCCTCTGTCTCCTGGTCTCCTGGTCTCCCGTGAGTCCCCCTGACTCACAGATCTTGTGTCTGCCAGAGGTCCGTGGAACCCGTGGTTCTACCCAATCTGCTCTGTGCATGCAACTCTCTTCTCAGGGTTGGCGTCACCGCCAGTAGGACAGGACTTTTCAGTCTTGGACAAGGGAAGCTGGGAGTCAGTGGGCAAACTGACCACTCCATCACTCCATCAGTCCGGTGGAAAGTGGGGGTCAGGGGACAGGGGTGACCTTCAGATCTGAGTTGGGAGTTTCTGGGGGGAATATCCAGCATCACTCACCATCCTCAGCAGGAGGTGGTACCATGTCTGTTCTCTCTCTCTCTGTCTGTCTGTCTGTCTGTCTGTCTGTCTGTCTGTCTGTCTGTCTCTCTCTCTCTCTCTCTCTCTCTCTCTCTCTCTCTCTGTGTGTGTGTGTGTGTGTGTGTGTGTGTAGAAGGGCAGGCTTCACTGGGGCGAACCCTGAGTGGTTTCTAGGTTAGGGCCAGGCAGAAGTGGGCCCTGGCACACAGGAGAGTGTGAGGGCCTGCAAGCAGGGCTCTGGGGTGTGTGGGAATTGGTGAACATTTGTCAGCGTGCTATCCGTCTGGAGGAGCTGATGTCCTGTTGCTCCTGCCCCCATGCTCCCTGTCCCATACTGGGATTCTTCTGACCCGACCTTCTCCTCTCCAGCTGACCTGCACAATGCCACCAATCTGCGGTCTCGATCCCTGTCTGGCACAGGACGGTCCCTGGTCGGGTCCTGGCTGAAGCTGAATCGAGCTGATGGAAACTTCCTTCTCTATGCACACTTGACCTATGTCACCTTGCCACTGCATCGGATCTTAACAGGTATGCGGAGGCAGAGCCCTTGCAGAGCCTCCCTGCCTGGCCTTCAGTGGGATGTACTTTCCATAGCTAGTGGCTTCCTGCCACATATCCCTGTTGTCCTCACTGGGCCCCTCTTTGACTCGCCACAGTTGGGTGTTGCTTCTAGAATCTCTCTCCTCTTGACCTTTGTATCTGCACTTGTCTGTTGCTTGCATGGCAGGGCAGGGTGGTGATGACATCTGCAGTCTGTGAGGCCCGATCAAAAATGGTGGGTGTGGGGGGCAGCTGTGGCTTCCTCCTAAGAGTGTCCTCACCCTGCCTGCACTCTCCTGTCTCCCTAGACATCCTGGAAGTACGGCAGAAACCCATCTTGATGACCTAGTGTATATGGAGCCTGCACGGAGCCCCGGCCCTGCCTGGCCCTGGGAATGCTGCCAAGTGCCTACCTGTCACCGCCACCGGGGTCTTCTGTGACAAGCCAGCGCTGGAGCCACAGCCAGGCAGGGCCCCTTGACTCCCGGGGCCAGGGCCGACTCCATGAACACCAGCCCAAACTGAAGTGCCTCGTCTTCCTCCCTCGCTGGCTCTGCTCCTACCCTGTGCCCGCGCTTGGCCCCCTCAGCCCATCTCTGGAGAGCCTTCTGCTTCCAAAGAGGGCTAGAGAAACCAAGAGGTCATAGAGAGCGTGAAGGGTTGCCAGCTTCCAGAATGTTCTTAGGCCTCCTGACCTCGGTTCCCATACCCCTGCTGGGGCTCTGTGCCAGGCCGCTGTCCACACATCCTACACAAAGCCAGTTGAAGATTTTGTAATGCAGTCCTGACGATCTTCAGCTCCTGATCCAGTCCCAACTTGTTCTCCCATAGTTACTGCTTGTCGCAGTGGGTTCCAGCTGCGGGTCGGAGAACGCGAGCTGTTTGTCGTCTGGGAATACCTCGCCCCACACCCAGCTCCAGAATGGGTCTCAAATCTCCAGCTGGGCAGACAGGCCCCAATCCCCCAGAATGGGCTTTGCTTCCATCCAAAGAACACCGCCAACACACACACCCGACCCCGAGATGTTGTACACGTCAGTCTCCGTTGGAGGGACACAGAATTCGGTTCTGAAGGAAAGTGGGAGGGTATTTTTGCTGAGGGATGTCTGATGGCGGACTGGGGTGGAATCCTCCTAGAAAGGTTGGAGGCCCTGGGGCCAGAGTTCAGATCCAGGGTGGTGCTGTCCTGTCAGCCCCTGTGCTTTGGTCAGCATGCTAGTCTTGTCTTCAGCCTGGCTTCTTAGGCAGAGAGGAGCAGAGCAGGCTGCCCATGAGCCTGCATTGTCCTCGGTGGGTGCAAATTTTGGCTGTGTGGGTCACTGACCCAAGCCTCACCATGGCAGCGAGCTCTACTTGAGACCTCTACCTGAGTGGAATATACTGGAAGCTGGGCTTCCTGCTGCCACCGAGTTTAGTGCTCCGGGTTCTGGAGAACTGAGCTGTGTGTGTAGAGCTTGGCCCCTCTGGGCTGGAGAGCAGGCACAGGAGCATGGCTCTCCTGTCTGGCTCCATTCCTTGGTCTCTGGGAGTGGGGACTACTTTGGGGCTTTCTCTAGATTTTGTATGTTGTTATTAAAAAGCGAGCTATTGCGTTTCATTCTGCCTCAGTTTGCCCACCTGTAAAATGGGGCTGATACCACCTACCTCACTGAAGTCTCCAGGTTCAAGTGCATGGCTGGGTCAGGGTTTGCTCACCTGTCACTCTGCATAGCTCCGGTTGGGTCTTAGGAGTGGGTGTTAGATGGTGAGGAAGCTTGCTTTCCTGCCTGCTCTGAAATAACACCTTCCAAAGGGACGAGTAGCGCGTGTGCTTAGACACTGCTATTCTGCCAGAGCCCAGGTCTCTGTTCTAATCTAACCATCAAAGCTGACTTGCATTCTGCCCTGGCATGCCAGAGTACCTCAGGCCTGTGGGTGTGGCCCTGAAGTCTAGGGTAGCCATTTCTCCTGAGGTGTGAATGCTGTCCCCCAGTTGTTTCTATGGAGGTCACAACCTGCCATTTCAGGATCTGGCCATTGTGGGGTCTGAACATTCTTGGGGATAAATACAGCCAAGTGTGTCTTCTGTGGGTGAGTGAGGCAGTCTAGACCCATAGGCCAGGGTCAATGAGGCAGGCCAGGTTGAGAGGCCTAAGAACATTCTGGATTCCCTCCCCCAGAGCGCAGCCATGCTCTCTTGGCTGGGCTTGGGCAAGGCTAGCTCCTCTCAGCTGGGGTAACTGTGTATAAGCGCATCCCAAGCTGTAGGAAGGTAGTCTGTACCTTGGAATTTGGCTCTCTGTGGCACAGATTATACTGGTATCCCCAGGCCCGATTTCCAATTCTTGGGTACCATCATTTTCTTTGTTGAGGAGGAAAGCACTCAGAGCGGCTGAGTGAACTCAAAATTGAACCACGAGTAACAGTGGCAGGAGGCAGGCTTGATCCCAGTCTACTGTTTGAACATGGCCAGACATTTGGTCACATTCCCCCCTTTCTCCAAAGGGCACTTTGCAGTTCCAAACTTGTTCAGATGCCCTTGAGAACTGGGCTAGAATTCTGATGTTTACCGTTTCAAGTAGCTGACCTCAGAGGGCCAGACATGGTGGCACGTGTGTGCAGTCCCAGAACTGAAGCTGAGGTAGGAGGACAGAGTTCCTGGCCAACCTCAGCTACTGTCTCAAAGTGACAAGTAACAGAAGCACCCGGAATCCTGGGGTTGATAGTTTGGCATCTGAGGTGTAACCTTTAATGATTCTAGGAACATGCCTGTCCTCATACAACACAGGGTGACAAACAGAAACTGGAATTCAAGTGCAGTTTTGTTTTGAGGAAACCTAAGTGTCAGTCTATATGACACTAAGAAGTGTTGTTTGCTTTGTGTCCAGGATGTAGGAAGCATCCATGTTTCTTCAGGTAGTATCCTTATATTGCCTCCTGGGTTCTTGCTGGAATCCTGGATGCTCACACTGAGGCAGCCTAGGCTCATTTTCCCCCTAAAGATTATTATTATTTAAAACGCAGGCAAATAATAAAATAAGCAGTCGGGTGTGGTGGTGTATGCCTTTAATCCCAGCACTGGGGCGGAGGAGGGCAGAGGCAGGCAGATCACTATAAGTTCAAGGCCAGCCTGGTCTACAAAGTGAGTCCAGGACAGCTAAGGCTACACAGAGAAACTCTGTCTCAAACAAAACAAAACAAAAAACCACGTGTGGTGGCGCATACCTTTAGTCCCAGTGCTTGGGAGGCGGAAGCAGGTGGATCTTTATGAGGCCAGCCTGGTCTATGAGTAAGGCCCAGGATAGCCAGGGCTACATGAGACCCTGTCTCAAACAGACAAAAACAAACAACAAAGAAAAAACCCTAAAAAGCATTTTCATTGAAAGACATCCCAGCCCTTGTGCAGTTGGTCTAGCCTAATGAGTATGTGTATATATATATACATGCATACACTGTCATAAGTGGTTTTAAGTTTTTGACCCACACTCTGGATTTATTGAGTTTTGCTGATTTAGGTCCTATCCATTTTTCAGATTGCCTGTCCTCTCCTGCTTCAAAATCTGAGGATCTTGACTATCACACAACCTCTCTCTGTTCAGACTCATTCACCTCTGCACAATTAAGCCTGTCCCTGTGGACACAGCCACTCTGAAGAGTAAATGTAACACCTTAAGGGATGTGAATGTGCAGGTGTCATGGGGTCACATGCTTCATAGAAGTCATTGACCCTGGCATGGCAGGTACTGTGTCATCTGGCTGGGGGCTGAAGACCAGGTGTGAAAAGTAACTAACCTTTTGGGGCATCAGCAATGGCTCTTTCAGGGAGGTAGTAGCCAGAGTGCTGCCCTGTCCCTCTAGGTGAGGAGTGGTGGTACCTGACAGGCCTTCACTGATTACACCCTGACATGAACTGAACTTCCAGGCCTTTCTCTGAGCCCCACTGTTGGAATACCACACAAAGTGAAGTGACTTGACAGCTTGTGCTGGGGTGAGGATCTGAGTCCTGTAGCAGGTAGATCCTCACAAATGGAGGAAGCCACGGTGTGTTTACAGTTTGTGTTTACAGGTTTCTATTTCCAAGGTGATTTCAGACCATGAGCTGTCAATTTAGGTTTTGGTTTTTTTGTCTGTTGTTCTTGAGACAGGGTCTTATGTAACCCAGGCTGTCTTCAAACTTACTGTGTAACAGATGATGATGTTGAACTGACTAGTGAGCCTGCCTCCACCTCCTTTTGCTGGAATTACAGGCTTACACCAGTGTTGGGCGCCCAGTTTTATGCTGTGCTGGAGGTGAAACCCAGGGCTTTGTGCACCCCTCACCTGTGCCTCCTGAGTGCTGGGATTAAAAGGTGTGCTCTGCCACACTCGGCCTTTCCTACCTTCTTTTGACCTCAGCCCCTTACTTGTAGGTCAGGAAATTTAGATACAAATAGCAACCTTTCTTATTCCAAAATTATTGTATGAGAATTATACTTAACCAAAAAAAAATTGTTTTGTTTTTGCCACTTTAAAACTTGTAATTTCTATAAAAAACCATTTAAATGAAGACATGAATAGCACACACTGAATGTGTTAAGTGTGCGAGTTGTAGCTTTCCCATGAACACCCATATCCAAGAAAGCCACTCAGGGCAGGTTTTGTGGCAGCTGTTGACTTTGCTTTATGTTTTCATGTTTGAGACATTGCTTTTTGCAATTTTAGAGACACTTAGAATGAGTTTTCTTCGAAGTGCCCCTGATCTGTAACCTGTTTAATAATACATACTTCAGGTTAATTCAGACACTGTAGCAAAGCAAAGGAGTAAACCTGACTTGGCTGCAAGCTTTGCCACAAGATGCTGTTCTGAAATGGTCCCCATTGAGGCTGATAGAAGCCATCCTATTCTAGGGCTGCCCTGCTGGCTGCTGGCCTATGGAGACCCTATGAGGGGGATAGTGACCACTCTGGCCAGAGGTGTGGGCATTTCCAAAGCTGATCACATGATGCCTTTTGGGCTTGGTTCTGTCCTCCCATGAAAATATACCCTGGCAGTGTTTTGGACTGAAACATCCCAAAGCTTTTCTAAGAGAACCCCCTAACTCACAGTAATGGGGAAGATGGCTGGAATAGAAATTGGGAACCTAAGTGGGAGTTAGGAAAGATCCTGGCAGGTATCTGACCTCCCCTGTCACACAGCACCTCTGTGATAGGGCTGCTGAGCAGGAAGGGGCGGGTGGGGGTGTCTGGCTGGCTCTTTGAGGGCCTGCGGTCATCACAGGTTGAAGACATCACAGCCACCTTTCATGTGTAGGGTTTCTAAAACATGCCAGATGACTTCTGTATGCCACAAGGAATACACTGCGGTCTGAGAGGACACAGTTAAGGAACCAGATACTGCTCTAAAACACCAGAGCAGGAGGGTTGTTTCTGACCCTTCAACTGCAAGGTGGTGGGAAGGAGACAGCAGCTTAGCAGGCAAGCCACGCCTCTCTGCTACCACGTCCATCCCTGGGTGGTTCTTTCAAGTGGCCTCAAGTCTCTGCCCTGGAAGCTGGCTGCAGTGCCGGCTTCCCAGCTTCCCAGCTGCTTTGGGAAGGCAGATCTGCTCTCAGGTGTTTTATCCTGACAGCCGGGAAGAAAATGCTACCCGGAAAGGAAAACCTTCCAGAGCTATGTAGAGAGTAATGTAAAATAATGCAATCCCTGTAGCTCATTGTAAATACCCATGTCAACTGGAGACATTGGACTTTGTGCGGGGAAACTTGAGGAAGGGAAAGCCTGCTTCCAGGGATGGTCGACAAAAGAAAGGTTCATAACAGGGCCACTCACTTGCCTCCTACAGCCTCATGTAAGCCAACGGGCTATCAAAACTATTTTCTCCTCTATGTGGACGGCTCTTTCATTTTGGAATCTGACTTTAATAAAGCAATTAGGTTGCTCAGTTTGAAATAACCATTGTTTCTGGTGAACTTTGATTTTATTTTGAACAATTTTACTCAAAAGACTTAAGCCGATTCCAGAATTTACTGAGTGATGCAATGGTCATGCTGGAAAGGGCCATGTGGGTCTGGGCCCTCAGCAAGCATGTCACTCCAGCTTATCACAAAACCTAGGGCCTGGGCTTTACAAAGGGAAGGTAAACCCACTTACATCCCTTTAGGTTCAGTGACAATGAAGTGAGGCAAGGTCACATACACATATAGTTCCTGGGAATGCTGGTGGGCCCTGCCATTTCCTCCTAGGATGTGCTGAAGGAATTTACTTCATGGCTGTACCTAGGAGTTACAGAGACGGAACTTGCCAGCCAGTGTTGGTTGACCAAGCACAGGCCTATGGCAGGTCACCTGTTCACATACAATGGCTAGTAGTAGTAGTGACTGTACAAAACCCACTGTATCAAATGAAGACTGAGGCCTTGACCCATGCATGGTTCCAGTTTAGTGGGCTTAGGGCCCCAAAAGCTGTTAACTTCACAAAGTTTGTAGGAGCCGGTGGCACAGGGAGCTCCAGGGCCACACTGGGAGCCCACACCAGTCTCCCTAATGACTCAGGTACAATCTTGCTCTGTCCACTAACAAATCTCTCAGCTCAGAAGCCTGGGGACAGCCTTTTTTTTCCCTAACCAGGAAACACCTTATAACTAAGAAAATGCAATGTCCCTTAGGAAACTTCAGAATCCAAATACAACGCCAACACTATCACCTAAAGGACTAGAATTTAGTGTGAAGAACTTCCTTCTGCAGGAGAAAGCTACCCTCCCCCACTCTTGTCTGAGGTTGAGGACTGACTGCCCAGCACAGGCTCTGCCCTCCTGTAATCCTTCACAGGTAGGCAGCCCTGAGCCAGGCTTCATACGGTTCTTCTCAGAGTTGGCCACTCGGCCTCCCCTCGGTCAGCCCCGATGTTAGAGACTGTTCTGCACATTACTTCTGTGTGCTGCTTTACCCATCAATCTGCCTAGAATATCACAGGAACAAGACAATGTCATGGTGGTTTTTAACTTTCCATTTATTCACATTTCATGGATTGTTACACTTCCTCAAAGGCTCATTCAAAAGCTAACACACACTGAGATTATACTGCCTGACAATTCAAGTATTTTAGCTTTAAAACACAATTTCCTGTTCAAGGTAAAAGGCAGATTATTCCATGTGATTGCTAAGAAGTCTTACATCCCCTTTACACACCTGTCTGTTAAAGGACAGTCCTCAGTCTTGTGATTGCTTCTGAAGAGCACATGGTGGCCGTGTACAGAGCATGGGGCCAAAAGATGCCCCGAGGAGCTCCCAACTTTACCTATGGGTAACAGAACAGGTCATTTCCTTAAAATCCCACTTCCAGAATGACACTTCGTTTGAGTGGGTACTCTGCAGCGTCGGGGCTGCTCCTCATCCTCAGAAATAGTAACAACATAGTGAACAGACTGGCAAGAACAATTCCTTAACTTTCAAAAGGCTGTCAAGGAAAACGTGACAGCAAGGCAGAATTGCCCCTCTATGCCACAGTAGGTATTATTTTTGGCACGCAGCATGTAAAAAATAGGATTTAGAACTGAAATGGTAAAACAGAAAATCAGCCCACCAACAGTCGGACCTGTCACTGACACAGCCACAGTCCGCACAGTATGTGGCTCTGATAAAGAGGCCAGTGCAGGATTGAGACTTTGCTTGCTGGGAATGTACGAAAGTGTGAGATACAGTGTGGGAAGGCCCAGGTTTAGCATCTGTTTAGATGCACCCTGACCACAGAGAACACACACTTCCTTCAGGCAAGTGTAAGACAGCTTTAGATTTTCCAACTGGAGATAAACACCTCAGTTCACATGAAACATACAACAGGCAAGCTTCTAACAGGTTAAAACATAAATGAGGTTAAGCCATGGGTTGGAACCAGCTACTAACACAATGGAGGGAGAACAGAGAGCCCTCCAGGGGCCTCCCTGTGACTCGAAGACTTCAGTGACTCCCACACTGAGGTTAAATGCAGAGCATTGAGCTAGCTCCTAAAGCAAGACAAGACACACTGAGTTAGGCTCACACCACATCTCCCCTGTATTCTCGCTTCCAAAAGTGATAGTCTTAGCAGCAAACTTTGCTGGGAATGTTAGGAAAGAGAAAGCCACACCCACTAATGTACAATGAAAATTGTCTGGGGAGCTTAGAAGGCAATCCAGTCATGACCTTTTTTGCTTTGATTCATTTGGTAAATATTCAAGGCATGGGCAGATACTCACAGAGCACTGCCACCATGAACAGACAAGTTCCTGAAAGTGCACATGAGTCTGACACTGGTCAGCCCCATGGGCATGTGGCTCCATGGTACTGTTCTGAAAGGCGTTCCCACATTTTATCTTTGGAAAGCTGGGCAAACCCAATGTGAATGGGGCAGGGCCAGTGATAGCAGAAGCAGCAACTTGCTTGCTAAGAAACCAATTCTCGATGCTGAAAGGCAAATAAATGCACAGCACCTCCTCAGGTCTATAGCCCATGAAACACAAGCACACATCTGCGGACACACCCTTAACATGAACTGATAAACTCTCAAGACCCACCTCAAGACCAATTAACCAGTGCAGGGCTGAGGAAGCAGAGGCAGGTGGACTGGAGTTCAAGGCTAGCCGAGCTGGGCTGCATAGTAAGGGTGAGACCTCATGTGACAGTAAGTTAGCCAGGTTTCAGCTCTACTACTGGCATTCGTTTTAAGAAAGCAGCTGTGCCACCCAATTTTTGTGATCGTTTGCTCAAATCAGAACACGTGTTATTATCTGAGCACATGTGTGTGCTCTCCAGGGCACTGACCCTGAGTCTTCAGACAAGATCTGGTCCTAGTCTTGAATGGTTGTTATGAGAAATGGGGGTGGAAATTTAGACATTCAATCTTTTTTTTTGGGGGGGTGGGTTGTTACTATGTACCTCAGGCTGTTGTGAACTCACATGATCTTCCTGCCTCAGGCTTTTCCAGCACTGGGATTACAGGTATGGACCATGACCAGCTAGTCATCTTGCATTTAACTGATGGATCTGGTCTTCAGAGAATGCTAGGTTCGGTAACCTCACCGCTCTGAAGTGACATGAATGGCCCGTGCCATTGGAATGGCTGTCTTCCAAATGGACATACTCAATACCACATCATCCTTAAAAACAAAAAAAAAAAAAGAAAAAAGAAAAATGGGTTTTTCTGATGCCAAATAACATGCTGCTATATGAAGCTACAGGCCAAACCAGCGGTTTTCCACTCCCATACTTTTGTTCCCATGAGCACACGGCTCCTGAGAGGACTTCAGGCTGTGCCCACTAGGGAACAAACGGCCACGAGCACACATGCCTTTTTTTTTTTTTTTTTTTTTAAATTTTCACCATGGTTTTACTTTTTTCTTTTAGAATAAAGGCTTATTTATGGTATAGAAATGATATAAAAACATTACCAAATTTGTGCTTTTAAAATCCACTATTCCTGACAGCCCCCTTCCATGTTAACTGAGGGAGGTAAACAAGTAAGAGCACCTCATGAATAAAAACTACAAAATCCAGTCTATAAACCACCAGCTCCCCCACAAGCCACTCATGTCCTTTCTCATGAAAAGGCAGTTCCTGGCTCAGTTAAGCAGCCCCAGGTCAAAGGCCAACACCTGCTAAGAACAGGATGATGACAGAGACACCCAGTACCCACAGTTCAGCTCAGTCACAGTGTTTGGCAGGAGTGCTAGTCATGGGTCAGAGAAGCTTCTGGAGCGCTGCAAGACACTGCATGGGGTCCCCCTGGGCAAGCAGGAGAGCAAAGCCCACAGCTGCCTGAGGGAGCCTTTGGGGAGCTAACTGGTACCCTGATTGTAGTCCATTAAGAATCACTTAGGTTAGTTTACTCAATGAATCAACATTTAAAAATCTTCTCAAACTTTTCACTCCAATGTATTTTGCTTAGTTTTCAGGAAGGGAGAAGAGCTTCGACACACCGAAAGATTTATTGGCCTTAATCTTCCTCACAAGTGTTTCAAGTTACCTAGAAGTCTCAGAATGTCACAGTAAGAAGAGGAAAGAATGTGACTAAGTTTAGGGGGCAGAGGGAAAGCAGCAATGTGGCAACATTCCTTGGTCAGCCTCAGTGCCTCAGGCATCTTTTTTCTGCAGTAAAATCTTGTGCAATTCATCGGCATCCTCGCTGGTCTTCACCCGAATCAGCATGGTGACCGGGACAGTGGGCTGCTTCTCATCAAGCGGGGGGTTGGGGACACAGACGATGAGGACATTGTTCTTCCCTGTTCGGGTGCACGGCATATTGGGTGGAATCAGAACATTCAGCAGTATGTTACCTTTGAGTAAACAAAGAAAAACATTTATCAAAACAACACATAAAAATAAATATAGAAAAAAAAAAAACCACACAAAAACTGTAGGGTTTTCTAAGAGGCTAAGACTCAACCCCGAGACAGCTTCTTGATCTGTTCTAGCCATACAGGCTTTCACTTCTTGTATGTGGGAATGTGACAAGCTGTACGGGAGCTGGGGGGTTGACAGGCACCAAGAGTGCTTCCTGCCTCCCCTTCTGCACACACGCTGAAATCTGAGGCAGGAGCCTTGTCCAGAGCTTTACCCACTTACAACTCTGCTTGGACCCAGATCCTCACCATTTCATGGGACTTAAGGATGAGGGGTCAGCAAAGAAACAGTGCTTCTCACCAGCACTGCTCACTAGGCACGAGTGACATTAGGGCGATACTGTCATAGTTAGCCAGCCAATTCACAGGAAAGAGACCCTCAGGAGTATTTCCGTGATGGCTGGCATAGAGTTTCACAGTATTGACCACACACCACAGGCCCACTGCTGTCAGGGCAATTCTTTTAATGGACTGCTGCAAGGTCAGCTGGAATGGGGTAGAGGGGACAACAATGTGGTATTCTTGCTCTATAAAAACACATTCCTGAGAGCTGAGAAGATGTCCTTATTGCAAAGCATGCAAGCACAAGGACCTGAATTCAAACCCTCAGAACCCATGTAAAAAGCTGGGGAGAGCAGCACATTCCTGTGATCCCAGCCTGGAGAAGAGGGGAAGGGTGGGAATGAAGGTTGTGGCATGAACCCGTGAGACTCACTGGCCAGCCAGGCAAGCTATCAATGAGCTTCAGGTTTAGAGACCCTGCTCCACAAGTAAAGGTAGAGTGAGAGCTGACATCCTTGGGCCTCCCCCCATAAAGATCCCCTTAAACTGAAACCTGTACACTTCTCGTTTGTGCTCACCAAACCACCCCATGCGCACACCACTCCTCTGCCACACTCCAATATAAGGAAACAAAACTTTTTGCGGTACTTCGCCACTAAAGCTTCTTTTTTTGTTTTTTGTTTTTTTGTTTTTCGAGACAGGGTTTCTCTGTGTAGCCTTGGCTGTCCTGGACTTGCTTTGTAGACCAGACTGGCCTTGAACTCAGAGATCCACCTGCCTCTGCCTCCCGAGTGCTGGGATTAAAGGTGTGCACCACCACCGCCTGGCTTCCACTAGAACTTTTAACAATACACCAGCATCTTGTTCCTGATACTCAAAACCGAATCCATTATTGGTAACCAGAAGATGAATTTGGCCTCATGATCTCTTTTTCACAAAACAAACAGACCCATATTATTATTGAGCTTTAAAATTCAAAGAACTGCAGTGTCAAGATAAAGCTCTCCACAGGGTACCCACCTAGGTTGGTGTCTGCCCGCACCAAGAGCTGTGTCTTCTCATTTGCTGTGGGTTTTAAATGTAAGGTCCCCACACCCTTCTCTTTAAATTCATTGTCTTTCTTGTAAAATAGTTTACACCTGTGGGGAAAACAACAGCTATGATTAGACATGCAACAAGTCAGTTTGCTGACAACTACTGTTTACCCTTGTGTGAGACAAGTGCAGTGGGTAAGGAGGATAAACCCTTCTTTACCAGATTGATGGCATCTGGGTAAAAAATCAGAGTTAGAGCTGGATGGTGGAAGCAGCGCACGCCTTTATTCCCAGCACTTGGAAGCCAGAGGCAGGTGGATCTCTGTGAATTCAAGGCTAGCCTGGTCTACAAAGAGAGTCTAGGACAGCCAAGGCTCTATGTAACAGAAAAACCCTGTTTCAAAAAAACCAAAGTCAGATAATCTAGAATTTACCTCCCCACTCCCAACCTTGTTGTGCTGGGCATGGAATGCAGATCTTGAGCACGCAGGCAAACACTTTGCCAGTAAGTGACAATCACAGTCCCTTACAAATCCACCTTTCCTCGGTCAGTCAACATCTCAGCTGACCCACTTCCCACTGCCCTCCCTCATGTGTCCTGTCCTGAGTGGCATGGCACACTGGCCTTCTAAGGATGGGCACAAACGTGGCAGTCTGCCTGCATCTCTCCCACCTTGCTTCCTCCCTCACTTTTTATTTTCTCAATTTCTCTCAAGTCTTCAAATTCTGATCTAAGACACAGAAATAAATCTGAAATAGGGTGTGACTATGGACAAAGTAGTGCACTGTTTTCTAAGCCTGTATGTTATACACAGACCCTTAGGCTATTAAGAAGATCCTGCTGACACTCCAGAGGTGGAGGCAGGTGGGCTTGTGAGTTCAAGGCCAGCCAGGTCTATAGAAAGTTATGTCAGCCAGGGCTACACAATTAGACCCCCAACTCAAAACAAAAACAAACAACAAAAAGGACAGAATTACTGTTCGCTCATTTGACTTACTCTGGTGAAGTAGCCCCTGTCCAACAACAAACGAAACAACTGGAAAGTCAGGGTCACTCCTATGTGTTACTTGTATCATAAAAATAAAGTTGTTTCTGCCTAAAAAGCTCTTGAAATATAACAAGAACACCGTGGCCTATGCAGAGGAAAACACTCTAATGTCTTGTGTCTTGGTCTTATAAAAACACGACTGGAAGCTTCTCAAACAAGACAAATGCTTTCCAGTATGTATCTCAGTACAAAATAATACCACTTAATTCCTAACATTAATTTAAATTTCCATACCAGCCTTCTCCACAAGAGGCAGCTCTTGATGTAAAATAGCAGCTCCCACCACCTGAGGAGAGACAGGCTTGTATATCCTAACAGGGAAAGTCAGGATCCCATGCCTTCCTTTTGGGCTATGGGCAAACCAGAAAGTCCCATCCCATCCTAGGGACCACAGATGCCTCCATGCTTACAGCAGAAGCAAGGCCAAGGCTAAGATAAATAACAAGGTCACTTTCTGTGGGAGAAGGGAAGAAAACAGGTAGAGATGGTAAGGAAGTCTGCTTCTAAAGCACTTCAAAGGATGACAAGCAGCTCAAGTCACAGGGGAGCTAAGATGTGCCTAGTACATCTTTAGAATTGGTTTATTTAAAAAATACACAGGTCAAGCAAGGCAGTTGTTGGCACATGCCTTTGATCCCAGCACTCGGGAGGCAGAGACAGGTGGATCTCTGAGTTTGAGGCCAGCCTGTTTTACAGAGTTCCAGGACAGACAGGGCTAAACAAAGAAACCCTGTCTCGAAAAACCAAAAACCAACCAACCAAGCAGGCCAACCACTCTTCCCCGTTGCAGCTTAAAGTCGGCTTGGCAGGAGCGAGGCCTGCAGGACCCCCCATAGCCCCACTTACTTTTTGGAGTAGAAAGCATCCTCCTCCTTCACTTCAGTCACCCACCACCTTGGGTGGCTCATCGTTCTCTTCTTCATCACCACCTGACACAGAAACAACTCAGAGTCAGTAGATGCTTGGTCCCCACCATCCTGAACACTAACCTGGAAAACTCCATGTAAACACAACTGCAAATGCGTTACTGGTACAGGGGAAGAGATGACAGCTGGGTTTTATTTTGTGACATCTTAAATTTACTTAGTGTGCGCACATTGTGTGGATATCAGAGGACAACTTGTGGGATTTTGGGTTCTTTCCTTATACCATGTAGGCTCCTGACATCAAACTCTGGTTGTCAGGCCTAGAGGCAAGCATCTTTACATGCTAAGCCATCTTGCTAGACTTATTAACATTTAATGGCAACACTCTTCTCTATTTTAAAGATTTATTTACTTTATTTGAATGAATGCTCTATCTGCATATACACCTGCATGCCAGAAGAGGGCATCAGATCACATTATAGATGGTTGTGAGCCACCATGTGGCTGCTGGGAATTGAACTCAGGACCTTTGGAAGAGCAAACAATGCTCTGAACCACTGAGCCATCTCTCAGCGCCCCCTTTCTCTATTTTAAAATAACTTACAACTTGTAGGAAGCTCTAGAATGAAAGCCATCTTTGTTAATAACATTCACCAAAACCAAACCAAACAAACAATAATCAAAAAAAACCCATAAGTACAAAATTATACATATTCAGGTGGAAAAGGGCACCTAACACTATCCCTGCCAATATTTTTGTATCCAGAGGCACATTGTATCCAGGGATAACCAGTATTAACAATGGCCAAAGGGCAAAAATTATTTTTTTAAAGGTCATGCATGTCATAGAAATTAACTGTCTAAGGGCTCTGTGCTGGCACTACAGGACCTGGCTCACTGGGAGGGGCAGTAAAGGCACATTCTTTCAGCAGAGCTTCAGCCACAGGAAAGACCCTAAGAAAAAGGCAGATGTGTAAACCTGCCAGCAGGCACTTGGATCAAGACTGAATTAAGGTCCAGCATGAGGCCCTAGGATCTCCTAAAAAGCTTCCTTAACTCAGGCTCCTGGGACTGGAGAAGGAGCTCCAGGAAGGCCAGACACTTGTGTTTCAGCAAGTTCCAAGTTGTTCTGATTAAGACGTGGTAATCACAAGATGGCAACAGGGTCTGATGGTGCAGGCTGCAGTACTACAGCATGATACAGCTGCCGATAGTTTAGGAGACACTCTCATTTAGAGGCAGAGGAGAAACTAAACAGGTGCCTTATTGGATCACAGTCCCTGAAGGTCTGCGCCTCTGCCGAAGAGGAGTTTAGATAGAAGAACAATGGAGCCTGGCCCAGGTAGAAGAGCACAGTGGTGCATTGGCAAACAGTCAAAACATCTGCACCGCAGGAGAATAGCACATTAACATGCATCCTTGAGGACTCGGTGTTGGAGTCTACTCCAAGGAGAGAGGAATCCAAAGGGCTGGGTCCAAAACCCTAGATTTGGCTTAAGCCAAGGCACACCCAGAAGGAAGGCTGCACCCGTACTTGAGGGGAACACTGCAGCTTTGTTCTCTATTACCATGGCCTTATCCTATTATGTCCTCCTCACCACTTTTACTATTTGCTTTCTTGTACTGCGTTCCTAATATTTTGGGTTAAAAAAAAAAAAGACTTATCTTTGTTTTATTATTTACATGTATGTGTGAATGCATGGGCACATATGTGTGTGCAGGGACCTGCAGAGGTCAGAAGAGGGAGTTGCAACTCCTGGAGCTGAAAGCCAAACTTGGGTTCCCTGGAAGAACTGAGAGCTCTTTTTTTTTTTTTAAAGATTTATTTATTATGTATACAGTGTTCTGCCTCCATTTAACACCTACAGGCCAGAAGATACCACCAGATTTCATTATAGATGGTTGTGAGCCATCATGTGGTTGCTTGGAATTGAACTCATGATCTTTGGAAGAGCAGCCAGTGCTCTTAACCTCTGAGCCATCTCTCCAGCCCTAGGAGAGCTCTTAACAGGATCGGGTTTTTATGTTTTGGACATCAGCCCACCAGCTGTTCAGTTCTTGGATATGCCCTCCTTCGTAGCCTCTTCAGTGCCAATTGCTCTCTTTGTTCACAGGTTCTAAGCTTCATGCAATTGTTTCCCTAGTTTTAACTTAGCTATGGCCTCAGAAAACTCAGTTTTTTGTTTTTTCTTTAGACACTTTCTAGTGGATGGTAGTCATTTATACCCAGGAACATTTAACTTTAAATATAAAAAATTAGAAACTTGCTGGCTGTGGTGGCACATGCCTTTAATCCCAGCATGTGGAAGGCAGAAGCTGGAAGATCTCTGAGTTCAAGGACAGCCTGGTCTACATAGCAAGCTCTAGGACAGCCATAGAGCTACATGGAGAAAAATAAAAACATGCCCTGTCCCCCAAAGTAGAAACCTAATTTCTCACCATTACTAGCTACAACAAAAGTATGCAATTGCAGAGGCATGCCCTAGGGGCCATCATATTCAACAGTGAATGTACTAAGTACAATCATCTTTTTAGAAAATTTTACTGGATAGAAAAAGTCCTGAAGTGTTATACAGAGCACATGAGTACTGTGGGTACCAATACCTCAGAAGAAACCCTGCAAGTGTGTCCACTAGCTAAGACCTGCACAGTGAATATAAAAGGAAGGGATGAGTGCCCTCCTTTGCACCAGGTCTGGACCCAACATTAGTGCTAAAGCGTTCCATTTACAGCACAATTCCTAAATACAATCAAATTCAATGGACATTCATGCTGAGCCTTTTCAGTAAAATTCACTTTTTTCAAAGTTTTTCTTTTGCTTCTTCTACATGCAAACACCACGTGACCCCTGCTTTTTAGTTACTGTGCTAAAACTTCAGCCTCTACTCAACACACCTTCACTGTGCACCTGGAGATTCACCTCATGCAGAGAGAGGCTGTGTTGCTGGTGCACGCCATGCTATTTCTCTCCTACAGAACTGTACCTCGACTCCACTCAGCAACTGTGAGCTTTTTGACACCCTATAAAACGGGTCTCACTCTATTTTAAGGGTAAGGGCGCACGCCTTTAATCCCAGCACTCGGGAGGCAGAGGCAGGTGGATCACTGTGAGTTCGAGGCCAGCCTGGTCTACAAAGTGAGTCCAGGATGGCCAAGGCTACACAGAGAAACCCTGTCTCAAAAAACCAAAAAAAAAAAAAAAAAAAAAAAAAAAAAAAAAAAAGGGTAAGGACTAAGCAACTCAGACACACACAGGCAACGGAGCACTTGGGCTGTTCTCATTAAACCCGTGCAGATGTGAACCAGCCGCTCTGTGTTTACCTTTGCATTCACTGCTGCTGCCTTCCGCAGGACTCTCTGATGTTTTAACAGAAAATGGTGAAGAGGCTGCTTTACTCTGGGCAGCATCTTTACCAAATAAACTAGAGTTTCCAGTGGAGAATGAAAACCCAGTTAGGGAGCCAGAGCTTAATGAGCCCAAAACTGAGCTCTCAACTTTCTTGCCAAAATTAAACGAGGCACTTGTTGCTGCTCCTTGTGCTGCATCCGGTTTCTTTTCTGCTGTACACTCCATCTTTTCAGAGCTGTCCTCTGCTTTGTTGCCATGAAACGAAAACGGTGACTCTTGTAGTTTTGTTGAACCAAAAAGGGAAGGAGGCTGCATTCCAACCATCGGCTTGTCAGCCTGGCTCTCAGAACTGCCGCCGCCTCCGTTCTCAAGCTGTTTCTCGATCGTTGCCAAGTATCTCTCGTAGTCTTTAAAAATGGGCGTCAGGTCACAGAGTGGGTTTGTGTTCACATGCTTCACTATCCAGTCCCGGACAGAGCAGTTCAAGCCGGCCAACTGCTTGTGATAGGCATTCCCAGGGCAGAGCTGACTGGAAGCAAGGCCAGAAGAGGGCGGCTGACTGCTGCTATTACATTTGGGACTAGAAATCTTTTTATCCACCAAGGTAGTAGGGCCATTCACAGCAAAAGAACCTGTAAGAAGTTAATGTTCAAACACATTAAATGCTGGTTTGCTCAAACCACCTAGTGGTTGATTTATTTGTTTTTTTACTGTGTTTCAACAGGTCTTGCCATGTAGTCCCAGCCAAGCTGGAACTCACCATTCTGTTTCCTGAGCTGGGAAAACAGGTGTGTGGCACCAGACTCAGCTACAACTAGGTTTTGCTACCACTTCCACCATGCTCTGTTTTTCCTGTTATTGTTCACCAAGCCTGTGTTCATGAACTAATGCCAAGCAAGTGGTTATTTAGCAAACACACTTAGTACACTCTGCTTAGTAAGGACTAAACAGGCCAGTGAGTGGTGCATGACTGCAATCTGACTGTGAGGCTAGAAGCAGGAGGATCAGGAGTCCAAAGTCCTCCTCCTCCGAAACACAGCCAGAGACCAGCCTGAGCTCCTGTAGCTACACTACATGAGACCTATCTTAGATCAACAAACACCATACAACAAACACTTTGAGAATGATTAGTAAAATATGACCCAGCTAACCAGGACCATTTCTAGATTTCAGCCTATGAGCCTGTTCTCTACATGTGAATCCCAAAATTTCCTGACTAAATTACCCAGAACAGGATTAGGCATTCAATATTTCCTGTTCAAACTTAGATTGGGAAAACTGTCATCTAAGACAGTATCAGCCCAGTTTCCAACAGCCATTGTGGTGGGGAGGTGCACAGAAAGCCCTTGATGTGCATGAACCAGGAAGGCAAACTTTTAAGTCATTCTGGGGTCTGGAGGTTAGAAACTTGACACTGAAAAAGCAGCACAGCTGGCAACTGGCATAGCAGAGAGCATAACTGCTGTGTGCAGGTACACAAGTGCTCTGCTGACCCACTCACTCCATTTATCTCCCCAAGTCCCATCCTTTCACTGCTACATCTGAGGAAGCAGCACTAGAAACATCTCATCAGCAAGGTCTGGTAGCACACACTTGTCATCTTAATATTGAGAAGGCTGGAAGAGGAGGACTAAAAGTTCAAGGTCAGCCTGGGCTACACAGCAAGACCATGTCAAAGAGAAACAAATAAAACAAACAAAAAACCATCTGGTAGCAAAGTTCTCCTTCAGTATCTATTTTAGAGGGGTCAGAGAGGGATGGCTACTCACCAAAGGCTGCCTTGGGCTCCACTGCTGACTTTGTACTGGAGAAGGGTGTGGCACTGGCTGTGCTATTTCCATTTGTCAGTCCTTCCAGAGGCTTCCCTCCAGAGCCACCACCAAATCCAGAAAACCCTCCTCCTCCAGAAGGCACAACCAAACCTTTAAAACCTTTAAAGGCTCCTCCACTATCAGACTGAAACACAAAGAAGGCACATTTTAGGCAAGCAGACCACCTGTCCTCAAATAAGCAAGAACAGCATCTCAGAACCAGCAACACTCAGGCATGGCTGGCACTTACATAAGAGGAGCTACTAGCACAACCCAGGCAGGAGAGAGGGAAAGTTGGTGCCTCTAAGGACAACTGTGTCACAACTGCCCTCCTCCAACAGCTAGGAAAAATAGTCCCAATACAAACAGCAAATTCAGGCACCTGCCACTGAGTTTCACAATATCTGAAAGTATGTCCAATACAACTAAACTTCATGGACCTTTTCAGAGAACATTTGCCTAAAGAAGCTTCAGAGACAAACTTAGATTAATTAAAAATATTTAGCCAGCTGTGATGGCAACAAGCCTTTAATCCCAGCACTTGGGAGGCAAGCAAATCCCTAAGTTCTGGGCCAGACTGGTCTACAAAGTGAGTTCCAGGCCAGACAGAGAAACCTCAAAATAACCTGCCCCATCCCTCCAAAACTCATTTACCTATTTTAAAAACTTTAGGGTTTCTAAGCTGTTCTCAGCCTAGAGATATTCGAGTAGGCCACACTGCAGAGTCTAGCCTTTCTATCAGCTAAACAATCCAGTGTAATATGTGTTTCTTTTCCTTGCTGCTTCCTTATTGCTGTCTTTAGCAAGCCCTTCCCTTGGCTAGTCTGTCCAGTCAGCAGTGAACACTCACATTCCTTATGAGATTCTAGATTCTCCACTGACTGGTCACATTAACTTTTCTGAGGCTGGGGAGATGCTCAGTGGGGAGGAGTGCTCACTGTGCAAGCACGAGGACCTGAGTTAGAAAGCCCAGGTTCAAAGAGAGTGTGTCTGAAGGAATAAGGTGGACAGTGATTAGAACAGGATACCAGCTGCTATTCTCTGGTTTCCATGCAGCACAGGAACGAGTGCACGCACACACACACAACACACACACAGCTTAACTTTTCATCTTTGGAAGATGGAAGAGGGAGCGACTAGGCCAACAGTGCTCCACGGCTTTCACTGGAATCTGTTCCAATCTAAACAGCTAGGCAGGAAAATCCAGCCATGTCAACTTAGTTTTAATGTTTGTATTTTTCCCAGTTCTTTTTTTCTTTTTAAGATTTATTTATTATTGTACAGTACTCTGCCTGGATGTGCACCTGCCTGCCACAAGAAGGCACTGGATCTCACTACAGATGGTTGTGAGCCACCATGTGGTTGCTGGGAATTGAACTCGGGACCTTTGGAAGAACAGACAATACTCTTAACATCTGAGCCATTTCTCCAGCCCTCAGTTCTTTATTATATTAAAATTTTTGGTGCTAAGGACTCAGCTCAATGGATGAGGTGCTTACCCTGCAAGCAGGAGGAATAAAATTTGGATCATGGGACTCCACGTTGAGAATAAATAATGTAGACAGAGCTCAAGGAAGGCATCTGATGTCAGCTTCAGGCCTTCACAAGCACACCCACAGGTGCGTCCATATGTGCAAATACTCACTCTCTTTCAGTAATATTTTTTTTTTTGTAGCATAAACTTTAGGGGAACATGCATACCAACTAGAGCACTTTTGGAGCTGGAAATCTGTATTAAAACTGGCACAAACATGACAATTCTACAATACATATGTATACTTCTTTTAAATGTACCAGTTACAGCAATACCGGAGTTCCCAAATAAATGAAATATAATCACCACCTCTCACAAACACACAAGTTACTTAAGATCGACCTTCTTCATTTTCTAGATACCCTGTGCGCTGACTGATTGGTTTTTGTCAATTTGATACAAGCTAGAGTCATTTGGAAAGAAGAACCTTAATAGAGAAAATGCTCCTGTAGTAAGTTTGTGGTTCATTTTATTGATTACTGATCCATGTGGGATCACCCCCCTGGGCAGGGTCCTTAGTTTTCTAAGAAGCAGGCCGAGGGAGCTGTTGAAGATCATGGCAGTATGCAGCATTCCTCTGTGTCCTGTGCTTCAGTTCCTGCCAGCCCTTCCTTCCCTTAATGACAGACTATTAACTGTAAGCTGAAATAAACCCTCTGGTAAATTCTGTTAGCTCACAGTACAGCAACAGAAACCCCAGTTAGCTTTAATGTTACATTTTTCAAAAACAGTTTTAATCACACAGATCTTCACATGTTTACTGACCACTGGTACATGGTACATTTACAGCAATAAAATAAGCAAAAATGAACCCCCCCCCCCCATTTTCTCAAGACAGGGTTCCTCTGTGTAGCCTTGACTGTCCTGGACTCACTTTGTAGACCAGGCTGGCCTTGAACTCACAGCGATCTTCCTGCCTTTGCCTCCCGAGTGCTGGGATTAAAGGTGTGCACTACACCTGGCCTGAAATGAAAATTCTTAAATACATCCATGACACTGAACTTCTGAGCCTTCTGCCTTTACCCCTTGAACCCTGGGTTTGTAGGCATGGCCAGAGCTTCAGAGATTCTAGTCATGCACGCTGATAGAGCAACATCCTTTCAGCCCCTAATTCTCATTTTCTGATCTATCAAAATCTAAAATAGGGACTGAGGAGATGACTAAGTGGTTAAGAGCATTAACTGCTCTTCCAGAGGCCCAAGCATGATTCCTATCACCCATATCAGGTTGCTCTCAACTACTTGTAACTTGAGCTCCCAGAGCTCTAATGTCCTCTTACGGCCTTTGTGGACAGGCACATGTACATAAATACGAATTAAATCTTTAAAAACCAACAAACAAACAAAAATCTCAAATAGGCAGGTGGATCTCTGTATTTGAGGACAATCTGTTGTACAGAGAGTAAGTTCCAGGACAGCCAGGACTACACAAAGAAACTGTCTTGAAACTGTCCCCACCCCAACAAAAGAAAAATAGCAAAAGCATCATTCCTCAAAAGATGGATGTGTTGCACAATTAAACGTAACAAGTGATGGTGGCATGCGCGCCTTTAATCCCAGCACTTGGGAAGCAGAGGCAGGCAGATCTCTTGAGTTTGAGGCCAACTTGCTCCATATAGTGAAAGGGGACAGCTAGGGCTACACAGTGAAACTCTCTCAAAATCAAATCAAATCAAACCAAACCAAACCTACCAAACCAAACCAAACCAGTTGACTTATAGACAAGCTGTGAAAATATAGAGAGCTCTTCAGGGCCTTTCGATTCTGTACTGGATTTAAAAATCATGTATTATCTATTGTTACTTTACTTTAGAAAGTGCTGACAGTAAATGACCTCTAGTTAAATTTTACAGTGAATTTAACACATCCATTTTCCCCCCTAGTTTTTTGTTGTTGTTCGTTTTTGGTTTTTCAAGACAAGGTTTCTTTGTGTAGCCTTGGCTATCCTGGAACTCACTCTGCAGACCAGGCTGGTCTCAAACTCATAGAGATCAACCTTCCTCTGCCTCCCTGAGTGCTGGGATTAAAGGCAAGCACCACCAATGTCTGGCTTTTTTGTTATTGTTGTTTGGTTTGGTTTGGTTTTTGAGATACAGTCTCCCTGGGCTGAAGAGATGGCTCAGAGGTTAAGAGATAGTCTCCCTATGCAGACCAAGCTGGCCTCGAACTCAGATCTGCCTGCTTCCACCTCCCAACACTGAAATTAAAGGCCGTGCCACTATGCCTGGCTTGACACATCCACATTATTTCTACTGCCTAACTCTGTTTCTCTACAGTATTTGGAAAAAACTTTTTTTTCATTTAGGTGGATGGGATGACATTTAGTTTTTAAAATACATGTTCTGACTAAAACTCAATGCTAAAATTCAATGTGAATTCAACTGTTCTGTATATATTTCCTTTCCCAGGTTTAGGAGTCCTGTTTCTCCACTTCTTTTCACCCTAGTTTAAATCAAGATGCACACCCAGGCCTGCCTAATCTTTTGATATTGCACCCGAGTGTTGTCATTCATATACCACACAAGTAAGTTAGCCTCCTCCTCACACAAAAGATCTTATGTTTTAAGTAAGTTTACAATTTTGTGCTGGGCTGTGCTATCCTGGGCCATATGTAGCCCACAGGTCAGAGATGCTACTCTGTCACTGGCCTTCACTCACTGAACAACTAGATCCCTTCCTGTCAGTCTATCTTGGCCTCTCAGTCCTTGCCATGAGCCTACATCACATGCCTCTTTTCTCATCTACTCCCACAGGTCCAACCCCATGTGCAAATTCCCAGATTTACACCTACTCTCGCTTATGCTCCTTTCTGTTCTGTCCTCTAGAGAAGTCCAAGTGACTGCCACAGGATTTTCAAGTGATACTTCCAAACAGATTCATTTAAGTTGTCTCTTCTACTCTCCTATATTCTCAGTAAAAGAGCCAGCAACATGACAGCTTCCCATGCATTTAGCCAATAACAAAGTAAGGCCATTCTTTTACTGAAGATTAGTCATCCACTGTTCCTGGCAGTACAGTTCCAGGTAACTCAAGGCTACACAGGAAGCATTCCTCTAAGGTAGATGTGGATGTGAACTTACACTAGTCAGTGTACTCTTAAATGCATACAGGCTACACGTAACCTCCTAAGAACTGTTGGCGGCTATACACATCTGTCTGCTTTGAGTTACTTGGTGTATATAACCTGAGCAAACCAAGTTCTCTTCTGTAAGGTAAAGATAAAGACACCTGTCTTGCCACCAAGCCCAATGACCTGAAGTTGGTTCCCAGGGACCCAATGCTGGAGAGAACCGACTCATGGAGTCGCCCTGACCTCCAAATGTGCACAGCAGGCAAACAAGCATCACCCCCATCTATATACACCCACATAAAAAATATGGATAGGGAGAGCGTTTGCTGTGGAAATACTCTGCAATTGGGAAACCACGTTAATAAGACACCAAAGCTACAGGAAGCACTCACTTCAAATCCAACATTCCTGCGCTTTGCCTTCTTTATGGCTCTATTCTTCAAGATGTCTTCACTGGCCACTGAAAATGTTCCCACCTGCAAGAATGGAAAAATCATACAGCACAAAGGTAAGGCCAAAAGAAACTAAACACTAAACACACACACCAGAACAGATAGACTTATCTGGTATTTGATGATCTTAAAAGAGCTGACTGTTAACACTTGGGAGGTAGAGGCAGGTGGATCTCTGAGTTTGAGACCAGGCTGGTCTATAGAACAACTTCCAGAACAGCCAGGGCTACACAGAGAAACCATGTATTGAAAACCAAAACCAACCAAATGAAAAAACCCAAGTAAGGCAAGTCTCAAATTTTCCAGAATCTACAAATCCAGCCTCCAAGTTCGAACCCAGAAATAGGAACATGCAGTTTCTAAAGAGACCACTACAAAATCTTGGTGCAAAAACACACATAGCTTGGAGCCAGATGTGGTGTCACATACCTGTAATCCCAGTACTCAGGGAGGCAGAGGCAGGTCAATCTCTATGATCCAGGACAGAAACACTGTCTTGAAAAACCAAAACCCAAACAAAACAAAACAAAGAAAAACAAACAAACAAAAAACCCACCACCACCAACAAAAAACCAGACCTCCCCCCAAAACCCCAAAAAAAACAAAACAAAAATCTCTCACAACTGGCTTCTTTGGATGTCTCAGATACACAGTCTAAGAAAAAAGCACTAATAGAGTTTACAGTAAAACTTCCCATGTCAACAAGAGGTAAAAGCCACTATCCAAAAGCTGGCAGGTACCTTGGCTCATGATTTGGAAGATAGTGAAGCCCATTTTGAAATCTTACCACCAGTTTAAAAAAAACTAACTTGCTACAGATAGCATCCACACGTTTCTCTTGTAGAACAGGGTCCTGCACGTGCTAAGCATGAGTTTCTACCACTGAGCTACAGCCTTGGTTCACCGTTTTGAAGAGCAGTCCTGCCTGCCATGCCCATTATCCAAAAGGCCACAACCGGCCCTGTCACCCTGTGCGTGCTGCATGTGCTATCCATAATCACCAATTGCTGAAGAGCTTTGGTTTCACGTCCTCTCTTCTCTCACCTGTAGGGCTAGAACTAAATAATTCCTGTACAAAATTCTCATGCAGCCAGGTGTGCCAGCTCCCGCCCATAGCCCCTGGACCCAGGAGGCTGAGGCCAGCCTGGATTATAAAGTGAGACCATCTCAAAAACAAAACTAAACAACTCTTATCTACAGATATTTCATGTTAACATTAAATGGACACTATACCCAGAACAAGAACCATGTGGCGACACTTGTCCAATTAATTAACTTCCATACTTATTTCAACAGAACCTACCTGAGTTCCTTCACTCCTGGACACTTTGGTGTCAAAGCAAACCATTATACGGTAGTCTAGATCTTATATGACCCCAGGACTGTGCTTAAGACTAAGGTAGTTTAAAAAATAAAATAAAATCCATAACCAAAGACTCAATTAAAGACCACGTGTCAGTCAAAGGCCCTGTAAAAACATCAACACACCAGTGGTTTGGTTTCCCTAAACATCAGAGTACGTATCAGTACCAAAAGAGGGCACAAGGCCTTCAAATAAAGCTGCAAAACACCGTATTCCTCAATTCCTTCTTCCCTTTCCACCTAGCTGTGGCTACAAATCTGGAGTTGGCTTTGCTACAAATTTGCTTGAACTGGCCTAGGAGTATCAACTTGCTCAAGAGACATAGACATGCAAAGATTTGCTCACAGAAGACAACTTTAATTTTGCTGGCAAAGAAACTACACTGATGTAAATTCCATTAACTCAGTGCAATTCCTGGGGCACAGAAGAGCAAACAGGGGGTATGAGAAGCCCTGGAGTGAGGCAGGGGCACGCGGAGAACACACCAAGGTGAGAACTGCTGCTTACAAGCTCTCTTAATGTGCCTTCTAGCCCTGACTAAACCACTTGAAGCCAGAAGAGGAGGCTGCATATGAATCTTGCTCCTATAGACTCATCAGGAATGCACTGTAGAAAAGTATCTTCAGAAACGAAGAACGCATTTCCACAGTAAACACACACAGTTCACAAGGAACCACCACCTCTCCCGTTTCCTTTGAAGGTTTTAAAGCCCTGCAGTGTCTTCAAGAGGAAAAAAGCAACATGAGCTTAAACGCAAGCACTCAGGGACTGCTCTGTACCTCTTCAGCTTCATCTTCTTGATCCCAGTTTCTATCTGATAATTCCTTCTCGGCAACTCTTTTGGCCATTTTTGTGATCCTAGATTAAAGAAAACAGAAATAAGATGTTTGCTTTTCTGTACCAAGATAATTCCTATAATTTTTTTTGTTGCAGTCTTCATTAATTTTATAATAAAACCACAAAGAGAGAAGTATAAGAAAAAGCAATTACTTAGGGGGCTTGGCTCAAAGGGATGGAAACACAGTAGGAAATTGAGGAAAATATTAAGTTCAGGGAAGTTAATTTTACTTTTTTAATTAAAGTTTTTTATTGCAAGTAATTTAAAAAATCCTAGCCCAGCATAAAATGTGTTAAGTATGCTCCTGCTGCCAGTGAGAACAGCTTCAGTGAGAACTTCACAATGGGCTGTGGGCTCCCGTGTCTCATATTCAGGACTATCTGAAGAGACCAGCAAAGGCATTTGAGGAACACTAGCACTCATTCTCAACAGGAAATCAACTCCATTTGGAAAATTAAATGAAACATCTATTCATCTTTCAAAATCTACAGTACTTAAGTAGTATATTGTATGTATATACAGTGAAGTCATTAAGCCAAGCAAATGTTCATGCCATAACCATTTTTAACCTTTAAGATGTAAAGATGATTCATAAGTTCATTCTTGGGTAGAGACTTTATAATGCAGCGGAAGTACTTTTGCAACATGAGTAGTTTTCTTAAGGCTACAATTAATAGAAATGTCTCCCAATTAACATTTAATTGCCCAAATTACATATTATTCAAAACTGAGCCATTACTTACTAACTCAAAATCGTAACTGCTATGGATGTGTTATAGATATGATAGGGATAGGATATATCTGAGAATATAAAATGCTTCAAAAAAAAAAAAAAATACAACCTCAAGGCTGAAGAGATGGCTTGGCAGGTAAGAGAGTACACTGTTCTGGAAGAGGCAAAGTGTTTGATTCCAAGCTCCCAAAAGCAGCTCACAAGTACCTGTAACTCAACTCCAGGAAGCACAAGCCCACCCAAATAATAAATCTGTAGCAACCACAACCAGGCATAATAACACACATCTTCAACCTCAGCACTCGGGAGATAGAGGATCTCTGTGAGTTTGAGGCTAGGCTGGTCTACAGAACGGGTTCCAGGACAACCAGGACTACACAAAGAAACTGTTTTCAGGGGTGGGGGTGGGGGAGCTTGCTTTTTAGAAATAGCAACAACAGGGGCTGGAGAGACAGATAGTCCAGCAATTAAGAACATATACTCTTGCAGAAGACCTGAGCAAGTTCTGTTCCCAGCACCTCTGTCAGGCTGCTCATATGCCTGTAACTCCAGCTACAGGGGATCTAGTGCCCTCTTCTGGCTTCCACAGGCACTGTATATACACAAAAGGGAAAACAACAACAACAAACCCACACCAGCTCTGAGGTCTTTGTTCTAAGCATTTTTTTTTTCAGAGCCCCTGAAGCAGCAGGGGCACCTGCCCAGGCTGGCAGGTGGGATTCCTTCTTGATACTTTCTCCATTCATTTGCTCTCAGCACAGCAAACCACCATAGCAGATGTCCTAGACCAGTCACTGGACACAAACCTGCTCACCACTTACTGCTCTACAGCAGCACGTTAGCAACTATAGAGTAGGTTTCAAGAGAGTGAGTTCCTGAGCCCTCCAAACTCTCTGATGTGCAGGGGCTCCAGCTTTCAAAACATCTCAACCTTTTACATTTTGCTTACAGGGACTTTTTGTCTAATTACAGAATGAATGGTTTTAAATTGTAGAATCTAAAATATACAGCACGAGCTTTTAATAAATACCAGTAACAAGGAATGTTCTCTTACCTCCCCGAAACACTGATAAGTTATCTCTGGATCCATCAGGAAAAATTTCTAATCATTACCCAACATCACCACCAGAGGGCAAAAGAAGCAAGCAGTGGACCAGTTATAACTTACAGTTTAAGATGTGGACAAAAGGGATGGTGGAAACGCAAATAAGTGGAATTCTAGTTCATACTTGAAACTAAAGAGTAACTTCCACAATAAAACAAATTAATGAAGCTGTTGCCACATCAGACTTATTTTCAGATATACCGAAAGGCATGAATCTTAGTTTTGTTAACTGACGGCTCCAAATATCCCAATCCTGCCTGACAGATCTGTTGTTGAATCAGTGATCTGAGGCATTATATATTTGAGGAAATTCAAAGGCTGGGCAAGTGAGTCTGGTGAATGCTTCTTCATGGGGGGGGGGGGGTGGCAGTGGTGGTGGGAGTGCTATGAAAACTAAGTAAGATAAAAAGCATAGCTCAGGATAGTGCCTAAAATAGAGAAAGTGCTTTGTAAATTAAAGAAACAAGTCTGGTTAAAATACAAATGGTATAAAATACTATTCTTGTTCCAAAACTGAAAGTTTGTAGGATGAGAAAACAGAGCAACTCCAACTATAGGCCTAACTTTTTTTTTTTTAAAGATTTATTTATTATGTATATAATATTCTGTCTGCATGTGTCCCTGACCACCAGAAGAGGCCACCACAGATCTCATTATAGATGGTTGTGAGCCACCATGTGGTTACTGGGAATTGAACTCAGGACCTCTGGAAAAACAGACAGTGCTCTTAACCTCTGAGCCATCTCTCCAGCGCCCCATGGGCTAAACTTTTAAAACACATTCACCAACCTGGGTGATGGCAATGGGCGTAACAGAGACAAGATGACAGCTTCAGGCCAGTCTAAAGCCACACAAATTCAAGGACAGCACAAGAGATACACACAGCAAAATCCTGCCTTAAAAACAAACAAACCGGACCAAAACAAAACAAACCACCACCCCAAAACAAATGCCTAGTTGTTCCACATTCTAAACAGTTAATTTTCCTCCTTTGAAAAGACATCTCTGCAAAGTACTTGGAACAAGGCCTGGCACTGGAGATTTATTTGCCAGTTGTTGTTATTAAGGCTTTTCTGCTTTCTTTTTCTTTTGGGAGTGCTGGGTTTAGGACCCGAGGTCTTGTACGTGCTAGGCAAGCCCAGTGTCTGCGTTCGTGGGTAAAACGGCACCATGATATGTTTTCTAGATATAAAGCGATGTGGTTACTGGGGGTGGGGGGGGGGGGGGAAGCACTGTTCGCGAACGACCGCTTCCTGTAGTGTGCGCACCGGGTACACCCCCGCTCTCCGAGATGAACTTCCACGTAAAAACACTGCTTCGGCTATGCTGGATCCGGCCGATCGAGGTCACAGCAACGCCCCGGAAAGGCCAAACCTCAAAACTGGCTCTGGTCGAACCCGGGTGACCAACGGCTTGGGAACTCGGTGAGTGGACCCCAGGGCCAGCCAAGGGGACGACGACGATGTGAGGAATGAAGGCCGGCGTGGCCCAGGGCAGCCCTGCCGCCGCCGCCGCCGCCTACCTCCACCCGGGCCGAGGCCCGCGCCCCGCCGAGCCCTCCTCTGGCCGGAGGGACGCCGCGGCTCGCAGGGTAGGCCCGGCCCCGGCTTCACAAACAGTCGGCCGCGTCGCCAAGGCCGCCGCCGCCCCGCCCTCCCGGCCCGCCCGGCCCTCACCTCCTGGGCGGCCGCGGCAGATCGCGCTGGGTTCCGGGTGCCGCGGCGAGCAGGGCCGAGGCGGCGGTCGCGGTTGCGGCCGCTAGGAGCTTCCGGTGCGCTGAGCGCCTCCAAGGACTTCGTGTCTCTTGAGTCCAACACTGAGGGGAAGAGACATCCGCTTAGCCTGAAGCCGCTACTGAACTGTGAAGAGAGCGCTCCGAGCCGCCATCTTATAACTCGAATATACCCCTCAGAACCAATCCCAGGGGGAAAATTAAAAAAAAAAAAAGACAAGAAACGCCCGCGTCCAGCTACTGCGCAAGCGCTTCGGCGCCTCAGCCGCCGGTGCCTCTTCCTAAGGGCCGCCGGGTGTCACGTGGCGCATGCGCACGCCCTCCCTGGAAACGGTCGAAGGGTGGGGCGTCGGGTCTCGCGCGTGCGCGCTGGGAGCGCAGGGTGTGGCTGCGGAGCCAGCGCGGGCTAAACACGTTGGTCACGTGCCGGCCGCCGTCTGGCGCGCCGAAAGCTTTTTGGGACGCTGGTAGGAAGATCTGTGGTCAGTCGGTGACTTTGGCGGAGGCCTCTGATGGTGGGGTGGGCGGCTGAGGAGACAGACCGCGAATCTGGGGAAACACGAGGCGTGTGCAGCGTGATTCGCACGCGGATGGCCCTTGGGCAGCTGGGGGGGTGGGGGGTGGGGTGGGATGGCGAGGGGAAACTGGGGGTGGCCCGTCCTGATATGGGGCTCGAGAGCCCTGAGGGCCAGACCGCATGGGTCACCTGCCCCAGTTGCTGTCACGTGCTAGACATCCACAGATTTCTTTTACTCCTTGGGAGGCTGTGGAGGTGAAAGTAAATTTGACCAAAGCTGTACAACCAGTGGGGAACACCCAGGACGTCAAGTCTGCGGAGAGATTCTAAAGCTGCTGTTTGAACACCTGCGTCCTGAATTAGGACCGGTGTTTTTTTTGTTTTGTTTTTTTTTCTTTTGGTCTTTTACTGCACTCTCAAGCGCTGCAGTACCAAGTTCACCTGTACAAAGGGATTTCTGGTTGGTCAAATTCTCCTCTGCTTAAGGTTTAAAGAGAATGTTAGCCAGAAGGCACTGTGGTCGTTTTCAGAAAAAAGAAAATAAGCAGTTCTAGCACAATAGTCCCTAACTTTAGGAAGAGGAGAAAAAGGGTTCCAAAAAGGAAATCTAGTCTCTTATTTTCAGGTATTACAATTTTATCTGTTCCACCTAGGAAGCCAATAGCTGACACAAAGAGACTGAAACACAATTCAAAGCTGCAAGCACTAAGCTGGGCAGAATTTAAACTGCTACTAATCTAACAAGAAACTAAAATAAACCACTCTAATCCTCATAACCTACATATATCCCAAGCACTTGCCAAATCTGATCCTTCTCGGGCAGCTTCTCTCCTCTAACTCCCCTTTTTAGTCTAATAATAATTTAAAAAAAACCAAAAACCTTTTACCTATACATTTATATTATTACACCAATATACAATACACACACACAAGAACCACAAAACAATCCTTATATTCATGTTTTACTCATAATGTTTTGCTGTCTTCAACCCCATCAGAGACTTGAGAAGGAATAAGATTAATTACCTGAGTAAACAGGAAGTGCAGGTTAACACATTCCAAAATGAAAAAAATGACAGGGATGCTTTGCTGCCTGATCTAACACGTTGGAGCATCTTCAGCCTTCTGGTCCAGTATATCTGATAGGCATATTTGTGAAGCAGGGACTATTGAGGACTTGTCTACCCTGTCTTGGCAGAGTTTGGCTGTCAACACCTGCATCCGAGCTTGCCCATTTCAGGCAGAATGCTGACTGTGGCCGAAAACAAGGACATTTTTGCCCAGTGGCTAGTTTGCCACATCTGAAGCCATCTCCATAAGGAGGTTCCTCAATGCTCATTACCTTCTTTGAGGCAGGCTGGGTGTTGCCAGGAGTCAACCTATCTCATTTTCAAAGAATCCTAAAAACAAAAACAAAAAAAATCTTTAAATGCCATATTCTGTAGGTCTCTGAAGTTTTTGAAGACCTTATCTAAATATTTTACCTTATCTAGCTATTGAACCTAGGATGTATATTCTTGTGATAAAATTTTATAGTACAATGAATTAAAAATAAGCTTATTTTACATCATATACATATTATTTTACATAATATACAAAATTCTGTACCAATGAATTAAAAATAGCCTCGTGAGTAACAATTAAGGCCTTCAGTTGAGTAGTAGATTCATCCATTAATCCTTTGACGAAAACTGCATAAGAAGACTAGCTGGCGCAGTGGTAGAGTACTTGCCTAGCATACGGAAAGTTCTAGATTCAATCCCCAAACCCACCAGAGAGAAAGAGAAGAAAATTGCTTGCACTTAATGCATACATGGGTTCTGGGCTCAGCTGACTACAAATTATTTATATTCTGAAAAATTGTCTTGAACATGTACAGATTTTTTTGTCATTCTCTACACATTTCAACTATGTCATTAACATAGTATTTGGTAATATAAATACTCCAGAGATAGTTTAAGTATCAGAAACCAGTCAGGTAATGGTGATGTCCAATTACTGGGTTACTGGAAAGCTGAGGCAAGAAGGTCAACCCAGGCCAGCCAGAGAAACAGGAAGACCCTCTATAAATCCTAGCCATTCAGACAGTTGAGGCAGGAGGATCAAAATTAAGGCCTCTCTGGGCCACAGATATAATTCAAACCCAGCCAGAGCAATTTAGACCCTCTCAAAAAAAAAAAAAAAAAAAAAAAAAAAAAAGGCTGGCCACGGTGGTGCATACTTTTAATCCCAGCACTTGAGAGTTAGAGGCAGGAGGATCTCTCTGAATTCCAGGCTAGCCCATTCTACATAATTCCAGGACAGCCAGAGCTACATAATGAGACCCTATCTCAAAACCCCAAAAGCGAACCAAAGAAAACCCAAAAAGGGCTGGAGATGTAGCTTAGAGGTAAAGCACTCGCCTAGCATCCGTGAGGCCCTACGTTCCAGTCCCAGTGCTATAAAACAAAAACCGTAAGTAAATTGGAGGTAGTAGCCTACACCTGTAATTGCACTATTCAGTATTGAGGAACAGAAGCCTAGCTAAAAGCCAGGT
This sequence comes from Acomys russatus, assembly GCF_903995435.1. NCBI lineage: Eukaryota > Metazoa > Chordata > Mammalia > Rodentia > Muridae > Acomys > Acomys russatus. Next base: position 47,390,513 of record NC_067153.1, on the reverse strand, counting down.
TCATTGGAGTTAGATGTTAGTGTGAAACCTGCCTGCATTCTTCCAGCTTGTAGGCAGTTTTGATAATTTGGGAACTGGAACAGGATTGCAAGTTCAAGGCCATGTTGAACTGTCAGTGAGATCCTTTCTCTAACAGCAAAACCTGAAAATAAAATACATATGCGAATACTGTGCCACTTCATATAAGATTCTTAAACAGGCTGGCATAGTGGTTCAGTGTTTAAAAGCACTGTTCGTTCAGAGGACCCAGATTCAATTTTCAGCATCACAGAACAGCTCACAACCCTCCATAATAGTCCCCCAGACCTTAGTAGGCCCAGACTGTAACACAACTGACTTCATTGATGGAGGTGCCATTCAGGTCATAAAATTTAGCATGCAGACAGTACCACTTGTCAAAATAAAAACAAACCTAACCCATCAAAGTCCATAGTTCCATGGTCTCCAAATGTACTAACCTTGGTTAGCTGAAGTCAACCCAGAATATAGTTTTTGTGCTTAAAAGCTCACTGAGTAAAGTTTGGGGCTACACTGGGATTTGAATGCCTTGTGTAGTCACCAATCAACTAATAAAGACTTTCTATTGGTTTAAACCCTAAAAATGGACTACCATATGACCCAGCTCTGCCACTCCCAATGTGGTATATACCCAAACGACTAAGTCCTACCACAGTGATGTCACTACAGTCATGTTTACTGAAGCAGTGTTTACAATAGCTGGGAAATGGAATCAGCCTAGATACCCATTAATAGATGAATGGATAAAGAAACTGGTACATATTTACAGTGTAATTTTATTCAGTCTTTAAGAAAAATGAGATCATGGTATTTGCAGGAAGTGGGTGGAACTGGTAATTGCTATATTAAGTAGAGTGACACAAGCTAAGGCAAACACCACGTTTTATCTAATGTGGACCCCAGATTTTAATTTCTATATGTACATATGGGTGGGGAGTACATGTCATGAGATTACAAAGGAAGTATGAGGGCCAAAGAGGTCTTTAGACAAGCAGATGGTGCTTAAAAAGATGTCTAAGAATATGTCCCTCTATTCAGTCCTCAGCATCACAAAAATAATGTTCAGTCCAAAGTTACGTGTTTTCACTTACTTGATTCATGAGTTCTATTGTTTAAATTTAAATTGTATGATCCTTTTAGCCTTATTTTTGCTATCGATTTCCGTTTTTATTAAACTGAGTTTAAGAAATACTTGTTAATTATATGAAGGCTTTGGCTTAGTTGAGTTTTAGTGTGTAGTATTTTTTATAAATGCTCATTATATCCTTGGAGAAAAACTATATTCTTTCACTTTGTGGATTTGCAAATTCCTCTTTGTAATTTGGTTAATCTTGGCTTGTACTTGGAGATGATGTTATTTCGGTTTTAAATATGCCTTTATGAAAAAGTGTTCCTTGAGAGCCTCTTCCTCCAGTATTGCTTTCTGTCTTGTCATTCTCTCTTAGAATGAAATACCAATAGTAGCTTTCTCTTGGTTAACACCTGTTTGGGAGCCGGGCATAGTGATGCACACCTTTAATCCCAGCACTTGGGAGGCAGGGGCAGGCGGTTCTCTGTAAGTTCGAGGCCAGCCTGGTCTACAGAGTGAGTTCCAGGACAGTTAGAGCTGTTACACAGAGAAACCCTGTCTTGAAAAACCAAAAACCAAAGCCAAAACCAAAACACAAACACACAAAAAACCACCACCACCAACAACAAAACCACCTGTTTGGGAAACTCTTCTTTTAGACACAGTCTTCCTTAATGCTTGAGTCTCAGGAATCTGGGACTTTTCTTGTTGCTGCGATCTATCTATCAGACAAAAACATCTTCAGAGGGGAAGGGGTTATTTTGGCTTACAGTTGAAGTGGGTACAGAGCATCGTGGCAGGAGTGTGAGGCAGCTGGGTCACATTGCATCTGTAGTGAGGAAGCAGAGATGGATGCTGGTGCTTTGCATGCTCCTCCTCTTTGCTCTAGGACCTCATCCAGTGAAAAGATGCTGTGGTGTTTTGAATAAGAATTGCACCCCATAAGCATCTGAACACTGGATCCCCAGTTGTTGTTGTTTGGGGAGGTTTAAGATGGATGGTTTTGCTGAATGAAGTATGACATTTGCTAAGTTTTCTATAGATTTTATTACTAGTTCAGAAAGCTCTGTCTGGGTATTAAGAAATGACGTTAGTTTTATTTAGACAAAAGCATTTTACACTACTAGCTAGCTTTCAGGGTACCGGATGGTGTTAAACGGGCTTAGGGGTGGTGGCAGGGAGGAAAAGCATCAATTGTTTTACCCAGAGGTGAGCCCTACAAACTACAGTACCAAGCTGCCAGGCAAGATGTCCAACTGGTGCAATAGTGGGTGACTCTTAATTTGAGGCACTGCCCTCCAGAAAGAATTCATGCCTCATGTTGTAAACACAGGCCAAAACCCATAGCTGAGGAGGTCGGTCGGAGGACCTAGGGGTGAACATACAACTGTTGTTTAGCTAAATTGCCATGATGTCAAGCTGCCTTCTAGATACCTACATATGTACCCACAGACAAATGCTATTCCCATATTATAAGCCTAAAAGAAGCTTCTTTTTTGCAATGAATGACGGTGAATGCGATGACACATGGCTGTTGAAGGTGCTAAGGAGTGATGACTGAATGCTCAGCCCCAGGCAGGACACTTGTACCATCCTCTCTAAGACTCACAGGTCTTTGTGAAATTGTGGAAGTGGGCACAGAGGAAATGTTTAAGAGCTGGAAAATAAGGAGAGGGCAGTGGAATGCTGTCTGCTGAGCATGGCTTCACGGAAGCCGAGGCTGCCTACCATGAGCTTGTACAAGACTAGTTATTGTCCTCAGCTTTGCACTCACTGAGGGGCCAACCTGGCTGTAACAGTTCTAAGCACATAGTGATCCTGATTAACTAAACCATAAAAGACATGCCTATGAGAAGGAGCTGTGGAGCAGAGGAATGGAGAGGTGGGATTATGATGGGAAAGTGTGAGTAATCACAATGCCTTTTATACATGCACGGCATGGTTAAAGGTCAAATTCAGTAGAAAGCATTTTTTTAAGCATCTTAGAGGGCTATGGAGATAGTTCAGTCAATAGAGTGTTTGCCCCATAAGCTTGAGAACCTGACTTTGAATCCTCAGCACATAAAAGCTGTGCGTGCCTGTGCCCCTGGTGCTGGTGAAAGGCATGGCAGAGATAGGTGACAAGATCCCTGGAATTGCTGACCAGCCCAGGCTAGTCAAACAAGTGAGCCCAGGTTCAATGAGAGGCCCTGTCTCAAAACATGAGGGAATAGGGGAGTGAGAGAGCTCCGTGAGCAAGGCACTTGCTGCCAAACCTGATGACTTGAGTTCAGTCCCACATGCTAGAAGGAGAGAACTGACCCAGCAGCTTGTCCTTTGACCTCCATAGGTTCACCATGGCATAGGCACATACATACACCTGGTGGGGGCTAACTGTACAAGTCACAAAAGGCAAGCAATTGGAGTGTGGTGTGGGTGAAGGGCGGCAGTGGCGGCCTTACACCGTTACCTCATGTTTGCTTGCTCTCAGGGTGTCTCCTGCTGTGGGTGTTCTGGCTTCTATGTAAACATGTCTGTTTTAATCCCAGGTGTGGGATTTGGGGGCTGCTTCAGTTTGTCCACAGCTGATAACGGCCTCCTGAGAGGGCATGTGATGCTTGTCAGCTGTGAAGTGCCTTGTGCGGGGACATGGTCTTTGCTAGGGGGATAAAAGCCAGATCAGGAGAACGACTGGGGGGGCTCCGAGAAAGAAGGCGGCTGCTGGTGTTTTCCCTCTGCTGCTCCTGGCTGCTGTTGGTGCAGTTGGACTAGAAGAAGTTGGAGAGCTCCTGAAATGAGGATTGGACTTGCCCCAAGGGACCTGATGACCCTGGACGGCAGGAAGTAGCTAAGGAAAACTACAACCCCCCTCCCCACTAACCTTCTTTATCACCTATCTAGTGTTGGGAAGTTGGAAGGAATTGGGGTGAAGAAGGAAGAAAGAGATTTAAAGAACCCAGAATAGAAATAAACTTTAAAAGTATGCCAACGGGCCAGGCACATTGGTGTACTCTTTTAATCCCAGCACTCGGAGGCAGAGGCAGGTGGATCGCTGTGAGTTTAAGGTCGGCCTGGTCTACAAATTGAGTCCAGGACAGCCAAGGCTACACAGAGACCCTGTTTCGAAAAACTAAAAATAAATAAATAAATAAATTGGGAAAACAAGTATGCCAATAGTTTCCTTCCCTTGGCCTCTAAATGTAAAGAGGGCTGCTGTCAGTGTGGAAGGCATCCCAGGAGCTCCTGGCATTTCCTTGCATCTCCCTGCTGGAAAATGCAGCGAGCCTTCACTTAGCGCCTTTCTCCTGCAGTGGGGGCACTTATTTGAATGAAGGAAGGTTTTTCTTAATGTATATGTTGTGTGGAACACACCAAAGATGAAGACATCCAGGGATCCCGCAAACAATGGGCCACAGGATTATGGAGAGAATTAGAGATGAGGACATGTTTCTAGGTGTTTTCACACTGTCCTCATAAGGTATAAAAGACAGTTGAGTTTCCAAGTTGGGCTGAGGCTGTTGCTCAGTTGGA